>NC_072484.1:10110000-10775000 GCF_027574615.1 Eptesicus fuscus
AGGAAGGCATACAGTAGGCACTCCATAAATGCTGCTAAAAGGCTAAGTGTAAACTGACCAGAGAATGATGCTGTTTCTTGACTGAATGAGTCCTAGCTGAGCTGCGTCTTCCTGGTTTCATCTGGGTCCCCCAGACCATGGGGTCTGTAGTCAGGGCTGCTAAGGACACCTCCAGCCCGTGCGACCTCCTCAAGCTATGTGCCCTGGCGCAGAGCTGGTCCACCGGAGGTCGCCTTTCTGTGATCACCCAGAGGCACTGCCATGTGGAGGGGCCTGCAGACCGGCTCAGGGCCCCTCGAATAGATTTAACCCGCTGCTGTCACCATCTAGAAATTCTGCATTTTCCTTTGCCTGGGCCTCACAAATTCTGTAGCCAGTCCTGCCTGCCACTCCCCTCCCGTCAGGCCTGTGGGGGCCCCGGGACTTCCGGCATCCACGGGGGAACTGTCCCCCCAGGCCAATGCCAGCCTCTTGCTGACCCCTCCCGGGTTCCTGGGGTCAGCCCTCTGGGAGGGAGAGGACAGAGGGGATCCAACCCCGGACACTAGGGCTCAGGGGTCAGCAGCAAGGGTAAGAGGGGGACAGGCCTGCATCCTAGTCCAAGAAAGAGGGCCCGGCTGGCTGTAACTATCTTGGGGGGCTCCTCCTCCTGGGAGCCCCCCTTGGGGAATTCTGGAGGATGCCTGGCCTCGGTGGGCTCTGTGGCCTCAGCCTCTGTGGTCCCCCCGTGCCTGGGTGAGGAAGAAGCTGCCCACGATGATAGGGAAGAAGTGCGGCTATTTTTAACTTCCTATCTCTGACCAACTCCCAGGGGCCTGGACCCTTGGCTCCGGGGCAGGACAGCCTGTACCAGGTTTCAGGCCTCACCTCTGGCCTTATTTCCCAGGTAATTCAACCAGGCTGAAGCACAGCCACATCGCCACAGCACTGAGCGCTGGCACAGGTCCGGTGAAATAACCTCAGACGCAGGGCAGGCGAGCAGGGCGCCACTTCGGTGGGGTGGGTAGATGTCCCCCACCCCCACCCCTGCTCTGGCACCTGAAACCCCTTTGACTCTGGACCAGGCTTTTAATCCCACAATCAGAGTTCACTTGAAGAAGTAATCTGGTGGGGGAAGTTTACACTAAGGTGTGAATGGTTGCTATAACTAAGCCATATATAATAAGGTGGGGGGACAAGAGGAGGCAAGACCCTGACACTGTCCCATCCTGCCCTGACTGACAGGCAGGGCTGCTCTTACCCCTTGCCCCTCCTCAGCCAGGGCTCCCCTCCTCTGGGCTGCCAGGCAGGTACCCTCCTGATCCAGGAGCCCCTGCAATGTCCTCACCAACTTGGGAATTCCTCCGCTGGGAGGGCTGGGACGTGTGGGCGGGATAGCTCAGCAGCAGCCTGTGATTTTCAAGGCGAGGAGCTGGAGAGAGGACACGGCGGAGGCGCTCACGCTGTCCTGTGCGTGTGGAGCCACAGGCTTTGGGGACCTCAGAGAGTGTGCCGGGAGAAATGGGCCAGAACACGGGAAGCACGCAGAGCAGTTTGACCTTTGCGAGTGCCAAGTGCGTGTGTGTCATCACCCTGCCCACCTGGCACCGCTGCACACGGGAGGAAAGGAAGCTTCCCTGCTGTCACACGGAGGTGCGGCTCGGGCCCTGCCTGCCTGCAGAGCCTGCATCTGCAGCAGCCACGCACCAGGGCCTCCGACGAAGTATTTCCTCACGCGGCAGGCAGGACTGCCCTCGGCCTCACGTGAGGGCTGGGCCAGTGGGTTGCATGTGCCCGTCTGGAATCTTGTCTGGCTGGCCAGGGGCTGTTTAATATTTACTGAGTCCGCCCAGAGCTGGCGAAACATCCGCCCCAGAGGGCGCTCCCTGCCCCAGCGGTTGTGACACCGGCCAGACGTGCAGCCCAGTTTCGCCATCCGGAGGCTGCACACGCGTCGCCTTCCCGGCTGGGCCAGCCCTCGGAGCGCTGGGCTCAGAGCGTCCCCGGGAGCGGGCGCTTCCAGGCACAGCCACAGCAGCCGGGGTGAGGAGGTCTGCCAGGTGGATGGAAGGGGGGCCTGGCGGAGGGCGCACGCCTGCCAGGGACGGTGGGCCCCTGGGAGCTGGCAGGTGAGCGTGGCTCCCACCTCAAAGCTGCTGGCCCACCCTGCCCGCCTGCCACCTGCGGGGACCCTAGCCTGTCTGGAACCCACCTCTCTGGAGGCTGCAGCCCTGCCCGTCCCTGCGGCCTGGAGATGGCAACTTTGTGGAGGGTCTGTTCCAAGAGGTGGGTGATGTGCCTCGGGGGGTAGGGAGGAGGGCGTACAGCCCCTTCTTGGCCGCTGGGAAGTGTCACGTGCCACAGGTGGATCTCGGCAGCAGCAGGTACAGGGATGAGCACTCATGTAACAGGCTTTGTGCCCAGTGCTCTGTGCACGAACCTCACTGAAACATCACCTGATTGGAGGAGCTGTCCCTGCTTGTCCCACTTAAACTCGTTAGCCTGCCTTCATTTTGTCCCTTGGCGCTAAGCATCCTCTGAGACAGGATTTTAAAAATGATCTTACTTAACTTGGACACATACATAGCATTTCTTGCCAGGCACTGCTTGAAGCCCTTTACACTTATTAACTCACGCAACTCTCATGGTAACCCTTCCTCTGGTTCCCATTTTATAGATGAGAAAACTAAGGCACAGAGAGGTTCAGTAACCTACCCAAGGTCACACAGCGTGAAAGTGGGGGAGCGTGAAAGTGTGGGAGCGTGAAAGTGGGGGAGCTGGATGGAGGCCCTGGTGCCTGTCTCTGGAGCCTGCCCTTGTTACCACTTCCCACCGTGTCCCCCAGCTGGCTCAGCAGCTCACAGGGGCAGGGGTTTGTCTGTGTTGGTCACTGTTGTACCCCCACCCCCTAAAACGGTGCCTGGTGCACAATAGGTGCTAATTTAAATATTTGTTGAATGAATGAGCATCTAATAACTCCGTGGGGAAGCACTCTTAGTGCCCCCCTTTGACAGATGGGGAAACTGCGGCTCCGGTTAAATACCTGTGACCTCTGGGGCTGGGATTTGAATATGGGCCGCTGACCAGGGGCGTGAGTCCTACCAGCTTGGCAAGGCCCCTGAGCGTCCAGGGTGGGATTCCAGACCCTTCCTTGCTGTAGCATCCTCCGAGGCCAGCTCTCAGCACGCCGGGCAGGGCCTGCGGTCTGCATTTCTGGCGTGTTGGTTTGTAAATGCAGCCAGAGGGAAACCATGGGTCTTGGGGCTTGGTCCCTGTCAGCAGGGTGGCAGGACAGCTGCTCTCTGTGAGGCAGCAGCAGGTGTCTGCGTCTGTGCGTGGAATGTGCAGCATCTGGCTGGGCTGGAAATACAGCCCGGCCGCCTGCTGAGTCTCCGGGAGACCGGGGCCCGGCGTGGCCCGGTGGCCCTTCTCGTAGGCCTGGAGAAGGAGCATGAGCTGTGCTCCTCTTGCCCCCACCCCCACCCCCGCCTGGCTCTCCAGACCCCCCCCCTCTCTCCCCCGGACCGTGAGCCCTCGAGCGTGGGACGCTGGCACCTCTCCGGGGGAAAGCCCTGCTCTGTGAGTGTTTGAACGAATGAATTAGTCCCGAGCCCCTGATTTTAGACCTTAAAAATGCAGCAGACGGTGAGGGCTCCCAGGGGGACATGGAGCCGGGTTTCTAGCAAAGGGTGTCTCCCGAGTGAAGCAGAAACAGTGACTCCCCTAAGACTGTGCTCCTCAGAGTGTGGTCCGTGGACCGACAGGCAGCATCAGAAACACATTAAAATGCAAATCCTCAGGCCCAGACTGTTAAACCCGAAACTCTGGTGGGGTGGGGGGGGGGGGGGAGGGGAGGGGAGGGAGGGCTGTCAGCAGCCTGAGCCTCAGCCCTCCGGGGATTCTGAGGACCCTGAGAACCCTGTGTCCCCTCCCAGCTGTGTGGGTCAGAGCCCAGGCTGAGGCTCTGCCCGCATTTGGGTTTGGGTCCCAGCTCTGCCACAGAGTTATTGGCCAGACTCGGTTCCCATGCCTCTCCCTGGGCCAGGGGAGTGGAATATAATGGCTAACCCAGGCGTAGGGCATGGGCTTGTCTGCGAGTGCCCATGTACGCGTGTTCATGTGCATGTGTGTATACGCATGTGTGTGTGTTGATTTGTCAGGCCACCTCCTTCCAAACGACATGTATAAAGAGCGGGGCTGGGGGGGGCGGGTCACCCAAAGGAAAATCGAGCTGGATGGGTGCCGGGCAGCACAGCCAACGGGTGCCCACCCATGGGTGCACCACAGCACTGTGAGTTGGCCCTCAGCGTTGCTTTGCCTGCGTTGACGAAGCGTGCGGAACAGAGAGCCCTGGCGTTTGCGCTGCTTGATTGTACCCGTATTTCTCACTGTCAGTTAATCTCTCCTATCAGGTTGTTATTGGTGGTCGTATTCTTTTTTTTAAAAAATATATCTTATTGATTTTTACAGAGAGGAAGAGAGAGGGATAGAGAGTTAGAAACATCGATGAGAGAGAAACATCGATCAGCTGCCTCCTGCACACCCCCCACTGGGGATGTGCCCGCAACCAAGGCACATGCCCTTGACCGGAATCGAACCCGGGACCCTTGAGTCCACAGGCCGACGCTCTATCCACTGAGCCAAACCGGTTTCGGCAATAGTAGTAGTATTCTTTTAACCCTAAAATCCCAAACTCCATTTTACAGAGGAGGAAACTTAGGCCCAGAGCGTCTTAGCAACTTCCCTGCGACCACGCAGCTTGGTGGAAGGAGCGGGCTCGGCTCTGGCCGCGGTTCCCAAAGTGCCTGCCCCTGGGGAAGACTTTGTCCAGACTCCTGCTCTGACCCCCGCCCCCCGCCCCCCGCCCTAATTTCTTCTCACAGAAAGTCCATCCAAAGGAACTCGGTGAGGTCCCGCATACCTGCCAAATCCTCCAAGATGTACGGCACGCTGCGGAAGGGGTCTGTTTGCCCGGACTCCAAGACGCAGCAAGTGCGGAAGATCTTCGAGGCGCTGAGGAGAGGCCTCAAGTAAGGGCAGGCTGTGTGTGGCCTTTAAACAGCAGGCTTTTTGGCCTTTGGCCTGCTTGCTCCTCTCTGCCTCTCCCTGGGGACACGGTCAGGTCTTGTCTGTAAGAGGCCACAGAGGGGGCTCCTGGTTATTCATTAAGACGAGGAGCAACTTTTCCAGGATCCCAGGGCCAGGAAGCAGGGAGTGGGCCTCCAGGGCCAACGCCACCCAGGAGGCCTCCCTTGCCCTCCTCCCAGGACGCACCGGAGCTGGGGCAGTGGGAGCTGGGGCTGTGCTGGAGGGGCGACGCCTGTCTGCAAGGCGCTCACCTCCCAGGACCGCCTGTTTGAGACTTGTCTGGGGTCAGGAGCATCCGTTTCCTGAGGAGCCCAACCTCTGAGTGAGCAGCGCCTGTAGACAGCGGTGTCACGGGCGACTCTATGCGGGAGCCCCACCCCAGCTCCCAAGGCCAAACATCAGGTTTCCTGTCCAGTCCCTTTGACCGGAAAACACCACACGAGATGTCCCCTCCCAGCCCTGGGTTTCTCTGTGCTTTCCAGGTGGGTTCCCAGGCCCCTCTCTGGGGCTTGGCCCTGGGCCTGCAGACAGCAGGGCGACCACCCTTGTCAACGCGGGAGGCGCGCTCTCCCCGGCCTCCCCTGGGACTGGGGGGACGATACTGTCCTCCGCAGAGATGCCTCATTTCCGACCTGGGCTCTGCCTGTTCCCTGCTGTGTGACCCTGCACTGGGTTACCTGCACTCTGTGAGGGTCCGTTTGCCCATCTCTAAGATGGGGTTAATCAGAGCAGAATCTGCTCGTGGGGTTGTTTGGGGAATTAACAGAGATGCTCCCCATATTTCACAGTGCCGGGCACGTGGTCCACTGTGTGTGGGATCTGGAGGCCCGGCGGGTGGGGCCCGGCTTTCGCGGGGGTGGGGTGGCTCTGCCCTCTGCCCTCTGCCCTCTGAGGCTGCTGAGAGGACCACAGCTGTCTCCACATGGCAGCCGTGGCTGCCTGCACTGCGGGACACCGGTCATCGGCCTGTTTCTTTTTCTCTTCTTGTTCCTTTTCCAACTCCTTTTCCTTGTCCTCCTTGCAGGGAGCACCTGTGCGTCCAGCAGGCCGAGCTGGATTACCTGTCAGGACGCCACAAGGACACCCACAGGAATTCCAGGCTGGTGAGACCCCTCTCCCGCCTTCCCGCTGGGGCAGCCTTGACTGGGGTTCAAAGATGGGCCCTCCCTCACCCCCTTGCCTGCACCATGGGTGCAAATCTCGGGAATTCAGAGCCCCAAGGAATGGACTTGCTCTCCAGGGGGATGAATTTAACCCTAGGGGCTGGTGGGAAGCCCCCCTCCCCGCCCACCATGGGCAGAGTTCAGGCATCTGAGGACTCACCTCCATTCTCTCCTTGGTTCTAGCAGTAACGAAGGCAGGTGTGTGTGCAGAGGCATGCGTCTTAGAGGCCCTATCTTATAGACCTGGGCCATCTGGGCGCCCTGCAGTCGGGTGGCTTATGTGATGCCAAGAAATTGGGTCAGGCATCGACTCGAGGGTCAGTCACAGGCCCCAGTGCTGACCTCCTGTCCAGGCCTCTGTGGTTTCGGCCACCTTGAGGGCTGTGGCTTAGAGGCTGCCCGGGGGCCTGTCTAGGAAAGACTCATCTGCTCTGGGCTCTTGCTACCATTTTCCCCCTTAGCAGAGTCAGATTTAGAAACACACACACACACACACACACACACACACACACTCAAGAAAAAAAAAATTGTGTCCCAGTTAAATAGGATTTTTAGATAATCATCAAATAACTTTTCAGTATAAGTATGTCCTGTGCATCTTTGGGACATACTTATACTTAAAAATATTATCCATTCTTTTTTTTTTTTTTTTTATTCTTTATTGGAACTATAAATGTCACTGGGTATTTGATATTTTTTTTATTTCTCACTGGAGGATATTTTTTCCATTGATTTTAGAGAGAGTAGAAGGGAAGGAGGGAGAGGAAGGATAAAGAGAGAGAGAGAGAGAGAGAGAAACATCGATGTGAGAGAGCCACATCAATTGGTTGCCTCCCATACCCCTTCCCCCCCCAAAAAAAACACAAAAAAAAAAACAAACTGAGATGAGAAACCTGTGCCTGGGTGTATGCCCTTGACTGAAATCCGGAATTGAACCCAACCCTTGGGTTCGAAGGCTAATGCTCTAAGCACTGAGGACACCAACCAGGGCTGGTGTTCGATGTTTTATCTGCTCACACTGTCAGGCTCCACCCCTCAGGGCCGCCATCCTCCCAGCGGGAGGCTCTTCCTTTCCGGTCTTGGGAAATCCCCACCCCCACTTCTCCACCCCACCCTTCTATCCTAATGGGATTCCGAGAGGCCTTGCTGCCTGTGGGCTCCTCCCCGGCCAGCTGCTTTCCAGCCTCCCTCCTGCACAGCCGAAGCCCAGAGCAGGGGTTGGGAAACAGGAGAGGGAGGCGCGAATCTTTCTATCAAGTGGCCCCTCTGCATCCCAGCTCCAGCTCAGCAGACCTTGGGGGTCGGTAGTGTGCCAGCCACTTTGGGGAGGGAAAGATGGGCAGCTCAGTCAGGTCTTGCCCCTGGGGGGCGGGCAGGCCACGCAGATGGAGGAAGGAGGCATTAGCAAGATCCCACCCGGTTCCCAGCCCTTCCCAGCACCCACTGCACGCCTCCCACATGGATGCAGAGGTTTGCCCACCCCGATGACATAGTCCTTTCATTGGTGACACCCCGGCCCCTGGCGTGGATGGACCAGTCTGGGTTTGCCATTTCCTAAGGCCTGAACTGGTGGTGCCGGCTGCCTCTCCCACTCCCAATCCTTCTGATCATGGCTGACGTTACCCCTTAAACAGTCAAATCGCCATGGTCCCCACTTTGTCGAGTGCTTGCTGTGTCTTTTACTCTTCGCAGCAAGCCTAGGGGTAGGTGCGATGGCTATCCCGCTTAACGTGAGGAAATAGAGGCTCTGAGAGGCTGAGTAACTGCCCGGGACACAGAGCCGGGAACAGCCAGGCTTAGAACGGCCTCATCCAAAGCACACGCGTCTAATCCCTCTTCTTCCTCCGCCCGGGCCACGGGCCTCCGAGGGTGGCGTGGCTGCTGGCTTTCTGTCCTCGGAGCTCAGGCGCCCCTGGGATGTAGCCTCCTGGATCTTGGGGGAGCATCCAGAGCCCTGATACCTCTCCCCTCCCCCTTTGCTCCCCCACAGGCTTTCTATTACGACCTTGACAAGGTGAGTGAGCCTGCCTCCATCAGCATGTGGTGAACAGGCGGCCACGGCTAGGCCTGGCCGGGTGAGCATAGTGTCTTTGCTCCCCCGATTCCGTCCTATGGTCGTCCTCTAGGAGAAGTACCTGGGGGTCCTCCCCATTTTACAAATGGGGAAACTGAGGCCCGGCGATGAGCCTTCCTCGAGGGTGGTGAGGGGCTGGCCTTAGCTTTGAGCCCAGGTCTCCGTGTCGGGCCTGAAGGAGGGTGGCGAGCCTGGCGGGGGGCGGTCCAGGCTACTTTTAAAGCCTCTTCTCTTTTTCTGGGAGAAGCAAACGCGCTCTGTGGAGAGGCACATCCGGAAGATGGAATTTCACATCAGCAAGGTCAGCTGGCGCCCGGTGTCTCAGGGTGGGGTTGGGTGGTCTGTTCTCGCTCGGCCTCCACCAGATAGCAGGAGCCAGGAGGCCCTCCGAGCGGGGCGGGTGCTCTGGGTGCTGAGGCTGGAGCAGTCAAGGGGAGCGGGAACTGCAGGCGCTGGGCCCAGGAAGACCTCGTGCTCCATCTGAGAGGCTGGGAAGGTTGAGACCGAGCGCCCACTATAGAGATGGGAGAGTGGACGCTCAGAGAGGGACAGGGATTACCTAAGGTCTCACAGCAAGTCCCGTAGGATCTGAAGTCCCTGAATTCTTCCATGATCTTGCTTTACCTGCCCCCTCCCGTGCCCCCTCCCCGCAGTAGCCCAGTGGGTAGGCAGAGTATCACCTGCCTGTTTCCTGTTGAGAACTTGGGCGGGGAGAGGGAAGGGCTGCATTGCCTGTCCAGGTCACTCCTTTCCATGGTGCACTGACTGCCTGCCAGCCACTGCGGATGCTGGGATAGAAGTGGAGGAGACAGACGGGGTTCCTGCCCCTGTGGGAGCTGTGGGAGCCGGGGGCAAGTGCAGCGTGTGGCCACCATCGGGGCTGGGTGGGGGCATTCGCTCAGGCGCAGCCTCTCCCAGAGGGTGAGAGTGACCGGCAGGTCTGGGCCCTGCCCCTCAGCGTGGGCAGCACCCACCGCCCTGTGCCCCCGCAGGTCGACGAGCTCTACGAGGGCTACTGCATCCAGTGCCGCCTGCGAGACGGCGCCTCCAACATGCAGCAGGCCTTCTCCCGGTGCCCGCCCAGCCGCGCCTCCCGGGAGAGCCTGCAGGAGCTGGGCCGGAGCCTGCAGGAGTGCACCGAGGTGGGCCGCCAGCCGGGGCGCCAGAGGGCAGTGGGGGCCAGGCCCAGCATTAGGGGGTGCCCTGGGCCCTGAGGAAGGTCTGCCCACCAGCCTCTGACTGGCAGGGTTTGTGTGTGCCCCTCCTCCCTGCCCTCTGCCCCCTCCAGCCCACTCCTCTCACCCCACCCCGGCCCAGCCTCGGGCAGGTGCTGAGCCATCCTGTGGGGCTTTGCAGGACATGTGGCTCATAGAGGGGGCCCTGGAAGTCCACTTGGGCGAGTTCCACGTCAGGATGAAAGGTAACGGGGCTGAGGCGGTGGGCAGCAGCCGCTTTGAGTGGGTGTCAGGCTTCTTGAGGGCCCGGGGACTTCTGCCAAGGGTGGGGTGTGGGTCAGAATTCAGGGGTCCTCGCCCAGCCCTGGGCTTGCACTCCTGTGACATGTGACCTCAGGCAGGTCCCGCCCCTCTCTGAGTTGGATGTGAGGGTCCAGGCCTGTCCATCATGATGGCTCATCTCTGTCCATCATGATGGCTCATCTCTGAGTCTGATTCCCAGACTCAGGCAGGGGAGGGCCTGTGACCCATGGGGCAGGGGCAGCGGAGGACAGAGCTCAGCCCATCTCTGTGTTCCAGGCTTGGTGGGCTACGCACGCCTCTGTCCAGGAGACCAGTATGAGGTATGGCCATACTCCCGGGTTCCTGCCAGGCCTTGGGGCCCCAGGGCCCCACCTGGCAGGGAGGGCCCCCATGCAGGTGGCAAGTGGGGGCATCCACCTGGGGCAGCTGACCCACCCCTTCATGGCCCTCGCCCTCAGGTGCTCATGCGCCTGGGCCGCCAGCGCTGGAAGCTGAAGGGCCGAATCGAGTCTGACGACAGCCAGACCTGGGACGAGGAGGAGAAGGCCTTCATCCCCACCCTGCACGAGAACTTGGAGATCAAGGTGGGTGGGGCCTAGGGCAGGGGCAGGGGCAGGGCCAGGGCCTGCGGAGGCTCAGCTCAGACACCACCCACCACTCCTCACCCCCAGGTGACAGAGCTGCGTGGCCTGAGCTCCCTGGCGGTGGGCACAGTGACGTGTGACATCACCGACTTCTTCACGACCCGGCCGCAGGTCATCGTGGTGGACATCACAGAGCTGGGCACCATCAAGCTGCAGCTGGAGGTGCTGTGGAAGTGAGTAGGGGCCAGCCTGGCTCCCTGCCCTGCTGCCCCTCCCCAGGGCCAGCCCCAAATTCCTACCTGGAGGGATGCACACCCAGAGCCTGCCCGGTGGGTCTCGCTGGCTCCCCCTGGTGGCCTGACCACACTGTAGCATCCACTTGTGGGCATTTCTGCCCTCATCTCCCACGAGGTGCCCACAGGGCCTGAGTCACGGGCCCTGGTGGTCGGGCTGGGCTCCAGACACCTCTAGCCAGGCCTTTGTGCAAATGAGAGGGAGCAGGTCGCTTCGGGCCGGGAGGCTGTACCCAGACCTCCTTGCTCCAGAGGCCCCAGCCTTACTGTGACTGGGACTGGCCCAGAGGTCCTTCTGGGATGGTGCCCTGTACAGATGAGGGATCCATTCACATGAGTGGTGGCCAGTCACTGCCCCTTGCCATCTGGCTAAGGGCCCGCAGGGTGGTGGGTGTCTGAGAGACGGTTAAGAAGGTTGAGAATGTGGACCTGGAGTCCCCGGGCAAGGCCTCCATCCCCTTCGGTCCCCTGGCCCTGGACGGGCTTGAGTGTCCTCCAGGCATCAGTGACACCCTGGCGGTCTCTCCCCTCCAGCCCGTTTGATACTGAGAGCTTCCTGGTGTCACCCAGCCCCACAATCAAGTTCTCTGTGGGCAGCAGGAAGAGCTCCTTGTACAACTGGACACCCCCGAGCACCCCCAGCTTCCGGGAGAGGTACTACCTGGTGAGTGGGCCGCGCCGGGGCAGGGCCGCGGAGGTCTTGCTGGGACTGGTGGTGGGGGTGACTTCCCGGGGCCGCATGTGGGACTGGGCTGGGCAGCCTGGCTCCTCTCGATGTAGCAAGCTTTGGGTTCAGCCTCCCTTGCTTTGGGTTATCTGGGTGTTTTTCTGTACTTTTTCTTCCTTGATGCTGGCCCCTTTATTCGGGGAGGCGGGGGGGGGGGACTGCTCGACTTGGTTGGTTCTCCTGGATACCTTGAATAAGGTTTTCTGGATGGTTCTGTCACCCTGACCATGGCATGGCTTCCAATTTATTTATTTTAAACTGAATGTATTTCCAGTCAGTAATACCTTGACATACTACACAGTAAAACATCTCTTTCCTCTGACCTCCAGGGATCTTAGGGTCATTGTCAACTTCACACCCTTCTAGAGACACTCTATATCCGTGGTCGGCAAACTGCGGCTCGTGAGCCACATGCGGCTCTTTGGCCCCTTGAGTGTGGCTCTTCCACAAAATACCATGGCCTGGGCGAGTCTATTTTGAAGAAGTGGCGTTAGAAGAAGTTTAAGTTTAAAAAATTTGGCTCTCGAAAGAAATTTCAATCGTTGTCCTGTTGATATCTGGCTCTGCTGACTAATGAGTTTGCCGACCACTGCTCTATACCATCTGGGAGCAGACGCGTCTTTTTCTCCATCTTTTAATCCATAGCAGCCTTTTTAACCTGGTGATGCTTTTGGAGACTGGGGGTGTGAGGGAGGAATAAGGCAGGACTCCAAGGCCCTCAGAACAGGGCGTGAAACACCAAGTGCTTAATTTAATGACGAGCTGCTGCTGTTTCTATGCAATGAGCACTTACGCGTATTGTGTGTCAGGTCCTTCCTTCCGCCATGCATTTCACTCAAAACTATATGCCAGGCTCCTCTGCAGGCAGGTGAAGACTGTGCCCTCAGGGAGCACTGTCTGCCTGAGGGGCAGAAAGACCGCGGGAAATAAAGCAGAACATTCTTTGGCAGGAAGCACAGTCAGTGCAAAGGCCCTGAGGTGGGAATGTGTGAATGAATCTGGAGAGTGTGAGAAACAGCAAGGAGGCCTCTGCGGCTTGGAAGGTGTGAGTTAGAGAGGATGAGGGGTGAGAGCAGAGAGGATGCTGGGTGCTACCAGCACCTCCGAGTCAGCTTGGTGGACCTCAGTCATCCGGAGAACGTGGGTATGCAGAGCGAGTGTCTGTCGGGGGAGCCCCTCCGGGGCCTTGCTGTGGTGCCTGGGGTGGCCAGTGAGGCTGGTCCTGTGTCCCCCTCTCCAGTCCGTCCTGCAGCAGCCAGCGCAGCAGGCCTTGCTGCTGGGCAGTCCAAGGGCCACCTCCATCCTCAGCTACCTGTCCGACAGCGACCTGCGGGGCCCTGGCCTGTGCAGCCGGAGTCAGGAGCTGCCTGAGATGGACTCCTTCAGCTCTGAGGACCCCCGAGACACCGAGACCAGCACGTCAGCATCCACCTCGGACGTGGGGTTCCTGCCCTTGGCCATTGGCCCCAACACCTCCACTGAAGAGGAGGCTCAGGAGGACTCCCCATCCCTGGGCCTCCTGCCAGAGATGGTCCACCTGTCAGGAGGCGCATTTGTGGAGCGGCCTGGCTGGAGGAATTTGGGAGTCGAGAGCCCCAACCTGCCACGGGGCTCCCCACTCCACAACCATACGATGCCGGGCAGCCAGAACGACCACGATGAAGGAGAAACCGGGGACAGAGTGGATGGGCCTGGGGTGACCCTGGAGAGGCCCCTGCAGGAGGTCCTGGATTTACTGAGGTGCACAGACCCCGCCCAGCCCCGGCTCCAGGAGCTGGAGTACCAGGTCCTCAGCTTCAGGGACCGGCTGAAGGTATGTCCGCTCTTTGGAGGCAGCAGCCCTGCTCTGCCGAGGGTGTAACACCGGGCACTGGGCTCTGGGGCAGCCGCCTGGGCCGGCAGCCGCTCTCACCTCTGCATCGCCAGGGTAGGCATGTCTCCTCTCTGGGCCTCAGTTTGCTCGTCTGTCAAGTGGGGATTACAAGAGCCTTCATGGGGCTGGAAGGAGGATTGGGAGGAAGTTGGGGCTCAGAGTGAATAACTTGCTCCACATCCAGCCAGAACCCAGCCCCATCTCACATCTTCTGACCCGAGCAGGTGAGGCAGCAGCTCGACACTGAAATCCCAAACTTGGGGCGTTCTCATGGCCAGAGCTGGCACCGTGGAAAGTCCCCAGCAACGCCCCCCCGCCCCCCCCCCCCCGAAACCTCTTTACAGGGCCCACACCAGGGGCTGTCCTTGCGTGGCTCTCAGAGGTGCCGGCCTGGGCAGATTATACGATTTTGGGGGCTTATATAAATTTAAATGTATGTAAAATAAAATGTATCACATCAGCACCTACTTATACATCAATTAATTTATAAAAACACACATTGGCGCTGAAACAGCTTAACGGCTCCCTACAAAAACCTGTTTTGTTTTATTCCTTCCCCACCCCCAACATTACAAATCAGTGCAGGGGAAAGAAAGGTGGATTTTCTATCTAGTAACATAAAAAAAAAATGTTCACTATTTACCACTGTTATGGGCCTGCCTGAAGATTTCAAGAAAAAGAAGAAGAAAAAGAATGTTTTTTTTCCAATTTCTTAACAGCATTTTTTGGTAGAACAATCTCGCAGGAAGCATGCAGCTTGTCACCTGAAATTTGAAAAATTATACTTCACATAAAAATCTTAAAATCATACTGCATCAGGCAATAATTTTAAACATCTTGAGGAACTCTTCTTTTTTTTTGCGAACCCAGTTAGAAGAATGAAAATGACTACAGACTATGGTTTTTAGGTTGACTTTTTAAAGAGGAATTATACACACACATGTATGTGTGTATACATGTGTGTGTGTATACATGTGTGTGTTTACATATGTACTCATTATTCATGGATTCTCTTTTTGTGAATTCATTTACTTGCAAAAACGTATTTATAGCCCAAATCAATACTCATGGTTCTGTCAGGCTCCGAGTGACAGAAACGCTGAGTCACTGATGTCAGCTCCCTCACTGTAGGTGTGTCCTCTTTGTAGTCTATTTAGTGCTACGTTTTTTTCTATTTTTGTGCTTTTTTGGTGACTGTACTGTTTTAAAGGCCCCCGGGGCTGGGCTGAAGTGCTGGCTAGTGTCCTAAGCGCAGAGGGCAGTGATGTGCCTCCCGGAGAACATACGTGGGTTAGGCGTGAGTTTCATGTATTCGGCTTGAATTCATTTAGGAATAAACAATAAGTAAGGTGTCTTTAAACAGAAACACACATAAACAAGGTTACATACTGGCCACTGATGAAAATGTGACCAGAGGCTCGAAGCTTCAGCGTTTCCCCGAGGAGCAGTGGTTCCAGATCAGAAGCCAGGGTCGCGGAGACTTTATAGACCACCGCGGAGACCGGGAACCGCACGCATGCTCAGACCTGCCACCAGGAGGCTCTGAGGACGGAGCAGGGGCAGCGCTCCGACGTGCACCGGACAGGACCCCTCCGTCAGCGCGGCCTCCCGCCTCCTCTCCTCCCCACCTCCCTGCAATCCGCAGACACCTTTGCACTCCTGAAGAGGTGTTTGGCCTGACTCACACCACATTTTAACACTAATTTGAAATCAGTTGTCAATATTTAAAAATGGGGCAGCTTCCCACACAATCTAGGTTTCCAGCTTTCCTTAGAAAACTGAACGATCTGGCGACACTGGCCCCACGGTCCGAAGTGGCAGGTGCCAGCTGGAGCAGCCGCTGGCCTCTCCGGGGAGGGCACCCCCTCTCCTACTTCGCATGGTCCTCACTCCCTCCCTCCCTCCTGCCTCTTGCCCTGTTCCCGTGGGCGTCTGTGCCCAGTTGAGACTTTTAAGATCTGTCTCCCTTGAGCTTTTGCACCACACCTTGTCACAGGCCACTCGGGAAGGTGCTCGGGGAGTGCTGTGCCCCCGTGCCCATCGCCCACTTGGGGGACGCCGTTAAGGTGGGGGTGCTAGATGGGGTGAGTGGGGAAGGCTGCCCTGAGGTCTTGCTCCGTCCACAGCCCCGCGGAGGCCGCCGGGAGCACAGCTCGGCCGAGAGCCTGATGGAATGCATCCTGGAGAGCTTCGCCTTCCTCAACGCCGACTTTGCCCCCCACGAGCTGTCCCTTTTTGGGGGTCCCCAGGGTCCCCGGTGAGTGCTCCCGCCAGCACTGACCAGGTGACCAGCCTTAGCTCCTTCCTTCCTGTCAGCCTCCTGCTATGTCTCCCACTGCCCGATTGGTATTTATTCTGATTATTTATTGTGCCCCCCCTTCTACCCCCACATGCCCACTGCCTGATACAGAGCAGGTCCCCAGTGAAGGAGAACAGCTCAGCCCAGCCCTGAGCTTTCTGTTCCGAGCCATGGACTTCTTTTGAATCTTAAAAAATAATGATGGAGGACACAGTAGAGCCTCTAACCTTGACCTGACACGCAGCAGTCACTGCTCCTGACCCCTCCGCATAGCCATCCACCCTCAGCTACCTCAGCACCCTGGTCTCCCTGGTCAGAGCTCCCCAGGGAGGGAGGGTTCCCTCTCCCCTAACCAGATGGTCACCCAGCTCTCCACTCAACTCAGAAAGGACAGGACCCGGCCCCCACCACCGTCACTGAAAGAGTCATCCAGGGAGCTCACGGCTGGTGCCCCCGAGCTGGACACGCTGCTCACGGTCCACCTCCGAGTCTGCAAGGCTCTGCTGCAGGTGCCAAGGGGCCTGGCGCAGGGGGGGGTGAGGCGGAGAGGGAGGGACTGGCCAGGGGGCCCGGTGGGGTGGGGAGTTCTCTGCAAAGGGCTGACCTTCAAGGTGGCAGGGAGCATGGTGCAGGGGCCAGAGGCCCGCACCTTGAAAGCCATTGAGATCGAGGAGGTTCCCCTGGGGAAGCTTCCGGCCAGGCCTGGGTGGAGCCATGTGGTTCTTCTGCAGCCCAGCCCTGAATCAAAGGCAGTGGCTGTGATGCCTTCAGTCGTAGAAGCCGGAACTGCAATCCAAACGGGCTCAACCTAAAGAGAAAATGTATTGGCTCATAGAACTGACAAGCCCAGAGGTGGGCTTCAGGCCCGGCTGGATCCAGGGTTTCAAATGCCATCCTGACTGGGCCTCTCCTTCTCTCAGCTCTGCTTTCCTGTGTGGGTGGCTTTACTTCCAGGCAGGCTGGTCCCTTCTGGTGGCAAAGGCAGCCCGTGGCAGCTGCAGCCTGGACCCGGTGTCTCAGCCACCTTGGTGAAGGGGGACTCCCAGGTGACAGCCACGGAGCCTCCACAGGGACAGGAAGGATGGGCCCGGGGCAGGTGAGGGCCACGGTCGTGACGACTGACATCAGAGGGCGTGTCCGTGCTAACCTGGAGCACACGGGTTGCTTCCCAGAAACTGGCCTCTCCTAATCTGTCGAGGATGGTCCAGGAGAGCCTTCTGGAAGAAGTTGCACAGCAAAAGCAGGTCCTGGAGACTCTGTCTATGCTGGATTTTGAGAAGGTCAGAGAGGCGACGTCTGTTGAAGAGAGTAAGTAACTGCCCCCCACTGGCTGCTCGTGTGAATGGCACAAAGGGACCGGCTGCGGTGCAGGCGAGCCTCGTCTCCCTTCCTGATGCCCCGAGTTAACGGGAGCCGGGGGGTCCGGCTGGACTGGGCTCAGACACTGTGGGGGCGGGAAGGGGGGGCCACACAGCCTGGGAGGAAGAGGCACCTGGTCTGTGGTCAGCGGTGTGACTCTGGGCCTCGGAGCCTCAGCTTCCCCATCTGGGCAATGGGTCAGTGAAGGAACCCTCAGGACACACTCTAGGCACACAGCATGCGCTCACATAAACAGCAGCTGTGACCCCAGACCGGCCTCTGCCCCGGGGTCTCCTCTTGTCCACAAGGACAGGCTGGTGACAGTAGTCGCCCCCGGGCTGCTGTGAGGACTGTGGTTGGTGACCCGGGTGAGGTGCTTAGAGCTGAAGCCGCCTGTCCTCTCTCTGGCACGGTGGAGCGTGGGAAAAGGACACTGCATGTCACCCCTCAGCTTCCGACCTCAAGTCCCAGTGGAGGGAGACCTTTGGGGCCTGTGCTCGCTCTTCCGCGCAGTGGGTCTGAGCCTGGGCTCTCAGTCCTTCCGCAGGCCGCACGGAGGAAGGGCTGCCTGAGGCTGTGGAGAGGGTGCACGGAGCCCGGCGGGGTCCTGGCCTGCCCCGCCGCCACGCTACTGAACCAGCTCAAGAAAGCGTTCCTGCACAGAGTCAGGGGGAAGTACCCGGGACAACTGGAAATAGGTAACTCCCTTCCTCCCCGCCCCCAAACCCCCCCCCCCCCCCCCCGCATCTGCATCCGGCTTCAGTGATGTCACAGCAGGCCTCACCCGAGTGTCTTCATGGCATCAAGCGTGACATGACTGCAAACACCTCCTCCTGCTGGGGAGAGGGAGGGGCTTGTGACCCTGCAGACATTAGTGGGCTGGGCCTTCTCCTGGGGCAGATTCCATGGCTTCCACCAGAACCTTGAAGGGCTAAGAAAGAACCTTCATGGAAGGTAGGCAAGCCTTTATCTGCCCCGCAGGGTGGGTTCAGAAGGCAGAGCATTTCCTGCTCACAGCTGGAGGTGACACTCATGCTCCAGACGCTGGCTGGCTGTCAGCAGCTCTGACCACACCTGGGCTGCTCAGTTGCCTGCATAGTCCCAGTCCTGGCCCCAGTCACGGGAATGTGCCCCCCGAGACCGCCCACGCCCGGGCCTGCGACCCCACCTGGAGCACCCTCCTTCCCCGGGCACAGGCGGTGCAGGGAGGGACCCCCACCCACATGCCCTCAGAAAGCCTGTGAGCTGACCTGGCCCCGCCAGCTAAGAAGCTCCTGGGGGCGAGGTCTGTGTGTCTCTCAGCCCCGTCCTGTGTCTCCTTGCCAGTGTGCCGCCGGCTCCTGGAGCAGGTGGTCAGCTGCAGCGGGCTGCTCCCCGGAGCCGGCCTCCCCGAGGAACAGACCGTCACCTGGTTCCAGTTTCACAGTTACCTGCAGAGGCAGAGTGTCTCGGACCTGGAGAAGCACTTTGCCCAGCTCACCAAGGAAGGTAGGGGCTGGGAGCGTGGCCACAGGCAACCGCAAAGGGACTCCACCCCGGGGCCTCTGTCCCAGCTCCCGGAAGCCAGCTTGGAAGCACCACGGCATCTTTCCGCTCCAGCTGTTCCTTTAAGAACCCCAATTTAATGAGACTCCGTTCAGCCCCTGGGATGAGATTAGCTCTAGGGGAAGAAGACTTGTCTCAGCACAGAGCAGAAGTCACAGCTGGGTATGATGGGAGGCTCCACTGGCCTGCGGCCCTGAAGTCCGGGCCGGGGCTGTATCAGTTTCCAGGGCGGAGTTGGAACCTTGCTAGAAAGCCTTCCTAGAGATTCCAGGAGGCCCCGCTGAAGCCAGTCCAGATGGGCCTTGGTGACCACATGGGCTTGATCTGGGATTCGCTTCTCCATGGCTAATGCCACGGCCAAACTAACCTGCAGCCGGACAGCCCAGCCGCCATCACAGGGGACCCCGGGCTCACTTCTCCCGTCTCTTCCAGTAACCCTCGTGGAGGAGCTGCAGTGCACGGGGCGGGCCAAGGCCATCAGGAAGCTGCAGGGGAAGCGGCTGGGCCAGCTCCAGCCCCTGCCCCAGACCTTACGGGCCTGGGCGCTGCTCCAGCTGGACGGGCCTCCAAAGGTGTGCAGGGCGGCCAGCGCGTCTCTGGCCAGCGCAGCCAAGAACAAGAGCTTTCGGGAAAAGGTATGTATGAGGGGAGGTGGCGGCCTCCTGGCCGTGGGTGTGGGGAGGTGGAGGGAGGCTCTCTCTCTCGGAAAAGACCAAGGTGTGTGTGATGGGGGCTGCGTGGTATTTGGATTTAGGGTGCTCCAAACGTGAACAGAGCTCTCCTCACGCCATCGCCATCGGCAGCACCAGCCCTGGGGGGAACCACAGGCCACACACCTCCCTCACCTCAGTGTTTCTAAAGCAACATTAGCTATTTGGTCTTTGAGGTGTCACTTGCATGTTTCTTGGAATTCCAGTGGTCATCCTCATTTACTTGCAATTAATATGTCGCTGGTTGGTTGTGTTCAGTCCATTTTTTGAAAACCAAGAAATTGGACCCCCTATGCCTTTTAGGTTCCTGGACCTGTGACTATTCTAGATTTAAGATATCAGCCCCCGAGGAGGGCAATATTGGGGCCTTACTATAGTCTCGGGCTCGCTGAGGGCCAGGCACATCCCCAAGTGCTTACAACAATTTTGTGAAGCAAGTGCCAACTTTATTTTCCAGAGGAAGTGACTTGGCCATGGTCATGTGACCAAGGGGGCAGGGGCAGAGCTGTGACTGGAAGAGGGTGATGAAGGGGAGATGCTTTTCCGTCTGTGTGTTCAGTTCTCTTGTCCGGCTAAACATCCGATCCTGCGTTAGCATTTCCTCTAGACAGCAGTTCCAGAATGCATTTTGTAGACATTAGACAAAAAGAGCTTTCTTCATTCGGTTACCACCAGACCAGTGTTTTTAGAGAGCTCAGTACTGTAGTGTACATCTCGGGACTTTGCACCTGACCCAAAGATTAATGAATGGATCATGGCCTGATTTTTGTTTAGAAAAAGGTAAGGGCTTGACTTACTGTCAGCAATTGGAGGATCAGCCGTGGGCACCGTGGACTTTGCTTTGGGCACCCTCCCCCCTTCATTCACAGCAGCCTTATTTCCCAGGCTTTGCTTTTCTACACCAACGCCCTGACCGAGAATGATGCAAAACTCCAGCAAGCGGCATGCATGGCACTGAAACATCTCAGGGTGAGTCCAACCTGTCCTCACGGTGATGGAGAAGCCTGCTTGTGTTCAAGTTAGTTCAAAACTTTCCCACCAGGACCAAAAAGATAATAAAAAAAAAATCACTGCTGACAAAAAAGGAGCTGCAGAGCTGGTCTCAGAGGAGCTGCCGCAGCCCCACCAGCCGTGAGCATTTGCTTTGCCTCTGATGAAGCGCAGGTGGCTCCAGGAATTCACTTCTGAACTCTTGCATCATATGCTTTAATATCCTTGATTAAAAATTTCTAAAAGCTCATTGCAGAGGAAAAAGAGTGTACAACACCATGTAAATTATCCATCATCCTAACAGAGGAAACTACTGACATTTTGGTGTATGTCCTTTTTGCTTGTGGGTATGTGTGGGCACTGAAAATTGGTATTATAGTTTAAAAACAGTGAACAAAATTACTTTTTGTTAGACTGGTAATGCCTTGGAATTTTTTTATAAAGGATCTATTGAAGTTACACCTTAATTTAACCTACTCCCCTACTCTTATTGTAGAAAATTTAGGTTCATTATCCATTTACTGTAAATGTCATTATAAGCATTTTTGTGCACAAAGCTTCAACCTCATTGCATCTAGAATTCTCATTTAAATGGCAATTTACTAGGTGAAAAATAGTCCCGCACAGATTAAACACCCCATTCACTCTGGAATGGTTTGGTTATAATCAAATAGCCAGTCAGGGTACCCAGTCAAGGGTGCTGAAGTGCACTCTGTTCCTTGGCCCTGGAGAGCAGCCTGGGGTCAGGGGTCCTGAATTGGAGGCCCTGATTGCCCCTCTCCTAGTCTGACCTGGAGGGAATGGTTGGGAGACCAGGGAGGTAGAAAGGTCCAGAGGGCATCGGGTCTTCACATTTTCAAGATGGGCTTGCCAGCTGTCCATACATCAATGCTAGTGGCCTATTTGCTGGCAGGTGTCAGGACTGAAAAATGAGACCCTTGCAATGGTGCTTCGGATGAACCGGAGGCCACAAGAGCAGCCCAGAGCCTTCAGAAAAGGAATCGGGCCCCAGACCATGCGAGGGCTGGTCCTGCAGGCTTCTACAAGTAGATTCTACCTGCTACCTAAAATGTCTCCTAATGGCCCCGCCAGCATGGCTCAGTGGTTGAGCGTCAACCTATGAACCAGGAAGTCACGGTTTGATTCCCAATCTGGGCACATGCCTAGGTTGTGGGCTCAATCCCTAGTAGGGGGCATGCAGGAGGCAGCCAATCAATGATTCTCTCTCATCAGTGATGTTTCTCTCTCTCCCCCTCTTCCTTCTTCTCTGAAATCAGTAATAATAATAAAAAGTCTCCTAATGGATCCTCTTTTTCCTAAGCAGGGCATCGAAAGCATTGATCAGATTGCTGGCCTGTGCCAATCTGACCTGGAGGCCGTGAGGGCAGCAGCCCGGGAAGCCACGCTGTCATTCGGTAAAGTACAGCATCAGTTGTTATGTGCAGTGGGCCCTTAGCAAGGTTGTGCTGGAGCAGCCCCGGCCGGCTCTCAAAAGATGCAAATTAGCACATGAGATGGCCACTGTTAGCAACCGTTTAACTGCATTTGGCCAAGGCAGGTTTCCTTCATGGTTAAGGTGGCAAGAAATGCTTTATTTCCTCCTTAAACGTCAGTTTATGTTTCTTGGGAATAAAAGCAGATGTAAGGGACAAGATTCAATAGGCTCTGTCTTGGACATAAGGGCGAGGCACGAGTTGGCACCCCAATGCCCCCCGGCCCCTGAGACCCAGGTGTCAGTAATTTGTAAGGCCATCCAAGGCAGGGAACAATCTAGTGACAAATCATCTTAACATTGCAGGTGAAAAAGGACGCTTTGCTTTTGAGAAAATGGACAAACTTCGCTTAGAACAAAGAGAAGAAGCCTTTTTCCAGGAGGCAGATGTTGAAATCACAATATTTTAAAAAAATCTCAGCCGATGAGCTCAAAGCTGGCATCTTTGTTTTTGCTGCTGCCCAGTCCTGACACAGGGGCTGAGCTGTGGATGGGGGCATGCTGTGTGCGCCCCTGAAGTGTGATCTGGCCAGAGTTGCTCCCTGAGTCTGAGATCAGTTATAAAGCCCCAGGGCACAAGTGGGACTTTTGTATAGGAGCACACGGGCCGAGCCACTTCAACCAACCTATCAGCTTTTGGCTTTGAGAATCTGTTCCCCAGGATAAAGTGCCAGCCATGCTATGGAGTTGAGGCCTGGAATAAAAGGCTCCAAGGTGACCTTGTCTCCTTGCAAGTCAGCTGGCTCAGCACCTCTGGCTCAACAAATACTGGGACTGAGGAGGCCGGCAGGCCTATGAGCTTGATAAGGAAAGAGTGCGGTGGGTCGAGTAATTTCCACTGCACAGAGCCAGGGGTTCTGATTCAGCTCTTAACCTTTGAGCTGTGGCCCAAATGCCCGGTGGCAGTCTGCTGCCCATGGACCTTCTTTCCACCATGTTCAAGAGCACTAAGGAAAGCAGAAGCCTCGACTATCACGTCAGTAAAAGCATTCACTGTGACTTCACTAAACAAAATGAAATCCCACTTCTGAAGCAAGTCAACTTAGGGCCTAGTAAATAAATTGCTTCAGATGCCATAGTTGGTGTGAAGAAAGATTTCACTGAACAGCATGTTGTTTTAAAGACACAAAGTGACTCAAATGTGTCCTGAGCTATTGTGTTAATGATGTTGAGATAACCTGGGGTGTGCATGTGGCTATCAACAATGGCATCAGAGAACTTTGTAACTTAAACATTCTCATTTAATTTCCTATATATATTTTGTGTTTTTCGATTTAACTTAGTATTTATTTGATTTGTTTATATGTTGAACTTTCTGAAATTTCAATTAAAAAGAACAATTTTTATTGGTGTTTCATTTTACCTGAAAAAAGTAAATAGTGGTTGTTTTCAAGCATCCCGCTGGGGAAGTTGCCCCTCCTGTCCCCAGGTGCACTTGCTCCAGTGTGACACCGTAGAGCGGGTTCTCCCACAGAAGTAGGCGTAGGAAAGGCAGTGTGCCCTTGGATTCTCGTCAGGCTCCCCAGACGCCATGAGGTATGGCCTTTGCCTGGCCTTTGGCCCCATCTGATTTCTGTTCCAAAGTCACAAACTTAGTTATTTTTTTTCCACACTGGCATTGCACCTCTTCATAAAAGCTTAGATGCCATTTTCTGGTATGTGAAACAGATGGAAGTGACCGTGGGTGTGGCACCACCATCCTGGCCGCCACAGTGGGTACTGTGTGGTCACGTGACCATGACTGTGCTTGTTTCCCACTCCCAGGATCCTGCCAGGAGGCCAAAGCATAAACAGTTCACTCAGCCAGCCTTGAAACAGTCAGAAAGCCTTGAAGGATATAAGAAAATTCTTTGTACCTCTTTGCAACATTTTGCAAGTCTGAAATTATCTCAAAACAAAAAGCCAAAAAATCATTTTAGGGGAGATTTACATTTATTTTGTACAAAAAAGGAAGACTACATGATTTTGCACATCTTACTGTTCCCACGTCAATTCTACATCGAACACGACCGTACTGAGATGCGGTAACAACCACTGGGTCTCACAGGCAGTTGGCTAAGAGGCATGTTCTTGAGGCCTGAACAGCTTTTCCAACAACTTGTGCACGTTTGTTAAGTTGTCCAAGGGCCCCACGTGCCAAAGGTGGGCTCTGCTGAAGGAAGGAGGTTGAGGCAGGATGGGTTAAATGGACTCCCATTCAGGGAGAATGCCCCCGTGCATCTTGTGGAGGCCCTTGTGATTCCTAACACGTGGAAACTTGTAACCCCGCTTGACAACATCTGCCTCACATCAGCAGGGGTGGAAAGTAGGGTTGTCCATTCTGGTTTAGGCCCAGTTAAGCAAAGAAATGGGAAGCACCCCAAATCCATATTCTTTAGAAAAAAAATTTTATTGTTGCAACTAAAATGCAAACCCATCATTTTTATATGGCAAGTTGGAAAACTGTACAGTTTGACAGTTCTGTGAAATCACAGAAGACCCTGAGACGCGCCCCCCGCCCCACCCCGTCATGCATCCACGTATACACACACCTGAAAAGGTATTATACCAAAACACCTCGCTTTTTTTGTTTGTTTTTATTTTTGTAAAAATGGTGTATTCCATGGCCATTGTAAAAAATAATGACCTGCTGAGTAAATATTGGTTTAAGGCATATAGCAGAGCAGCTCGCTACTTCTCTAACATACGTGTAACAAGATGGAGAGCCACCTGTTTTCCAAAGATAGGTTAAACCAGTATATCCATTTTGAAATGCTACTATATATACACACCCAAACTACTACATACATATACAGGACTTCAAAAACAAACAAGCCCAACTCAAAATGCTTGCAGCCTGGCACCTCAGCCTCATCCACACCTCACAAGGCTCTGCGGGGCGATGCCTCAAATGTTCCCACCACAGAATTTCTCTGCACGGGCTTCTAACACGTGAAAGGCAAAATGTGAAAATGCTGGCAAAAGAGCAGCTCATGAACTACAGCTGCCTTTTTTTCTTGTTAAAAAAGCCACTTAATGTGGAGGTCTTAAGCTCCCCTCACAAGAAGAGTCGTGAGCACCATCAGTCCCCAGGGTTCAAGGGCAGGGGCAGACAGGCCTCTTTCAGCAAGGCCCTCCGACTGAGAAAGCAGCCGGCTGACTCCAAGGGACCGTCATCATCCAGGTTGCTTCAAGTGTGGTTTCCAACAGTTGCCTTGGTTCCAAATCACAGTCTTCTCAAGAAGAGTGTGTACTTGGGATAGTGGAGGCTGATCCCAAAGGTGTGTGTGCAGGGGACCCTGCTTGCCTAAATGTCCAGAGCGTGAGGTGTGACTATGGCTTCCCATCTCCTTGGAATGTTTGTTACAGTGGGACCCAGCCGGACCTCACCAGGAAGTCACCAGAGTTTCATGCCAGGAATTAGGCCAATATCTGTTACTGGAAACATCCCTCCAGTGCTGAACAGCGAATAGTTCAGCAACAGTCTTAGGAACCACAGCCATGTAATGGTCTGATCATGCAAGGGGAAATTGGACTTATACACGAGGGCACTTTATAAGCAGAGATCTAAGTATTTCAAGCACGTGGTATTTGATCAGGACACAAGAAGACTGAACATGCATTCTAATACCCACGGGGAAAGTGGTGATCGAGAATAAAGTTCTAGTAGATAAAACTGGGGAGGGGAATAACCGGACAAAGTCATCTCCCGTCATGTATGTTAAATATCCAAGTGTTCGTTATATATTACCCCACTGCTCTATAAACAAATGCCAAACCTCCTCTCACATTACCCACAGTGTCATGAAATACCCACCGCTCACAGCTGTCCTCCTTCCTAGCACTGGTCTGATGCAGTGGGCTCATGGCAAAGTCATACGTTCCCAGCACTACCTGAGGGTTTATTATTGTACTTTTTGAGAAAGCCTTTCATGCTAGGCTGACATCAAAACATTTTAATACATTATTGGTTTAAGAAAATGCTAGTGCACTATGGACACCTCTGGGGGGAAAAATAAAAAAATAAATATGGAGTGGAGAGGCTCTCCGCGGAGTCTCCCAGGAAATTCCGTGTGCCGCCCTGCACAGGCCACCTTCCTCTGTGCCAGCAGCATGGGACTCTTCTGCTTTCCTCAAAAAGACAGGTTGTGGATTTGGTACATAAAGAAGGGGGAGGGGGAGTAAAATGAAAGGGGTAGTTTCAAACTACCAACAGCTGGGGAGGGTAATTTCAGCGCAGGACAAACATCTGCCGCGTCACACTGGCCACGCTGTGCGTCGGCCCTTACCTACCACGTTGCCTGCTAGTCAGGTGCGGGCTCTGTGAGTGGAGCGGGCAGTGGGGTGGAGGTGGGTCAGATTATGTGTTGTTGTTGAACAGGAACTGGAATGAAACCAAACATTTTCAGTTGAGCCCGGACCCGCCCGGCAGAGCTGCAGACTTGGTACTACCTGGCCACCCCCAAACCCTGGCCACTCCAAAAAAAGAGGCTTTTATTTATTTATTTTTACAATAGCCCCCACCCCTTCCAAAAATCACCCCTAAGGAAAAACTGTGTGTTACTAAACCATCTGATGCACTCAAAGATGGTCACCTGAAAAGAGGTAAAATTTTAAAATGATGTAAGTCTTGTGAGGTTATTTCCATGACCAGAGTTTTGAAGCTAATCCTCCCTTCCCCTTACTTTAACAGCAACTCACTTCTCAGGTGTGGATGTCTACTGAAAAGGCATTTACAGTCCAAATCAAGTGGGAACTGCTCCTTCTGGATCTCAATGGCAGGGTAAAAAGCCGGTGGCCACCCACCCTGTGGTGACCTCTGACCCTGAGGCAGGGTCCTCAAGGAACCCTGTTTTGGATGGGTGCTGAGGGCAGGACATGAGCAAGATGGCTGCTACAAGAAGGGATCAATGGAGACATGAATGAGGGAAAACCAGTGGGGACACCCTGAGCAAAAGCACGAGCCAGGTTTACTAGTAATTCCTACAGATGGCCTTTTGTTTTTCTTCTTAAGTGAGAAAGCTGGCAGGACCTGGCCAAGCTCAGTGCGCACAGCAGAGGAAGTGACTGAGCAAGTCAGCGTCCTATACCCTTAAACCCTCGTCTGCAGAGGACTCAACATTCCTCAGTGTGGGAGTCTTTCCCTGGGAAATCAAATAGAAATTGTGTATCAGGTTACACCAGCTAAGGGTATAAGAAAGTTTCATAAGTGCCTAGTCTTTTCCCCCCCCAGAAATAACAAAAAGCTGCTTCTTTATAAAGGTTAAAAACAACAATGTGTTGTAATTCTATTTTTTCCCCAAAAACAAATGAAAAAAAAAAAAAAGAAAAGAAAAGAAAAGAAAAGAGAGAAAGAGAGAGAGAAAGAGATGTATTTGGCATTTTCTCTACTTACTCCTGAATAGGTTAAGGCCCTGAGATTAGACGCTTGTATTCTTGGGACCACAGGGCTCCTTAAAACCCCAGTGCATCAATCCTCAATTCTCTCGTTAGCCCTTCACAGTTCCAGACTTTAAAACCTTTGATCTGTTTCTTCTGAGACTGGCTCAGATCCTTCCACAGCACTGAATGCTAACGCCAGGCTGTCGGCCAGTGCTTTCTGTACACACGGTCTCACCAGCACGTCCGTCAGTGAAAACATACCCTGTAGCAGAGGTACGCGCCAGCCGTGAGGACCGTGGCCATGCACATGTTGACCAGAAAGGGCTTCCAGTGAGTCAGCGCCTGGTCCTGCTCCTCCTTGGGTGGCGATGGCTCCTGGGTAGGACCTGCCCCCACGACCCGCCTTCTGACTTCAGTGTCTTGACTCGTGCTGAGGAATGAGAGGGGCAGAGATGGGTTATTTGCTCGGGAAAACAATGGCAAAGACACTATTATGGGGGAAGGGGAAGGGAATTCTAGTGCTGACATGGGTCTAGGGCCCACTTGTCACTGCCTCCTCCCAGGGGTTCAGGTGGTCCTCAGAGCCAGGGCAGGGCTCAGGAGTCCTGTGGACTCCTTAGTGATGGAGGGTGGGTAAAGGTCTGAGAAGTACAGCCACTGGTGTAAAGACAAGTGCTAACTTTGCCCTGGAGTCTGCTGTAGAATGTTCCCCTTCAGATCAGGAAAGGCAATGGTTCCACATGCTTCCACACCCTCCCAGGACACCCTGATAGATGCTGATCCACAAGGCCTTTGTCGCTGCTGACATGAAGACACCACACATTCCCACTGACCCTCTGCCCACCTCTCCCAGGCCCGAATCCCAAGCACTAATCCAATCCTGCCAGGGGGACCCTTTCCCAGGCGTCCTGTGTGCAGTCAGTCATCTAGCTGCCTTCATGATGCAGTGTTCTTGCTCCAGGGCTCTCAGGAGAGGCTCATGGGCCCATGAGAAGCCAGGCCCTTCTCCACTCCCCTCCTGCTCCAGGCCTTTTCCTTCCCACCCTTGCCTCCATCAAGGAGGCCCTGGCCACAGGAAGTTGGGCCTCACACACGCATCCGTGGCCTTCCTACCCCAGCAGCATCTTGTGCCTGACAAACCGCCTGAGGCACCACCTTCCCAGGAGACAGGAGGAGGCTGCAGGAGCACCTGGTTACAGCGCCCTCCCTACGAGGCCCTGGCGCAGCACTGAGGTCTATGGGCATGTGGGCTCCCACAGGTACCCAGCAGCACTTCGGTTCTTGGTACAACTCCATTTTTTTTCTGGAACTCTCTGGCTTTTAGCTTCCCAAATCCCCTATTTCCCTACACAGCATCTTCATACACAGAATGTGGAAGGCATTGCTCTCTCCACAAATAAAGAAAACAGAACACAAATGCGACGTAAGTCATTTGCAGCCTGTTTCTCTCATCCTTGGCCCTCTGTGAGCCCCCAGATGGAGCACCTGGCCCACCCTGAGAATGTCCACAGAGGCCTGGGAAACCGGGCACAGCGTCCCTGAGGGACAGCCAGTGACCTGTTGCACATCACAAGGCACCTGCTCTGGGAGCCCACTGGACAAGTTTCTCTCCAGAACCAAGTCTGGTGTTTCTGTGATAAGGACCAGTTGCATGAAGGACCTGCAGACTCAGGTTCATGAGTCAGAATTGGTGCCTGGGTGAGACACTGATGATCAATTTAACCAGAGGACCCTGTGGGGTACACATGGTCACTCGCTTTCTCGGATACTGCCACACCAATGTCCAGCCACATGAGAACAGCCAGCTCCATTCTTTATGAGCTGCAGAGCATCCCAACAAAGGGAGAAAGAGGATTTACTTAATCCCTGGGTATACAATTGACTCATCTCTAATTTCTCACCATTACAAATGATGTCGCAACAAACACCTTTTCCTATACACTCTTTGCACATTTGTTTGAGAACTACTGTAGGCTAATTTTCTAGATACAAATTCTGGGTAAAAATGTGCACTCATCTTAAATTACCCTCCAAAACAGCAGGGACCAAGGACACTGCCTCCCTAGTTTCAGGGTGGAGCTAACTCCCACTCATTCTTCTTAGTTTCCACAGTGCCACCTCTGGTAGGCAGCCTTCTTGACACTCAGGGAAGGCTGCATGTCTCTTCTCCGCGTGCACCCCATCACATCACTGACCACAGGCTCCCACTACAATTTACTGTCTCCTTCCCAACAACAGGGTCTAAAACATAGACCAGCAGCTATATTCCAGTTATCTCAGTATTTCACATGCATCCATAGGGCTGGATAATCTTTGTTCAACTATAAGGGAAGGAGCCCTGGCCTGTTTGGCTCAATAGTTAGCATGTCGGCCAAAGGGTCGCAGGTTCAATTCCCAGTCAAGGCCACGTACCATGGTTGTAGGTTCAATCCCTGGCCCCAGTTGGGGCGACAATGGGAATCAACCAACTGATGTGTCTCTCACATTGATGTTTCTCTCTTTCTCCCCCCTACCTTTCATTCCCTCTAAAAGAAAAATAAATGGAAAAAAATAAATGGGTGAGGATTAAGAAAATAATAAAGAACTATAAGGAAGCAAAATGGCAATCCACTTGGGTCAAGATTTTTTTTTTTTAATATTTTATTGATTTTTTACAGAGAGGAAGGGAGAGAAATAGAGTTAGAAACATCAATGAGAGAGACATCAATCAGCTACCTCCTGCACACCCCCTACTGGGGATGTGCCCGCAACCATGGTACATGCCCTTGACCGGAATTGAACCTGAGACCCTTCAGTCCGCAGGCCAACCCTCTATCCACTGAGCCAAACCAGTCAGGGCTACATGAAAAGTTTAAGTTCCCAAAAAGACCATTTTGGGGGCTGAAGGTACATGGTCAAGTGTGGACATCCCATTTCTGGACTGGCTGGAAGCCGGGGGGAGGGGACTTTCATCACTGGACAGGATGCCCAGCACGCTGGACTCCTGATTCCAACCAGCACCACAAGGTGGTGCTAGAACCCCACTGAAGTGGGTCACTTCCCAGGGCCAACCTGTGGCTCTGTACCTGGGCTCCTCCAGCCAGGGGAGGAGCAGGACAGTCCAGGGGCTCCATTCCCCAAGGACATAGAAGCACTGTGTGCCAACAGGAGGCTGCATCCACAGGGTTTTTGGAACAGAAGGTCATTTCTCCTCACCCCCAATAAGCCAGGACCATCTCACATTACCTTTCTATGTTACAGGGGACACTTAAGGGGGTTCTGGTTTCTTCCTTGATGGGACCATCTTCTTTATCCTCCTCGGACTCATCCTTTACCCACTGGTGGTTTGGGAAGAACTCCTTGCATTTCCCATTGTGTGGCTCCAGGATTCGTTTGGGTGGTCGGGGAGGGGGTGGGACATGCTCAGGTGGGGGCTCCAGGTCCTCGTGGGAGAGCTCCTTCCATTGCTCCTGGAAAAAGCAGCAAATGGAGCCCCATCAGTGTCTGTGCCTGCCCGCTCTGTCCGGAAATCTGTCCCTTTCAGTGGGCAGAGGTGATGGCTTGGTGAGAGGCTATCGGGTCTCTAGACATACACTTGAAGATGACAGTGTTTGAATTTTTACAACGGACAGCTCCCTTCTTCAGAGACAAAAACTGAAAATCAATGAAAGCAAAAGCAATGCTGACCTGCACTGAAGAGTCTCCCATGATGAATTTGGCACCTTCGATCACAGCTAGGTAGGAGAAACGGAGCTGGTCTGCTGTCTGGATCAGCCCCATCCGAAACTTCCTCATTTCTAACAGAACTTTCTTGATATCAACAGAAGAAGGGTCTTTCCTTTTATCCATCTAAAAGCCAGATAGGAGACACAACTCAGCCAGCCCAACTCTCCAGTGCCCACTCAGAAAAAAATCACAGCAGGGAAGGCAGGATTCTAGAAAATATGAGCCAGTGCAGCAAAACTGGGACCATGTAAGCAGGTGGGAAAGAATGAGAGACGGGATTCTTTGGATCTTCCTGGATTTCACTGTAAAATTAAGACTATCCCTCTGAACAAAGCTATTTAGGGTAAAGCTATTTTTACAGAAGGGAAGTTGTTACAAAGGGAAGATCAAAGGGATTGTTTACTGCAGAGAAGCTGTGGCCAGGCCAGAGGAGAGGTTTACAAATGGCCCCTTCTTTTCCCGGATTCTTCAAGGGCCTCCTTACCAGCAAGAGACAGGTGTCAGCAAGACAGAAGGTCCCCGACCTGCCGATGCCGGCACTGCAGTGCACCACGACTGGGCCGTGCTCACGGCTGAGTGACCCCGACTCTCGGACTTTGAAAAGAAAGTTCAGGAATGAGGCTGGCGATTCAGGGACTCCGAAGTCAGGCCACGTGGTATAGTGGAAATGTAGGATCTCTCGAGTTTCTTTAGACTGAAAGAGAAAAATACTCATGCAGATTCTAAGAGAATTATCTGTACAGAAATCGCAGGTTCCAAGTAAGCACGAAGTGCCTCCATTCACTCCAAGAACAGCTTTAATTCCCAGATCTTCTCCCAGGGACAATGAGCCTCCCAGATCACACATACCAAGCACCGAGGTGCCGGGCCCTGGGCTTGTCACTAGACCACAGGCCGCCCCTGCTCTGACTTCACTTCCTTTACGATGGAGCAGCCTCGCCCAGCTCTTTTCTCCACTATCCCTCTCACCTCTGCTGCCTTCATGATTACAACTGATTTCTCTCTGCCCCACAGTGATGCTGCACTGCCACCCACGATAACCATGCCATAAAGCAGCACAAGGTTTCACATGAAAGAGTGAAAACATAAACTGCGTGTATGTGGCATCAGCTCTGGGTAACTTTATCAGACTATCTGGACATCTCAGAGGATCGTCATTTCAGAAAAAAAAAAAAGGCAACCAACTTCACCTCCAAAGACTGGAGGTTGCCACATATGGCTCAATACCCAGCTGAAGAGATGATCCTGAGCATTTACTTAATTTTAGTGCTGAGCACAGTGGTTCACTGAGTGCTCACACTAGCCCTTCAAGGCATGTATTCCCATTATTCCCATTTTCCAGATTAGGAGACTGAGGCTAAGAGGCCAACCCTCCATTAAGTGGAGGAACAGGAGTTTCAATCTAAGTTTGCTTGACTCAAGCCCATGTTCAGAGACAGTTTCACTAACTTAAAAAAAAAATAAACATATATATATATATTATTGATTTCAGAAAGGAAGGGAAAGGAATAGAGAGACAGAAACATCAATGACGAGAGACAATCATTTATTGGCTGCCTCCTGCAAGCCCCCTATTGGGCGTTGAGCCTGCAACCCAGGCATGTGCCCTTGACCGGAATCCAACCTGGGAGAGACCCTTTAGTCCGCAGGCCGATGCTCCATCCACTGAGCCAAACCAGCTAGGGCAGGTTTGAAAGGACCCTGGCCCGTGTCCCCAAGTGTTTCTCCCCTGGCCCAGTCTGCTCCTCTTGGAGCAGAAAGAAGAATGACTTCTGGTGTTGCTTCTAGCTCTGCTCCTTCCTCTGAGCCTCAGAGAGTCCAGACCCAGAATGGACACCTGGTCTCCAGTAGCAATGATCAAAATGCAGTTCTCATTGGGAAGAGAGCACTCAAGAGCTTTCTAAGCTAAAGGCACACAGTAAATGGGAACCAGGCACTGGGTAAGTAAGGCCTTTAATCCTTGCAAAAGTGGGCATAGGAAGGTTTGAAGGAACCATGCCAGCCTTAAGGGTCTCCTACAAAGCAGTGCCAAGAACCATGGGAGTGCCTAGGTCACCTGGACAGCAGCTGATGGAGAAAGGCTCAGGCCAGAGACCCATTTACTAACACTGTCTTCCTTCATTTGGCAAATGTTCACAACATGCCTATCATGTGCCAGCCACCATGAGGTAAAGATACAACCCTTGCCCTTCCAGAGCTTACAACTTAGTTATAACAACTTTCCCTGTCTCTAGTGTGATGAAAACGAATGAAAGGACCTATAATAAACACCAATGACCTAAAATCAGAAAAGACTACCCACATTCAACCCTGCACCAGCTATTGCTATCTTTCTATAGAACAGGGAGAAATCTACCTATGACATTAGGGTAATTTATAGAATCACTAGAGGCCTGGTGCACGAAATTTGTGCAAGGGGTTTGGCCCTCGTGGCCCCGCGCACTGGTCATTCCGGAATGTCGTTCAGAATGTTCCACCGTCTGGTCTACTTACCATATTAGCTCTTTATTATATAGGATACTAAGCAATTCCATTCTTTCCTCCCTAGCAAATGATCTCCTAATATTTTACTGGCTTAAAAAAGAAATGCCTCTTCTATTTTTTAGGGAAAGAAAAGCACTTAATATATATTTAAAAGTATGCTAAAAGTGAGTTATCTCTTTTAATCCTAAAGATGATGTGGGTTATTTCTTGTTTATACCCTCCCTCACACCTGCCCAGCTTGTTCTCAAGGAATTCATCCTAGAGCTGTGCTTGAACAGATACACATGTCTGAGAAGAGAGTTTTTAAAAACAAAGCCTGTTAGAGCAAAGAGATCCTCCTAACTAACACTGAAGCCTCTGAGCGACTGTATCTGCTCCACCACCAACATAGCACAAACCTCTTCTGCTCCGTCCAAATTCCGTTTCCCTCAACAAGCAGGAGAAATATTCTCAAGAGTTTACCAGAAGTCACTCTTAATATATCGGGCTTGCAAATGCTCAAAAGCATTTTAAAAAGTCTACTACATAATCCTTCAGGCACATTCCAGCCTGCTGCCAACATTACTCCTGAAAATCCTCCATCAAACCCCTCCATAAATCACTCCCTTGAGCCTCCGTGCATGGCTAGGGCAGGGCTCACAGCTTGAGCTATCACAGAGGGAGAAGAGAGAGAGCACTCAGATAAACCACACTGCTGCATTCCTCAAAAGCCATGCGATTTTAACCTGTTCTCTACTTCACAGTGACCTGCGCTATGTTCTCCACCTTATTTCAACTACTAAATTCAGCAGCTGGAGTCATGATGACTGGAGAGCACCTAAGCAGCAAATGTAACTCAGACGCAGCTCCTTACTCTTTAACACCGCCCGAAAGCCCCAATCCATATGATTCCCACCCCTGACTTTGTCTTTAACTGGTCATCTGTGCTGCTCCTAGAATGATCCCATGTGACTTCAACCCCACAGCACTGCTAACCCTTCCTGAGCACATGCTCTAGGCCTGGTGCTGCTCTAACACTTCACATATATTACCTCCTCCAACCGTCAGAAAACTGAGACACGGTGAGCCATATGCCCCTTGCCCAGAGACTGCCAGTTTGATATGGTGGGCCAGGATCAATCCCAGGCATTCTAGTTCCAGAAGGTAGTGGCTGACCACCTCGATTGGGCATGTCCCCAGGAACTGCCTTGAGCTATGGGCTCCTCAGAGAGATGGCTCCAGGTGAGCGATTCAGAATCCTCAGGGGCAGGGCCTTTTGTGGTGCTGTTTCTTAGCACAGTGTCTTGCCATGTTCCAGTACCACCTTTTACTAATAGCCAGCCTTTGGTATTATCAATTCTTCCCATAACAAATAAACCTAAGACCTTACCTAGAAAACTTACACTGGCTATGAAACTTATGAAACCTGGCTGAGCCCTAGAAGGACCCTTTCCCCTCTCTTCAGAAGAAAGGCCGCAGACAATGAAAGAAGGCAGCATACTCTGCTGGTATTTAACCTGCAGGCTTCCCTTTCAATCCTCTGCAAAGGCAGGAACAGATAAGTTTTAGATAAGAAACTCCCCTCTCCTAAGAATTGGTGTTACCTAATGTTCAAGTTTAGAGAGAGAGTGAGCTCCATGGGAAAAGAGGTATATAAGACCCCTCCCTTGCCACTCAAGACATCTCTGATGATCTGATAAATAAGCAGGGAAGGTCTGCTCACCATAGTGCCAAAACCACATCTTGCTCAGGGTTTACAAAACCAGGAAAACTGGAATTGGGTAATTATCACCCAAAGAAAAATCTCAACCAGTAACTGTGTGAAATACCGTATTTTCCGGCGTATAAGACGACTTTTTAACCCAGGAAAATCTTCTCAAAAGTCGGGGGTCATCTTATACGCCGGGTGTCATCTTATAGGGAGGGTATATCCCAAACTCTATATTTTAACTGGAAAAGTTGGGGGTCGTCTTATCCGCCCAGTCATCTTATACGCTGGAAAATACGGTACCTAAGAACATGCCATACTTACTGTCAGGTTTTCCAATTCTAGTTGTCGTACTGTGTAATATGACTTAATATCTTCAGAGATCAATGTTAATTTCAAATTTGTGTCTTCAAAGATCATTTCTTTTTCTTCTTTTTGTGGCCAGTACTGTGCACATTTTAACTAGGGGAGAAAATAACAATGAATTACTGTGAGCAAATGACTGTTTTCCTATGACAGAAGGTTCAAAGTACCTTCCATGAACTTGAAGAAATCCCAAAGGCCTGAAGCTTTCTGACCTTGGAAGTCACCATCAGCATAACCTGCCTTCCCTTAGGGGAGATGGGGAGGGGCTTGTAAAGATCGAGCCAGGGCTAGTTGTGCAGGCAGGGTAGACTTCCAAAGCCAGCGGCTCCCTGGTAATCAGACAGTGAGGTGTTTCATGGATCAGATCCTTTTCCTATCACCTGCGAGGGGAAGCCATATTACACAAAACGTCCAGTCTCTCACAAAGTACTTTATGTAACCATTTCAAAGATTGCCAGGAATCTGATCAGTGCTGCTGGCATAGTGTAGACACCTTACCCTGGGGAAAATAACAGGCTAATTGAAAACATGGCTAGAAGAGACCATGTGAAACACTTTGAAAGGTTGAAGGCTGTTATTACGTGAAAACTATTTAGCAAAGGCTTGGAGAGGGGCTCCTCCAAGGCATGGGATCACCCACTACCTCATCCTGCACTTTCATTCTGCTTTGCTTCAGTTCAGAAAAACATTATTGATGTTCTAGCTTAATAATTTCAGAAACTACTTGATGGTCTTGAATAACCTTTTCTTTAAAGCAAGTAAAATTCCAAAGACTTGGTTTCATTTAGAGTTTAAGAATTTGACTCAAATTTTATGGCATATTTTGCTTGGGCTAAATTTCTGTGCCAGTGCCTATCATTTCTGCTTGCTGATGACTGTTCTGGTCAAAAACAGCTGGTGGATGAGGGCTCAGCTGTCTATGAGCCAGGACTGATAATGCATCTAGACAGATGGAACCTCAAAGACGTTATGGTTTCCATAGACTAAAGCAGTGATGGCGAGCCTATGACACGCGTGTCAGCACTGACACGCGTAGCCATTTCTGATGACACGTGGCCATTAAGGTGGCCGCATGCCGAGGATGAAACATTTGCTGCTCCTGAGAATGAAACATTTGCGAAATAATGTTTTTTTCCTCAAAGTGACACACTACCCGAGTTATGCTCAGTTTTTTGGCGAAGTTTGACACACCAAGCTCAAAAGGTTGCCCATCATTGGACTAAAGTATCATTGTGTGCAAATAGCTCTTTGGGAAATGGTACAAATTCAAGACACTTGTAATTCAACATGCAGTCACCCACTCAACACCTCCTCCAAGGCAAAGGATGGCTGTGTCTGAAATGCCACAGTAAGTGGAGGGAGTCCCTCCAGGGCCAACTGTCTATAAGGACACACTGTTCATGCCCAGCAGTGACAAGATGGCCAGAGGGAAGTGCTGAGGAGAGAACGCTATGGATGTGCCCCGGGAATTCAGAAGAGGTAAATGTTTCAGGCTGGCTGAAGTTATGGGAAAGAGATCAGAGAAGGCTCAGTGGAAGAAGCAGGCTCTGACAGGTATTTTGGAAGGATGTCTAGGATTTCCTAGGCACAGACTACAAAGAAGCCCATCTCAGAGGAGCAGCGGAAGACGGGGCCAAAGGAGGCCCCAGACCACAGTGACTCTGGCAGCAGGCCTGGGAACCTGTGGTATCACCTTGGCAATGAGGAGCCAGGAGGCTCTTGAGGATGATGAACACAGAACCACAAACGCCCATCGATCCTGCTCTGCTAAATCTGCACACTACCCAAAAACAAAGTAAAGACAGAAACAAATCAAGAAAACCAGCATGTGATGCCAACACAACATCTAACTCCACGGTCCCCAAACAGGAGGCTAATAGGGCTTTCTAAGAGCCTGGACACAGGCCTGTTTGAAATTCTTGGCCAGCTTCACCCCTGTCACCCTCCCCCCCACATTGATGATGAGCTGCCAAAGATAAACTAACCTCTGGAATGGGGCCAATCTGTCAGCATCGAGGCAATTCTGCCTCAGGACACAGAAACATTAACAAATGGCAAGACCCATGCTTGGCCAAAGTAGGTGGGGCAGCTGAAAGCAAGACTTTAGAAGACCTTTAAAGGATGCATTTATTCCCACATGTCAAATAATTAGACCTATGTAATTCCTTAAGACCCCAGAAACAAAGTGATTGTCTAGGCAAGTTCAAAACCATGTTTGCTGGCATGAGCACCCAACACGGCAAGTGCAGAGAGAATGGGATAAAGGAGCAGAGACACAGAATGGCCAGTCACCAAGAGGCCAATGTTTTCATGTCTCATGGGCAGGGAAGATGAGTTTTTAAATCCCTCCTCCAAACAGCAAGCACCCACTAAAGCCTAATAAATCTCTGTAATCTGGGTAAAGAAGGCTCTGGAACTCTACAACTGAGGAATTCTGGCAATCCTGTGTCAATCAACTGATGTTTACTTTTGAGAACTCTAAGGCATCTACAGTAACATGCCGCACTCTGCTCTGTCATTTCCTGTATAAATTTTGTTTTAGATACACAAAATAAAACAAAAAATAAGCACGAGCTCACTACTTCATGTTATCCTATTGAACAGAAATATATGACCTGAAAAGAAGATTTAATTAGAAAGCAGTCTTCACCAGGATTCCAACTGAGGTATCCCTTGGATCGGCAACAAACAGTAATGTGGCAGTATTGTCCTAGTTGCTGTTACTCCATGAAGGCAGATGTGAGTGAGTGTGTGTATGTGTGAAAGAGAGAAAAAGAGAGAGAGTGCCCTTGGGACCTCCTAAAACAAACAGCTAGGCAACCTGAAGAAAAATCTATGAAAGTCATCTGGGTGACCCTGTGACAGTGCATTTGGCTTTTCCAAAGAATGATGAACACAGAGAACTAAGCAGAGCATGAGAGAGATGGATGAGCCCCAAAAGCACCTGAAATCAAACAGCATCTTTAGTAGAGATTTCAGGAGAGACATAAGCCATACTTCTGGAATAACAAGTTAAACTCACCTTGTTTATTTCCCCTGCCTAAACAACAATCCCAATCCTACATACATATCACATTCTACATTGACATCCCTACAGTTAATACTGAAGTCAAATCAATGTGGCCATTTGCATGACCACAGTCTAACACACACAATCATTTTCAGCACACTGTTTTCCAGGAAGCACAGGGTCCCAAAAGGGTAACAGGCAGGCTTGCCAAAAATAAGAAGAGAAAATCCTACACTATTTGGTGAAGGAAGGAAACCAGAAAACAAACATACATAAAATGGAAACGCTCTGCAAACTGGCCTTTACCACGGCTGTGAGGATAGTTTATAATTAGATTAGCTGAGCAAATAAGACGTTGCATCTTCTTATACTTTTTGCCAGTCAGTCCTTATGGGATGATACTGATGATGCCAAATGAAAATGTCAAATCATATGCTGCTTTTCATACCCAAATAACCCTGAGTGAAAACAGTTAGCATAAAGGAAAGTAGGGATTACTGTCATGTTATCACAATAAACTATAACAAAACCAACCAGCCATGTTGTCGTAATGGCCAACATAGCAATCTAAGGGTAAGGTTGTTACAGTGGATCTATGGTTCATTTATGGTCAGCCATGGGCGGGAGACAATCAGGAGCAAGGCCTGGTGACGAACATGTAACTACAGTGCTGGGACACTGCTCCTTGTTGTACTGTGACAATGTTAGTTAAAGCAAATCTTGTGCAAACAACAAAGAGGTTTTACCGAACTTTTAACAACAAATAAATTAAAGTAAATGCTATCATATTTGGTGATTTTTAAATAAATAAGTCTTGATTTAAAACTCCCACCCTTGAGGGAAAAACCAAGATGGCGGCATAGGTAAACACCTATACTGCTGCCTCACACAACAATTTCAAAACTGCAACTGGAAGACAGGGCAGACATCGTCCAGAACCACCGGAAAGCTGGCTGAGTGGAAATTCTACAACTAGAAGGAAAGAGAAAAGGACACTGAAACTCAGAGGAGCTGTGGAGGACAGAGGTGTGGAGACCCGCGCGCGCGGAAAGGGCGGGCGGCTGAATACGCGGCTAGCTTACTCAAACAGGAGGGAGACAAAGGCTCCCCTCTGCGCTGAACTCCAGTTCCAGGCGAGATTCGGGGAACCCAGACTCATACAGGGTGAAACTGGACTGTCAGGAAAAAGCACACTGAGACTCAGGGGAGCTCCAGAAGGCAGAGATGCAGAGGCGCGGTGCACGGAGAGAGCGGGCAGCAAGCATGCAGCTGGCTTTCTCGTTTGGGAGGGAAACAAAACCTCCCAACTGCACTGAAATCCAGTTCCGGGTGAGACTCTGGGGACCCAGACTCATTCAGGGAGAAACTGGACAGTCTAGCAGCAGACGAAACTCAAGGGCAGCCTTCTCTCAGAGGTGCGTGCAGCCATTGCCGCGGGACACTGAGACAGAGGCCTCTTAGGGCGGGCTGACGGGAAACCAAGGCTGTGTGCTCCACCCTGAGACTCCGTCCCATCCAAGCTGAGCACAGAAGCTCTCCCAGCAGACACAGCTGATCCTCACAGCCAATTGGCCTGAAGATCAACTCCCCCCAGTGATACTAACAACAATCTAGGCTTAACTACAACAAGACTACACACACAGCCCATAAAGGGGCACACCAAGAGTGTCCACCTCAGGTAACTGGGGAGGCTGAGCCACTGGGCCCTATAGGAAACCTAGCACACAAAGCCACTCTATCAACTCAGGGAAGCAGCTAAAATGCAGAGACAAAGAGGCAGGTCACAAATGAAGGAAATGGAGGAAAGCAAACGACTGGATATAGAGTTCAAAACCACGGTTATAAGGTTTTTCAAGAATCTCCTAGAAAAGGCCGATAAATTTAACGAGACCCTTGAGGATATGAAAAAGGATCAACTAGAAATTAAGCATACACTGACTGAAATAAAAAATATTATACAGAGATCCAACAGCAGACTAGAGGATCACAAGAATCAAGTCAAAGATTTGCAATACAAAGAAGCAAAAAACACTCCTCTGGAAAAGCAAAAAGCAAAAAGAATCCAAAAAGTTGAAGACAACTTCAACCGTACCAACATCAGAATTATGGGGGTCCCAGAGAAGAGAGAGAGCAAGATACTGAAAACCTATTTGAAGAAATAGTGACCGAAAACTTCCCCCACCTGGTGAAAGAAATAGACTTACAAGTCCAGGAAGTGCACAGAACCCCAAACAAAAGGAATCCAAAGAGGACCACACCAAGGCACATCATAATTAAAATGCCAAGGGCAAAAGACAAAGAGAGAATATTAAAAGCAGCAAGAGAAAAACAGTTAGTTACCTACAAGGGAGCACCCATACGATTGTCAGCTGATTTCTCAACAGAAACTATGCAGGCCAGATGGGAATGGCAAGAAATATTCAAAGTGATGAATAGCAAGAAACTACAACCAAGATTACTCTACCCAGCAAAGCTATCATTCAGAATTGAAGGGCAGATAAAGAGCTTCACAGATAAGAAAAAGTTAAAGGAGTTCATCAACACCAAACCAGAATTATATGAAATGCTGAAAGGTATTCTTTAAGAAGAGGAAGAAGAAAAAAAAGATAAAGATAAAAATTATGAACAACAAATACGTATCTATCAACAAATGAATCTAAAAACAAAGGGAATAAAAAATCTGATGAACAGTATTAACTGGTGAATATAATAGAATCAGGGGCATAGAAAGGGAGTGGACTGACAATTCTCGGGGGAAAAGGGGAGTGGGAAGAGACTGGACAAAAATCGTACACCTATGGATGAGAACAGTGTGGGGGCAGTGGTGGGGGCAGTAAGGGCGGAGGGTGAGGTGGGAACTGGGTGGAGGGGAGCTAAGGGGGGAAAAAAAGAGGAAAAATTGTAATAATCTGAACAATAAAGATTCATTAAAAACAAAACAAAACAAAAAACTCTCACCCTTCACATCATCTAGAACAGTCAACCAGGGACAAGTCTGCCTCCCAAGGGATAACGAACAATGTCAGGAGACATTTTTGGTTGCCACAACTGGGGGCGGGGTTGCTGCTGGCGCCACGAGGGTGGAGAACAGGGAAGCCGCAGCCCTATGCAAGCAGTGCCCAGCCTGAAAATCCCCGAATGGTGATCTGTGTTGAACACCTGCAAAGGCCGCCATGTTTCACTTTCCCTTGGGGAGAGTGTATGCTGTGGGAACCTAATGTTTTGTTTCTTTATTCAAAATTGCTGACACGAGTGGTGACAGGTAGGAGCTTCCTTCACATTTGCAACTTCAAATTTTTACTAATCATGCCAATGAAGCAGGAAAAATTAAAAACCACTTTCACTGAAAAAATGACAAAAGCATTATTTCATCAACGTCAACACAAAGGTAAGCACTTCATTATTATTGAGCAAATAAATAGCTTCCTTTCAGAATAGGGGACAGAAGTAAAATACATGATTTTAAACACGTGCTGTAGTAAGAGGATTATCTGCTGTAACTGAGACCATTTCTCCTGAGAGAGGAGCAGAGAGGCTTTGTGGTGAATGCCTCCCCTTTTCATTGCTGAAGTTTCCTTTGATGTGTTACTTCTTTTTACTCTCTAGGGCCATGACTGTGCTTTCTTTAGAGAAGTGGCTTCTATGGAGCCTTCATGTTCTTCTGGCAAGCCACAACTATGTCCCAAGGTGGTTGGGACAGCTGGGAGAGCTGTGCCCAGCCAAGCCCGGGAGAGCACAGTACTGGCACCTGGCAGGCCCAGCACACCCAGTTCTCTGCTCCTGAGCACCGGTTCATAGAAGAATCCTCAGCTCACCTTTTCCTGGGGCCTCACCTCTGAGGCTGGAGAGCCCCAGCTGAGCCGGGTGGCAGGGGAGAAGGGAAGGACCTGGGTAGAGGGGAGGTGGCGCCTGTTTGCTATGTTGAATACCACACTTATGCTGGGCATGCATGGAGTCTTACATGGAGACAGGCTTTAACAGGCAATCCTGCAGAATAAGCTGTGTAGGAAGGGAAGGCATCACAAGCCACGGCTGACCAGAGGGGAAGCAATCTGAGGACGCCTGGGAGTGGGGTGAGGGTGGGCACTGTGATTCAGATCCTTAGCCTAGAGAACATGATAAGCTGGCAAGAAACTTAACAAGAAAAAAAAAAGGTTTGTTCTGGCTGGAGTTGGAGGTGGGAGAGTGGGGTCCAAGTTAAGTGGGGCCCAACCACACTCAATACCACGCTAGACCCTGCAGCCACCTTCCATATTACTGGGAGGCAGGAGGAGCCCCAGAAGGGTTTTCAGAGGGAAGAAGTGTGGTGAGAATGGGTTTAGAAAGGCCATTGTGGATGCAGGGTCAGAACAGACAGGGGAGAGGTTAGAAAGCAGGGCGGTGGGGATGGCTAAAGGGAAAGGTGCACGGGGGGGGGGAGGGAGGGGGCGAGGGCCTGAACAAACACACACCTTTAGTCCAAATACTAGACTGAGGAATGTTTTGAGAAGTGCAAAGAACTTGGAAGAAAGGGTAACACAAATCCTGAAGTAAATGCATAAGCTGATAGTGTCCACAATGAAAGTGTGGCCAGGAGCCAAGCGGCTGGGATTTTACAAAGGCAAATAGAGTCCAGCCGTTCCCACAGCCAGAAAAGCTAATGTGAAGACACAGTAGACACTGGCCTTTCAAAACAAAACTATACTTCCACAGCTCCATAATGAACAGCAGCAGCTCAGGAAGCCCAGGTGAGGGTGAAGCAGAGCACACACATCAGACTCTGGAGAGAGAGCCCTAACTGGTGTGGCTCAGTAGATAAGAGTGTCAGCCCTCGGAATGAAGAGTCCCAGGTTCCAGTCTGGTCAAGGGCACTTATCTTGGTTGCAGGGTTGATCCCCAGCTCTGGTCAGGGATGGTGTGGGAGGCAAGCAATTGATGTGTCTCTCTCACATCGATGTTTCTCTCTCCATCTCTCCTCCTCCCTTCCACTCTGTCTAAAAATCAATGGAAAAATATCCTCAGGTGAGAATTAACAACAACAAAAACAAAACAAAACAACTCTAGAGAGAAGCTCACTGATGGCGGGTGGGAAGGGGACAGGGCATTTTACCTTTGTCTCTCTTTTTAATTCACTTATTTATCTGACTTGTTTATAATAAACATGTATTTACATAGTGCCTCTTTAATTTTTTAAAATAAAAGACACTATGTAAAAGAAATCTAAAAGCAATTCAAAGAAGCAAACGTAGAGAAACTGTTAACATTGTGGACTGACACAGGCAGACAGTGATATAAGAATAGGTAAATGCACACTTACCGATCCCTTCTCCATCACTCTGTTGAGCATGACCACGCCCCTGCTTTTCTGCTCCCACACCATCTCCCAAAAGTGACCACATGTATTAGGCAAAGGGCCCTGCAAAAACACAACCCACAAAGTGCATGGCATTTACACAGAAACATACTCCAGTGCAAGCTCATTGGCAACTAGCAGATAACAGTGCCCTGAGGCAGAGTCGTGGCAGAGGCTGGGACAGAGACCCAACTCTCCCTGCCTAGTGGTCAGTAACCACCATTCTATTTTCTAACACATGGTGAAAGGTCATTTCCACATCTTGGGGTTGATCAACAGGGGAGAAAAAACACTGATTCTGCTTTCTGGTTTAGGCTGGTCAGTCAAGGGGCTCCACTAAGATCCACCTATTAGGCAAAACTACCAGGTGCAGAAGAATATTAAGCAAAACTAGTGGGTATGGGGAAGTGATCAACGGCAATTGGTTCCAGTTCCAATCACTTATCTGTGTGACCTTAGACAAGTCACTTCACTTCTCAAGTCTCACTCTCTCTACTTATCTCAGTTGACTAACCACAGCATCTACTCATAGGGGTTTGAAAATTAACTATGTTCACATATATCAATGCCTTCCCACAGTACCTAGAACATACATAGTAAATAACCAATGAGATGTTAGCTATTATTATTACTGTTAATAATGGTAAACCTAATCAAAGACAGCCTTCATCCTTGGACCATGGAACATAAGAGATGTGGACAACACAAATGGTCAGTCAGGCGGCCTAAGGGTCATGATGGAGTGACTGCCAAGCAGCTGGCCTGTCTCACTCTAGCCCACCTACAAAGGGCATAGATGTTTAGTGAGTACAAGGGTACAAGTGCTGCAAGTTTGTCTGTTTTCAGTAAGACCTGGAAGGGACATCACCTATGACATCCATGTCAGAATAAGTCATCTCCTCCAGCACTGGAATGGTTTCCATTCTTACCCATTTTCATCCAATTTCTCCTTATTCTTTACGTGTTTTCCTTGGAGTCTCACCACACTTTCTTTTCCCAGGCAAACCGTTAGTGCTCTCCTTTTCTTTTCTGAACTCATCTCAGACTTGCTGTCTGACCCAAAAGTCTGCACTCCATGTACATGCCGTAGGGCTCAGAAAACGGGGATTACATGTGTAACCCTTTCCCCCAACTAACAGAAAAGTGGCTCCTGGAATCACATGGCCTCCTGGCTGGCCACCCAGGCCTTTCAATCTCTGACCTGAGCATGAGGATCCCTCACTGGGCCTTCCACAGATGCAGCCCTCTGGCTCACTCTGGTTACCAGTTGTTGCCTTCCCTACCCTCCAACATCACTCCAGCTTCGAATGGGTTTGAGGGATTAAATATCACATAGGATCTGAAAGGAGCTTGGCTGGTGTTGCTCAGTGGTTGAGTATCAACCCATGAACGAGAAAGTCATGGCTCAATTCCTGGTCAGGGCACATGCCTAGATTGTGGGTTCGATCCACAATAGGGGGCCTGCATGAGGCAACTGATTGATGATTGTCATCATTGAGAAATAGAAATATTTCTCTCTCTCTCTCCCCCTCTCCCTTCCTCTCTAAAATCAATTAAAAACCCCAGAAGATCTGAAAGGATACATACCAAACTTAGCCAACACTTCATGGGGAGGTGAAGGTGGGCACTGTTGACATTATTCTCTACACTTCTATTCCTCTGATTTTTAAAGACTTGTATTATTTGCATAATGAACAATAATGAAAATTAAAAAAACAGGCAGGTTTTCTTGGTTTTGTGGTTGCACTATCTAGAGGAGCAACTTTTGGGGTCAGGCTGCTTTAATCCCTTTTGTAAGTCCCAGGGCAAAGGGCGACCAAGTCAGCAGCTAGATACATCTATGGTGCCACCCTTCACACAGAACTTCCGATGTGCCAAGTAATTGTCGGGGCAAGGGGGTGGGAAAGACAGAGTGCAAAAGTTTCCATGGTGATTTTTTTGTTCCATTTGACTATTCACCTTATGAATCTTTGCTTTGGGCTTCCTAACACCACACAAAGTTGAATGGCAGAAATCAGAAAGTAAGACTTGACTTCTTCTGAAAAGAGAAGTTCCCAAGAAGCCACTTTTGCCTCAACCTCTTCCCACCAGCTTGAAACCACAAAGGATCTTCCTCCTTATCACTCCACCCCAGCCATCCCAGTAAAGGCCTGTCCCCTATTCATATACCAAGGACTTAATAGCCCCCAGAATTGAACACTGCATGGCTGACGTTCCATACATTAAAACTGGGAGGCATCTAGGCTGATTATGGCCATGGACATGGGGACAGGACAAAAAGGGGCAGAGAAGAAGGGCCGTGACTTATATGCCCTCATCTAGCTCCCTGCCCAAAAGCAGCCCTTTGTTCATAGTGCTTTCTGGCTTCTCCATAATTTTAATTTACAAATATTAGGCAGAATTCTGATGTTCAAAATCACCCTACAACTCAAAGCCATATACAAGACTGATAAACTGATATGGAATAAGAAAACAAAAAAGAGAAACTTAGATAGTTTAGACTAACTTACAGAAACAGAATAAGACTTGAGAAAATTAATCAAAAAGAATTTCCTTTATCCCCATTCCCAGAAACCCATTGTTTTGGGCCTTATACCAGTAAATGTTTCACGAGAATATCAATTATTAAACCACTTTTATGATCCTTTCCATAAAGATGCCAAAGCCAATGGGAATTTTAAGTGATTTTGCATCCTTGTTCACATACTCTAATGGTTTTTTTCTGAACCAAAAAAGAAGGACCATGCCACAGAATTCCGAATGGATATCTGGACAAAAGTTCCTAGTAACTACTATTCCTCTAAGATTTCCATGAGAAGCATTCAATGCTCTGAGGCACTTATGGAATCAATACAGGTACAGGCCCTTCTCTAGCCACGGCTCTGCTGCCTCTGTGAACAGGCCACAGGCAATTCTGCATTTAAATGCTGTTTCTCATAAGCCCAGCAATGTCATACTTCTCAGAAAGATTAGTGTTACAACCAAACTGAATCTCTGAAGGAGGATTTTTTTCTAGCTTGTTGCTTTTATGGGTGGTTTAAAACCTGAGCTTCTAAAGCATGTGGCTGATTTTGTTTGAGGTGTAGTAACAGCACTCTAAAACGCTTCAATTGACATCAAGTAAGGCAAAAACCATTAAAAAAAATTCAGACAGTCCTGGGTTTACCTGGGTAAGAATGTAACTTCTCTGCGCTTCTTCCATTTTTATCAAACTAGCATTGATATAGTCGTTATCTTCTTGATGTAGTTTAATCCGACTATGGTCAACTGAAAGGCAAATCAGAACTCAGAGGTTAATCCTGACGACCAAAGTGTCTACACAGGCATTGCACCCATGGGGAAAGCAAAGAAGTTGAGTTGGTAACATTAAGGGCATTCACATTGGCTGAGGCAATGCCTTCTAAATGGAAACATTTAATATGGGATAACTTTCAGAAAGTGTCTGAAACCTAATACTAAATAGCAACAGGGACAAACTACACTAAAACATTGATTACGTCCCATTTGGGAAATCTATGCTTAGGTCATATCTTCCTATGACACTTATTACTGTCCTCACAACTTGGTAGATTGGGGAGAGGAGATGCCAAGAAATCTGTTCTGATGCCTAATACAGGATGGGGTAAAAGCAGGTTTACAGTGGTTTGTATGGAAAATAGTACAACAATTAATAAATAATAACATGAGAATAAATTGTTTTGTGTACTCACAACTATAAACCTATTTTTGTCCCACCTAGTATATACTTTTGTTGTTGTTAATCCTCACCTGAGGATATTTTTCCATTGATTTTTTAGAGAGAGTACAAAGAAAGGGGAGAGACAGAGAGAGAAACATCTATGTGAGCGAGATACATCGATTAGTTGCCTCCTGCATGCACCCCGAACAGGGCTGGGGCCCGAGCCTAAAACTCAGATATGTACCCTTGACCAGAATCGAACCTGGGACCATTCAGTCTGCAGGCTGACGCTCTATCCACTTAGCCAAACCAGCTAGGGCTATATATACTTTTATAGGATAGGATTTATGAGCATACCCCAACTTAACCTACATCTAAAGGTTTTAAGATTAAATGACCGAAGTACACAACAGTGTGAAAAGTCCCATCTTGAATTCCTTTACACAGGTTTTATTTTTAACTCAAGTTCAAGTATAATATACTTAATTCTAAATCATTCAAAGTCAGAATCTGTCATCATCAAAGACATTTAAAGAAGAGTTTTACTAGAAAAAGTAATTTTGAGTTAAAAAACTGAAAGTATATTAAATGTAACTTTCAAAATATCTTTTAAAAATAAACTCTCATTTGGAAGTTCTGTCCAGATTAGTGAAAAAGTACAGCATTTTCCCCCCTTTTACCATGACTTTGTCAAAGAAATAATGATTCCCCAAGGGCCACTTTCCTATTCCACTAGTGCAACTAACAAGAACAGGTGAGTATTTTTATTTTTGATATAACATAAGGGATAATGAACTTAGGTGATCACCCATAAATAGCATCTTCTCCCCAGCCCAATGGGAAAGAAGTTAGTGAGGATAAATGGTTTGGGCTTTTTGTTCTAAAAGATTCCAAAGAGATGTTTTTGAAAATTAGCAATTGTTTGGAACACTGTTTCTCATTGTGGAAGGTTAACACAAACTGACATAGTTTGATGAATAATATGTAAGTGGGTCATGAAGAAAAATTACGTGACTGGCACTGGTGAGTTATGTGAGCAGGTTCAAACAGCGCTGGGGGGCCTTGGGCAAACAACTCCTCTGAGCATTCAGTTTTTCACTGGAATGGAAGATAACAAGATCCCCTTCTACCTTGAATCATTCTCCCATTTCCTTCATAACCTTAAAAGCAAATTAGTTTTTCTACTGGAGATTGGATGTAGGGGAGAAAATAACAGTATGATAAGTGAGACTGGTGATAAAAAAGTTTTGGAATGTCTCCTAAGATCAAAGATGGAGAAAAGAAATATTGAACACATTATGACTAACTCAGAGAAAGTACAGCAAAGCTAGAAACAAAGGGTATCTCCTGGCAATGTTGAAAGATGCAAACAGTAACTGTTCCTTCAAGGTCCAGGCAGTTGGCCAGAACCTCACAGCAGAATCACTCAGGGAAGTTTTAAAAGAATTTATACTCTCTGATGTGTCACAGCCTAGACATGCTAACTCAAGAGTGTCAGGTGTTGGGGTACAATCATGTGTCACCTGATGACCTAGAATTACACTTCAGATGCTGTTGGCATTTGCCTTCATTCAGTTAATGACAATCTCAACCACTGCCAACATTTCTGAGTGAGACACTAGGCCAAGTGGCTGATGTACTTTACTTCATCTTCAGTATGACTACTGTTTTACTGAGGGTCAGAGAAGAGAACACTGTGCCCAAAGCCACACAGCTGGGAGTGGCATGCTGAGACAGACAGAAACCCAGGCAGGGAACTGTGGCAGCAGTCAGAGACAGACAGCTCCGTACCAACGTAGGTCCATTTTAACTCCCCTCCCAGGAGCCTGGGCACTGTTCAATTCAGGGCAGGGAGCACTGCTAACAGAGGCTGTGTGCTTTAAGAGGCATACAGGAAGTACCTGCTTAAGGGATGACCCACAGAATCTTCTACCCTGGCAGAGAATAAATACGGCCATAGGAGATGTCGGCAGTTACAACTCACCGACTGACAATGTCTAAAAACCATGAAGGTGAGGCAAAAAGGCTTCTGTGGCCTAGAGGAGATGGCAAAGTTCCAGTGTGGCTTGCTTTATACAAATTCTAACACATCGACTTATTTACTTTCAAGATATCTGTAGACTGAGAGCCAAGTACTCAGAAGGCAGAAGAGGCTGCCAGAGGCCAGCAGGCACACTGAGAGCTAACAGCAGAAAACAGCTGGAAATAGAATATGGTGGCAGAGGCGGGTGGGACTCGACAAGCAGAGCTGACTTGCGCCTTTAGTAGAGGGAGTGAGCAGCTCCCACCCCCGAATGCCTGCATAGGGCATCATCACAGTTCAATATAACGCTTGGGGTCTAATGATAAAATTGTTGTTGAGTCATCCAGAAAAGGATATATTTCTCCTTTTCTACTCTGCTTCAGCTGGTAGGAAAATGATTCATCAGAAAAACAGTCAAAGCTAAAATAGTGCTCTGAATTTAGCTGAATTTTCCAGAAAAATGAAACCTTATCCCTTCTACGATGGTGGAAAAATGAACCATTACTATAAGTCTCTAATGCCTTTGTTATAGGAAACAATCAAGTCATAAACCTCTATGGCTACTGATTTATTACCAAACCCCCGGGCTAACGGAGTCTTGACTGAGAGGCCCTGCAGTTGAGGAAGAGCCCGCCGCAAAGGCAGCAGTAGGAGCGGTAATGGTGATGTGATACTTACAGGGACTGACATCTCTGTACCTGTTTCGGTTTTTGTTTTTGGGAAGCTTGGCCACTCTACATGGGAAGTCGCTGGCTTCGTGGCGGATATCCTATGGAAAAAGGAGAAAGAGTTCTCTTTTGAAATTCTGGCATCAGGAATTCATGCAGACATTTAACTGAGCATGGGCTATGTGCCAAGCACTGGGGAAGACCCAGTGCAGAAACAGACATCAAAGGGAGCCAGGCAGGCAGTGTGGGAAACTCGAGGTGATAATTCAGAGGCATGTACAAGGTCACGAGAGAAAAACAGAAGAGGAACAACCCTGTGGCTGGGGTTGGAGCAGTGTGGGGCTAGGAGCTGGACACATGCAGAGAGGGCAGGGAGAAGGAAGGTGTGTGGGAGTGCGCGCGTGTGCGTGTGTTTCCACTCAGGAACACCCAGCACAGCAAAGGTACTAGGGCTGAAGGGACAGTCAGTAGGCTGGTGGGGAAGAATGACAGACACCTGGAGCATACAGGTGGGTAGGCCAGACCTTGGACAGCCCTGAACATAAAGCCTGGGAGTCCACCTGTAACCTTTTATAAAGTTACATTTGTTAGAGCAAATAAAATGCACTTTTATGCCAATAAATTATCCAACTGCTTTCCTAGGAGATGGTAAATAAATGCCATTATACTCAACTGTCAGAAAGAGGAAGTACCTGGATTAACAGAAAACCTGCATTATGCCTCCTGCTAGACTGATTACACACATCTAATTTTGCCCCTCTAAGACACCACCATAATCACATTAAAAATCTTTGCTTTTTAATTTGTACTTTATTATTAAAAGACAAACCCACACAACAATGTGAATGCACTTAATGCCACTAAACTGTATACCTAAAAATGGTTACAGTGATCAATTTCTTATGTATATTTTACTCCAATTAAAAAAAAAAAAAAAGACAAATCCACAAGGGAAGAAAAGGAGAGAAGACAACAGAAACAAAATTCTAGAAGCTGGCAATCAGTAGCTGGCAGGACATGCAAGCCCGCAGTGGGGAAAGCAGAAAACCACCATGATTTACACCACAGAATCCTCCAAAGGCCCAGCCAGTGCTGCCTCTCTGGAAAGGGGGATGGGATTCACTGCAGGATGAAATCTGTCAGGAGTGGAGCAGGATCTCCACCACCTCCACTATTCCCCCTCCTGCTGCCTCAGAAAATCTCCAGATCTGCAGACATTGGGAGATTTTCTGAAAAAGTTAAATCAAGAGGCAGAGTGCTCTCTAGATGACCCAAGCAGACAAGAGGAAAGACCAAAAGATACCAGGGTGTGCAACTGACAAGGCTCGTGGCCAGTTCAGCACTAACAAGCTTCTTCCACCTGCTCAGAGTTCTTGATCTGCCTTGTAACCTCCTACTCATCATCACGTGCAGACAACCACTGGTTACAAGATGTAAAAGCAAAGCCTCTAGTAGAAAAAAGATTTACAAGGAAAAAAAAAAAAAAAAACACCAGGAATAAAAACCCTGTTTTAATAAACCATAGAGAAAAGAAAGCTTTAAAAATATACAAGGAAAGAAAACATCAAAATTTTGTTCAAGAAAATCTTCCAGACTCATTAAATGCTCATCATAATGCTACAAACAGACCCATACTAAGGCACATGAATTTGCAATTCCAGAATCCTGCTAACAAAGAGAATATTCTATAAGTTTCCAGGAAGAAAAAAATAGATGATTTTCAAAGAATAAGGTTATCAGCATGGCTTCTGACTTTGCCAGAAGAACACTGAAAGCTATACAGCAATGGAGCAATGCCTTCAAAATTCTGAAGAAAAATGAATTCCAACCTAGAATTCTATATCCAGCCCAACAATCATCAAGTGAGAGGGACAATAACAACATTTCCAGATATGCAAAGTCTCAAAAACTTTACTAACCATGCTCCCTTTTCTCAGCAATCCAATGGAGCATGTCTTCTACCTGAGGGGAGAATAAACCAAAAAGAAAGATACAAGATATACAAGAAAAAAAAAATCTGACACAAAAGCAAAGGCAAATTCCCCAAAAACTGTGAAAGAAGGAGCTCCAAGGATGACAACCATGGACAGACCTAGGAAGTACACAGGCCAGAAATAAGCAGAAGGACTCAAGAGATAGATGTGTCAACAATATGCCTTTGTCTGTGTACCAACTATGACCAAAAGGACCAGACAGAAGTGAGGAAAAGACCTGAAATCTAATTGAGAAGAAAAGCAAAGGAAGCTTCAGATGATAGCTCTGTGTGACATGCCTACAGTCCAACCAACGCAAAGAGAAAGAGAGTGGAGGTCTGCAGTAGGGATGTCTGCAAGAAAAAAAATTGAAACCAAGCAATCACCTGAAATTATTCTGTCCAATACAGCAGCCACAAGTCACACATGGCTACTGAGAACACTTGAAATGTGACCAGTCTGAAAAAAAGAGGTTCCATAAAGTGTAAAATACACATTGGATGTTGATGACTTAGTACTAAAAAAAAAGTAAAATGTCTTAAATATTTTAAATATTATTTGTTGAAATAAAATAACGTGTTGAATATATTGGGTTAAGTCAACTATATTATTAATTTCATCTGCTTCTTTTAAACTTTTTCACTCTGGCTACTTAAAAAGGTAAAATTATATATGAGGGTTGTATTGTATTTCTATTGGGCAGCACTAAGTGACCTTGAGAAAATTGTTTTGAAAGGCTACTAGAAGGTATGAGAAGAATTAGCAATAGGTAGAAAGAAAACTATGCAAATGAAAATAACAGGCAATTATTAACTACAGGAAATTTTTAAATAAAGGAAATGGCACAGTACTACACTATCTGTGACTAGTAGAGGCAAATAGTGTAAATAATATTGTTTTTTACCAAAAAATATATCATATTGGGAAGATGGCGAGGGCAAACAAAGGAGAGCAAAAGCAGGAGGAGTTTAAGAAAATGAAATGTAGTTTAGTAAAGGCCTAAATTAATGAATCAAAAGATAAACATGTTCCTTAGAAATTTGGATATATACAATATACACAAGCTAGAATCAGAAGCTCAAGAGTTGAAAGTGGTAATTGTGGGGAGAAAAGACTAGGGTAATGGCTGGGGTGGGCAAGCCAATAACTGGATTTTATCACAAACCTATTATGATACTATTTAACTTCTTAAGCCAAGTGCATTTTTAACTTGGTTTTTAAAAAAAGGAAGAAAAAAGAATGCCCACATCCTGCTATTCTACTTATTTAAAAATTGCAAAATGGCAGGGAGGAATTTTTGACTCATAGTAGAGGATAAGCCAATAATTTAAAAGCACAATGACAGATTATAAACCTAGGTAGGTTTATAATTAAACAAATGAATCTAGTAGTAACACACACATCACATCTTTTATGGATGATTAAGCTTTCAGAAAAATGCTACAGAGCACAGAAAAAATAACTTGAAGGAATGAAAATCAAAGTCTGAAGCATTTAGCAACAGGTACAAATTGTGCCTTGTGAGGTGAAACAATCAGGTCAGTCCAACTAGTGTGAATGGATGAAGATGGAAGAAATACTTAATATGGACAAACCATGAATACTCTGAGTAAATCAGGGTCAAAATATCCATAGCAGCCAAAGGATCATTAATATGCACTTTTTTGGTAAGAGGGGCGGGGGGGGGGGGTGAGAGAGAGAGAGAGGGAGAGAGAGGGAGGAAGGGATAGAAAGTAAAAACCTGGCTATGTCATTTAATAAAGGGAAAATAAAGAGGTATTCACACAATAGTTTGTTGTTTTGTGTGTGTGTGTGTGCGCGTGTGTATTTTTAAAGAGAGGGAGGGAGAGGGAGATAGAAACATGGATGAGAGAGACACATCTATTGGCTGCCTGTTGCATGCCCCACACTGGGGATCAAGCCCGCAACCCGAGCATGTGTCCTGACTGGGAATTGAATCATGACCTCCTGGTTCATGGGTCAATGCTCAACCACTGAGCCACACCAGCTGGGCTAAAAACAGATTTTAAAATTAAGGTATACTCATAGAGTAAAATGCACACATATGAAGTGTGTAGTTCAGTAAGTTTTTCTAATCAACTCTGAGGTCTAATTTACAAATAATAAAATATACCCATTTAAGTGTTTCTCTACTTTAGAATGGTCTATGGGAAACATATGCTGGCTCTAAATACAGGTACTTATATTTCATTTAGTAAAATAAAATGCCTGGAGTATAGTCTTAAAATTGAGGAGAAAGTATCTTTAAAATTAAAGGTAATTACCAACAGTGGTTTAGAAGAAAGGAAGTAAACTACTGTGCATAAAATTTTATATAGAATTGCAGCAAAACAAGATTTCTATATTCTAAAACTATCAAAGGTAGGCTAACTTTCTCATAGTTATAGGAAAAGGACATTGCTCACTAATAAACAAGTATAAGCTGACTTTATCACAAGCATAAAATATCCCCATTTGATCTTTTATTATGCTGGTCTAAAAAGAAATAGTCCACCAAGTATGTAAAATTTCTACAAAATAAAATAAAACAAAGGCCTTAAAGCTTGATGATGAAAAGTTGAACACTGGGTAAATTTAGGACCCAAGCCAAAAAGGATATAATAAACTTGCCATGACACAGTTTCCCAGAAGTCTCCCCTAAACAAAAACACAGAACAATTCAAGAATCATTCAAATGTACCTCAGCACGTCAGGGGTGAGATGGCACTAATTTAACAAGGTAACATATGACTTCCCAATGAATACAAGGGGGAATACCAGCCTATCTAATAATAGACAAATATGCAGATTGACCGCACCTTCGCTACACCCAAGCCACGCCCACCAGCCAAGCCACGCCCACCAACCAATCAGGACAAATATGCAAATTACCCCAACAAAGATGGTGGCTAATTTGCATATCGAGTCAGCGTAGAAAGAAGCCAAGAGCTGCAGAAGGGAGCAAAGCTTCCGAGAAGCAAGCAAGCCAGGGGGAGGAGAAGGGAGGAGCGGAGGCGGGGCCGGGGGAGAAGGAAGTTGAGCAGGCGGGGCCGGGGGAGAAGGGAGGAGCGGAGGCGGAGCCGGGGGAGAAGGGAAAAGCAGGTGGGCTGGCGGAGAAGGGAGAAAAGCAGGGGGCTGGTGAAGAACGTGGGGTGGGGCGGGGGACAAGGGAGGAGAGCAGGCAGCGCGGGGTAGAGTGCAGCAGGAAACCCTATTACAGGATTTTTCCTGCAACAGGAACACTAGTACTTATAATAAAGCTCTGGTAACAAAACGAATTTATGCCCAGAGTGAATTAATGTCTGTATTTGTTCAGGAAAGCTCATTATCCATTATTCAAATACCTCCCAAATCCAATTGGGCAAAAAGTCAAACAGATGAAAAGCTGTCATTTTCTGATTTGAAATTTCTATTTTTCTTGGAAACACTGAGGCATAAAAGCCAGTACAGCCTTGCAGAAATATTTTCTTGTTTATAGTAAGCACTTCATGAAGTTAAACAGCAATTTTGGTTTTAACACCCGTTTCTCTTCAGTCTCACAACTGGGTGATTGTCTCTTATTGATTTGGTGGTAAAAGGCATTATTCAGTTTACAACTATGACAAGTAATGAAGTAGAGAGAGCATAACTCATCATCACTTAGTAGTTGGAATCTGGTAAGAGGGATCGAGATTCTCACCTCTCAACTCCCTCCTACCTCATGCCCACGGCTAGAATAGGCAATCAACATAATTTTGCTGACTGAATTAATGGTTTTTAAAAACAATGTTTTTATTGATTTCAGAGAGGAAGGGAGAGGGAGAGATAGAAACATCATCGATGAGAGAGAATCATTGATTGGCTGCCTCCTGCATGCCCCACACTGGGGCTAGGGCCCGAAACCCGGGCATATGCCCTGACCAGACCTCCTAGTTCATAGGTCGATGCTCAACCACTGAGCCATGCCCACTGGGCAGTGAATGGTACTAAAGGCTCCCAAAACTCCAAGTCCTTATTGCATACCAATATGCTTCATTTTATGAAAAAGAAATGTTCCTGAAAGGGAATATATTTAAGCAAATGTCTGGTCCAATCCTATTTTCTTGTTACGATTACTTGTTACAAAATGGAAGTTATTGGAACAATAATAATAACAAATATTATTTTGCTTTGCAATTGGGCCACATAGCCTCCTGATAAGACAGCACCAAAATACTACAACATGGATTCAAAGAAAGAGTTATTTTGTAATAGTTCTGACAGTGATATGTTTTAAGTCTCAAGGAAGAAAAAATTCCAGTGAAATCTTTTATTCATTAGGCCTGTGGTGAACTACAAAGTCCCTAAACTAACATCTTCTATGCTCCCCCCACCCCCATTTTATAAATGGTTGCCTAATTTGATTGTGTGAGTTGTTACCCAGTACTTTATGGAAGCTACTGGCTCTCAGATTGAAGGAAAGTGCAGAAATACAATAAAGGCAATAATTTAAAATGCAGTAAGTGCACACACAGGGTGTACGTTTCCTGGAACTCTAGCAGTAGTCACCACTAAATAGGGAGATATATACAGAAATGGGGGGGGGGGGGCACTAGCCTAAAATTTTAGAAAACAAATCTTCAAAATAACTTGCTAAACAAATTTTGTTAATTATAAATGAGAACATAAAATTTTTGTATGACAAATGAGAAATACATAAATAATCAGTCAGAGGCTAAATGTCTTTCAAAGTTAAAAGAAATGCTGTATTCTTTATATATGGAAGTTAATGGAACAATATAATGTACTATAAAATTCTTAGGAAAATATTTTTATTATATTGCAATATGCAAGAAATCATATACTCAATAATTAAATTTTAAGATAAACTACAATGTTTAGATAATAAAGAAAAAAATTTAAAATTTAGCTAACCAATGTCAACCTTGATTTGGCTAAATTTTAAAATAATTATGTACTAAATGCTGAAAAGTAAACCAAGCTCCTAAGAATTTTATGTGGTAGCTAAAAGAGACAGAGAGAGGAGGGAAAGAAGGAACCAAAGTAGTCAGCATTTAAAAGGAAGCAGGATATACAATAATCACCCCTGCCAGAGCTTGAGGAAGTGTTGGGTCATCTTGTACACTAGTCTGGGGCGAGGTTAAAAGATAATGGAGTTACAAATCACTAACAGAACAATTATGCACATTTGGAAAACAACATGGAAAAAGCATAATCCAATTGCTTTACAAAATTCCCCACAAATGAGAGGATGAGGGCAGGAATGGGAGGTAGGAAATACCCTTCATGAAGTTGGCAAAGGGAACATCTGGTGAAGACAGTGGGACCGATTTCACACTTTGATGTACAGCCTCTGCTCTGAACACAAAGCAACGGTCAATTAAATACAAAGCAAAGCACAAAGGTACAGTTAAGCTAAAAAATAGAACATGAATAAATAAAAAGGAAACAAAAGGCTTCCCACTCAAAATGATCTGCAAGCACAGGACCAAAAAAACAGAAGATATTTCGTTCTGAAAAAGATATCCAACACATCAGCTAGAAAAATAAATCCACTCTATGTGAAACGTATTGTATAGCCTGTCAGGCTATACAATACATAAGTATATTTTAAATCAGGGATAAATGAAGGAGTCATGTGTAAAAAAATCTCTCTATATAAAAGGTTAAGTGTTCGTCCATCCGACCGGTGGCTATGATGCGCACTGACCACCTAGGGGACAAATGTTCAATGCACGAGCTGCCATGATGTGCACTGGCCATCTACACTAATAAAAGAGAAGTATGCAAATTGACTGTACCTCCACAACACCCACCAGCCAATCAGGTGTGAGTATGCAAATTAACACAACAAAGATGGCAGGTTAATTTGCATGCACAGGCGCGGAGCAAAGACTGAAGGCTCCAGCCCGAGCGAAGACTGAAGACTGAAGATGGAAGAGGCTTGGCTTCTCCGCTGCGGCTGGAGTGGAGAAGCCTAGCCTCGAGGCTTGGCTTCTCTGCTTTGACCGGAGCGAAGGCCTGGGTCCCAGGCGCCAGAGGAAAACCGGTGCCAGCAGCCAGGGGAAGGAAGGCCTATTGCATGAATCTTCATGCAACGGGCCTCTAGTCTATAATAATAAAAGCGTAATATGCACATCGACCCAACAGCTAAACAGCCGAACGACCATCCGGACGACCATGCTATGACACCCACTGGCACCAGGCTAGCCAAGGTGAGTGCAATGCGATTGGTTGGGGTCCAGTCATTGCCCCATGATTGCCCTGCAGAGGGAGGCCCAGGCCACCAGCCAGCAGGGCGATTGATTAATTGGGGGGTTCCACAATTGCCCCAAAGAGGCAGGCCCAGGCCACTGACCGGTGAGCTGCGGCGGGTAGGCAGGGCCTCCCTCTTTGGGGCGATCGATCGTGGGGCTCCTGGACTGTGAGAGGGCACAGGCTGGGCTGAGGGACCGCCCCCCCCACAATGCACCGGGCCTCTAGTTTAAAAATAAACGGCAACACGGACCTGGCGCCAACAAACCAACACTTGGCTTCCCCCAAATGGGACACAGGCCCTGTCACCATCCGGAGCAACACCCCACCAAATCGCAGCCAATGCTGCCAAGACCCCATGGCGCAAAATGTGGCCCACAGCCCAGCCCAGCCCGGAAACAGGTGCTGTGGGAGCCAGGTAATGACATCACGTAGCAACACCCGGCTTCCTTTCCCTAGCGACTAGCCTCCTTGGGAGTTTCTTCAGCCCAGGAATCTGACTTGCTTTATAGCCAGGTGCAAACATTTTATAGTTTAACCAAATGTTTGTGAAGCGTTTTCACGTGCCTCATCTCATTTGATCCTCACAGAAGTCCTGGAGTAGGTAGGTAGGAGACTCGATAGAATCCTATTTTCTTTTCATTAGCTGGAAAACGGAGATTTAGAAAGTTTAGAAACTTAACCTTACTGAAAAGTAGAAATGGTGGAACTTGAAAATGACTTCAGGTTTTCTCACTGTGCAGAATATAGTCACACACTGCTACAGTTAAATATTTTACCCTTTGTTCTCCCTGTGTGATTTATAATAATAATGTGCTTCATGTTGATATTTATTGCTGTGTTGCTGACAATTACCTGAAAGAGAAGTTGGGGTGCTTCACTGGGCTGGACAAAGTTTAGCTAAGTTAGAAAGCAGGTCTAATTAAGCAAGTTTAATCTATATATATATAAAAGGCTAAGTTGACTCACACATGCACGATACATATAAAGCTCTCACTGGCGCCAATGGCACGCCTGTGTTTCAATCTGTCATTGTCGATCATGAATTTGGTTGACACTTCTATTATAGAGAAAGGGTGAATAGCGTTATTAAAATATTTCTTCTAATTCATTTCCTTTCAATGTGCATGAATCTGTGCACTGGGTCACTAGTATCCTATTATAATAAAAGGCTAATATGCAAATCAACTGAATGGCAGAATGACTGGTTGCTATGATGCACACTGACCACCAAAGGGCATAAGCTCAATGCAGGAGCTGCCCCTGGTGGTCAATGTGCTCCCACAGAGCCTCTCCCACCTCCACGGCAGTCGGATATCACCCAAGGGCTCCTGGACTGCAAGAGCGTGCAGGCCAGGCTGAGGGACAGGCCCCGTCCCCCTTACCCCCCCCCCCCCCCCCGCCGGAGTGCATGAATTTCATGCACTGGGTCTCTAGTTATGCATAAAGACAGGGAAAAATGAAACCAGAAAAAGTAGATAGGAAAGAAGAAATGAATTCTGGAAATGAAGTTAATAATCACTGAAATGAAAAAACAAAACAAAAAACAACCTCAATAGTGAGGGTAAACTCTACATTGAGCGCAGTCAAAGGATGAGTAAACTGAAAGCTAGTACAGAGAAATGCAACATGAAGAACTAGGAAACACGAAGGAACAGAGGATAGAGAGGCCCCAGGATACACCTAAAAAATAAGCCAGAGCCCAGACACATTAGGGTAAGAGTAAAGCTACACAATAGTAAGGATAAAGAATCCTCAAAATAAATTACAATTATCTTTTGGCAGCTTAATAGGGCTTTAACATTGTCATTTACTTAATTTTTAACAACTCTTATGGTTATGCTACCAAAAATGTTAACAAAAAAGTACAAAAATTGCTTTTTAAAGTGTCACTGACTTTAAACCTTATTTTTACAGTCCTTAATAGTATGTGTTTTTTTAATCACTTATGTTTTCTGTTTAATATCATGAATTTCACCGTGGGCAGAAATCAATAGGCAGAAAATGAATCAGACTTACAGTAATTGATGTCAATAAAACATACTGGAACCAGTATCTTTTTAAATGCCGAGAACCACAAAACTATTCCTGTAAGAGAACTGTCTAAAAAATTCTACTTTCACTTCTGTTTTGCTTACCTTCTGCTTTCCATAAGGACAGTTTAAGTATTTCAGGCCTTGGGGTTGGAGCACTTTGCCAGAGGATAGTGGTGCAGCTGACTAAGGATGCAAGTTGCTGGCAGACATCTGGAAGTGGAAGGTTTACACCTTCCTTTACACGGAATCAGATTGCCAACCACTAGCTTCCTCCCTCCATGGTTAATTTTCTAAGCTCAGTGGTCACAGGGAGGGACCTTATGAACCCACATGATATTCCTACTCTGAAATGACCGAGAACCATAATTATGAAACTGTATATTCTTTTGTGCATAATTTAGAGTGTGAATAGGAGGAAAATAGAATGTCAAAATAAAACCAGATTTGGTTAAGAATTGCTTTAATATTCTAAGAGCAGAACATGATCCTATTACCATACCCAAAGAAAGGACTTTTGCATTATTATCAACCAATAATCTAAATACTTTCTAGTACAATGTACTTTTCGAGAACACCATCTGGGGGATTAGGGATGAAGAAGGAAAACACAACCAATGCATGGAGTGGTAGCTCTTTAGTGAAACCACAAAAATAAAATAACAACTTGGGAAAAGAGAAGAAGGTGACCAAGCTCTTCCACAAGGCTTTCCAAAGAACTCTGTGTATGTGGATTAAGGAAGCAAGGTTTAGATCCGATGTATGAGTTTCTTCAAGTCATCCAAAGTCAGGGTGGACAAAAGTGGGTTTACAGTTGTGAGTATGGAAAACAGTTTATTCTTATATACTATTTATTAATTACTAGAGGCCCGGTGCACAAAATTAGTGCATGGGTGCAGTCCCTAGGCCTGGCCGGTGATCCAAGCGTGAGCGTCTGACATGGAAGGGCAGGTGCCAGCTGACCTCTGGGCCCTGGGCAGCACCTGGGCCCCCGCGTGCCCCTCTTTGCCTGAGTCATGGCACCCGAGCCCCCACGCGGAGATGCGGTGAGCGCAGCCAGACGCTGTGGGCCGGGGCACAGCATGGGCCCCTGGGCTGCCCAGCGGCACCACACGGAAGCCGGGCAGGCAGCATTCTCTCTCCTGGCTGGCCTTGCAGACTGGCACTGTGCAAACCCATAGGGAGCCCAACCGGCCCCTGCGGTCCTGGCAGCTGGGGCCTGGCTCACCAGGAAGATGCCACGTGGGTGCGGGGCAGGCTCCTCATGGGTGCCCGGCACCTGAGCGCGGGAGCACGTGAGCCCTGACATCCCGGGGGAGGGTAGCAGGGGGAGTGAGAGCGAGCTTAGTGGACACCCCGCATTCTCCCTCCCCATCACCCCTAGCTCTCTATCCCTCTCTTCCTCTCTGTAAAAAATCAATAAAATATATATATTTTTAAAAAAGAATATGAACGAGAGGCAAAAGTCCTGCTGCCATGTGCCTCGCGTTTTAGAGGGGAAGAGAGCCAGATAAACAGATTAGGTTAGGTTCTGAGCTAGGCACTGCCACATGTAACTCTCACAAACACATTCATGACTAGTCACCAAGGTTAGAGAGGTATAATAGACGAAGTAAAGCCCCTAAACAAGTGGATACTCTACCTACACTCCCTCCCCACCACCAGGATCTGATCACTCGAGGAAAGGCAGAATGTGTGGTTCAAAAGCCCCAATCTGTATCTGTGCCTGCATCTTCCTTTTTGCTTCTTCCTGTGGGTTAAATTAAGGGTTCTAGCACTGAAATGTTCCTAAGAACAAAGGTAACAGGTTGCACACATAAAACTAACATCCATTATGGATAAATTAGGGATAACCTAAACTATGCAGATTTCTCATTTTTTTAGATCCCAGTCCATGAGTGAGATGCAACTCTACTGACATAAAGCTAATTTAGAATGCTGCTAAATAAACAGCAAAGGTCTTAAAAACTGTAGGGTTCAGGAAAATATCTCTTTGGTGAGAGAAGACATGAACAAAAACTAAAATCATCAGTTTAGTGAATGCTTACTATTTATCAAGCCAAGTCATGCTAGTCTTATCATGAAGTTACAAGAGACCAAAACTCACATGAGTCCATAGCCTGTGGTTTTCTATCTGTTGTTTTTTTCCCACCAAGAAGTCATACAATTCTCAGTGTTATTTGAAATTCCTACTTGAGAGCTCATCTGAATAAAACAAGTAACATTATGGGAATGACTTTACTGACACGCTAATTTAGTTCTTTTAAAGTAACTTATTCATAACATCAGCATTGAAAATCGTTAAGTGGCACATGTCACAACTGCTCACAAGACATCTGAACAAGTGGCAACACTAGAAAAAGATGCCACTGCTACAGGCCACGTAAAGTGTATTGGAGTAAGGTTCATTCTTGGTACTGTAAATTTTGTGTTTTGACACATGTATAATGACATATATTCACCACTACAGTATTATACAGAATATTTTCACTGTCCCAAATCCGCCTGTGCTCCATCTATTCATCTATACTTCTCTCCCCCGCAAAACCCTGACAACCACCGATCTTGTTAATCTCATTTTGCCTTTTCCAGAAATGTCATATAGTTGAAATCATGTTATACTTAGGCTTTGTCCACTTTTTTTTTTTTCTCTATTAGGTTGTCTCTCTTTTTCTAAATGATATGCAGTGTTCCTTATTTATTCTAAAAATTGTCCTCTGGTGGTTATATACCCTGCAAATACCTTTTTCTGTATCATTTGGCTTTTGCTGTGTATCAAACCACCCCAAAACATAATGGCTTATAACTAGCAATTTGTTCATGATTCTAGAGGTTGGCTTTTTGGGCTGGGATGCCTTGTCTCTGTTCTGTGTGATGTTAGCTGGGCTCTAATATGCATTTGTGGTCAGGTGGTAGCCCCATGGTCTCACATATCTGATGCTTGGCTGGCTGTCACAAGGGCAATGGCAGTAATCAGGCGACATGGTACTCACCATCCAATAAACTAGCCTGGGCTTGTTCACATGGTAGTGATGGTACAATTCTCAAAAACAGCAAGAGAGGGCAAGGCCCAACATGCAAATACTTTTTTATGCCTGTTTGTGTCATGATCACCAATACTCTGCTAGCCAAGGACAAATTCAAAAGTGATTCTCTACCTCTTGATTAAGAGTCAACACTCAGAGGGGAATGCAGACAGGGGTGGGAGGAATTTAAGACTACTTCTGCATATTAATAGTGTCTTTAAATGAAGAGAAGTTTTTAATTTCAATGTAGTTCAATTTATTAATCTTTTCCTTTATTGTTAGCTATTTTTTAGTATCCTGTTTAATAAACATTTGCCCATCCCAAGTTAAAAAATACATCCGCCTACATTATTCTTGAAAGTTCGAGAAGAAAAATATTTTCTGCACATTTTAATTTGTATCTTAATTATTCCTCAAAATGTTGGAATAAAACATATAGATGACAATATGACATGTCTGTCCCTTTAACAGCTGTTTATGTGCACAGTACGCACCACTTTAATAAGGATGCCTAACTTGGTTAGCAGGCAGGCGCTCAATGTCTGCTGGACGATGCACACGTAGTGGTAGTGTGGTTTGTCTCTTTCTGTCCTATGCCTACTCGTCTTTGAGAATGTAAGTGTTTTTCTTACTAATATAAGCTACTTGCACATTTTAAAGCCATAAATTCTTTGTCTATGCTGGAAAACATTTTTCCAATTTACCTGTTTGTACATTACAAAATTTTTATGTATGGGAAATTAAATTTAAGTGTGGTAGGAGGATCACAAAACTGCCAATATGGTTAATGACAGAGCTGCTACTGCTAGTTGGCAGGATTATGATTGGTTTTTATTTTTCATTTTTCCCCAATATTTCTATAGCAAATATGCATTACCTGTGTAATAAAGTTTAAAAGTAGTTTTAAATAATTATGTATTCATACCTACTGATCATTTTCTCTGCAATTTCCTTTATTGCTTCTAACAGCAAGTCTTTCTCCTTAGTATTCTTCCTCACTTTTAAAAAACATGTAATCTTAATCCATCTGGGTTTATTTTTTCCTACAATTTTCAACTATGCTCATAATATTGCTTTTAAATCTCACACTATGCTAAGAATAAGTGTTTCCCATGGTTCCATCAGCTTAACAGTTCCCATATACTTAGTGTAATCTCTGTGATTGCATATCACGGTAGCTCAGATTGTATATTATGGAGAGCTCCTCCTCCCTCTCCCTAAATTCAAACAGAAACAAAACGCAGCTGCATCTGATAATTTAAATTTCAGAATAAATAAATTACTATTTTTTCAGAGATAGGTAGAATTGTTTTTTGTTTTTTCAGAAGATGATGCAGGCTAGATTTATTCTTTGCAACTATTTAGCAAATTAAAAGATTAAGAGGAACACAAGAGATTAAAATATAGAGAATTTTATACTACTGTAGTATTTCTGTAGTTAAAATGAATACTGCTGTTACTTTGTTCTTTTGTAAGGAAAAACAGGGCAGATGGCTGGTACAAGACACCCCCCCCCCACACACACACACACTTACCTATTATGTATTATTGTGTGTGTTGTGTATTGTTGACTTGTAGTCAAATATAAGAAAAATCAAAAACATTAAATTACTTCTGTTCACCATGTTCATAAGCAGGTCTGTTAAAACAAACAGCAGTTTTCTCCATGTCAGTTACCTGATTTCTAACTTTCTAACTTCAATGGGAGCAAATTTCTTAAGTATATTTAATTAAAAAGCAACTTTTAGAGGAACTACTTCAAATTAGATCCAGCATAAAGCAGCAGTATCTTAACAAATTAAATTATATCTTCCCACCTCCTCAACATATTTAGTGAAATGGTATCTTTTATAAAGGCTCTATCCCTTCTTCCTCTCATCATAGGCAATAGCTGCATGATCTTTTTGGTCATCTGCCTTCTTAGAGTTGAATGCATAAAAATACATTTATTTTCTATAGAGTTGAAGGAGGCAGTAAACCTTTGCTAATAACATATAATCAATTTTTAGAAGCTTTTGAAGGCTGACAGATGCTAAATCCTTCCTCAATAGAGTTTGCTCAATATCTCAGTGCCACATCTAAAACTATATAGAAACCAAAATCCATATACTAGTATATATTTGCAGGATACAGACATGGGTCACTATTATTACATAATAACTGAAGCTATTACAGGGTCAATATCCTTTAAAGATATTACAATTAGCTGAACACTCTCCCTTCAAAGGTTCACAAAATGATGATATCTAAGCTGGGCTAGAGCAACATAAATCTCTAGAACTAAATGGACCAATAATTAAAATAAATAATTCTAGAAACACTGAATCTAATGACACTTTCATGTAATGGCACTACATAAACTAAAAAAAAAAAAAAAATCACTATTAGAATGTTTTTTTCCTCTTTCCTATTGCAATATTACTCACAATAAACAGTATAACATTTCACTGTTCATTAGAGGACAGAACAGTTAAAAAGCCAAAACTGTAAAGTTGTTTTAAAGGTAATTGGCTTTACCACCCAAGTATATTTTTTAAAGCAAATTCTTACAGAAGATGCCAAAGTCATGTTTTGAGGATCACCTTTAGGATCACGACCACAATATATCATTGTACTTGCTGCCAAATTTTGTTCTTGTATTTCAAGTTATGACAGTGTTGGTGGGGCAGGTTCTCATGGTCTCTGTCCTCAATGAGTTCCCTATATCTGCGGGAATACCACCTGTAGCCACAACAAAACTGTTGAGTAGAAAGTACGATCAGAGGGGAAAGCTATCCTACAAGAAGCGAAGGCATCAAAGTTAGCTAGCAAAAATGAGAACAACCAAATCAGGGGAAACTGTGGAGATCTACATCTGGTGCAGAGGAAAGAGATCTTCCTGGCATTGCTGACCAGTTGCCTCTCCTTGCAGACTTTGGTTGGCATTAATGGGAGGAAATACATAGCTATGTCCAAGCTGTTCTGCCCAGTCTGTTCCAGCACTGTTGCTTGAAAGGAGAGATCAGCAATGAAGGCTGGGGTGAAGAAGGGATGGCCATTCTCCATTGCAGCAACCCCAGAAGCCTGTTGCTTTTGTTACTCTCCAAGCCTCCATTATACCAAAGATCAGGAAGGAGAGATGGGCCCACACCTTGCTATAGTGGCCTGCAACTCATGTCTGTGTGCCGAGACTCCTAAGGGTTCGCAGGATACACATAACACTTTCACAAGTTCCAGTCTCTACTTAACAGGGCTGGACAGGCTTTTCCATAAGAGATGATATCTGAGCCTCCACAGCTCAAAGGAACAGACACTCATCAGGCCTAGCTTGTTCACCAGTGCAGCACAATTCCTGCAGACAGAGGGCCCTCAATAAGGGGTTACTAAATGAGTGTGCTAAACAGGATCAGCAAGAGCTGAAATGAGAGCTATGGATTTGGAATTAGAAAACAGATATTGCACGAGGATGACAGTGGAAAAAATGACTGACTGCATAAGAAAATACCAATGACCCAACTAACTCTGAGAACTCTGTCTGCTCTCTCTTGGATCTCCTCAATAGAAAGCTCATGAATGATTTTCCAGAAATGAGTAATTTCTAGCTATGATACCCAGGAAATGGCTGGGTGTGATAGAAACATTTGGAAGAAAGCGACGCTTCCTCCCTACTCCTGCAGGCAGCCCCATTTTCTAATGTGGTATATTCCTGAAGAAGGCTACATTCCTCCTTATAAACTTGGGAAGGAGCACACCAATGGCTGAGATATCTAGGTTTGTACATGGAGCCCCCACAACAGGCTGAGGAGAGATTCAGTGTAGTACAAAGCACCCTCAAATCAAGACACACTGGGGCTCTCCACTGCAAATATTCAGGCAGGAATGGTAAGTGCTGTCTTACCAGCTTCTTGTGCCACAGAAATTGCCATGATGATCAGCTTCCTACAGGCTATACTCTGAATGTACTTCCAAGCTGATGGGCACCTCAGCCCAGATCCAGGATGGTATCAGGTCCTCTCCTTGACATATAGAGGTGGTTCTGGCTCCTTTGATCTAAGTTTCAAAAATGTTTTTCTTTTTTTCAAGTATTTGTTCTGATTCTAGGATTTACTTCAAAATAAATCAGAGCTAGGAGGAGTTAAAGAGGGAAAGGGGATACAAATAAAAGAAAATGGGTCATGAGTTTAACAATTATTGAAACTGGGTGATGGATACATAGGGGTTCATTATATTAATCTCTCTACTTCTGTATGTTTGAAAGTTTTCATTAAGGAGTCTTAAGACTCCATTTTTTTAAAGTGGGGGGAATGATATGTTTCTGAGAGATTACTAGGCAGCAGTAGCATAGTTTTTAATTTGCCCTGAATTTCTCCATAAAAATAAACATAGCAACAAGTACAATAAAATGAATTCCTCTGACAATTAAGACAAACGTAGGGTTGAGGCACACTTTGATTCTGAAAGTACCAATAAGTAGAGATAGGCCACTTATTCAGACCCATGTGGTATCCGCATTTGTGTGGGAGGAAGTGGAACCAACACAGGTGACTCTGATGGCTCTGGAAAGTTTGATAGGCCAATCTGTGTTAGCAGCCAAACTGGGAGTAGATTCTGCAGGCTCCAATTCCCAGTCAGGGAGTGCCTGGTTTCCCTTCCTGGCAAGATGCTAGGAAAGTCTAGACCCAATGGATTCTCAAAACTAAGAAACTGAAATGCCCTTCTAGGAGACAGCTCTGAGGAAAGAGGAGATTAAGATAAAAGGTAGGATGGGAGGAACAGGGAAGGCAGATCTTAGAAAGTACAAGATCTTTTTAAAAACCACAAAGATCACTGAAGGGCCCTGAGCTAGAATATCTATCAGATCCACCCCTTCCTTCCTGAAACTATAGGGAAACACTATACACTTAAAAATGAGCAGATAAGAGACAACTGAGTTTTATACAGCAGTATCATATTAATGAGAAGGGACAAAACAATATCCTTACAGAAAAGAAAGCTAGAAAGGTGCCCATAATAGATTAACACTAATCCAACAAGCTAAAAGAAATTAAGAAAATGGTAGAAGTTCCTGGCCAGTGTGGCTCAGTGGTTGAGCGTTGAACCATGAACCAGGAGGTCACGGTTTGATTTCTGGTCACGATACATGCCCGGGTTGTGGGCTCAATACCCAGTAGGGGGCATGCAGGAGGCAGCCAATTGATGATTCTCTCCCATCACTGATGTTTCTTTCCCTTGCCTTTCCTCTATGAAATCAATAAAAACATATTAAAAAAAATAAGCAAATCTAAACTTGTAAGCCTTATATTAAAGATGAGGTTTCTTTAAAAAAAAAATGGTAGAAGCTGTGGAAGAACAACGTAAATGAGAATGAGAAATCAAAAAACAAGGCAACTGGAAAAAAATAAAGATTAAAAAAGAGGTGAAAGAAATCAGAAAAGAAAGAAAAAAATATTTTCAGAAATGAAGACAAAACAAGGAGGAATATAAGAACAAATAAACGTATTTAATGCCTTAAAAGAAACAGAATAGAAAGTGTTTTTAAAAGTCCCAAAAGAAATAATCAAATAGAAATAGGTTCCTTGTATTATTGCTACAATTTTTCTGTAAGTCAAAATTGTATTTAGTATTTTGAGATTATATTTAATAAATTTTCATTTACTTTTTAAATAAAAAGATTTTAAAATTTTTGAGAGAAGGTGAAAGAAAAATGATAAGCAAAGAAGATCAAACATACTCATAATAAGCTGAGTCCTTGAAGAAGGAAACCAAAACAATGTAACAGAAGAAATACAATAAATGATTAGACTTTGAAATAAAAGGTTAAAATAAAAGCTGTTGGGAATCTAAGCAAAAAGATCAAGTCACTTATAAGGGAAAGACAATTAGATTGTCTTTATACCAGAAGACGATGAAATGACAAATTTAAATTACTTTAGGAAAGAAAATAGGACCCAAAGGTTTTTATATATAGACAAAATGGCCTTCAAATATAAAAGCTGCAGATAAACTTATGAACATTAACTTATGGAACGATGTTTCCATAAATGCTTTCTGAAGAATATAGTAGAGAATGAGTGTCAGGCAAACAATGACTAGAGAAATATAGAAAGAACTCAGAGTGAGCATTAATATTTATTAACATTTATTAGTAGGTCTAAGACAAAAGGATGGCTGTAAGGGAGATGGTGTTCTATAAAATGTAGAGTACAATATCAAAAAGGGAGTATGGGAGGCAGAGTAGATAATCTTGCTGATTGGTTTCACAGATATAAACAGAATCCTCAGATATCAACTGTGAATACTTCAAATCAGATGCTGGAGGAAAGGGAAGGGAAAGAGAATAGACGATTACAGTCATGCACCACTTAACGGCAGGGACACATTCTGAGAAATGCATTGTTAGGTGATTTCATTGCTGTGCGAACATCAAGTGTACTTACACAAACCTAGGTGGCATATACCATCGTATATATGCAGTTCGTCGTTGACCAAAATGCTGTTATTTGGTGCATGATTTTAGTAGCTAACTTCAATACTGCTCACAGAAGGGAATCACAGTAATAACCCCTAAACTGAGGGAACTAAGGGTATATAATAAACACTATGTTAGTAAAGAAATAACCATTATATCCATTTGTGTGTCTATAGATGCAAGCGGTGGACCTTTTTAAATTAAATTCAAAATATCGTGGTAGCTAACTGGCTAAAATGCAAACATTCCCAAATACTGAAAGACTTAATGATAAAATGAACAATTCTAGTATCTATATATATAAAAGGCTAATATGCAAAGTGCCTCCTCGGGTGTTCAACCAGGAGATGGGGAGTTCGATTGCTTGCTATGATGTGCGCTGAGGAGGGAGCACCAGGGAGCAGCACGGGATGAAGGAAGGCCCCAGCCAGCAGCCAGAAGGCCCAAATTGGCCCTGATCACCGGCCAGGCCTAGGGACCCCCTACCCATGCACCAATTTCGTGCACTGGGCCTCTAGTGTATAATACAAAGATATAATAATAATAAAAAAAAGGTAACCAATGTTAACAATATAGTAGCTTCTACTCTTCCAAAGTTTTCTCCAAACAATTGCAAACATAAATATTGAATTCTTACTGCTTGTTTTTACATAGTATACATATTATTCTATAACTAGAGGCCTAGTGCACGAAATACGTGCACGGGGGTGTGTGTCCCTCAGCCCAGCCTGCACCCTCTCCAATCTGGGACCCCTTAGGATCGGGCCTAAATGGGCAGTCGGACATCCCTCTCACAATCCAGGACTGCTGGCTCCCAACTGCTCGCCTGCCTGCCTGATTGCCCCTAACCGCATCTGCCTGCCAGCCTGATCACCCCCTAACCACTCCCATGCCAGCCTGATTGCCCCCAACTGCCCTTCCCTGCAGGCCCAGTCGCCCCAACTTCCCTCCTCTGCCGGCCTGGTCACCCCTAAATGCCCTCCCCTGCAGGCTTGATCGCCGCCATCTGCCCTCCCTTGCAGGCCTGGTCCCTTCCAACTGCCCTCTCCTGCTGGCCATCTTGTGGTGGCCATCTTGTGTCCACATGGGGGCAGCCACCTTTGACCACATGGGGGCAGCAGCCATCTTGTGTGTTGGAGTGATGGTCGATTTGCATATTACTCTTTTGATAGAGGCCTGATGCACGGGTGTGGGCCAGCTGGTTTGCCCTGAAGGGTGTCCCAGATCAGGGTGGGGGTTCCCTTGGGGCATGGGGCAGCCTGGGCAAAGGGCCTGTGGTGGTTTGCAGGCGGGCCATGTCCCCCGGCGACCCAAGTAGAGGCCTTGGTATCTGGGATTTATTTATCTTCTATAATTGAAACTTTGTAGCCTTCAGCAGAGGCCAGGGCCAGCCAGGGTGGGTGGGAAGCTTGGCTTCCTCCATTGCCGGGGGCAACCCAAGCCTCCTGCTTGCTCCAGCTCCATGGCCACCGCCATATTTGTTGGGTTAATTTGCATACTCACTCCTGATTGGCTGGTGGGTGTAGTGGAGGTATGGTCAATTTGCATGCTTCTCTTTTATTAGATAGGATATCATCTTGTAATCAGCCATCTAACCTACCTTCATTTACTCATGTATTTTTAACTGGGTTTATATGTGTATTAGTCACATTGGCAAATAGAATAAATCTGTCAATCCCAGTATTTTAGCAATAATTTAATTTTCTTAACTTGTTATTTTACCTAAAACCTCCAAAAAAATAAAAGCTGGAATAAGTTAAAAATAAACTCACCTAACCCTGGCTAGTTGGTTGGGCATTGTCCTGTGCACTGAAGTGTTGCTAATTCAATTCCTGGTCAGGCCACATGCCTGAGTTGCAGGCTTGATCCTTGGTCTCCCTGGTCAGGAGCCTGCAGGAGGCAGCTGACCCATGTTTTGTTCTCACATCAATGTTTCTCTCTCCCCCTCTAAAAATCAATACAAATATTTAAATAAACAAATAAAAATCTACTAAAAATAACTTCAGCATTTTAACAGTTAGGTTTGTTAAACAAGTTCCCCTATTTAAGTAGCTTCCTTCTATTCTTATGTTACTAAGTTTTAGTTACTAGGAGCTGCTGTATAAGTCCAGCTAGAACTCAACAGTTATTGCTCATTAGGGCTAGACCAACCTCCACTGAGAGAACCTATTCTGGACAGAAAGAACTCCCTTTTCTCAATACCCCAAATCTAGCCTGACAATCACACCTAACTAGTTTTTCTTCTCAGGTCCTTTCAATTTTCTTGGATAGAGTCCCTTGGTAGTTATACCCTGCTTTTAATTTTTTTCCAGCTGACTATCTGGTCGATGTGCATTTAGCTACCCCATGCAACTTGACGACCAGCATCAATCATTTTGGCTTCACTCCTGCTCTCTTCATGCTGTCTGAACTCAGTTACTCTAAAACAACTCCCTTTTTACTTTTCATTTATCAAGTGTTTCTTTCCTTTTTATACCCCAAAATTGATGATTGGAAGTATTTTCAGCTTATAAATATTATAAATATTCTTATTTAGAAAATTCAAGCAATACTGAGAACCAGACCACATATGAAAATCATATGACCACTGAAAATCAACTGATCACGTGTGTTTCAACCAGGGTGTTAAATATCTTTTTGGTTATTTGTCCCACACAGGGGGAGGGGGTCAGTGGAAAATCAGATAATCTATTACCATCTGAGAAGAATATTCACTCAAGATTAAAAGCAAAGATCTCAAAGCCTCCTTTGCTACTGGTACTTTCCCTGCATGTTTATTCTTCTATTCTGCTCTGCTTGAATTACAGGCAACTTGACATTTATATCACTATCAGGCCTTTTTCAGACACAGTTGACACTTCAGTCCATTTTGAATGGCACTCAATGGTTCTCTCTCGATTAGAAAACATCCACTGTATCTTTCATCAGCAACTCAGAAACTATAAACTGGCTAAACTATCTATAACAATCACCAGGCTAGTAAAATACATTCAGACTCACATTTCTGTTTTCCATCTATTTATTTCTTTTACAAGTAGCTGCTTTCTTAAACAGGCTTAGAGACAACACACAAGAGCATGAGAGGGATACATGATTACGGGAGGCATGCTTTTTGAGGGGAAAAAATTAAAACGAAATCACATTAAAAAATAACATTACCAATACTACAGTCTATGGAAAGCAAATGTACACACACAAATGAGTAGCAGTAAAACTGGGGAAATCTACATAACATGGACAAATTGTATCAATGTCAATATCCTGGTTGTGATATAGTACTACATACAGTTTTGCTTGGGGGGGGGGGGCAAACTGTACAAGGGATCTCTCTGCATTATTTCTCACAACTGCACATGAATTTACAATTACCTAAGTGAAAATTTAGGTTAAAAATATGATTGGCAGAACATAGACAAAATGTTTATAGTACTTACATTGTGTAGTGATAGGATAAAGAAAAATTTTGTTTTCCACAGTAAATATATCACTTCATAATAAAATGCGTATATGATTAAAAAATAAGAATTCTTAACAAGGGGAGAAGATATAATCAAGACTTGAAACATTTAAAAATCCTACCTAATAGTAATATGCAAATTGACCGCACCTTCGCTACGCCAAAACCATGCCCACCAGCCAATCAGGGTGAGTATGCAAATTACCCAACAAAGATGGCAGCTAATTTGCATACGCTGAGGGAGGGAGGAGTGAGGACTGAAGACAACTTAGAAGGAAGAGGGAGGAAAAGCGGAAAGCAAGGTGGCTGCTAAAGGGAAAGCCCGGGCGGGGCGGGGGGGGGGGGGGGAGCTGGGCGGATGGCAGTGGCGAGCGGTGCAGGCGCAGCGGCCCGCAAAGGCGGCGGCAGCGGCAGCGCATGCGGCCCCAATGGCCACTTGCAGGATTCTTCCTGCAAATGGGCTACTAGTACTTTATAAAATCTCAAAAAATATGAATAAAGTCACTATAGGGCTGTTTAACAAATCATGGGATTCTAATGTAAGATAAATTCTTAATTTTTAAGTACTGAATAAACCAGAGTAAAATACTATTTTCTACCAATAAATAACTAATTTCTGGCAGTCATAACCTGAGAAGGTGATGTACTCTGGAGACCAATGCCCTAGCCATACGAGCCTTCTCAGTGTTCTTGAAAATTGCTAAGCCACTTCTAACCACAAATCTCACCCACCCCAAGCTTTAGGCCTTGCTTAAGCATCTAGGGACCACTTCAAACCAGCTCAAAGGTCCTTCTTCAACACTGTCATTGCACCTTTTATTCTTCTTTTATAGCACTTCCTCCCAATGAAAATGAATCATCTGTGTGACTGTTTCATGTTGGCTTCCTCCTATGTCTATAAAAGGGACCACAGGTATTTGCTCTTGATCATCCCTGAATTTGTCAGTGCCTAGCATGCTAAGGCAAGTGCAGTCACCTAATCATGTTTTAATGAATTAAGTGCCAACATAATTTATAGATGACCATCATAATGGATTACAGAGAAAATTAGGACTCTACTGGTCAAGAATAATTGTTAGGTAGATTATTCTCAAGTGCTGAGTCCTTCTGTGGTTTATTTAATTCCACAAACATTTCTGAAGGGTTTACAGAGGTACCCCATGTTACACAGCAATTCTGTAGTCAATGAAGCAAAATTGCATATAATTAAAATTAACCTTGGAAAGAATACCTTAAATGCCAGGACAAAAGCCTTAGTTATTTTAAAGCCTAGATCTTAATCTCTTTTGTTTCTCTTTTAACTTTAGCCTCCCTTTCCCTATAGAGGATATCAAGGTGTGGTCTGAGAGGACAATGTAGTATTTCAAGGGATTTCTCTTTTTTTTTTTTTTCTCTTTGGGGAGAAGAGCAGTACATATAGTTTAGCTAAGAAAGGTTAAATCTGTGCATGATCTGATTCCACAAGGCAATGCAAAGCACGATGGTACCTTAGGTGGTGAGGATACAAAGATGTGAAAGACAAGATTGCAAATTCCTAGAGGGTTCACATTCTAGCTGAGAAGAAAGTAATATATAATCATTAGAATAAAATATTAATTTATATAAACTGCTATTAAGTGTTTACAAAAGAATAGCATGTCAGAAGATGAATATGTTCTTTCTAGTGGCTTTCAGTAACCAAATCCTAATTTTCTAGCCCTTGGGCAGATGGATTCTTCAGGTGAGTTTGGGAAAAGTTAATGTGTTCACAGAGTCAATAGAGAAAGCACATTAATATTTCCATAGTTCAAAACAAAGAAATTTGATATGTTGGCTCAGTGTGAAGAGGCATGTGCTTCACTGAGGCAGGGACTATGAGCTGAAAGGACGGTGAATGGTGGTGGCTCAGCAGGACACAGCATCAATATGGACCTAGACTGGAGTATGTGATGAAGGTGTGGGAATTTAGGGCAGGCTGGTTGGGGCAGCTGGGCCTGGAGAGTTGAGGGAACAACTTTATCCAGACCTGTTTTTAAGCACTTGTGTTAGGTGACGCCGAGGAATCTAGAAGCTATACTCTTAGCAATGCAAGGCCATTGAAATTCTGAAGTAGGACAGTGACTTCACTTCTTCACCAGCTAAAGACAGGATGGAAATAAAGAGGCTGAAGGTGACTATAAAGGGCCAGAGATGAGGGGGGCCTGAAGAACCCGAGGGCCCTGGCCGGTTAGGTTCAGTGAATAGAATGTCAGCCTGCGGATTGAAGGGTCCCGGGTTCGATTCCGGTCAGGGGCACATACCCAGGTTGCATGCTCAATCCCCAATAGGAGGCGTGAAGAAGGCAGCCAATCAATGATTCTCTCTCATCACTGATGTTTCTCTCTCTCTCTCCCCCTCTCCCTCTCTGAAATCAATAAAAATATATTAAAAATAAAAAAGAACAAAGGGAAGAGGGTAAGAAAAGAAGGAGGTTCAGATTTTTGTTTCAAGTGTAAAGTTGGAGGACTAGGCAATCAATCATATGTAAGAGTAAATTAAAGAGTTGAAGGTTACTTTAGGTTATGAGTTAGTGCAACTAAGAATAGACATATATAACTTTGTAAACATAAGTGTCTATTGATTTTATAATTATTCAATCTATTTCTAAATACAAAAATAAATGCTTAGTGTTTTAAAAAATCAAGCTCACAGGACAAGATGAAGCAGTGCTCTACATTACAAAACACATCCTCTAAATAAAAGCATGAGAAAGTCTGTAAAAACTTATTTTTATTTAAAAAGCATGTATTAGAAAACATATAAAATTTTATGAGTAACCCATTTCTGACGGTTCTTTTTAAATGTAGCATATTTGCAGAGGTTAAAAATGACTTAAGTGTTTGAGTGATTTCCTGGCAAAAATATTTTTCAGAAGAGCTGCCAGTAAATTAGAGAGACAATCTAAAGTGTCATTTGAGTAAAATTTGCTAAAAGCAGAAAGTACAACAGTAAAAATAAAAGTAAAAAAAGAAATATTAAGAGTCTGAAAACTGTTCAGAATTGCCATTTACAAACTCTCTTTTGAAATCTTGTTTAAATTATACAAATAAAAATTCTAACAAGAAATAATTAAAAAAATAAAACAAAAACAGAAAGTGTTGTTTCATATGACAGCTTCTATGGCAAGGCAACACCCTAACCTTCTGTGCCCATAATTATTAAGGAAAAAAATGCCAGAAACTTCCATCATACTATGCCAGAATGCACTTGTGGAACAATCTATAGTTCTGGGACACAGCCAAGTTTTACCTCCAGCCCCACCCGACTCATCTTCTTGGTTACAATGAAGCCAGAGTGAACCTTTCAGAAGTGGTGTATCAAACCTTCCTTTCTGGGTGGGCGTGGGTGTGCATGGGTGTACGTGGGTGCTCCTTTCTGCTGAGAAGTGAAAGAGCAGCTGTCAAATCAGGGACAAAAACTGTATATGAACAAGCAGGGAGCCTCCAGCTCTGCAGCTCTCCACAAGCTGGTTTAAAAGCACAAGCAAGGAAATACTCTAGACCGGCTACCTTCATCAGCTAACAGCCCAAATGCCCCAGCATCTCAGCAGTGTTTGGTTGAGGACCTGGGGGTTCAAGGAGAGGGATGGGATATTTATGGGAGAGAAAAGTCCCAGAGACAAATAATTTTTTTCACAGAGCTGCCACAGCCAAGCCCTGCAGGGCCATTCAGAGTGTGTTATGACGAACTTACACTGCCAAGCTTTTTTACCATATGAAGCATGAATTGAGCCATAAGAAACCACAGAGATAACCAACCCATGGGTTTATCCAGTCTCCTGGCAGAAGAAATACTGCAGTGAACAGTTTTAGAGGGTTTAAATAGGAAGGAAGCACACCGTATGGTTTCATGTACTGTCATGAAAAGGTCTCATCTGGAAACTAACCTTAAATAAGAAATATCACCAAGGAAGGCGATGTTAATCATAAAAGCTGTTATTTTCTGCAATGTGATATACAATAAAGGAGAATACAACTGAAATATATACACAGTTTATAAAAATTAGTCACCTGGAATTCTGTATTTTCTCACTGCAAAATTAACATGTGGTAACTAACTCTGTCACAACACTTAATTTAGAAAACCTCTAAAAGATTATATATTTAGTTTAAAAACAGGAGACTGATAAGATCTTCAGTTGTAGACAAGAGGCAAAAACGCTGGCAAAAAGAAAAAAAAAAGGTAACCAAGGAAAAAACAAAAGACGGTAATGAAGAAAGAGCCAGGCCCAAGAAGTGTCTCTGGGAGCTAACTGTCAATACTCTCCAGCCCCAGAAACTCCAGCCTAATCGTATTCCTCACGGCTCTGATCTACCCCCAGCATCCTGGAATCCATCCTCCCTCCACAATCCATGGGAGTCAAAACCCCCCACATGGAACCCAGAATTCATAAAATCACCACTATATGTAACGTTAAATATTATATGTAGTAATCATTATCATATATAGTAATTCTATGGGGAAATTTTCTATTACCTTAATAGGAATACTACAGGCATACTGCATATTACGTATGTCCATAGGTGAGCTTGGAACTTAACTAGAAAAATATGTTCAGCGTCTCACATAAACCAACTTTCAAACTTCTGAAGGAGACACATTTGTGTACTAGGGACGGTCTGAACTCTCATGCTTGGTTACCATTTTGACTCCATGCCAGTCAGAAAAGTTCATCTCAACACTGTTCCTGTGAACTGACCCAAACAAGATTTAAAGAGACACTCTTAAATAATAATAATCTTAGAGCGTCACAAGCCAGGCACTCCATGACACATAAGACTAACCATGGCTTTTACCCAAAGCCCATGGATTTAAAAGTACTATATGGGGATATTAAATAAACAAAACTCACAAACACAAAAATTTTGCCACAAACTGACCATTTCAAGTTTACAGGATATTGTAGTTACTTTTTCAGCTGTTATTAACATCCCTCTCAACTTGCTTAAGCATATGATTCTATCATCCATCCTCTTCACTGGCATTGGAAGAGGATAGATATACCATTAAATACAGATAGAAAGGAACTACAGATAGATTAGACAGCAGAAGCAGCAGTTTACTGCTAGCTTACAGTATGTCAAATGTCATGAGGTACACAGGGAGGGAACCCACAGAGTTTGGTTACCATGTCTATAGCCAACACCACATGCCTCGTGTCCTTATAGGGATGTAGCCCCAAGATCCAGCATGTGGGTAATTGCTAGTGGTGGTTGTGGTAGCCATGGGGGGAGAGCGTGGTAAGGAGAGAAAGCAAGGAAGGGGAAAAACAAGACTAGAGTATGATTGTGGGTGAGAGCTCAGTAATAGACTACAACACGTATGTCTGAACCCAACACACTGGAATACAAATGTTTATGGCTTCCTGCAGTCTTCAATGTCTTTTCTAAGACTCTGGCCGACAACCCTGTCTTTCAAGCTTTATTTCTACTGTTTTCAACTGCTCTACCTCTGGCTTTCAATCTTGTTAAAAGGCATTTTTGTTTAAACTAGAGGCCCAGTGCACGAATTCGTGCACAGGTGGGGTCCGGCTAGCCTGGACCCAATTGGGGCAGATCGGGGCTGGGCCTGTCTGGAGGAGATGGTGGGAGGTTGGCCAGCCGGCCCATCCTTGATCAGGGACCGATCAGGGCCGGGCTGGCTGGGGGAAGGGGCCTCGGGCAATTGGCTGGCGGGCCCTGCCCCAGACTGGGGCTGGGGGGCCGATTTGGGGTGGGGCTGGCCATGGAGAGGGGCTGTGGGCGGTGGGCCAGCTGCCACCGAATGGGTTGGGAGGTGCCAATTGGGGGCCAGTGGCCTGGGAGAGGGGCCATGGGTGGTTGGCCGGCCCTGCCTGATTGGGTGGGGGGAGGGGCTGCAGGTGGATCAGGGTGGTGGTGGCCCATTGGGGGCGTGGCCAGCCAGGAGGAGGGGCTACAGGAGATTGGCTGGTCAGCCCCACCCCCTATTGGGGTGGGGAGTGCGATCAGGGGTGGGGCGGCCAAGGGGAGGGGCTACAGGTGGTTGGCCACCCAGCCCCGAACCCTATTGGTGTGGGGGTGCGATCAGGGGCAGGCGGCCGGGGGAGAGGGGGGCTGCAGGCCTATCGTGGTGGGGAGGGCTGATAAGGGGCGGGGCTGGCGGGGGGGGGTGGGAGGGAGGGGGCGTTTGGCCAGCAGCCAGCTCTTGATTGGGGTGGGAGAGTCCCATCAGGGGCAGGCCAGCAGGGGGGAGGGGGGAGGGGCTGAGAGGTTGGCCGGCCAGCCCCACCCGCTGATCTGCCAGTTGGCTGGCCACAGTGGGCATCATAGCAACCAGTCGTTATGGCCATTAGGGTCACTGGCTTTTTATATATATAAATGATCTCAGTAACACTGAGGATTCAGAACCATTGCTCTGACATAAAATGTCTATTCCACTTAAACTCAGTTACCCTGATAAAAGGCGATCCCAGGACGTCAGGAAAGCAGCACATCTGGAGGTAAGTACACTGGACCAGGAAGAAAAGGATTCCCTTCCAGTAGCAGGTCTGCCCTGGGACCACTTCATCATTCTGGGTCTCAGTTCTTTTGAAAAACAATCTTTGCCCCAAGTCATTTACCACAATGATTTGTCTTAAAAGTAACAGAAAAGTGCTCTGCAAATTGTGAAGCTAAGTACTTTTATTCTAAATTCAGTTACATTCACATAAAAACTCCAGTTTAAAAGACAAACCTAAAAAGAAAAATCAAATAGAATAAGAAGCCAAACCAACCCTAAATATCACTTCTTCACCAGACTAGACATGTCATTCCACTCCAACATATAAGGCCAAGCTTGCCAAGGCAAGAACAAGGTTTTTACATTTATTTTTTTCTTCTCCTCCTCTTCTCCATTCAAAAAGCCCTCATTTCATAAGATCCAGAAGATGAGGAAAAAGTTGAAATCCACAAATAACTGAATAATCTTCAGGGCTATATCAAGGATAATATGTTAAGGAAAAAGGTTAAAAACAAAAATTTCATTTCAGATGCAAATGTTTCACCTGGCTAGATTTTTTTTTTTTCCTGTGAGCTTTTTGGCAACATTTTTTAAAATCTCAGGAAATTACAAACAAATGAAACTCTAAAGACAAATTAGGAAAAAGGACTAACTTTAGAGCCCAAACACGCTCTTCCTATTCTTGTCTGGTTCTTCACTTTCAGGGAGTATCACCAAACCAACCACAAAATCATATGCTAACAAGAGCTTTTGCTTCCTGCAAGTTGACAACTCTCTGGCTTTAAATAAATGCCTCTATTTCCTGTTAGCATTGGTCAGTTCTAACTACCAAACCTATGAAGTTTGAACAAAAAAGACTCTCATACCACTGACTCTCTCATACTTGGCCAGTACACTGGAACACAAGAGCTAAGAAACCACAGGGAAATTGCCTCTCCAGAGTGGCATGGTCTGTGCATGGCACAGAGACAGGACCAGCTGGGGAAGACAAGGATGGATTATAGATGAGACTTAGTTCCATCATATATATCTGGGATTAGGCTGAAATAAAGTCGGACTACATACAAGGCTCCCTGAGGGAGACACCAAGAATCACACACAGTTCTTGCTCAGAAGGGGCTTCTAATCTCACTGGGAAGGTAAACCACATGGAAAAAATTAATACAAAGGACAAATGAGAAAACAAAGTGTGTGCTAAATTGATGGTGAGTCAGTATCACATGGTTCACACAATACATAAACCCGATCATCAGTTTCCAATTCATGAACCTTCTAAATCAGGCGTCCTCAAACTACAGCCCACGGGCCACATGCGGGTGTTTTTGCCGTTTTGTTTTTTTACTTCAAAATAAGGTATGTGCAGTGTGCATAGGAATTTGTTCACAGTTGTTTTTAAACTATAGTCCGGCCCTCCAACGGTCTGAGGGACAGTGAACTGGCCCCCTGTTTGAAAAGTTTGAGGACCCCTGTATAGTATAGCTCCTCTCTTCATATAAGAAATATTAGGTCCTTTCTACATGCTAGGCACTTCTACTGGGTACTAAGAGATACAAATGACTGAAATGAAAGCGGTCTTGCCCCTTCTAAAACTTGATGGTTACTTGGCAACAGGTAAGTAAACAGGTTATTAGAGAACAGTAGATTTAATTACAGTATAATCACACAAAGTGCTGGGAAAGGGGGAAGTACAGGAGCCACTGGAGGATCAAGAAGATTCTAGGCAGCACCTTGAACCTGGGAAAAGGGGAAATCAGAGAAATTATTCTCAAAAAGGTTGCCTAAGATGTGACTACAGTGATGGCAAACCTATGACACGCGTGTCAGCACTGACACGCGTAGCCATTTCTGATGACACGCGGCCACTGAGGCGGCCGCATGCCGAGGATGAAACATTTGCTGCTCCTGAGGATGAAACATTTGCGAAATAATGTTTTTTCCTCAAAGTGACACACTACCCGCGTTATGCTCAGTTTTTTGGCGAAGTTTGACACACCAAGCTCAAAAGGTTGCCCATCACTGGACTAGGAGAAGAACGAAAATTAGCAAGATAAACTGTTCCAGGCAGAGGAAAGGCATATGCAAAGGCTCTTTAAGAGACAGAGAGCACTGCCATTTCAGGAACTAAAAGGGCCTCTTTAAAAAAAAAAAAAAAAATGTTTTTATTGATTTTAGAGAGAGAGGAAGGGAAGGGAGAGATAGAAACACTGATGAGAAAGAAACATCTATCGGCTGCTCCTGCATGCCCCCTACTGGGGATTGAGCCCACAACCCGGGCATGTGCGCTGGCTGGTAATGGAATGGTGACCTCCTGGTTCATGGGTCAATGCTCAACCACTGAGCCACACCAGCCAGGCTAAAAGCACTTTTGAAAGCTGTACCAGAGTGCAGGAATGTGTATGCACACGCTCTGAATTCAAGGGCTACTACTACTTTCTGGGTGAATAAATAAGACAGCTGAGGAAGAACAGTCAGAGGAAAAGAGTAGTATGGGGAGACCCTTGAGGAGATCCCCCAGTAAAGTTGAGATTTAGGACTAGCTAGCGAAAGAGAATATATAAAAGGAAGAAAAGGGAAAAAAAGAGAGTTATGGAAACTGGGATTAAAGAACATTTAAGAAGCAGAGGTCAACCATGTTAAATGATGCTATGTTAAGGATGGAAAATATCCAATGGATAAGCAACAAGGAAGCTAATAGTGATCAGTCAAGAGGTTATTTTAGCGACTTGATAGGGTGGAGCCTAACTAACTTCCTTAGGTGAGGAATGACAGGGAGGTGACCAATGAACACAGTGACCTATTTATTTCCAACATTTCAACTAGAGAAGGAAAGGATACAGCAGTGGCTTCAGGGAGAGTTGCAGGTGGAGGAAGCCTGAGAATACTTAAATGGTCCAAGTAAATTGGCAACAGACCGGGAGGGCTAAGGATACATAAAAGAGTCTCTAAACTGTGACTTGATGCCTTGAGCAGGTAAGCTGGGAAGGTGTTAAGAGCACAGATATAAGGTTTGCCTTAGACAGGAACAATGGCTCCTTTTTCCTTGTGAGAGAAATGAGGCAGAAAGGATGGATGATATGATGGCCAGAACTGAGGGAGAAAGATACGAAGTGAGAGACTGGATTTCTAGTGGCTCAGTCTACAAAGTGGTAGATTTTCTCCAACAGCACTTAAAGGCCTGGCCCCAAGGAGAGAAAGGCAGGTGGCTGGCCTGGTCCAGAGCTAGAGTTCGTCAAGTATGCTGATGGCTAGAAGATGGGAAAAAGGACTAGGAGTGCCCTAACTGGTTTGGCTCAGTGGATAGAGCGTCAGCCTGCAGACTGAAGGGTCCCAGGTTCGATTCCGGTCAAGGGCATGTACCTTGGTTTCGGGCACATCCCCAGTACGGGGCGTAAGGGAGGCAGCTGATCTATGTTTCTCTCTCATTGAAGTTTCTAACGCTCTATCCTTCTCCCTTCCTCTCTGTAAAAAAAACAATAAAAAATATATATATTTTTAAAAAGGACTAGGAGTGTTGGAGAAGCAGATTTCAAATGACTGGTCTTAGCTGCATAAGGTGAGAGCAGCAGCTGGAAATCTAGTTGCAAAAGAAAACTTAGAGGAAAAGGAGTAACTGAGTGAGGGCATGTGGAAGCACACCAGGCCGTGATTGAAGAACGGAAGGGCTGAGCTCAATGATCTGTCAAAGGTAGAAAAGATCCCAAGGCCAGGGCATGCCAATGGGAAGGAGATGGCAGAGGAAAAGGAATGTGAAGTTTCCAGGGGGTAAGGTGAGGGTATAGGGTCAGCTGCCTGAATGAACATGACATGGCCCAGGGGTGACAGCAGCCTTGAAACAGGGGCCCACTTAATATAGGCAAGTAATTAAACAATTCCCCAATATGGCAATTTACTGACTAGAAAATCTTGATGAATCCTCTCTATGATGTATACACACACTCACATCCTTATCTCCCCTCCAACCCCAAGTGTTTTACTTTCTTCAGCAAATTTGAAGACAAAAGTGTAATCAATGAACTGGAGGTCCTATCCAGAGTATGGACTTCTATTCTATAAAGGATGTCTTTTTATAACTCTTTCTTACTCACCGTGTCTTAAAAACAATTGCTTTCTCCTGCAATATTTTGGCCATTTAAAGGCTATGTTTTAGTGAATCTGTCTACTTCTGCTATGTATGTTCTATCGCATCTACTTAGTGACACGTAAATGACTCCAAAATAAAACTAGCAAGAAAAAACCCCACACTTAGTCATCACCCCACCATTAAAAGAAAAATAGTCAAAGCTTCTTTTATTCTATTTTGTCATCCATTGTAAGGAAAACTCTCCCCTTTTCAAGTCTTTAATGACTAGAAATAAGTGACAATTATTTTTTTAATTGTCAAGCTCAGGACCACTTCCACACATAACCTTCATAGCCAGAATTAGCAGAAGGAAAAAAGAGATGTTTTCAAAACTTTAATGGTTTTCAGATAACTAATCCTGACTGCTTCTACATGACAAGCAAAAAGTTTAGTAAGTACATGAATGGAAAACAAGCAATAATCAGTAAATCATTAGAATTCTCAGGATGATAATTTTGTATTTAAATCAATCATAAAATCTCAGAATTTGTAATCACATCCAAAATATTAAAATGCCTAAAACTTAAAGACTCTCACTTAGGCATTAAAAGTAGGCTGTCAGTAAACTTATTTTACAAGGTACTTGAAAGAATCACTCAAACAAAGCCATCTGTGTATGAAGAACTGCTAATAAACAGACCACATAATGGGATAAGCCAGCCAGTATTATTAAAAATATCCTTTAAAATTCACAATGAAAAAATGAGATCTTTATTCTCATAGTGTCAGCTGCAAATCAGGGGGCTAGCTACATATTTTCAATTTATTCTTAGTGAGTCAGTCTTATACTTAAAGATTCTTTTTAAAGAGACTTTGCTGCCCTGGCCAGTGTTGCTCAATGGTAGGAGGGTCAGACTATGCACTGAAGAGTCGCACGGAACAGTCGGGGGTTCGATTCCTGGGTTTAGAATTTGCTCCCTGTCCCAAGTCGGGGTGTGTGCGGGAGGCAACCAATCAATGTGTCTCTCTCACATCAATGCTTTCTCTCTCTCTCCCCCCCTCTCTCCCCCCTTCTTTCCTCCCTTCCACTCTCTCTGAAAAGCAATGGAAAAAATATCCTCAGGTGAGGATTAACAACCACCACAAAATAAGGTACTTTGCATATTAAATATATTATACTTCTGCTTTTTGAACAGACTAAGTATCTGCAAATATACTTGGGTAAGAAAAATAAAACTCCTTACACAGAACTTACCAGTTCATTGTAATGAATACCGCACAACCTACCTACTAAATACAACACACCTTTGTTGGTGCTTTAGGGGTATACAACTTACCAGAATACAAACATCATCCTGGAGAAGACACCTACACAGATTACTTCACTACTTGGTGGTGTGAGGTCAATGCCACAATGTAACCTTCCCTATGTCACTCTATTAGAAGGGTTCAGAGGTCATTATCACAATCAAGGTGAGAAGTAATGGCAGAGGAAATAGAAAAGAACAGAGAGGGGAAACAATATACATATATACGGGGGTTGGACGGGGGTGGGAAAAGTAGGGTTACAGCTGTTCATCTAGAAAATAATACAATAGTTAATAAATAATAATACAAGAATAAACTCCATGTTTCGTGTACTCACAACTGTAACACTACTTTTGCCCACCCATCCTATATAATAAAACCCTAATATGCACATAGACCTAACGGTGGAATGACAGGTCGCTATGATGTGCACTGACCACCAGGTGGCAGACGCTCAATGCAGGAGCGGCCCTGGTGGTCAGTGCGCTCCCACAAGGGGAACGCTGCTCAGCCAGAAGCTGGTCTCAAGGCTAGCGAGCGCAGCGGTGGTGGTGGGAGCCTCTCCCGCCTCTGCTGAAGACAGGCGGTAAGGAGCGAGGGGTCCCAGACTGTGAGAGGATGCAGGCCAGGCTGAGGGACACCGCCCCCCCCCCCCCCCCCGCCAGTGCACAAAATTTTGTGTACAGGGCCTCTAGTATATATATATGTGGAGGGGGGGGAGAGAGAGAGAGAGAGAAAGCATATGAATTTGGGGGGGAGGGTGAAGGAATGGGAGGAGGAGGATTAACCCTTTGCACTCGCTTGCTTTTTTCTCGAGCTGCTACCGATGCTAACTGTGTCAAGTCACACTCGACATCCGAGTGCAAAAGGTTAAGACCTAAGAGGAAGAAAATTAAATATGTTTCTATGTTTTCAAACTTAACAAAACATTTGATATGAACAGAGAAGAACAAAAAGCAAGCCCCAGATTAGGGATGTGGAGAACATATGGAGCTTCCACCTACTTGCTCTTGAAATCTTCACTTAGATGCTACTTTTAGACTATCCTTACCTAATCGGTCCTCCATCTGTTTTTCCTACTCCCAATCCCAATAGGCTACTTCTTCCTGAGTGTCCCCACAATACCTGGAACCTAGGGCTATGAGAGCTCTTAACACTCTGAACTGGGATTGTCTCTATATTCAGCCCGTTTGCTGACTGGACTATCTATATATATGTATATAAACCCAGCGACCAGAAAAGCGGAATGACCAGAACGACTGTTGGCTATGATACGCACTGTAGCAGCCAACCAGCCAGATCCAGACCCCAATCACCCCTCCCCCTGGCCGGCCACACCCCTGATCGGTTCCCAACACCCGGATTGGGGGTGGGGCCAGCCGGCCAACCACCTGCGGCCCCTCCCACCGCCAGCTCTCTTGATGGGCCCCCATCGGGGCAGGCCGGCCAGACCTCACCCATGCACGAATTCATGCACTGGGCCTCTAGTTAAGTATTAAGATTCTTAAGGACAAGGACCAAATCTTGTTCACCACTTATCCTCACTATCTAGCACAGAGTCTGGCACCTAGGGCTGCTCATATATCTGTTGAGTAACTGAATGAACTCTGCCTGCAAGGAGCTTATAATTCTAGGATAGAAGAGAAAATGAAGGATAGATGAAAAGCTTCATTTCATGGAGTAGTTGGTCTTCAGTTACTGATTTTAATTTCATATATACAAAAAAATATAAAGTGGCTATACCATCATGCCACATGATTCAGGAATGCTAAAACACCAAGTTGGTTTTGTCCTTTTGAGATTCAGCTTTTGGAAGGAAGGTACAAAACTTGGAACAAACACCTTGATTGTTTTATAATGGTCAATAATCTTCCTTAACTATTTATTGCTTGTTCTAATTTGTCATATACAACATACCCCTATGAAATAATAGATGTTCAAGGATCAAAGAAAAAGCATGTCCTATAACATAATATGCATTTCTATTGCTAAATAGCAATAAAGACTTTTAACAACACACGTTCTTTGTAACCTATATATTTTATTATTATCATAGCTATCATTTATTTCACCCCTTGACAGAAAAGGTAAGGTAGAAAAATTATCTAATCATGAGCTGAGACAGATAATAAACAGTATCATTCCTAATCATAGAGTAAGTCATTAAAAACACTAATAATTAGATTTCTCAGTGCAAGCATATCTCATTCCTTTTTACCAATTTCCACAGAGACCACTCAATTTAATTTCCAAGCTGGTCATCAAAAATAGTTCAGCTTGGCCAGTTTGGCTCAGTGGCTGGAGCGTTGACCCATGGACCTAATGGTCATGAGTTCGATTCCCAGTTAAGGGAACGTACCTCAGCTGCAGGCTCAAACCCCAGCCCCAGTCAGGGCATGTGCGGGAGGCAACCAATCAATGTATCTCTGTCACATCAATGTTTCTCTCTCTCTCTCTCTCTAAAAAAAAAAAAAATCAATGGAAAAAATATCCTCAGGTGAGAGCTAAAAAAAAATTGTTCAGCCCTAAAACCGGTTTGGCTCAGTGGATAGAGCGTCGGCCTGCGGACTGAAGGGTCCCAGGTTCGATTCCGGTCAAGGGCATGTACCTTGGTTGCAGGCACATCCCCAGTAGGGAGTGTGCAGGAGGCAGCTGATTGATGTTTCTCTCTCATCGATGTTTCTAGCTCTCTATCCCTCTCCTTTCCTCTTTGTAAAAAATCAATAAAATATATATTTTTAAAAATTGTTCATGGAAATAACTGAACATGGTATAAAAATACAGTCCCACTCAGCTGCCCATGGTGGAAAAAAATGGTCGCAGCTTCCAACTTCCTCAAAATAGCAGAAGGGGTCTAAGGATGAAAAGAGAAAGGGGAAGGGTAGGAAGGAAAGAAGTATCTAGGCCATGATTTTATCCTGAAATTTAATATCAAGGACACTCTCTCAAGCATTTTCATACTAACCACCAAACCTTTAACTCTAGTCTTCCTTTGCTTTGATTTCATTTAAAGATAGTAAATCAACTACTTAAAAGGTTAAACATTGTTTTTAAAATTATCTTTTTAAAAAACATATTTTTATTTCAGAGAGGAAAGAAGAGGGAGAGAGATTCAGAAACATTAATGATGAGAATCATTGATTTGGCTGCCTCCTGCAAGCCCCCAACTGGGGATTGAGCCCGAAACCCAGGCATGTGCCCTTGACTGGAATCGAACTCGGGACCCTTCAGTCAGCAGGCCAACGCTCTATCCACTGAGCCAAACCAGCTAGGGCTTAAATTATCTTAAATCTAACATTAATATCAAACTCCAAGTAAAAACTCAGCATGGAGTAGAGGATGCAAACTTAAGTGTGTCCAAGGGCTGGGTAGCACACATAAGTGAGGACAATGTGACTCACATGGACTGTGAACTAAACACACGAGTCTGTCCAGCAGGAGCAATGCCCCCAATTCAGCAGACGACTGCCAATAGGGGACCAGACAATGTGGCTTTCAGGTTTTTCAAGAGGAGCCAGAAGTCCAGATTTTTGTGCTATTTCTCCTGATTTATAAACAATGACCAAAATGTAAATTCCTCTTTTTGTTAAAACACTATGTGAACCAAGCCAAATATGACTGTGGGTGGCCAACTTGTGTTATCTAGGTAAGAGATCAGAAACGTGGGCAAAAGTCAAAATCTACAAACTATCCCTTCCTTTGTATTAAAAATCAGGGTCTTCGCATAATTCCTCTTCTCTCTGTGCAGTTGTGTATCAGGGTGAGCATGTAAAGCTGACTTCAGGACACGGAAGACCTCAAGCGAAGAAGAATATCCAAGCTCTGACACCTAATTGTCCTCCTAAAACATTTCCTGCTATTAAAGACCAATTTATGGTGTATAATAAATGGCACTGCATGCAAAGCACTTTGCACAGTGCCTAGGGCACATAACAGAATTCAATAAATGTTAGCTATTATTAAGTTTTATTATGAATGAGGATAGAACATAGATCAGACTGTGCATTTCTCCTTTGCATGAGTGGTTTTTTTTTTTTTTTAACCAATTACAAAACCCAATAATCCCCTTTAGACATGAGAAAAATTTCAAAGGGAACTGCATTCATCAGTGTGGCATTTGGTAATTTTATAAAATAATCTGATTTATGCCTTCACAGTGTTTCATTATTTCTTAAGAACATAATAATGGATATTTTAAAGTTTTAATTTGAGTTAATATGAAATTTTAAAGTTCTGTCCCACTTTTAGATAATAAGGATCACAGAACATCCAAACCCAGTTTGTCGGACATGAAAGCCCAATTTTTTCCATAAAGATTGCCCACTTTCCTGACTCCTCTTGTGACCACGTAGATGCAGAATGTTAGATCTAAATCATGCTATAGGCTGTCTGGTCCAATCACCACATTTTACAGATCCTGCATAGAACTCCTTCCAGGTCCCACAACAGTCAAAGGCAGACTCAGAAGCCCGTCTTCTTTTTCCATTACCTCACAAGTCCCTGGAGGCATGTCATGTTTGAGGTGGTTGGTTAAGGGTAGCAGGGGGGAGCTTTGGACTACAGCTTTGAAACAAAACTGTTCTGTGTGAAACCAATAATCAGTACTGCAGACAGACACAAACCTCAGCCCTTAGGAGCAAAAGGCTCTACCACCTAAAAGGATAGGGTAGGGAAGGTTTCCTACACAATCAAAGCCTTGCTTCGATACATCTCATGTTGGTCGGAATCTTTTTTAAATCCTCTAATATCAACTATGCCCTTCTAGCCACTGGCTTGGAACAAGAGTTCCAAACTTCTATGAAAGAATCTACTTTATTTGCTGGGAAAGTAGAGCAACTAAGCAAAGGCACCAATGATTTTCAAACGGTCCAACTTCCAAAGAACTGAGAAGTATTTTTTGAAATGTAGTCTAAGTAGAGAATATAGATTGTGTCCTACATTCAAAATTTGTCTTTCTAGAAACCATGTTTTAATATCAAAGGATATAAAGCAAGCTGAGAATAGGAGACTAAAATTAGCTCAAACCACAAATAACCTAACATACTTATCACTTCCTTATGATCAACCTAAAAAATCAAACACTAAAGGCATTTACAAAACTAAAGGTGTGGTGCCAATTTAATCCTTTAACTTCAACTGTATCCTTTCTTCCTTCTAAAATGGACCTGGCATGTAAACACTACCAAAAAAATGACATTTTATTAATTTGAAGGCAAGTGCAAGGGAAACCATGAATGCAAAGTTTTGCCTGTGAATAAAATAGCATGTACCGTGCAGTTCTTCAGTGGTTAGAATGGTAACCACCTCCTCAAACTGAAGATAGGAAATTTTAGATGATGGACCACACCCATCTCCAGCTGTGTTTCACACTGAGCATAGGGACATACCAGACTCCTACTTCAAACCAAAGCTTGCCTTCTCCTACAGTCATTTATTTTCTATTTTCAAAAGCAACATCTTCCAACGAACCAAGTCTGTTGGGAAACACAAAAGCTTTGTTGTCATCAAGTAGTGGAACAAGTTGCAAAAGGAAGTTTAGTTGACAAATATGCATTCATGAAAAAAAAAAGGTAATGAGTTTATTCAATGTCAACTACTTTTACAGTGATTCTCTCTGCATGACAACTATGTTTTCATAAATTGGGGGGGGGGGGGGGGACGGGCGGGGGGGGGGAATTCAAGCTCCCAAAGGATGGAAACAATTGCTGAAGTAAAGATGAGTACAGAAGCTACCAGCTGCCACTGTAGATTCTTCAATATTGTTACTCAAACTCTCAAAAGCATTCTTATTAGCAGGTAGAAAAATAAGGGAAAGTAGAAGACCTGGGTAGTTATTTGTGGCAAGAACAGATGAAATAAAACACTGCCAATGACACTAATATTCCTAGGGTAGGTATATCAAGAAAACTGTAGTAGGACATGAGGACTATTTAAATATACTTAGAAATGGTACACGATAAGTATGTAAAGCACCTATTCCTTGGGAACCCACAACCCAGGATGTGGGTTCCCGAGGAATAGTCAAGCGATGTGGACCAGCTGATCCTTATGTGTGGCTAAATCACCTAGTGCAGTGGTCGGCAAACTCATTAGTCAACAGAGCCAAATATCAACAGTACAACGATTGAAATTTCTTTTGAGAGCCAAATGTTTTAAACTTAAACTTCTTCTAACACCACTTCTTCAAAATAGACTCGCCCAGGCCATGGTATTTTGTGGAAGAGCCACCTCAAGGGGCCAAAGAGCCGCATGTGGCTCTCGAGCCACAGTTTGCCGACCACAGACCTAGTGTACTGGGGTTGCTCCAGAAATGTGGTGGTGGCTTAATGCAACTTCCTGATCTTGCACCATTCTGTTTCAGCCCACCTCCAAGGACAATCCTAAAGACCCTGTCAACAGAGAGGTGGTGTCCAGGTGGTGGAGAACAATAATGTTCTTACCTAAGATGCTTTTAAATTACACCCCAAATCAGGGTAAAAACAATGAAGCAAATCATTTTCAACAAAAAACACAGAATATCCTCCCCCACAAAAAGACCATTGGACATCTTCTCAGAGGCCCCTTCTTTCTGTGCTAAAGGGAGCCACACAAATATTTGTGAAGGCATCCTTTGCCTTCATCCTTGCAGAAGCAAACTAAACCCTGACTATTTGAATAGTGAGGCAGCACGAAATCTGAAAGGGATAAATCTAACAGTGATCAACGTTTAACCATCAGGGAATGTAAAGCTAATTCACCATATATGCTAAATGTAGCTTGCCTGTTTGTTCTCTTGAATTAAGTTACATTCAGAATTGATTTCATTTGCAGACATTTTTAAGTAAGCCCAGATTCTTAAGAGAACTCCAACTCTCTGGAATAATTACTTGATGTCCACTTTCCTGTAAGCAATTCACAATAGTATACAATCCTCTGAGTTCTTCAGTACTCATCAGAATAAAAATTAGCTAAGCTGTTTGCTGGAACTCAGCATGGCAATTTTTAAATTGTATTTTTCAAAAGGAAGAGAAGCATCAATAAAATCCATGAAGAATAAAAGGGGAGGGATGTTTCATAACAGAGACAAGGAAAAGTTTTCCTTCTCTAATCACTAACTAATAAATTTTTAAAATACACTTTTGGAAACCTAGCTTGGCTATACTCATCTTGCAAGTGGTGTCGCTCACCCACCAAAGCCACAAACACAGAGGAGGCTTTTCCTTGTTCATCTGTAAAGAAAACCCGTCTCACTCAGTCTTTGGGAAGAAACTTCTGCAGTAAAAAAGAATCCCAGCCAGGACACAGAACACATGGGCCCAAAGGTTTCCATCAACAGTGGTTAAGCCTCAGTAAGGATTTAGAATTTCCTGGCACAGTACTAGATTAATAGTAGCAGGGAATACACATACTCTCCAAAGAAAATGCAGGCCTCAAGCGTCACTTTGCTAATAAGCCATGTTTACTTTTTGAGTCCATACTAAAGAACTTCTGGAAGCACCAACTCTAAGCACCATTATGTACTGTAAAACTTCATTGCCTTGGTAGAAACAAGCATTCAGAACTGCTAACTGAAGCATGTCACTTAAGAAAAAAAAGGCTAAAAATCATTTATCAGTAGTTATTACTTTGTCTGCAGTATGACTTGTACCACATCCCAAAGATCAACTGATTTGGGGGCAGGGGAGGGAGCACTTAACTTTTCTTTGGCTCTTTATTTTTGGAGGGAAAATCTTCCACGTGAAATGGTCGTTTCTAGTTTTCAGACATTCAAAATTAACAAAATGTCAGAGACTCGTGATTATGTCAAGATGCCTTGAAAAGGGAGAGGGCAGGAGCTGGAAGCCCACTTCTACACAAAGCAAAGCATTATTTCTAAAATGCTGGAGACTTAGGTACTTTCTTCTCAAACATGGCAGATTATGTGAACTATCACACTATTCAAATGAAGTTAGACCAGATGTTGGTTTATTTAAAAAATTACAACATAAAGGGCAGCTACTCTTCATGTACCTAGCTTGGGTTGAATCTTTCGTAAATTCTCAAGAATCAGTTCCTCTATCTTTTACAGGAAAAACCACCCAATTGCTACTTAAGAGAAAAAATAACTCATGTGTCAGGGCTACTCATTTTCCCACATTACTAAATCAAATGAACCCTACTTATTAAGAATGTTTAATTTAATACCTCTTGGGGGGAAAATAGTCAATTCTTTTGAGTCCTCAGCTAGACTTAGAAAATTCCTATCAATTTTTGAGCCTAACTGTACCCACTGACACCCACCCACCTTACAAAACTGAGTACCCACTACAATGTTTTACAAGGATTACTTCAGGAACACTAAATTTTCTTTGTGAGCACATTAAAGACTTTTATTACTTGAAGTGAACTTGGTGATCAGCTAGTCCATGATAACTTTTAAAAAGGAAGGGACTGAAGTCTAAAGAAAGGAAAGGACCCACTCAGCACTGTTAGTTTTAGAGCTAAGACTAGAGAAAAAGCAAAAGATTAAATTACTCTCTTGGCCTGAAGGTAGTTTGATCAAAGGCCAAAAATATTAACCTTTACCATTTATACTTTGGAAAAAAAGCAGACTTTGTAGGGTTGTTACTTTACAGAGAACCATATTTTATATCCCACAATCAAAAACCATTTACAAACTGACTACATGCAAAGCCCTTCTAGAAGGCATGTGAAAACAAGTCAAGAGTGATGAGGATAGAGTAATTCAACAATTCTTAGAGACAGATGTATCACCTGGAAACTTCCTATTAAGTTTGCCTCAGACCAAGTATAAATTGGTTGTTAATTTAAAGTTCCTGTGAGACAAACTGGTGGTATCAACTTCTACTTGGTATAAATTCAAGCCTTTCTTCCAAGTCACCAAGTGGGCAATACTAAATTGCCTCATCAGGCCATGGCTCACAATGTGATGATTTTCTCCAAGAGTGACCTCTACTACCATTCTCCTCCCTAGAATGGGAGTTGGGAACCAGATATTGCTTGTCTTTATATTGTCAGGGCCTGGCAAAGTGCTGACAAGCAATTCAATTCAGCATTTGTTAGGCACTTAGTTTGTCCAGGTGCAGAGAACACCAAGATGAGTGAAAAGATGGACTAGCTGGCCTCAGGAAGCTTGGACTCTGGAGGAGATAGATCTGGATCTAAAGAAACAGCTCCCATGAGAGCAAGGCTTCAGAAGAGATAAGTATGAAGTTGTATGGAAACACACAGGTGAGACAACAAAGATCTATCTAAGTGTGAGGAGGCACACATTTGAGTGGGAAAGGCAGGCAACACAAAGGATGTTTCAGAAACACTATACGTTCTAGTGTGGCTAGAATAGAGGTACATGGGAGGGGATGGCTGGAACCTGGCTGCCATGCTAAGGAGTTTGGACCTTACAGGTATTATGAAAACACTAGAAGTAGTTAAACAGAGGAGTGACCTGACTCAGGTCTGTTTTTAACACAATTACCAGTGATAATGTAAAGAATATACATGGCGGGTAGGAGGAGATGTGGAGAGACTTTGAGGGACCATAATAGTATGTAACTGGTCTCACTTGTTTCTAGTGTGAAACTACAAACAACTATAGTATTATAAGCAAAACTAGAGGCCCGATGCACGAAATTTGTGCAAGAATAGGCCCTCGCAGCCCCGGCTTTGTCCAGGTCATCCAGAAGGGCGTCCAGGTGGTCGTTCTGCTGTTCAGCTGTTCGGTCAATTTGCATATTATGCTTTTATGATTATAGATTTAAGAACCTAGACCACTGGGGTGGTAGAAAGAATGCTACGGTGACCAATCAACAAAATGTGGTAGGGGGAATCAAAAACTAGTCCAAATCCCCAGCACTCACTGGATACTGAAAACACACCGAGTGCCTGATACCAAACTACACTGTCCTGGAAACAATGACCCAGCTAGACTTCCCATTTTCCGGAACACGAAGCGTGCCCAGCCTATCTGTCAGTATTAGTTGGTTACCATGAACGAATGAACACAAACACTGCAGGGAGGAATGCCAGTGTGCGCAAAATACATATGGGTTCAGGTAGGCTTAAGAAAAAGTACCTGCAATTAAAGCCCATCATAGGACAAAATTTCTGCACCCTAAGAGATCAGAAAACAGACAATACAAAAAAAAAAAAAAGGAAAAAAGGGAAAGAAAGAAAAAGACACAGTCATTATTCTAACAGTTTATACTCTGAAAAAACTCCCTACAGGAAATTTCATATTCATTTCTATCATAAAATTCAGTATACTAGTACATTCAACACATTATTCAATACCAGGTAGTTTTAGAGATTTTGGGGAGCTATTCATGCTAAAATGCAGATAATTGGCAACTGGAGATCATTTGCATTACCATCATCCCCCAGCTGACCTGTTTATGTACTTCCAAAAGTACCAAAGTATTCCTATAAATATGCCAGTGATGTTAAACAAATAATGATAGCAGAAAGTTCCCTCCACTATTTCTCCTTGTGCTCCTAGTTAATTTAATATAAGCCCGACAATTACAAAGGTCTTTACACCATTTCCAAAGCGGAGAACAGACACCTAAATTTAGTTCACTAAAACCAGGGCTAAACAAGCACATTTAGATCTAATGGGTCACTCAAGATGACTAGAACTTCCCAATCTCTCCATGTCATTTCCGTTTGTCTTTTTTTTTTAAGTGAAGTGAGTCATAGTGTATAGATCTGTCTCCTCTTCACAAAACAGAGTCTTTCTCTGAAGAGAATGGTATTTAAATAAACATTAGGAAATTTTAATATTCATCTTCTTGGATTATAAAAACATATACTGTATATAGCAGTGAAGAATTTTAGTGAACTATTGTTATAATATGGTTTTAACCTAGATATGCATTAGATCATATTTCATAATGAAAGCAGCTATAAAAACAAGTCATTTGGAAGAGTGGCCCATTTTACAAAGCCTGCCTCTAACATGGAATAAATCTTAGTCTTCAAGTCATAAGCTACAGTTGCAACCTCCTTTATGTGAAACAATCAAATCATTCACATTTAAAGGTAATGAACAGTGTCAGAGAATCAAAGAATTTAGAGATGAGAGGAAGAGCAAAACACCTGACCCCAACCTTGAACTACAGATGGAGGGCAGCTTATCAGCTATTTTCATTAATTCGAGTTCTGTTTTCTCTTCATTCTAGCTCCAAAAACCAATCCCTTTTCCCTATCTGTGTTCTGTCTCCTCTTAGACAGCCAGACCAACTAAAATTCTAAGCTCACTAGTATTACTTCCACTTTTCAAACCAGACACGCAATCGTTTAAATGATAGAGAACCATTTTTAAACCATCTACACGTGCTATCAAAGCTATCTTTTTAATAAACCTAAATGCTCATTAGTACCTATACTATTTATTAGGCTAACAATTAAAAACACAGTTATGCTCACTTTATCAGATTAAGCTTACATAGAATCTTCGCCTGACACTTTTGTTTTCTAAGCTACCACATTCCTCAGCATTCAAGTCTACTTTACCCTTTGTTCATTGCCCAATTGTTGCCAAGTTTCTGCATCTTTTTGTTCTAGTTAGAAAAGAAGTTAGCGTCATAAGAAATAACTGCACTGCCTTGTTTACAAAATTTTAAGCAGAAATTATATTTTTCTTATCACAATAGACTAAGCAAGCTTAAAATGACTTTGTACAAGGCTGTCCTCATCGTGACATGCTATAAATGGTTAATTTTGTTTAACTTCCATTTTCTTCCAACCTGAAACACATTTCTTTGAATTCCTGAGAAATAATGGTTTCGGTAAATTGACACACTTTTGGAAATGTGCCACTTTCAACTCAAGGTCATCTGCACTCTGTTTTTAAAAATGCCACATTGCCCAATAAAGAGCCACTTTTCAACTCAAAAAGGAGAAGAGCTTCTGATTTCAGTGTTAGAAACCAAAAATACCTGTACAGTACAGGTGAGAAAGCCCATAATGGACAACTCTCTAATGTCAAAAGAAACCACCTCTAGGAACGTGGCCATCCATTAAGGGAATCTCGACATACTGCAAATCTTGGGAGTTCAAATACGGTAGAGAAAGAAACTTAAGAACAAGGAGGGAAGTTAAAGACGAACATGCTCCAAGCTCTGGCTTAAAACAGTAAGAAATCAATTTCTCTTAGAATATGAGTTTTTAGAATATTAATGTGTTGTTTCGGTGTAACAGATTTTCCCCAATGCTTCGTGGAGGCCACCTCCACTTGTGACGGGGCATATCATAATAGCCAACACTTCAGAGGAACAATTTTGTCATTAAGAACCACTTCAGATTCCACTGCATTAAATCTGACGCAGACAGCATGTCTACACATTCTCAAAGTCGCTAGTGAAATTCACTCAATTACTTCAGAGAGACTAGACAATGGATACAAACTGTATATATTTATCAATAACTAATATACTTTATGGTCTAAGTACAAGTAATCCTGTCAAATAAGCTTGATGCAAATCTACATGAAACCAAGCATGCCAAAAAAAAGGCTTTTTTGTTAGTCAAGCATACCCAAGAATTGCTTAAAGCTTTCTTTCCTTTTTAAGTGGAGCTCAAAATAGCTTTTAATACTACCAGCTGATAGATCTCACAATTTGCCTTTTGAGCCTATAAGCTGGAGACAGAATAAACTGCCTTCTCCCTTTACATAAGTAACAACATCTCTCTATTCTGTACATCGTTTATTTAAAATATGGAGTGTGGTTTTGGTTAATCCTCACAACCCCCGCAATGACATTTAATCAGGAGCACATATTTTCTTGAGAGAGTTAGCTGCTGGTGAAGGCAGACCGCTTCGTGTTTTTAATCTGATGTTTTAGAGAGATGTCAGAAACCCTGCCTTCCTAACTTGAATGCACCACCATAGCCCACAAGTAGAGGAGGACTTGGAAGACCCAATCATCTCAGCCACGACCAAAGGATAAGATGCTCATCGGGGAAAGATGCGATTTCCGTACCAATGGTCCCTTGTCTGAAAGGGTAACAGTATGTTGGCCCCAGTGAAGTGGGTACCTCAGGCCTCCTGGCTGGAAGGATCTTGAGCCCCATACCTGCCTGGCTTGCTGCTGCTCCTCTTTCAGCTCACAGAGCAGATGTCTGCTAGACCTGCCCTGACCCCCTTCTCTAAGGCAGCCAGCCCACCTTCCCTTACGTTTTGTGTTCTTCACAGCACCTGTCACGATCTTAAATTATTTGCTTATGTGTTTGGCTGTCCTACTTGACTCTAAGCTCCACGAGGGATAAGGTCTTGTCTTATCCAGTGAACACTACCTCCAACGCCTCAGCGGTGCCTAGCACGAACAGGCACGCCGATTCGTATCCATTAAATGAATGAACAGGAAGAGGGAAGGGGACTGTCATCCTTGGGACTCCCGAAGCACACGGAGACTAGGGGAAAGGAAATGTGAAGGAGGGAGGGGGAGGAAGCCTTTCTCCCAGGGAGACAAAGGAAGAGAGTCTGAGGTGGTCCCGTCTAGAAAAGGAAGTGGTGGGGGCGTTCTACCAACCCCTGGGGACAAAGAGTGGATAGGAAGGGGGGCGGGGTCGGGGTGCGAGGGATGCGCGCGGAGAGCAGAGACCCGCGGCCCCCGGGGCTGGAGAGGTCAGCGGGCTGGAGGATGCGAGGTAAGTGGGGGATTCAAAGGGAATTGCGAGGTGCGGGAGGGACGGAGGCCCACCCGAGGGACAAAGAGAGAGGGGGCCGGCCTCTGCCGCCGTCGGACTGACTCCTCAGGCAGCAGGGCCGACGCACAGGTCGAGACCCAGAGGAAGCACGGGACTCGGGGTTCTGAGGGGAAGGTTCACGCGGCCTAAGCGAAGGGCCTGCCGCGCTCCGGGTTGCTCCCGCACCTGGTAAATGGCCGCCCAACTCCCGGCCTTGTCGATCTGCTCGAACTCCTTTTCCATTTCCATGACGGGCCAGGGCGGCTGCTGCGCCTCCTCCTCGGCCTACCGCGCCGTCTGCCGCTCTAGGCCGCGTCGCGCACTCCGCCGGGAGTCCCGCTGCAAGCCTCGGCTCCCACCGCTACCGCCGCCCTAGCCGCTGCTTCTTCATGTCAACCCGGCAGCCGGAAGTACGCACCGCGCGGCCGTGGACTCCGCCCCCAGAACGGAGGCCAATCAGTGGTCGGACAGGTCAGCCAGCACTTCCGCGGGGTGGAGTCAGGGGGTGGGCTGGGGGAAGCAGCCTCAGCCCCGCGAGACCTCTAGCAGGGTTCGCTCCCTCCTCCGCTCCGGAACTCCGGGCTTGGGCGGGGCGCCCGCCCGTTGCCTAGGCGACCCGGGGAGCTCGACGCAAGGCACTTGGGTTTGCCAGGCCTCCTGGGATAGTGAGATCAAAACCTCTAGGAGGCCCGTTTAATCACAGGGTGGCCTTGAAATAGTCATGTACCTTTCCTGCAACTCCAGGGCCCTGGCCTCAGTGCTCCAAGCTGGAATATGGGCCTAGGAAACATGCTCCATTTCCTGCCTCCTGCCTCTGGCCAGATGCCTGCACGTTTTTTCATGAAACTTAGAGCTTTTTTATTTACCAGGCTGCTGAGGAAGACACTCCCTATCCTCTGTACTGTCCTTGTACTGAAATGCAAGATTTCCATTTGAGGTCTCCAATTTAGGGCGCTGCAGGAATGGATTGAGGTCCTGGCATGATTTTCAGTTTCCCAAAGTATCAAGGAAATCTTGCCCTGACTGGGCTCAGAGGAGCACTAATTCCGGGGTGCATTAGAGTGTCGGATAATACAGATTTCTGGGTCCAACTCCAAAGAACTCAGATACCAACAATTTGTACTTTTTACCAGCAACCCCAGCTAATTGTACACCTGTGGACCTGGAAGCACATATGAAAAGGGCTGGTCAGATTGCCTTCCTGCAGGTTCTGCTTAAGCCATCCAGCTCTGGAATCGTGAACTGCATGGGGTCAGAGAACCTAGAGGACCGAATCATCTCTGTTCCCTGTTTGCATCTCAAGCCTGGCCAGAGCAGCTGCTGGTATCACTGGTTGAAATAATTCCTTGAGTGCTTACAGCAGGCACTTGCCTGGGATTCCAAGTACACATTCTCAGTCTCCACAACAATCCTACAGTATAGGCACTGCTATTATTACCACTTTATGGATGAGGAAACCGAGGTGCAGAGAAACAAAATCACTTGCATTGCATATTGGTATGCAAGCCAAGATTCTAAGCCAGTCTCCAGGGGAATGCTTTGGAGCCAGGCTGCCTGGGTCCAAATTCCAGCTCTACTAAATACTAACTGTGCAACCTTCAGCAAAATGCCTAACCTTCCTCTGCCTCTGCTCCTTCCTTTGTAAAATTAGGATAATAAACGTACCTACCTCATAGGGGTGGTGTGAAGATGGACTACGTATATATTAGTGCTATTAGTATAGTGAGTGGCTCACTAAAAATTAGCCCTCGTTACTATATACCTACCTCCATATAATAGCAAGTGGAGGCGGGGAGGTAAATGAATTATTTTTGAATGAATGCAATTGATTTAATAGGCAATGTCTTTAGAAACTGAGTGTTCCATGGAGGAAATTAACAAAAGATGTCCATTCTGGTGGGAAGTTTGGGAATCCCACACTTGGAAGCTGCCTAATTTAAGTCTTAGCCCACTTAAGTGACTCCAGGGTCTGGTATACTCTTCCTGTCCTCGTTGATTTGAGTGCTAGTCTGTCTGGTACTCACAGAACTCCTTGGGGGAAGAGAGAACAGGGCTGGTTCATTCCTATCATTGCGGGCTGAGCTAAATAAGTAAATAAATCAAATGCCCATCTGGAGCCCAAGTGGCCCTCAAGCCCGCAGGGAGTGTCACCCAAGGACTGCAGCAGCCTTTGAGTGGGACCAAAGCTACGCACAAGTTCTTGATGGAGGAGAGGGGGGCTGCAGCAGGCTAAAGCAGGGTCCAAGTCTGGGCTGTTTTGTGGTCGTGGTAATTTCCTAGGAGTGTCATAACAAATTACCATAAATTTGGTGGTTTAAAACAACAGGAATTTATTTTCAAACAGTTCTGCAGGCCAGAAGTCCGAAATCAATGGGGCTGACAGGGCCACAAGCCTTCCGAAGGCTCTGGGGGAGAGACATTCCGTGCCTCTTCTCGCTTCTGGTGGCTCAGGGTCCCTTGTCTTGTGGCAGCATCACTCCAATCTGTGTCTCCATCTTCACATGGCTTTCTTCTCTGTATCTCCCCCAACTTCTTGTGTGATATATGACAGGGAGGAGTGACCCGTGGTACCAGAGTCTGCTATGCCTTTCTGAGCCTTCCTTTCATTTGTAAAGCTCGCCAATCCCCTGCCAAGGTCTGGCCTAGAACCAGCCAAGCTCTTGAATCCCCGGAGAAGTGATGGTGGTGATTGGGAGTCTTTTAGTGATGACTGGTTAGAAAATAAACAAACGGCCATGTGTCATGATAGCTGAAATCTTTTCCTGGCAGGCATGATCTCACGCAGTTTCTCTGGCCTTTCCTCGTGGATTTAGCTAATGGAGGAAATCAATGACCCATTAAACTTTTAAAAATGTCCTAAAGAGTTTCCGTGGAGAAGGACGAGTGTTTCCCAAGGATCATCGACTCCTAACTTAGCAGTGTCAGCACGTTGCCTGGTCCTGGTCTTTTTCCTGGAAGATGGCTCAGTGTTAAGAGCTTGGGATCCAGAGTGAGACCAAATTGGTCTCTGATGAAATGTCACTTCCTCAGAGAGGCCCCTTCTGATGCCTCCTGGTAAACAGTGCCCAGTCACTCTATCCCTTTTCCCTCTTAGCACTTACCAGGCATTTGGTGTCATATTTTCTCCCCAGGGTTACCACAGCACTATGGTAAATATTTGTTTTAGGTGTTCATCGTCCGTCTCCACCACTAAATGTAGATTTCATGAAGAAAAGAAACTACGTCAATTTGGTTCAATGCTGACTTAAGCTACAGGTCATTACAAGAAGAGCCCACAAGTCCTTGGAAAGTTCCAGAAACTGAGAAGACAAGGCTTCTTTCCACCTAAGAGACCCAGAGCTGAAGGGTCCTCAGGGTCACCCAGCTCCCTCTGTTCACCACTGAGGACATGCAACCAGGAAGGGAATGGCCCTTCCCTCTGAGAGTCACACATGCTAACATAGTGTGGGTACCTTGACTAGTTGGTTGATTTGGGGTCAGCCAAAGACACCCCTGAGGTGGAATAACTAACCGGGGCCAAGCCAAGGGCCAAAGCACTGGAAACGATGCCCAGAGCTTCCGCCTGCAGCCACAGACAGCAGCACTAGGTAACAGTGTTGTCCAGCATTTTCTATTTCCCAACAGCCCTGCAAGTCAGGCGTTATCCCATTTTTCAGATGAGAAAAGGGCTGCTCAGAGAGGGTAAAGACATGAAGTCAACAAACACCCAAATGCAGAATGGCCCCGATGTTGGAGCAATGGGCACAGCAGGTTAGAAGCTTCTATATCCTGGGTTGGCTACTTACTAGCTTTCAGGCCATGGGCAAGTTGCTTAACCTCCTGGTCTCAGCCTGGATGCTTTCCAGTGAGAAAAACCCAGCTGAATGTGGCTTTCACAAAACGGGGAATTTGCTGGCTCATGTAACTGGGAAGTCCAAAAATGGCTTGCTTCAGGCACGGCTACATCCAGGGGCACAAGCAATGTCATCATGACTGTCTCTCAACAGCTCTTTTATCTGTTTCCCCCTGTGTCAGCCTTACTCGCAGGCAGGCTCTCCTCCGAGGTAACCAAGGTGGGCCCAGCAGATCCAGGCCCACATCCTGCCAGCTCAGCAACTTCAATGTGAAGAATACTTCTTTTCCCTGGTGGTGCCAGCACAAGTCCTGGCCTTGAATCTCATTGGTCCAATCGAGTCTCACATGCCATCTCTAAGCCAAGAGAAATATTGGCAAATGAAGAAACTGAGGCTCAGAGAAGTCAATTTCTTAACCAAGATCACACAGCTTTAAGTAGTGAAGTAGGATTTAAATGCAAGCAGTCTGCTCCCAGCCTCTGAGCTCTCACCTATGCTGTACAGGCTCTGCAAGGCTCTCATTGTTACCATGAATTCTCAATAAACAATAACCACAAAGAGCTAATAATAGTAATAATAACACTACAACAACATGGTGAAGCCTGTACTATTATTGTCCCCCATTTGAACCAAGGCACAGAAAGGTTAAGCAACTTGCCCATGGTCACACAGCTAAGAAATGGTAAACCCAGGATTTGAACCCACTGCAGCTCTAGATACTACTTCCAGTTCTGAGATTCTATGAATGTATGTGAGTTCTGCATGTTTCAGAACTCACAGAAAGTTTAACAGCTCAGAAGCTCCTTGTTCACATCTTCCTGGGCTCTCTTCCCTATCCTTATAAAGACTCCCCCACTTCCCCACTCCCACAAAGTAGTTTAGACTTTACTTCAAGCCATTAAAAAATAAAACAAGAATAAGTACATAAATCTAATCCTGAGCTACTGGTCCTGTAAGGGCGACTGTCCCAGTGGGGGGAGGAGAAGGCGCTCAGAGGGAACTAGGGTATCACATGGGTTCTGAGAAAAAAAGGTCAAGGCCTGGGGGAAGGTCTGAGAGGGAAGTTAGACCTTGCCCCATGCTTTCAGCAAAGGAGGAGTCTGGGCGGTTTCCAGAGGTCACTAAAACTCCACCCCGTCCAGCTGAGAGGGTCGGGATAGGAGGACACTTTGGTCACATATACAGCGGTTCTGGGCTCAGGTTCTGGAGTCTGGCTGACTTGGGCTATGTGCCCTTGGACAAATTCCTTACCCTCTCTGATCCTGGGTTTTCCATCTGTTACTTAAAGCAAGGATGTGATGGTGTCTCAGCCTGGTCTCTAGTTCACAGCAAGGACTCAATAAATGTAGCTGTTGTTACTACAATTGTGTAGGCTGATGGAAAAAGCAGGCTACCATCTGTCTCCATAGTATATGTTGCAACCTGCTGTTTACATCTCTAATTTTGTCCTGCTGGCAGAGGTGAGCAGGGCCGGTGGGCTTTAACTGTACAGGGCCCTGTGCTCAGAAGGGCCCACTCTTGGTTTCATGCTCTGCTGTTGCTGTCTTGAAATTCTTAATAATTTTTTAACAAGGGGCCCTGCACAATCATTCTGCACCAGGCCCTGCAAATTCTGTAGCCAGTCCTGGAGGTGAGATTCTCGATTTTCAATTTCTTAAAGTGGGTCAGGAGCAGTTTCTGTCTTTGAAGGTGGGAATAGTCTTCCCCCTTTATTCTTTTTTTTTTTTATATATATTTTATTGATTTTTTACAGAGAGGAAGAGAGAGGGATAGAGAGTTAGAAACATCGATGAGAGAGAAACATCCATCAGCTGCCTCTTGCACACCCCCTACTGGGGATGTGCCGGCAACCAAGGTACATGCCCTTGACCGGAATCGAACCTGGGACCCTTCAGTCCGCAGGCCGACGCTCTATCCACTGAGCCAAACCGGTTTCTGCCCCCCTTTATTCTTGGAGGAACCACCGCTCTTTCAGGAAATCCTAAAACAGTGACATTATCCAGATACAGATTCCCCATACCGAGTTGTTTATTATTATCTAGTAATCTATATATATAACCCTAATATGCAAATTGACCGAACAGCAGAACAACCAAACAACCGAACAACTGGTTGCTATGACAGGTGCTGACCACCAGGGGGCTCACGTGAAACATGGCAGGCGTCAGCCGTGGCAGGATGGTGGAGCAGGTGAGCAGAGGCACCAGACCAAGGCAGGGCTCCAGTCGCTGTCATCAGGATGAGCCTCTGGTGGTTACTGAAAATTCTTTGCTCCCATGCACCGTGGTCCCACCCGGCACTCTCACCTACTGCCGATGCCTGGCACCGGCCCCAATCGCTCAGTGCTGTCAGCAGGTGCAAGCGGCAGCTGCCAGCCCTGATTGCCCCTCAGGGCTTCTCCACCTCCCCCTACTCCTGAGGGGCGATTGGGGCAGCAGCTGCCGCTTGCACATGCTGACGGCGCCAGTCCCATTCACACCCGCTGCTGGTGATGGCCCCAATCACTCTGCACCATCAGCGGTTGTGAGTGGGGCCGGTGCCATTAGTGCGTGGGAGCAGTGGTGGTGGGAGCAGGGCTGTCAGCAGACAGGGGCTGGGGGCTGTGGCTGGAGGGGCCAGGCAGGGGTGCAGAGAATGTGCCAAGACTCGCCCCTGTGCCCACCGCAGCCCACAGTTCCTTTCAAGGTGCACAAATTTGTGCACTGGGCCCCTAGTCTATATATATAAAAGGCTAATATGCAAAATGCCCCCTCGGGAGTTTGACCCAGAAACCAGGAGTTCTATCGCTCGCTATGATGTGTGCTGACCACCAGGGGGCGGCGAGGAATGAAAGAAGGCCCTGGCCAGCAGCTGGAAGGCCCCAATCGGCCCTGATCACCTGCCAGACATAGAGACCCTTCCTGTGCATGAATTTTGTGCATCAGGCCTCTAGTAGTAATTATAATAGCTACACATATTGGGCATCAACTATAGGTCAGTCCTAGGCTAACCTAGCATTTTACCTCTACCATCTCTCTAGAGCTCTCCAGCAACCCCATGAGAGAGTCTGCCATTAACCTCATTTCACAGTTGAGGAAACAGAGTGGTTATGTAACTTGTCCACCACTGCACAGCAGCGTCTGGATAATGTTTGTAAGTTGTGTGGATCTGTGGCAAAACTGTAGCTGGACTTTTAGAGAAAAGGAATTAACTTCAAAGTTCACATTTAGGCAGAAGTGTTCCTGGAGTCCTTGGGAGAAATGTACGTCTTTGGATCAAGTCTTTGCCCCAGTCTTGTTGCATTTGAAGATGGAAATGATCTTCCATTTGAGACCCAACTGTGCAGAGAGGAAGGGATCCATGAGCTGGCCTGGAGTTTTCTTCCCCTTGGACAGGACCCACACTTGGTGTGACTAAAAGCAGAGGGACCCAGATTTGGGGGAAGGTGCTTACAACTCTCATGCTGGCCTCATCTGAGACATGGGAACCACACGAGGGAGGGAGCTTTCCTCGGAAGGCCCTGGATGGGTCCATCGCCCACATCTGGGTTAGGCGAGGAATGGGGGAGGCTGGTTTTAAATCCTAGCGACAAAGCAGCCTCAGGAAGCCTCCATCCATGGGAGGCAGGGTGACCCCCACCACACGGTGGAAGGCTAGAGAGAAAGGAGGGTGAAGACAGGCGCGAGGGAAAGTACGATGAAGGTACAAGGGCCCTGGGAGCTATTTGCCTACAGTTTCATTTTGGGTTTTCCTTTTCTGTCATCCTCAAGGCTTCAGTAAGATTTTGTTCCCTCCGATGGGCTCATCTTAGTTGTTGGGTCAGATACTAATAGTCTCCAATATCAATTCTCCTCTTCTTTCACAAAAATAGTATTGTAGACGGGAACATGGCCGCCCAGCTAAAGACTATTTCCTAGTGTCCTTTGAAGCTAGATATACCATGTGGCAGACTATACGCTGACCAATAGCATGTGGGTGGAAGTGATGTGGTTCACTTCTAAATCAGCCCTCAAGGCCCAGGGGCCCTGTGGGGAGGATGGGGGCAGGGCTGGTTCTTTCTTTCACCTTTATTCCATCCTGCTGCCTGGAATGTGGACAGAGTATGCTTTACCATGAACCGTGCAGATAATGTGTGAGGAATGGAAGAGAACAAGATAGAAGGAGCCTGGCACCATGATCCTGTGGTCATCATTCCCAGACCAATCACACATAGAATGATATAAAAAGGCTGGTATTCAGCTGATTTGCGGAGTCTCGTCTTCCTGGTTGCTTCCAGGGATCATTCTGACTGTTCGAAATGAACTTGTGCATTGTCTAAGCCACTGTTAGTGGTAGTCTCAGTAACAGTAGCTGAACCTATATTCCGATTAACCTAGCCATGTTTTCGGGAGGGCTGTTAAGGAAGAGGACCGGGTACCACCTCCAGGTCAAGATGGTGTTGGAGATGGGCAGCATCCTGGTGCAGGCAGTTAAGAGATGGTAGACAGGGCAGAAGTCCAAGGAGAGATGGCTCGCTGTGATTGCTAAACAACCGCAAGGATGGTCCCTGTGACATGTGAGCATCCCCCGTAGATTCTGAGTAATATCCTGTAGAAAGAACCTGATAAAAGTTTGGTCTTCTTAAAGTCATCGGGTCCTACTGTTATTTAGATTTTAAAGGGGAAGCTGGAAATTTTGGGGACAACTGGGGTTATAAACAGTGGCCAACTAAGATTAATTCCCTTCTGAGGCAAACACTGCTGGTTGCCTATCCAACCATCACTCCATTTCCTCTTTTTGGCTGCCAGAGTCCACCCATTGTAACAGAGGCTGAAAAGGGAGATGCTGTTTTACCAGGTCACCTCTGCATTTAAAGTATGGACATATGACTCAATCCTGGCCAACAGGATATGAGGCAAAGTCTGCCCAGCAGCTTCTGGGAAAGGGTTCTCCCTCTTGTAAGAGTCACATGGGAGGGAATACGCCTCTTCTTCAGTAGGCTAAGGAGGGAGGGTCCTTGACAACAGTGTTGAATTGTTGAACTGTCCCTGCAAACCCCTAGCTATGGGCTTTGTAAAGATCATATACGCTTTTACTGTTGAAGCCACATTGGATGGGCTTTTTTATTACTCGAAGCAAAAGCATGCTAACTGATACACTGTCCCCTCTCTGCCATCTGCCAGCCCTAGGGGTCTCAAGTTTAGCTACGTTCCTTTCCAGAGCACCCGTCAAGATCTTTTGGAAACCACCTGCATCAGCTTGTCACCACTGTCCTTCTAAATAAGAATCTCCCTTATCACTCTCTACTTCTTCATTTCATGAGTGAGATCTGTATCTGGGTGGGTGAAAGCAGAACTTCAGCGTTTGTGCAAACCTCTATTTTGGCCTGGATCGATCCTCTCGCGTTAGTGTTATCAGTCCGCGTGTGTGTCTCGCTCAGCCAACTAGGATCCCCTCATGGGCATGGACTGTGGTATATCCCCAGGGCAGCTCAGGACCTGGGCGACAAGAACTGCGCCCTGAATGCTTGTTAAATGAATCTATGAAAGAATGAATCATCTACACCCAATTTTACTACCTCTGTAAACAGAGTCAATTTCCCTCCCACTTCCCTCCTCCGTGACTCTAGGACAAGACAGTTCTTGCAGAGAGAGAACCAGGAAAAAGTTAATCCGATGCTCAGTTCCAAGTAGCTTCTAGTCCCCCTCTCCTTAAGTGACCTTCAATCCACCCACTTTCAGCCTCAGCTCTGGTTCAGCACGGAGCCAGTTCTGCCTGACCCAGGTCTTCTCTAAAAAAGGAAGAAGGAAGGAGGGGGAGAAGGAAGGGAACTGTGTTTGTATTGAAATCATTTCAAGAAACATGTAAGAACTAAAGTGAGGAGTTGGTATTCTCCTATTCAGAATCGTAAGTTCTCCCCTCAGAGGTGGGACATTTTCATTTTCCTTAGTTCTTTTCCTAATCACAAAAGTCATACAAGTTTAATGAAGAAATCTTGAAAATTGCACACGAAAGAGAGAAAACGTACTTTCTCATCTCACCACTTACGCTGGTCCCTGGTAACATGTTGGTATGTGTATTCTCACACTACTTCAGTTCCCACGGTCTCTTCTTCTGTCTCTCCATCACTACCTTTACCTCAGTTCCTCTCCTACCTTTCACTCTGTCCGTCTGTCTCCAGGTCTCTGTCTCTTTGTCATCAAACTGAAATGTTTCTAAGCCTTTCACCCTTCAGCGGGGGTCATCTCTTTAACAACCAGTCTCCGTGGTCTAATTCCCACCTTATGTAGCAGCTGGAAACCAGGTCCCCCTCCTCCCTGATACTGTCTGTGAAATCCAACACATTTTCCTCCAACTCTGATTATCACTCGTCTCTTCTTGCTCTAAACTGTTGCTTCGGTCTACACTTCAGCTTCTTCTTGCTCTCCATGTATCATTTAGGAATGCTTTTGGCTACAAGTAACACCCAGTCTGACTAACAGTAGCTTAAGCAGGTCAGAGTTTCTTTTCCCCACAGAACTGAAGGCTGGGGATAGGTGTTCACTCCTCATGCTGATGGCCGGCCCAGGTCCCCTCAACCCGCAGCTCTCTGGATGAAAGCTTTCTCTGGCCACAGGAGCAGGCTCAGCTCGCCTTAGGGCCTAGTTGGGAGTCCTGGGGGCTTCATGCCTTCAGAAGCAGCCCTCAACCAAAGACAAATGGAAGCTGATAGATAAAAACCTGAGCTCCGTATGGCTTGGTTGGTTGAGCGTCGTCCTGTGCACTGAAGGGTTGCCAGTTCGAGTCCCAGTCAGGGCACATACCTAGGAGGCAACTTATCGATGTTTCCCTCTCACATCTCTCTCTCTCTCTCTCTCTCCCCCCCTTCCTCTCTCTAAGTATGTCCTTAGGTGAGGATTAAAAAACAAACCAACAAAAAACCCAAGCTCCTTGCTCCTCAACTAGGGCAACTCAGAGGTGAGGTGTGGTCTTCAGTGCCCAGGGTCCCCAGTGGGAGTGAACCCTACTTCCCCACGGTGGCAATCTGCTCATGGGTGTCTCTTCCTTTGCCCGCTCCTTAACTGGTGCTTCCAAGATCTCCTCTCAAAGACGAAACGCACTTGCATTCAAATCCCTGTCTCAGAGTTGGCTTCTGGACGACTCAGCCTAAGGCAGCCGACTTTGGCTTTTCCTTGTGTCTAACGAAAAAGCTTCAAACAGAAGTGTCTTCCTTGACCAACTATCTACAAACTTCTGGCATCTTTAAAAGGGCTGGGCATCTCAACCCCTAGTCTTCAAGGGATCACAAATATGTGCTTCCAACTAGGGGCCCCCGTTACACTTTACGTATATGTCCCATAAAGTGATGTTATGGGCCCTCTGAGTCGCTCAGTCCAAGTTCAGAGGTGATCCAGAAGTTGGGGCCGGCCACCTCTCTTTAGGGCTCTCTGTGAAGCCCATTCAGCCGAATGGTACCCACGCCCTCTCCTACTGCCACCCCCAGCCCCAACCCCCTAAAGCCATGAGTCCAGCTTGAACTGAACGAGGGAAGGTGTGTAGAAGAACTTTGAACCCAATCTGAGGTTGAAGTTTTTTGCAAGTACCTTTTTTTGAAATATAACAAGATACAGAAAAATATACATAAATATACAGATTGAAGAATTTCCCAAACGGAACATAACTAACCAGCACCTAGATCGAGATACAGAATTCTAGCGGCCACCCAGAAAGCCACCCTGTGCCCCTTGGCTTCCCCTCCTCACGGACCACCGTCCTGACCTCTCACACCCTGGGTTAGTTCTGCCTGTTTTTGAACTTCACAACGGTGGAATCACGCAGTGTGCACTCACTCGTTCGTGTCTGCCTTCTTTCAGTCAACACTGTGACCATGAGCTTCACCCCTGCTGGGTGTAGGTGAGGTTCACCTGTTGAAAGGGACATTTTCATGTGAGTTGTCAGAGCGGTGAACGAGACAGCTTTGGTAACCAGGAGGCTGACAAGTTATGAAATTGGAGAGAGGTCGGTGGAGGAAGCCCACCCCTTAACTTTGGGCACATTACTTAATTTCTTGTTTCTTCGGTTCCATAAAATGGGGATAATATTGGTTCCTGCCTCCTTAGGTCATTATGAGGATTCGGTGAGTTAGTGTACGCGAGGTGCTTTGGAGCAGTGCCTGGCTCGTGCCCTCTGCTTCTGCCTCCACTCCTAAGACTGCCACTACTCTATTATTTCTGTTGTGACCCAGAGGGGAAGAGGAGGTTTCAACAGAGAATATTTGGTAGTAGTTATGAGAAAAAATAAAAACTCGTTGAGCTGCACCTCAACGAGTTGAGACAGATCACTAAACCGGTTAGATGTGTCATCTCAGTTAAACTGTACATCAACCCGGAGAAATTAATATGATAATGCTCATTTGACAGATGAGGCAACTGAGGCTCCAGGGAGAAGCAACTCCCTTTGGGTCACAGAGCGAGTTGGTGATAGAGCCAGACCATGGGATCCTGCTCTTCTCTTTGCCCTTTTACCTACTTCTGCTGGATCTAGCAGTCCTCAGGAGACACTGGGTGACCCCCCTGGGCTGCCCTGGTGTGACCCCCCTGTGCAGTGCTTCCTTTAGAACTTACCAGAATGTTTTCTGTGTTGATTTTCCCATCAACCTTCCATCTCTCCTGCAGGTTTCATAAGCAGCACTTTGTGAAATACCAGGTGAGTCAATCGTAGTCCACAAACAGGTTTTGAGCTAACCCCGTGTGGTATGGTGGTTGGGAATGTTGGGTTTGGGGGTGAAATTAGTCAACTGCGGTAACAGAATTCTCCCACTGCAAGTCACAAGCTCGGTTCTGGCCAACAGGAACAGAAGAGGAACTCGGTGAGATGCAAGGCGCTTTATAGAAACGGAGAGAGCTCCAGCAGCAAGCCTGGAAAGGACTGGAAACAGGATGCCCTGGGGGGTCTTGGTTGCATACACTGGCTAGTGTTCTCTTCAGCTCTGATGATGTGTCGCTTAGCATGCTTTGCTACAAGCATCAGAAAACCAAACTGGCTTAAGCAGTAAGGGAGTTGGTAGGGAGGGCAGCTCCAAGGTTGGCTGACTCAGAGGTTCAGGAATGCAATTGAGAATCCAGGTTCTCTCTCTTTCTTCCCTCTGTCATCCACTGTTGGCTTCATATGAAAGCTGGTTCCCCCTGTGGCTGAAAAGTGGCTGACAGGCTATAAAGTTGTTAATATCCAGTGGGGAAGAGAAAGAGAAAGTGACTTCCTCTGTCTCTCTCTTAAGAGTAAGGAAGCCCCCTGCCCCCACCCCGCCTAAATCTATCCTGGTGTCTCATTGGCTAACCTGGCTTGGGCTGTTCACCCCTGAACCAATCATCAGCAAGAGGCACAGGGACGGAATTGGGCCCCCAGAGGACATTGGGCAAGGTTGGGAGACACTCTTGGATATCACAGATAAGGGGGTGTTAGTGGCATCTCATGGGTTGAAGTCAGGGATGCAGCTGAATATTCTAAGTGCCCAGGACAGCTCTTCCCACCTTCACACACTACAGAAGTGGATCTGTTCCACAATGTCAGTGGCACAGAGGTTAGGAAACCCTGCCTTAGACTGATCAGGCCTTTCCTGCACCTGGGTGTAATAGCTGGTGGACAGTAGCCTACAGTGTCCACTGAAAACTTTTTTGCAGAATTTTTTTTCCAGTCACTCTGTCCAAGATTCAAATTTCAGAAAGGGTTTATTTGGTTTGGCTTGGGCCACTTGCCCACTCAGGCTAACGGAGTGCAAGGCACTGTGGTTGACGGGTCGTTCCCCCACAGGAGGATTGGCACAGGAAGTGGGAAAGGATGTTAAACTAGCAAATCAAAACAAAAAAGCCCACCTCCACTTCTCTAAGAAGCTTAAACTCTTGATCTACTAGAGGGGACACATTTCATGTTTTGACTAAAAACCCACAAAACTGTGAGGCACTCCTCAGTGATACCCCCTTCAAAGAATGCGATGGGAGAGGGGAAAGCATGGAACTGCCTGGGATGCTATGGAGAGGGGTGGGTAGAGGAAGAGGAAGATATACATAAGTTTGACTTAAAAGATGCCTGTCATCAATACTTTCCCTCAGTGTATGTGTGTGCCACCCCCCCCCCCTTTTTTGTAAGCCAATAAATTTTGGAGTGGTTTGTTATACATCAATTGATAGCCAGCACAATATCCTATATAATAAAGAGGTAATATGCAAATTGACCCTCACACCCTCACACAAGATGGCTGCCCCCATGTGGTCAAAGATGGCCACCACAAAGATGGCTGGCAGGGGAGGGTAGTTGTGGGTGATCAGGCCGGCAGGGGAGGGCAGTTTGGGGCGACCTGGGCCTGCAGGGGAGGGCAGTTTGGGGCGACCTGGGCCTGCAGGGGAGGGCAGTTGGGGGCAACCAGGCTGGCAGGGGAGGGCAGTTAGGGGCAACCAGGTCAGCAGGGGAGGGCAGTTGAGGGCAACCAGGCCAGCAGGGGAGGGCAGTTGGGGGTACCGGGCCAGCAGGGGAGGGCAGTTGGGGGCAATTGGGCCAGCAGGAGGAGCAGTTAGGCATCAATCAGGCTGGCAGGGGAGTGGTTAGGGGGTGATCAGGCTGGCAGGCAGGCGAGCGGTTGGGAGCCAGCAGTCCAGGATTGTGAGACGGATCCCAGATTGGAGAGGGTGGAGGCTGGGCTGAGGGACACCCCTCCTCCCCCAGTGCACAAATTTCATGCACTGGGCTTCTAGTATAAATATAATATACATAAATAATGAAGATAATTCTATTTTTATATTACTAATATCTTAATTAAAATATTTTTATTCTAAGTGTTATGAATGACCTGACCAGCATGGCTCAGTGGTTAGAGTGTCGGCCTGCGCACCAGGTACAATTCCCCATCAAGGGCATGTACCTGGGTTGCAGGTTCAATCCTTGGCCCTGGTCAGGGCGAGAGTGGGAGGCAACCAATCCTGTGTCTCTCTCACATTAATGTTTCTCTCTCTCTCTCTCTCTCTCTCTCTCTCTCTCTCTCTCTCTCTCCCCTTCCCTTCCTCCCTCCCTCCCATTCTTTCTAAAAATCAATGGAGAAAATATCCTCAGGTGAGGATTAACACCAACAAAAGTGTTATGAGAATGGAGAAAAGAAACACCGCTTAATTACCTGGATTAACCCTGATCACAACCACTGTTAGCATTTCCTATGAAGCTTTTCATACAGCAGTTTGAAAGCATTTCTTTTTTCTTTTATTTTTTTATTATTTATTTATTTATTTTATTTATTTATTTTTAATTTCTTTATTGATTAAGGTGTCACATATTTGTCCTCATCCCCCCATTCCCATCCCACACCCCTCTCCACGGATGCCCCAACCCCCTGTTGAACTTAACCGTTGGATAGGCTCATATGCATGCACACAAGTCCTTTGGTTGATCTCTCCCCACTACCCCCACCCTCCCCTATCCTCCCTCTGAGGCCCGACAGTCCGATCGATGCCTCCTTGTTTCTGGTTCTGTTCTTGTTCATCAGTCTATGTTGTTCATCATTTCCCCTAGATGAGTGAGATCATGTGTCACTAGATATATACTTATAAGAACTGAATGTGAGATGAGCAATAATAGTTATGCTGACAGGCAAATGAATCAGTCTGTAGTGAGTTTCTTTCTGGACCAACAGTTCTTTAGAGACCCAATTTCATTGTCCACCAGTTCCTTATGTGTACATGTCAGCACTGACCCCTCAGCTCTGGATGGTGGACAAATGGTGGTAACGGAGGTCCGACTCCCTCTGGTTTGGTCTCGGCCAGACCCAGGGGCATGGCTTCAACCGGACTCAGGGGCACGTGGCCTCTCCCAGACCCAGGGGCGCGTGGCCTCACCCGGACCTAGGTGCACGAGACCTCATCCGGATCCAGGGACACATGGCCTCACCCAGACCCGGGGGCGCGTGGCCTCTCCCAGACCCAGGGGTGCGTGGCCTCACCCGGAGCTAGGTTCGCGCGGCCTCACCCGGACCCGGGACCCAGCCTCACCCGGATCCAGGGACACATGGCCTCACCTGGACCCAGGGGCGTGTGGCCTCTCCCAGGCCCAGGGGCGCGTGGCCTCACCCGGACCCGGGACCCAGCCTCACCCGGATCCAGGGACACATGGCCTCACCTGGACCTGGGGGCGCGTGGCCTCTCCCAGACCCAGGGGCGCGTGGCCTCACCCGGACCTGGGTGCGCGAGGCCTCACCCGGACCCGGGACCCAGCATCACCCGGACCCAGGGACGCATGGCCTCACCCAGACCCAGGGGCACATGGCCTCCCCCGGGCCCGGGACCCAGCCTCACCCGGATCCAGGGGTACACGGCCTCACCCTGACCCGGGATCTAGCTTCACCTAGACCCAGGGGCACGTGGCCTCACCCGGACCCAGCGGCGCGTGACCTCTCCCAGACCCCTGGTCGCGTGGTCTCCCCCGGATCCAGGCGCGCACGGCCTCACCCGGACCCGGGACCCAGCCTCACCCGGATCCAGGGGCACACGGCCTCACCCGGACCCAGGACCCAGCCTCACCCGGATCCAGGGGCACATGGCCTCACCCGAACCCGGAATCCGGCTTCTCCTGGACCCATGGGCGCGTGGCCTCACCCAGACCCAGGGGCGTGAGGCCTCACCTAGACCCAAGGTCGTATGACCACACCTGAGCCCAGAGGCTCGCAGCCTCACCTGGACCCGGGTCTCAGCGGGGTTTCGTCTTCTTGATCCCAATTCCTGTTGGTCAATTTCCTCTCAGCAATTCCTTCGGTCATTTTCTCAGAGCTCCAGGGCGGCTGCCGCAGAACTCGTTGGGCGGCGGGCTCGGCGAAGCTCCAGTGTGCCCGGTGCACGGCGGCGGGATGGTCCGGTGTCGCTGCGTCGGCCTTGGGTCTGCAGCGGTGGCTGGTCGCCGAGCGTGCGCACCTGGCCGCTTCCGGGGCATTGAGATTCTTGAAGGACTCGGAGGTCAGCAAGCGCGGAGTCTCCCACCCCATGTCTCCCAGGGGCTCGTCTGTCTGTGCTCGGCAGCGAGTGGAGCCGTCCCCTCAGCCGGAGACCGCCGGGGGAACTGCGCCGAGCACGTTCCAGGCCGCCATTGTGTCGCCTGAGCCGTAGTTCTTAAGGTGTGGACTTTGGGTCACCAGCGTCAGCATCATCCCACATACCCCTCTCTTTTATTCTAGTTGTAGAGCATCTGCTCAGCCAGCCCTTCGGTGGTTCTGGATGGTGTCTGCTCTGCTCTCCCGTCGTAGTCTCAAAATTGTTGTGGTAGGCAACGATCAGGCTTCCGCCCTATGCCTCCATCTTGGTCCTCCTTTGTATAGTTAAGTCTTGATTGTTGTTGGTGTCACTGGGAGGAATTGTCCTCCAGGCCAATTGGCCGTGAGGACCCTCTTTGTCTATATAGGAAGAGTTGCTGTGCAGGAGACATGTTTATGGGCCGGGTCTTGATGCAGCAATGCTTTGGCGCTCACTGAGTCTGCCTCTTGAATGTGTCCCCTGTGCGCGTGGTTGAAATCTGGTGTCATCTCACACTGACCACTAGATGCCCTCGTTTCTGGGTCTCCAATGTAGTGTAGGTCAGCTACTGCCTGAGGCACTCAGCAGGGAAAAGCCAGCATTTCTTTTTTCTTTACCATCATCATTATTCTACATCACCATAGAGCTTTTGTAACCAGCGACCTATACTAATAATGTTATTAATAGACCCTTATAGTAGACAGAATAATGGTTCCCCCAAAGATGCTTTTGTCCTACTACCTCTAATCTGTAAATGTGTTACTTTATGTGGCAAAAGGAACTTTGTGAGTGGGATTACGTTAAGGATCTAACCTGGATTATGTGGGTCAGCCCAATGTAAAACCACAAGGGTCCTTATAAAAGGCAGGAGGGTCAAAGTCAGAGACAGTGATGTGAGTTAGGAAGCAGAACCAGAGACAGAGATCAGAAGATGCCATACGGTTGACTTTGAAGCTGGAGGATGTGCCATGAGCCAAGGGATTCGGCCGGCCTGTAGAAGCTGGAAAAGGCAAGGAAGCAAATTCTTTAGAACCTTTAGAACAGGGGTGGGGAACATCCGGTGAGATGCAAGGCGCTTTAGAGAAACGGAGAGAGCTCCAGCAGCAAGCTTGGAAAGGACTGGAAACAGGATGCCCTGGGGGGTCTTGGTTGCATACACTGGCTAGTGTTCTCTTCAGCTCTGATGATGTGTGGGCCCATATCATTTGGTCTGACCATGCCCAGGCAACCACAGGTGGGACTCAAAACTCAATAAATGTAGGAGCTTTTTTCATAGCAGCATAATTTTTAAGTTGATAATTTTGTATGGCCCGTGAATGATGTAATAAATGGCCCGTGGCAGAAAAAGTGTTCCCTACGCCTGCTCTAGAAGGAATGTGGCTATGCCAACACCTGGGTTTTAGCTCCATCGCTCCATCAAACCCATTTTTGTTTTGTTTTGTTTTTATATTGGTTTCAGAGAGGGAGAGAGAGAGACCTCAATGATGAGAATCATTGATCAGCTGCCTCCTGCATGCCCCACACAGGGGATGGATCCTGCAACCTGGGCATGTGCCCTGACCAGGAATGGAACCGTGACCTCCTGGTTCAAAGGTCGACATTCAACCACTGAGCCATGCTGGCCGGGCAGACCCATTTTTGGACTTCTGACCTCCAGAACGATAAGATAACAACTTGGTGTTGCTTTAAGCAACTATTGGTGATAATTTCTTATAGCAGCCATAGGATACTAATACATCACCTTATTGAGCATTTTACACACAGCATCTCTTTAATTGTCACAACAACTCTATGAGGCAGGTCCTATTACCATTTCTACTGCAGAAATGACGAAGCTGGTGCTCAGAGAATGAAGGGACCTCTTTAGGCTACATGGCTACCAAATGACAGAGCCAGAGTCATGTGCTAGCCCTGCCATTTATGGCTATACTTACAAGTACCACTAGTATGGGATTTATTTGGACTCATGTAAACATACAGACGTTGCTCTATGCCTCTGTCATGTTGCCATCTGTTTAAAATTTTTTGTTCCAGTGTTGATATTGTGATTTCTGTGAAGACCCCACCAGCCATAAAATAAAACCGCAGTTTTGAAATTGCAAAGGTCATTGACTCATTAGACTTTATTGTTATTGGCACCGAAGTGTCTCATTAAAAAAAAAAATCCCAATTCGCTTGGGGTTTGGATGGGCCAGATGTGATTCTAAAGAGCTGCCTAAATCTTCACTGTTATGTCAATCTCCTGCTTCTGAGACTAGTTTTTTTTTTTAAGACTTCAGCATTACTATTTTATTTTTTAAATATATTTTTTATTGATTTCAGAGAAGAAGGGAGAGGGAGAGAGAGAGAAACATCAATGATAAGAGAGAATCATTGATTGGCTGCCTCCTGAACGCCCCACACTGGGGATCGAGCCCGCAACCCGGGCATGTGCCCTGACTGGGAATTGAGCCATGACATCCTGATTCATAGGTAGATGCTCAACCTCTGAGCCATGCCGGCCGGGCTGAGACTAGGTTTTAATGACACATTTTGAGAAGATCTACAAAGCTCCTGAAATGGAGTCATGACTAAACATGTCTGTAACCTGAAGATGGCCAAGAGTTTGAGCAAACAGGATGCTTTCTGCTCAGCTGAATTTCCCCCTCTTTCAGCAATGTAGGTCTTCCCATCGCCAAGCTCACAGCCAGGTGTGAAATCTAGGTGTACCCCCAGATGCTTTTGCATTGGCCTGCTTGGAATAATCCTTCTATGTGCTGGGAAACAGTCATTCCGCATTTCCAACACCGCACACCTGCATTTCCATAAAGTTCTCCCAGTTGCTTACAGGTAAGGGCGGTCCAAATGGTTCTGGACTTTCACAGATCCCCCACTGAAGTCAAGATTTGCTTCAGAGTTCTCACCAAGCTTGGCAATACCTGTCCCCTCCCAAATGTGCCATTCTTACTGTAGAGTCTTCCGAAATAAATTTTTTTACTATTTTTATTAAGACAAAATCTACCTACAGTAAGATTCACCCTTTCTAATGTCCAGTTCTGCAAGACTAAACATCCTACAACGCACAAGACAGTCCCTCACCACAAAAAGTCCACCCCTAAATGTCAATAGGGCTGAGGTTTGAGAACCCTACATCACAGCTGTGATCAGGTGACACCCTTCATTGCCCATCCCCTTTGCCCACTCTAAGATCCATGCTGCCCTCACTATTTAGTGTCTCTTTCCCCTGCTGTGATATAAACTTAAGGGACAAGGATTTTGTCTGTCTCATTCTCTTTGTGTGGCATATAGAAGACGCTTAATAAACGTGTTGACTGAATGAGAGTGCAGATGAAAAGTATCTTTTGTAAAGTATTTTTTAAATCTGAAGACACCAGAAGGCTTCTTTTGGCTTCTGTCTTGATAACTCTCTAAACATCATTTGGGAGAAAAATAAATTTATGAGGGAGGGGAAAAAACACTGTCCTTGTAGACTAATTCTGGTCCGGAATCCCAGCACTGCCACTTAACGGCCACCTAACCAAGAGCAAGTCACAATCCTTCTCCCAACCCCAGTTCTCTCATTTGTCAAATGGAATTACAACAAGATTAGATGTACTAATGGATGTCAAATGCTATGAACTTAGTAAATGTAGGTTTTGTAGCTTCTTCCATTTTTCCTCCTTCTCCTGAGTGCCAGTGCCCACTGTTGCCCCTCAGCTCACCCCAGAGGACAGCCTGCAGCTTGCTAGACAGTTCTGCACATGCCAATGGCTACCACCCTCCAGCATCTGCCTCTCTGCGGAAGGCCGGTGTGCTTGGGAGGCGGCAGGCCACAGGGAAAGGCCTGGGAGTTGGTGGCACAATCTTCAGCCATTGTGAGATAGGCAACGTGGATAAATGTTCCAGCTTCCTCGCCCATTCACAGGACAATTCTGAAATGTGCTTCACACCATCTCCCAGAGGCCTCCACTGGGATTGAGCCCCAGTTGCCCGTACAGGTAACCAGCTCATGGACACACCTTCGATTGGTGGTCCTCCCTTTCCTCTCTCTCTTTCCCTCTCCTTCATGGTTCTTCCTGGGATTGCCTCCCAAATAAACAATCTACACCTAGGGAGTAGCATTTTGCTGTCTGTAGCCCTGAGGTGTTTACCATCAGCCCAACTTTTAGCTGCTAGCATCTGCATCTTTTTGTGAGTTTGATGTTTTCCCCTGGCTGTTGGAATCAAGCACAGTAGGAGAAGTAATGCTCCTGTCCATCCCCCGGCAACAGTCCAGGATGCATGGATGGAGTGGTGCGTAGATACCCCACCCCCGTCCCTCAGGTAGGACAACTGAGACGTGTGACCTACACCAGGATTAAGCTCCAGTTGCCCACAGTACACGTCTTGATAACTTGCTTACTTTGGTTGTCTTCCCTTCCCTGGCTCACTTTCCTCTTCCCTCTTTCCGCTTCCAAATAAATGATTTCTCCTTGAATCTTTGTCTCAGGGTCTGCCTCTGGGGAAAACCAAACGAAGACACAAGCTTTGCAATCGGGGGTTTCCAACTAAGATATCACTTCGATCTCATTGCAAAGTCTTGCTTTAAATCTCCCCCAAAGTACAGGGTGGAACATGCTGTTCTTTGATTAAACAGCCCGCCTGTAATAATGCCATTTGGAGCAGAAGCAGATGACTCCTATTCACTGGGTGGAAGGACCTCATCTTTCCCGTGGCATTAAACAGCCTCACACCCCACCCTTTGGTACATAATCGCCGCCTTTATTTCACATGAACTCCTTTGTTGTATTTCACAGAAAGTTACCGAAACACAGAGCATGCTCTGTTGGTAGCTTTGGAAATGTCCCTTGGGTCTCCAGCCTGAGGCATCTCTTGCTCCTATTTATTTAGTTACGTCCTGGGGATAGTCACACATGTTGAATTTTGGCTAGGAAGCGTTAGTCTGGCTCAATACTTCCATTTGCCAAAAAGAAATGATGCAGAGTGGCTGATGGGAAATCCCACAGCAACTACCCTGGGGACCATGGTACTTTATGCTGTTTCTAATTTTCTTTTCATACTGGTGAGTGTGAAGGATGTTTGCTGACTTGGGGCTCTCCTGCAATCTATTGCATTCTCTTCTGTGCCAAGCACCCTGTATTTCCACTGGGAGCCACCCCTTCCCGCAGTTCTCTCTGTCCAGGAGGCTCCAGTGACACCCACTGACAAAGAGCATGTGACTTAGCACCAGCCAATCAGAGTAGCTGAAGTACAGAGATCACAATGATTGGTTCAGGGATGGGTAGTGACAAATTGGTCCAATCAGAAATCATTTCAGGATTTGTTTGGTAGCTACTAGGAAGCAGCTCAGTCTTGCATCCCTTGTGAACTTAGAGTGGTTGGGCTGCTGACACGTGAACATGGCTTAGTGAACATCTCAATTCCAGAGGAATTTTAGATTAATTTTTTTTTTTTTTTTTTTTTTTTTACCAAACACTGCTCCCTGGAAAGCAGATTCCTTAACAGAATTTTTGAGCAGTCTGTAACTTTCCAGTCACTTTGCTTATTTTAAAAAGCTTAGCCTATGCCGAAACCGGTTTGGCTCAGTGGATAGAGCGTCGGCCTGCGGACTGAAAGGTCCCAGGTTCGATTCCGGTCAAGGGCATGTACCTTGGTTGCGGACACATCCCCAGTAGGGGGTGTGCAAGAGGCAGCTGATCGATGTTTCTCTCTCATTGATGTTTCTAACTCTCTATCCCTCTCTCTTCCTCTCTGTAAAGAATCAATAAAATATATTAAAAAAAAAAAAAAAAAAGCTTAGCCTAAAATAGTTCCAAAATCTGAGCAGATACCTGATTTAAATCTTGTATTGGTCAGGCTATCAGTTCAGTTGCTGTAATAAAAGCCAAAATAACTGGCATGAACAGAATAAAAATGTAATCCTCTCTCATGGCACAGCCTATAAGTTAGTGTTTGGTTGGCCATAGTGTCCCACATTGTCTGGGATTCAGACTCTGGTTGTCTTGTTGCTTGACACCCTCAACATGTGACTTCCACTTTGTCGTCTAACGGGGCTGCTTTAGCTCCTGCCATCATTACCGATTCCTTCTTGTGAGTGGAAACCGGAAAAGGGGAGGAAGATGGCACTTTTTTTCCTTCCAATGGCACAACCCAGAAACTCAAGAAAAGAGCTGAGGATGCACGCCCTGATCTCTAGCCTCCTCCACTCTGCTCCGTGACGTATGCACTATAGACAGCGTCAAAGGGCTCGCTTGCCCTCTGCCTTCTAATTGGGTTTGACCAGTGAGAGATTGTGGCAGGAGATGGGAGGAAGGGAGGAGAGTTATTCCCCAGCTCTCCTGTGGGGTCACCATGGGCTGCTGTGTCCCTCGACTGCAGGCCACAGCTCCTTCAGGAAGCCGCTCCACAGGGCTCCTCTCCGGATCTGGCAGCTACTTTCCTCGTTGCCCCTTCAGGCCTCGATGATGCCTTCTCCATTACTATCTAGGGGTTGGGCTGCCCCCCTTACTTTTGAGTGGTGATAACACCCCCTCTGTTACTAGCCCTGGGATGTTGCAACATTTGTGGGGTCCCTATGCCCTGCCCACACCTTTATAAATAATCCATTCATAAAACTCTCCTTCTGCTGGGACCCTGTGAATCCTCCTAACAGCCCTAGGCAGTAGGTGCTTGATCATCATCCGTATTTTATTGATGAGAAACTGAGGGACAGAGAGGTTAAGTGAGCTGCCTGAAGTCACAGAGCTAGTCAGTGGTGTTTGAACCAAGGCAGTCTGGCTCCAGAAACCACTTTCTTCACCACCACACGGACCTTAGCTTCTCGGAAATGGGAAGAGAGAAGGACCAGGTTGCAGATTAGCCCCTGCGCCATCATTAACCTGTTGAGGGCCTCAGTTCCTCATCTTTTTGGTGAAGGAGTCGGGCCAGGCCAGGAGATACCTGCAGGGGCCAAGAAGTGACATAAAGGAGGGAAGAAGGCTGGGTCATCACCACAAAGAAGAATGCTTTCTCCGTCTTTCCTGTAAACATCTGGGCCTTTTAGCCTATCTTTCCTTTCCCCGCCAGCAGAGAGAACCAGGCACAGAGATAAACCACTTAGCAATTGCACTTGGCTGGCAGTCACAGAGACTGGGCTCCAGTGGCTTCAACAAATTCGAGATTGCTTTCCCGTACAAGCAGTCTGGCGGTCAACTTTCCAAGGAGCAGGTATGGTAGCTCCATGATGTTGTTAGGGATTCCCTTTTCTTACATCTTTGGCACAGAACTTCCCTCCTGAAGGTCACAAAATGGCTACTTGAGCTCCAGCCATCACATTTGCAATGCAGGGGAAATGAAGGCCAATGGCAAGGCACCAAAGCACTTTCTCAGAAGGCCCACTATCAGCTTTCACTCCCATGGCATTGGCCACTCAACTCAGCACTGAGGACATTGTGGACTGAATCAATTCTCGTCCTGTGCACCATCGGATGTTTAGCAACATCCCTGTCCCTGTCCACTGGATGTCAGTAGCAGCCCCTCCCCAGTTGTGAGAACCAAAAATATCTCTAGGCATTGCCTAACGTCCTCTGGGAGACAAGCTGCCCCTGGTTGAGAAACACTGGGGCACCCCTAGACACAAGAGAAGCTGGGAAATGTGATGTATGGATGTATTTCCACCCCCAATAGTGTAGGAGCTTCTATTACTGAGGAAGATGTGGAGATTGGAGATTTGGGTGGCAAATAACAGTCTTTGTTCCAAGAGAACTCATTCACTTTCCTCTCATTCCTATTAAAAGAGAAACAGTGACCCAAGAGGGATGAGAAAGTGTCAGTATTGGAGCAACAGAAGTGGCGGGGACTGTGGCAAACAGAACAAAGGCCCCAATGAAGGGCGTGCTTACAGCTCTGCTACCAGGAGGGAGTGTGGAACCAGAGTGACTAGAACTTTGGATTTTTCAAGGAAATCTGGAAATCAAGATTTTTATGAGTGATATTTGACCTATGGGATGATATTTTGCAGCAACTGGTATATATAATTTTTAAAGAAATTATTATGAACAATTTCAAACATAAAACAATAGAATAGTGTCATTTACACCTGAGTATCCATCTTCAACAATTACCCACATTTTGGCATTCTGATTTTTTTTTTAATCCTCACCTGAGGATACGTTTTGATTGATTTTAGAGAGAGAGGAAAGAAGAGAGGGAAACATCGATTGGCTGCCTCCCATATAAACCCCAACCGGGGATCGAACCTGCAACCTAGGTATGTGCCCTGACAGGGAATCGGACCTGCAACCTTCTGGTGTATGGGATGATGCTCCCAACCAACTGAGCCAACTGGCCAGGGCAGCAATCTCAATTTTATTCTCTCCCCTCAACTTGCTTTTTCTTTGCTGGGGTATTTTAAAGAAAATTACAGGCCTCTTGTCATTTCACTGCTAGATACTTGATAATTTTTTTTAAAAATGACGTCACTATGGCTATTACCACACTTATCAAAGTTAATACTGCGATCTTGATATAGACCAGATGATTTTTTAATGATGATTAACTTTTATGTTAGTTTGTTTTTTATTAAGGTAACATTGGGGAGAAACCAAGATGGCGGCATAGGTAAACACCTATACTGCTGCCTTGCACAACAATTTCAAAACTGCAACTGGAAGACAGAGCGGACATCATCCAGAACCACTGGAAAGCTGGCTGAGTGGAAATTCTACAACTAGAAGGAAAGATAAAAGGACACTGAGACCCAGAGGAGCTGTAGAGGACAGAGGTGTGGAGACCCATGTGCGAGGAAAGGGCGGGCGGCTGAATACACTGCTGGCTTACTAGCGGCGCTCTGAGAGGGCGGGCAGCAAGTGCGTGGCTAGCTTTCTCGTTCAGGAGGGAAACAAAACCTCCCGACTGCACTGAAATCCAGTTCCAGGTGGGATTTTGGGTACCCAGACTCATTCGGGGATAAACTGGACTGTCTGGCAGTGGGTGAAACTCGAGGGCAGCCTTCTCTCAGAGGTGTGTGCAGCCATTGCCATGGGACACTGAGACACAAGGGCCTCTTAGGGCGGGCTGATGGGAAACCAAGGCTGTCTGCTCCACCCTGAGACTCCGTCCCATCCAAGCTGAGCACAGAAGCTCTCCCAGCATAGACACAGCGGATCCTCACAGCCTGGAGGTCAACTCCCCCCAGTGATACTAACAACAATCTAGGCTTAACTACAACAAGACTGCACACACAGCCCACAAAGGGGTGCACCAAGAGTGTCCACCTCAGGTAACGGGGGAGGCTGAGCCACTGAGCCCTATAGGACACCTAGCACACAAAGCCACTCCAACTCAGGGAAGCAGCCAAAATGTGGAGACAAAAAGGCAGATCACAAATGAAGGAAATGGAGGAAAGTAAACGGCTGGATATAGAGTTCAAAACCACGGTTATAAGGTTTTTCAAGAATTTCCTAGAAAGGCTGATAAATTTAACAAGATATGAAAAGGATATGAAAAAGGATCAACTAGAAATTAAGTTGACAGATATCCTAAAAACTCGAGGATATGAAAAAGGATCAACTAGAAATTAAGCATACACTGACTGAAATAAAAAATATTATACAGAGACCTAAAAGCAGACTAGAGGATTGCAAGAACCAAGTCAAAGATTTGGAATACAAAGAAGCAAAAAACACTCAACCAGAAAAGCAAAAAGAAAAAAGAATCCAAAAAGTTGAAGATAGTGTAATAAGCCTCTGGGATAACTTCAAGTGTACCAACATCAGAATTATGGGGGTCCCAGAGAAGAGAGAGAGCAAGATACTGAAAACCTATTTGAAGAAATAGTGACCGAAAACTTCCCCCACCTGGTGAAAGAAATAGACTTACAAGTCCAGGAAGCACAGAGAACCCCAAACAAAAGGAATCCAAAGAGGACCACACCAAGACACATCATAATTAAAATGCCAAGAGCAAAAGACAAAGAGAGAATATTAAAAGCAGCAAGAGAAAAACAATTAGTTACCTACAAGGGAGCATCCATACGATTGTCAGCTGATTTCTCAACAGAACTATGCAGGCCAGAAGGGAGTGGCAAGAAATATTCAAAGTGATGAACAGCAAGAACCTACAACCAAGATTCCTCTACCCAGCAAAGCTATCATTCAGAATTGAAGGTCAGATAAAGAGCTTCACAGATAAGAAAAGCTAAAGGAGTTCATCACCACCAAACCAGAATTATATGAAATGCTGAAAGGTATTCTTTAAGAAGAGGAAGAAGAAGAAAAAGATAAAGATAAAATTATTAACAACAAATACGTATCTATCAACAAGTGAATCTAACAACCAAGGGAATAAAATATCTGATGAACAGTATTAACTGGTGAATATAATAGAATCAGGGGCATAGAAAGGGAATGGACTGACAATTCTTGGGGAAAAAGGGGAGTAGGGGGTGTTGGAAGAGACTGGACAAAAAGTGTACACCTATGGATGAGGACAGTAGGGGGTGGGTAAGAGCAGAGGATGGGGTAGGAACCTGGTGGAGTGGAGCTATGGGGGGGAAAAAAGAGGAACAATTGTAATAATCTGAACAATACAGATTTATTACATTAAAAAAAGGTAACATTGGTTTATAACATTATGTAAGTTTCAGGTGTGCAACATTATAATTTGACAGCCATATGCACTACATCATGCTCACCATTAAAAGTCTAGCTTCCATCCGTCACCATACAATTGGCCCCCTTTACCCATTTTACCTTCCTCCACCCCCTCCCCTCTGCGAGCAGGGGGCTTCCAGCTCAGCCATCTGAAGCCTTATTAACTGATTCTTCTTGTCTCAGATCATCTTCCCTCTCTCACCTCTGTCCCTTCTTTTACACAGATAGACAGACACACAGACAGATATATACACACAGAAGCACATGGACAAACACACAAACGCAGAAATACACACAGACACACAACATACACAGACCAACTCACAAAACACCACACACACAGACATTCCAGCACATCGACACACACAGAAACACACACAGACACCACAGACACACGCACTCCTCACCCACTGCTTCAACGAGAAAGCATACATCTTGAATTTAGACCTGCAAGGATTTAAAACTGGGCTGACGCAGTGCCCATTCCCACCCACATCCTGTCATCTCCCTCGCGCTGAGTAATTTTTGACCCTGAACTTGTTCACTTACCCAGGCCTTCGTTTTCTTTTGTGCAAAACAGGGAGAACAATTCCAACTGGCCTCTGACAATGACGCAGGGAGGACCATAATTAAAGGATTGCACTTCTTATGCGAGTTATTAAAGTGCTTAATAACCATTGTGACAGGAGCAGCAATGATGAGGCCGTTTAAGCCCCAGTGGAAGCACAGAGTAAACAAAGGCCCAGAAAGGGCTCCGATGGTCTTAATCTTCTGATTCCAGACAACCTCTGACCAACATCCCCTGAAGCCTTACCCTCGCCTTCTATTAATACACGAAGACGTGTTGGTGGCCCGGCAGGAGAAGAGGTTCAAAGTCCAAATTCCCAACTCAAGTTATTATGGGAGGAAGACATGTGGCAGCTCGGTTCCTAAATTAGAAGATGATTTCTGGGTGTTTAAATATCTCCCTTTATCTCTGTCCCATTTATACTGCTGCTGACACAGCTCTGGGCCCGGGAGGGTCAAGGGGCGGCCGGGTGATGCATTCTTTAGGTGCGCCCTTGGAGAAGATGTACAAACAGGGCCTTGGCTGCTGCCATGCTCTGCTGAGGACACTCCCAAAATATCCAGGGGACAGATGCTATTTCTGAGGTTCAGCTTCAAGGCTGCCTGTGGCCCCAGGTAATCTGCTTCCACTGGAGTTTGCTTTTCAACAGATCCTGCCTTGCCTTTTGTTCCTCCAGGAAACTGGATTTCTCTCGGGGTCCTAAAATGTGAACCAGCTTAGGTTCTTCTGGCCTGTTCAGAAGAAACCCAATCTCTTGATGTTAAAAAAAAAAAAAAAAAAAAAGGTTGGCTTTAAAAAAAACAAAAAAACAAAACACCTTGGTCTTTCTTTCCTGTTATTGAATCGAGAGGATGGCAGCTAAGTGCTTGATAAAAACCTTAAGATGCCAGCTTTTAAAATCCAGTTCTTCCTGAGTGGGTCTGACTTTATCATTCCCAGTTCAGTTTCTGGCCTGGATTCAACAGAAAGTGGAGAATTTTTGTTTCCTGTTTTTCTGCTTTTTAAATATATAGTGGAGGCCGGCACCCTTTGAAGATAATTTCATTTGCAAAATATTCCAAAGTTGAGAAGTGACCATTTTTACTTCTGCGAAGTGAGCAAGATACTAATAAACGAATAATAATGATGATGCTTCAGCATTTGTATCCTAAGGGGCCAGCACATAGTAAGCATACAGTTAACATTTATTGAATGAATTGAATAAAACTTTGGGCAAATTACCTAATTTCTCTGCGCTTCTTTTCTCCTCTATAAAATGGGGAGAACGGCTAATATATTTGGGGCCCTCGTGTGGCAGAGATGGCCGGCTGCCCTCCCAATCTGCACTCCTTATTCCCAGACCCTGAGGGGTCTGGGCAGCAGTGTGCCTCCCAGGCAGCTAGGGGTGGACAATAAAAAGCAAGCAGAAGGTGTTGGGCGGGGCTTAAAACTGGCAGGCACACACCTTCTGCCCCTCTTCACTCCTCCTCCTCTGACCTGGTATGTGGACATGCTGGTCTGTGAGGTAATCTTGGAGGATGATGGAGCAAAAAGATAGAAGCCTAGGACCCTGATGACTGTGTATTAATCATTCCAACCCTAGATGCCACACCTTTTGATGTCTTAAGCATATGGGATGGGGGGGGGGAGGGGCGCGTAGAGAATGTCTTTCTTACTTGAGTCACTTATTTGGGTTTTCTGTTTTATATAGCCAACCCCAATGCTAACTGACAAGGCTTGGCCAGGCCCATGTTAAGTGCTTTTTATGCATCTCAGTTAATGCTCACAATAACCCTTTGAGGCAGACATCATCATTATCCCTTCTACTTTATAGATGAGGACCAGAGGCTCAAAGGGATTTGAAGTAGGCAGTCTGCTTTCAGAGCCTGGACTCACAGCCACTACAAGATGCTGCCCTCTTTACTGGGACATTGTGAGGGCTGGAAACGCTATACACACTGTCAATCACTGGACACATATTCACTCTCCCTCACGTACCCATTCACTTAATAGTTCACGTATTCAATCAACCATCATTTACTGAGAGCCAACTTAATGGACTTATGCTAGACGTGGGGGCTCTGAAAACTTCCAAGATAGCTGTCTGCCTTCCAGGAGCCCCCAGTGTGAAGTTCTGTCATTATTACTTTCCAGGGAAAGACAGTGGATCAGAGTCCCATGTTCAGTGATGAGAGAACGCTAGGGGCATCCTGTATGCAGACCTCAATACAAAGGGCGCCCCCTAGAGTTAGACAGCCCGCAACTTGCACAACCATAGGCAGCCCTGCCCGGAATGACAAAGCTGGGATGCAAATCCTGGTCTCCAGTCCCCCACTCAGACGCCTAGTCATCTGCTCCCTGCTGTCCTGGTTTGTTCTCAGACCCCTTTCACTGTTTGTTGGTGCAGGTGGCTGTCTTTCATGTTGAGCATTTCCACCCCTTCCCCCCAATTTCCCTGTTTCCTTCCCAGTCTATTTCTCCCCTCTCCCTGACCTGAGGTAACCCCTATTGTGAATTTTTATCACCATAAGTTAGTTTTTACCAATTATAGAACCCGATATAATGGACGAACACAGTATTCATTCCTGGGTTTCTGACTTCTTTTGCTCAGTATGATGTTTGTGAGATTCATTCATGTTGTGTGTATATTAGCTCATTCCTTTTCATTATTTTAGCATATGCCATCTATCTAGTATCTATCTATAAATCAACATTTTTTTTTCATTTTGCTGTTGAAGAACACTTTGGCAAGTCCCAGTTTGGGTCTATTATGAATAAAGCTGCTATGAACATTGGTGACCACGGGTCTGCACTTCTGTGGGGTAGGCACAGGGCCCTGATTTGGGATCCATGCAGGATCTGTCTTTGTTACTCAGTTCTTACTGGCTTCCCCCCTTGCAGGCTCAAGCACCCAACTGCCTGCTGATGCTGCCACTTAGTTGTCTTACCGGCCTCTCAAAGTTAACGTGCCCCACCCTGGAGCACACCTGCATGCGAGCCATGCCTGGGCCCCTTCCCTCGTCTTTACAGCTCAGTCAGCACTGTGACCACTCACATGCTACACAAGCCAGAAGTCAGCCTCCAGTCTTCCCTTTGCTTCCCAGTTACATCCAACCCAGGCATTCCACCTTCGGGCTCTCCTTTAAACCCGTCTGCTCCTCACCATCTCCACAGCTACCCCCAGGTCCAGCCCTTAGATAGCTGTCCAGGCTCCTAATAGTCACCCTGTTTCCATCTGGCTTTCCTCCAATAGTGTCTCCAAGCGGCAGCAAGATGCTCTTAAAATGTGAATCGAGCCCAGCCAGCGTAGCTCAGTGGTTGACCTATGAACCAGGACGTCAAGGTTCGATTCCCAATCAGGGATTGCTGGCTCCATCCCAGCAACTCCTGGGGCATGCAGGAGGCAGCCATTCGATGATTCTCTCTCATCACTGATGTTTCTATCTTTTTCTCCTTCTTCCTTCCTCTCTGACATCAATAAAAATATATATTTTTAAAAATGTGAATCAAATCATGTTCTTCTTTTGAATGTTTTCCCACTGCACTTGGGCTCAAGACCAGACTTCTAAATATGGTGGCCGACAAGGCTCTGCAGCATTTGGCCACCACCTGTCACATGCTGTCTTTCCCAGCCACACTCCTAGTCTTTGGAATTTACCACTTTTTTTTTTAAACCCTGGGGCCTTTTGCATATGCCGCTCCTTCTAGCATCTGGTTATTAGTCCCTTGTATATCCTCCTAAGATATTCTTTTTTGCATATGTAAGCAAATATGAATATGTATTCTTTTCCTCTCCACCACCTTACAATGTTACAAATGAGTGTATGCTATACACATGACTCTGTACATTGTCTTTTTTTTATAAAATTGATTTTAGAGAGGGAGAAAGAGGGAGAGAGAGAGAGAGAGAGAGAGAGAGAGAGAGGAGAGAGAGAGAGAGATCAGTTGCCTCCTGAGATCAAACAGGATCAAACTGAAACCTGGGTATGTGCCCTGACTGGGAATCGAACCCACGACCTTTCAGTGTAGGGGATGATGCTCCAACCAACTGAGCCACACCCGCCAGGGCTGCACATTGTTTTGTCCTGCTCTGAAGGTTCTGGCATGGGCTTTACTTACCAGTTCACACACAGCTGTCCCTTTTCAGTATTTCACTGTATGGGTAGACTGTCACTTATCCAGTCCTTTATCAATAGGCATTGTTTCTTTTTATTAAAAATAATGTCATGCCCTACCTGGTTTGGCTCAGTGGATAGAGCATCAGCCTGCGGACTGAAGGGTCCCGGGTTCAATTCTGGTCAAGGGCACATGTCTGGGTTGTGGGCCCGATTCCCAGTAGGGGGCGTGCAGGAGGCAGCCAATCAATGATTCTCTCTCATCATTGATGTTTCTATCTCTTCTCTCCCTTCCTCTCTGAAATCAATAAAAATATATTTAAAAATAATGTCATAATGGATGACTATATACACTGAGTGGCCAGATTATTATGATCTCTAAACACATAATAATCTGGCCACTCAGTGTGTGTGTGTGTGTATGTATGTGTGTGTGTGTGTATATGTGTGTGTGTATATGTGTGTGTGTGTGTCTATATATATATATATATATATGTGTGTGTGTATATATATATATATATATATATGTGTATATATATATATATATATTAGAGGCCCAGTGCATGAATTCGTGCATGGAGTGGATGGAGTGGGGTCTGGCCAGCCTGGCCAGGGGGAGGAAACATGGGCAGTTGGCCGGCCTGCCTGCTGGTTGAACTCCTGGTCGAGGGGACAATTTGCATATTACCCTTTTATTATATAGGTTATACACTGAGTGGCCAGATTATTATGTGTTCAGGGATCATAATAATCTGGCCACTCAGTGTATATATATATGTCATTTAGCAGATGTATAAATAAGTCCGTAGGGTAAATTCCTAAAAGCACTTAATATTAATTTTTCATTAAATGTAATAAATATTACCAGTCTTTTTGTGGAGGTGCGTTGGTTTATAGTCCTCACATGTATGAGAGTGCTCATTTTCTGATACCCTTACCAACACAGTGGGTTGTCAAGCTGGGATTTTTGTTAACCTGATGGGGGAGGGTGATATCTCATTTCTCTTATCATGTGTGAAATCGAGCATCTTTTTATGTTTAAAAGCCATTTGTTTTTCCTTCTCTGTGAATAATTCCCCCCCCCCCCCAATTTTCACACTGAGTTGATCTTTTTCTTATTGATTTGTCAGACCACTTTGCATATTAGGTAAACCAGTCCTTTGAGATTAGCCCAAATTAGACCAATTTGTCTTTTGGCATTTTAATTTAGTAAGATTGTTTTTAGCCATAAAAATTGCTTTTTAACATTTTTATGTTGTCAAATTTATCAGTCTTTCATTTTAAGACATTTGGGTTCTGTTTCTTTATTAGAGGGTCTTTTACAGCCTGGACTTAGGAAAGGTTTACACCAACTTTATTTTACTACGTTTGTTTAAATCTATGATCTACTTGGACTTTGTCCTGGTTAGGGTGGGAAGTAAGAATCCAACTTGATTTCCCCTCTATGGCTATCTAATTGCTCCTTCTCCTCCTTTGTGTCTCAGTTTAAATGTCACCTCCTTTCTGACCACCTTACTCAGAATACTTTCTCAGTATTTGGTCTGACTTTCATAGAATTGATCACAATTTGTTAGTTTACTCTTTTTTTTTTTTTTTTTAATATCTCCCACTAAGATGTGAACTCCTTAAGGGCGGGGAAAACGTCTGTCTTGTTCACCATCGTATCCCCTCAGCTTGCAGTGCCCTGTGCATAGTAGGTGTTTGCGGTGGACGGTGAGGCTGTTTCGCTTTCCAGCATCTGTTGTTCCTTCCTGATATCAGCACTCCACTTTTCCTTGGGGCAAAACCACACTTCCATTGCTCTAGGGCCCTGTGGTTTGGGTGGTGGAGGCTCCACCTCTGGCTTGAGGAATGGGGAGTGGTCAATGAGCAGAGCGGCCCACCCGGGGCAACACTGATGGACCGAGATAGGCACATGACCTAAATTCGACCAATGAGATACCATTACGGACAGGCACTGTCCCTAGAGAATACTTTTCAGATGAGGGGCCAGCTTCCTCACCTTAAAAAAAAAAATTCTGGAAGAGTAACTAACTTTGATCTCTCTCTTGTTCATCTTGAAGACAAAACAGTATTGTAATTTTGCATCTGGGGTTTTTGGTGATTCGGTTACAGAGAAGCTTCTATTTCTTTTCATCCAACTAATATTTCTTGAAGTGTGAGGCTTGACCTGAATTCTGGGCCTGGCTTTGATTCCTGACAGTGATTTTTTGCAGATACAGTGTGCTTCTTATTTTTTAAAAAATTAAAATGACATATATTACAGTTTTTAAAATACAAAAATATAAACACAAATAAAAGAAGCCCAGATTGACATTTAAAATATAATACAAGTAATACTTGTGCATAGTTAAAAAGTGAAGTCATTCAGGAAGGATAAAAAATATAGCACTCAGATATATCAAACCATCCCCAGATTCAGGGGATTAAAATAATAACTTTTTTTTTTTTTTTTTTAGCTCATAGACAAAACAAACAAATAAATAAAGGCACCAAGTCTAACTCTCTACTAATAGTTTCCTGTGGTTGCTTCTAGAAAACTTTTATGCATATGTAGGACTATTTATCCATATATGCCAAAATATTGTTTTGCTTTTAATTTACAAAAATGATTAAATTATGCATTCTGTTCTGCCCCTTTGCTTTTTCATTTAATAACGTCAGTAGAAAAATAGACAAGGGATATGAGCACACAGTTCAAAGAAAAGGAAATACAAATAGCTCATAAACATACAAAAGGATGTTCAACCTCCTTTATAATAAGAAAAATGCAAATTAAAAGTACACAGAGAGATCATTTCTCACCTATCAGATTGGCAAAAATCCAAAAGTCTGATACACCTCGTGTTGGCAAGGCTCCGAGGAGGAAGCTCTCTCGTACCAACTGGTGGGAGTGAAAACGTACAATCCTACGGAGGGCAATTTGACCATGTCAGCCACAGCGACAAATGCATACAGCCTTTGATGTGATCGCCCTAACTTCTGAAAGTGTATCCTTCAGATGTTCTTGCTCAAGTGTAAAATGACAGACATGTGGGGTCTTGTGTAGAATAGATGTTAATTACGAGGGAGGCTCAGTGCAGGCAGGGATCTTGCTGGTCTTGCTCACCTCTGGGACCCCAACTCCTAGAACAGTCCCTTGAACATAGCAGAGAGCACAGAGACAGCGTTCTTCTGCCTTTCCCAGCCTCCCTTGCACTTAGGCTGGAACTACGTGGCTCATTTCTGCCCAATGAGCTGTGCAAAAGGGATGTAAGCCACTTCCAGCCTAGCCCTTAAGAAAACCCCACGTGACCTTCTGGCTGTCTCTTTGCCTGCCATGTCCAGCTCCAAGTCCACGAGCTCCAGATGGCTTAGTAACGAGGTGGAGAGCCGTACTCTGTCTGCATCAAAATGTGAAAGCAAGACACCCACCTTTGCTGTATTACGTCGCTGCTATTTGGGGGTTTGCTCCTGCAGCAGAGCCTGTTTTACCCGACTCACATGTAGGTGCTCAATAAATAAACGCTTGTTGAAAAAGTGTATGCTGCAAGGAGCATTTTCGGGCCTGGAGCTGGATGAGTGAGAGCCATCACAGCCTGTTTTCAGGCATCATTTTGATGGGTCTAAGAGTTCACATTTAAGTGCATAAGAATAGACCTTGATAGGTAGCGAAATTGCCTTCCATAATGTTACAGTAATTTAGGCTGCCACCAACAGGCGTAAGGATCACTACTACATATTGATCTCACTCAGTTCCAGGCACTATGCCTCGTGCCACCTTCACAAAGCCTGACTGTGGCAGGTGCTATTACTGTTCCCATTTTATGGATGAGGGAATAGCAGAACTGGCAACTTAAATAACTTGCTCAAGGTCAGCTGTTAAGACAGCAAGTATTTTTAAAATGACAAATTCCACATATCCCACTTCTTCCAATGAATTGGCCAAGGCCCAGGGATCTGTATTTTAAGAAGACTCCCCATGTGCTACTAACAGCCGACGTTAGTGGGCTGGAGGACTTCAGTGAGAGGTTCCAGAGGGTGGTTTTGTTAAAGCAGCCAAGACACAGGGGCTCCCTGGCCAGGTGCCTTCCTTAGATAGTCTCAGCTATTTGTTGAAGAGGAATCCTATCTAATAAAGAGGGAATATGCTAATTGACTGTCACACCCACAGCCAATAAGGAGGGAGTATGCTCATTGAATGCCACGCCCTCAAAGATGGCAGTGCCCACAGCCACAAGATGGCGGCATCCAGTCCCCTCAGCCCCACTGGGGCTGCAGGCATGAAGTATGGCTGGGCCTGCCCCCAGGCAGGTCTAGCGGCTCCACGCGCCTGCCTCCGGACTCCCCCAGTCCCCTCAGAGCCCCAGCCACCCAGGGCTGGCCCAAGGCACAGGAAAGCCTCGGATGGCAGCTGCCTAGCTGCCCAGGGCCGCCCAGGGCTGCCCAAGGGTCAGGTAACCAGGGATGGCCGAGGCTTGCGCTGCCGGCAGTGGCAGCAGCAGAGGTGTTATGGGGGCGTTGCCTTCCCCTGATTGCCGGGTCGCCTCCCGCCCCTGAGGGCTCCCATACTGTGAGAGGGGGAAGGCTGGGCTGAGGGACCCCCCCCCCTCCAGTGCATGAACTTTCATGCACCGGGTCTCTAGTAAACTGATACAAGTGGATCAAAATTGTATACTTCCTTCTGTTAAAAAAATAGATTTATTCCATGAATATATTTTATGACATCTTCTAAGCCAGACTAACTTCTTTAGAGGTGTATTATTTAGAATATAATCTATATATATAAAAGCCTAAGCCACTGTTCGACCAGTAGCTATGACGCGCACTGACCACCAGAGGGCAGATGCTCCGACCAGTAGGTTAGCTTGCTGCTGGGGTCTGGCCGATCAGGACTGGGTGAGACAGGCCAGACACTCCCTGGAGCCCTCCCGCAGTCCCTCCCCTGCCCCAATTGTGCACCGGTGGGGTCCCTTGGCCTGGCCTGCACACTCTCACAATCCGGGACCCCTCGGGGGATGTCACAGAGCTGGTTTCGGCCCAATCCCCACAGGCCAGACTGAGGGACCCCACTGGTGCATGAATCTGTGCATTGGGCCTCTAGTTTCAGCATAAGAGACTGAAATACATTATTAGTTTCTCTTTCACACAGAAGCCTGATTGGAGTGGTGGCTCTACACCATGAAGTTGTCAGGGACTTGAGCCCCAACTTCTTCCTCTATCATGGGCAGCATGTTGTCCCCATCCCACAGTCTAAAGGCTAGCTACCATGTTTACTTTTCCTTGTTCTGCTCACATCCCATTGGCCATACCCCAGTCACATGGTGACCCCATGCTGCAGAAGAGGCTGGGAAATGTAGTCTTTATTCTGAGCAGCCAGTGCTATCATCGTACAAGGGGAAAACTGACATTGACTGACAACTCTCCGACTCTACCACTGGAGGCATTATTAAAAAGTTTATAATTTCAGTTCTAGAACAAAATAGATTACTCATTCCCAGTAACAGCACTATGCCATATGGTTTCAGAATTTCAGCTGACCGTGACTGCCAATTTCAGGATGCCTCTCTTGGCTGGCCATAGGTTTTGTGGTATGCCTTATGGTTCTATCATGCAATAAGCCCATGTGGGTCCTCAAACTAATCAACAGTAATAGATTACAGCCAACAATGGTTATTTTTAAGTTTCTTCTTAAGGGTGTCATCCTCTGTGTCAGAAGAGAGATTAATTTTTCCTGATTATGTAAGAAGTTGCACAAGGGAAACAGATATTTCTTTTGGCTCCAAATTTCTAACCTCTTTCAACAATGTTTTAATGTCATGGATATATGAGTGTGTAGGGACTGCCTGAATTACCTGCTCTGTGTTTTAGCTCTATCTCTGGTCTTATTGATCCTAAATAAGGCTCCTCACTCATTGATCCAAAATAAGGCTCCTCCCACAATAAGTTTTAGGCACTCAGCTAGGTGAATAACTTACCTTTTTGAGATGGATGACTTGTTTTTACCTACTTAGCATCCATTTTCTCTTTCCCTGATAATAGCACTATAGTTTTCTTACAGAATACTCCTGCCTCACTCCCAGTTCATATGGCTTAGGTGGGGCTTAGCTTACTTTAGGTTTAACTATGGCCATGTTAAGCCCGACTTAAGCCTGGCCAATCAGTGTATTCCGTTCTCCTGGCCACAGTGATTGGTTCAGGGAGAGACATGTGATCTGAAGTAGCCAATGAGACTCAAGTCTGAACCATTGAGAAGGAGGTGTTTTTTTTTTTTTGTTTGTTTGTTTTTTTATCAGCTGGACATGATGCTAACACAACTTAGGCCTAGAGCTACTGGTGTCTGCCTTTGCCACCATTTATTCATTCTTTCATTCAGCAAATACTTACACAGCACCTACTATGTTCTAGGCAGTGTTCTAGGCACTAAGGCTACATTAGTAAAAACAACAACAACAACAAATCAGACAAAATCCTTTTCTTCAAGAAGCTAACTTTCTAATGGAGAATACAGACTATAAACAAGTATGTAATACAGTCAGGAGATAATAGGTAATATGGAGGGAAAAATCCAGGATAAGGGGGTGGCAGGAGAATGGGGGATTGCCGTTTTATACAGCATGGTGTGGGAAGAACTCTTTGAGGAAAACATATTTAAGCAGAAACTTGGGGTGGGGGGTGGGGGAGACTGACAGATAATAATAGTGAATGCAAAGGCCCTGAGGCAAGAGCATGCTTGCCTTGTTCGAAGAATAGCAAAGAAATCAGTGTGGCCAGAGCAGGGAGAGGGAGAGGGAGAGAAGATGGAGATGAGGGGACAGGCCTGTTAGGTCATGATGAAGGATGTGGGTTATCCTGAGGGCACTAGGGAACCATCAAAGAGGTTAGAGCAAGGGAGCAACCTGATCAGATTTGCACTTTAGAAAACTCACTCTGGCTACATGGTGGGAGGCCGGCTGGAGAGGTTGGAATGTAAATTAAGTGATATTCGGGGGCTCTGAGGTGAGCCACCTGCAACCCAGAGTAACAATTTTCACATTTAAAACCCTGCACCAGGCCCTGGCTGGGTAGCTCATTTGGTTAGAGCATCGTCCCAATATGCCAAGGTTGTGGGTTCAATCCCCTGTCAGGGCACACACAAGAATCAACCAATGAGTGCATAAATAAGTGGAACAACAAAACTGATGTTTCTTTCTCCTCTTTCTCCCTTCCGCTCTCTCTCTCTCTCAAATCAATAAATAAAAATTAAGCAAACAAAATAAAACCCTGCACCAGTGTTTCCCCAACTTCAGTCCTCCAATCACTGCCTTATTATGCATGTCCTACTTTCTGCACCATTATCTACTTAATATTTTTCTTTAAACAAACATATTTATTTTACTTAAGTGTATTTATTTTTAAAGGAAACATTTTATCTCTACTGTATCAGTCAACTCAGGCTGGGTTTCACTGCAATAACAAACAATCCCAGAATCTCAATGGGTTGTTAATAATGAAGGTTTATTTCTGGCCCATGTGTCCTCTTAACTCTGGGATTCAGGTTGAAGAAATAGCCCATCCCTGGGGCAGGCCGTTCTCCCAGTAGAAAGAAAAGGGCAAATGGCAGAACCACACGCTGGCTCTCAAAGCTTCTGCTTAGAATCTTGGCTCACATTCTATTGGTCCAAGGAAGCCACACCACCACGCCTGACATCAGTAAAGAGTCACCAGGGAAATGCCGGTAGGAAGGAATGATAAACATTGGCAATAATACAATCAACCAAATCTATTGTAAATGGAAAACCACCACTTGCCCTCAACAGAAGGTGACTACAAAACAGAAGTATTATAAGAACTTTTAACTTGATTAAATTGTGGCCAAATAACCTTGCCTTCTGCAGGCTCTAAGTCTGAGGCTCGCTCTCTTTTTGTTCAAGAGGGAGACAGATGAGTGTTAGAAGGCATTAAAGACATATTGGTATCAAACTGAGCCCGGGGCTTAGAAGCAATCAGAGCGATTGAAGGAAAAGGGGATGCTATTTGTTGGTTATGTAGTGGGCCCTTCCCATGGAGCACCACTTGGTCTATACTTGGGGAGACTTTGCTTTAGAATCACCCTGGGGGAAGGGAAAGGGAACTAGAAGTTTGAGAGAGTGATGATCTTGAGAGCCACAGTTTCCAGGCGCTTGCTGGGTTACCCAATTTCATGAAGGGCGCCCCCTGAAGTTGTGCAACCTAGCGGCTCTGGAGACGATTTCCGTGGGTTACCTCATTTAATCCTCACCTCTGCCTGCCAGGTAGGCAGCCTTATTTCAATTTTACAGCTGAGAAAACTGATCCAGAGATGCAGCGCCTTGCTCAAGACCACAGCTGGAGGGCATAAGGAGAAGCTTCCAGGCTTGCGCTAAACCTGAGGCTGTAAGGTGTAGTTTCAGGGTTGGCCACTTGGTGTCACCCTCTCCAAACTGTCGGAAGACTAGTCTACAGGAGTTGGACTGGTAGGGGTACTCTGGGCAGAGGCATTTGCAAATTGATCCCCAGGAAAGCAAAGCCCACCTCCCCCTCCTCACCCCCAATCCTGTCTTCTGCGCCTGGGTGTGCAGAATTCCTGCCTGTTCCCTGTTTGCCCACCCTGCGTGGGATGAGTACGGGGTCCCACTCCATGTACACCCTGAGCTAAGTGCAGATGGGCATTATTGCGCACAAGCCTCCTAGGGTTTCTTTGGTTTTTCCATATTAGAGATGAGGAGACTGAGGCCAAGAGAGTTGGAATGACAGGCCCAGAGAAAAGTGGCCCGTTTGAACCTAATTCAAACCCAGATCTGAGCCAGAAGCTTGGAGTTTGATGCACAGCACATGCACAGTGGGACGACTGAAAGTGTTCACCCTCACTTTCTCATAGTGTATCTCCAGCCACCCAACCCTAGGCCTGCAACATGCGTGGCCATAAAGATCACCTGACTGCTTGGAGAGTGCCTTTTGTTGCTGCTGCTGTTGTTTTGATGTAGAAGTTAGTTTTCCTCTGACAACCACGAGAACACTGAGGGACTACTGTTTAAGAATTTTTTTAAACTACCAAATATTCCTTGACAATTATTTTTTAAAATGAGAAGATCCATGCCATGGCCGGGTAGCTCAATTGGTTGGAATGTCGTCCTGATACGCTGAGATTGCGGGTTCCATCTTCGGTCGGGGCACATGCAGGAGTCAACTGATGGATGCATGAATGAGTGGAACAACAGATCGATGTTTCTCTCTCTCTCTCTCTAAAACCAATCAATCAATCAATCAATCAATCAATCAAAAAATGTTAAAATTAGAAAATCCATCTAAGTAAAAAGAAGAAAATTAAAGTCACCCCCAAGTCACATCGGCCACCCAGCGATAAGCACTGCTGACACTTAGGAGCACATCCTTCCAGGCATTTCTCTCTCTTATCTATCAGTGCACTGAAATTAAAAAAAAAAAAAGAAGAAAACATGGTCACATGAAAAATAATTGAAAGAACACCAAAATATTTATAGGGTATTCTCTCTCTAATCCTTACTCCCCTGTTCCCTTTCTCCAAAGCTCCTAGCTCCCTCTCCGGAAGCCATCCCAGCTTATTGCTCCCCGGGGACCAACAGAGACATCCAGCGTGCAGATAAGCGAACATGTACACGTTCCCGTCATTGTTTCTCTCGATAGAAGCAGACCACACACCCTGTTCTGCATTGGTTTTGGGTTTGTTTGTTTGTTTATTCGACTTAACAATGTCCGTTGAAGATCTTTCCAGACCAGCACTAGGAAAGCATCCCGCCCCCCCATTGTCTGAATAGAATAATTTATTTAACCAGACCCCTGTGGGTAGTCATGTAGGTGATCCCAGTCTTTTGCTGTGACAAACAATACTGCAATTAGTATCCTTCCTGGACATCTCTCCACCTATGTGGATCTACTTCTACAGGATAAATTCTTAGCAGCCAAATTGCCCAGGAATAGGGCAGACACATATTTAAAATTTGACACTAGTTGTCTAAATGCTCTCTAAGGCAAGACCTTCCAACTGACATTCAGACCAACAACCTACGTGCATCATCCTCCAAAGTCCGTTTGTATATCTTCTCTGGTAGCCAAGCATTCATGTCCTTAGCCCATTTTTCTATTGGATAGTTGTCTTTTTTATTCATCTATAAGAGCTCATTATATACTAAGAAAATTGGGTCTTTCTTTCTCATCTATATTACGAATAAACATATTTAAAAATACAGATATATGAAACAAAAATGGGATCCCACTGTGCACAATGCTTTTGAGGCTTATGGTCACTTGATGATATATCATAGATTCCTTTTCATGTCACTAAACATGCCTTTGCAACAAAATCCTTCATTTGGGACTTATTTTAAAACCACTCGGGGTACTTTGGAAGTTCCTCAAAAGCAAATGGCTCTGGATTTATGTGAAGCATCCAATATTTTTATTTGCCATCTGTTTACTAGTATATATGTTACTCAATCCAATTATCTCAACAATACTGTGAACTAAGTAAAACATCATTCCCATTTTACAGATGAGGATACTGAGGCCTCATTTGCTGGTCTGCGGCGATCTTGGGTTCAAAGTTATGTCAATTTGTCTCCCAAGCCTTTGTTGCCACCTTCCATTACATTAAATCCCCGAATTCCCTGCTAGTCTGGATGAAGAACAAATCTGGGGCAAGTCCCGAACCAGCAGGCTAAGGAGTGTGTCATGTAGTTTAGGAGTTAAGCCACCAGGAGGCACCAGGGACACATCCCTTGCCTAGTGTGTGGGGCTGGGAACAGGCTTGGTTCAGGCACCCTGAAATGGGACAGTCTTTGGGGCCTGATGATTCTAGGGACTGGGTGGCCCAGGGCAGCACCCAGGGCAGCCTCCTCAGCCTTGATCGCCCTTAAGAGAAACACCTGTGGCAGCTTCAGGGCCTCCTAGATGTCACGCCCTGACCCACCCCTTGGGGGCGGGATTCCTGCAGACCTGGATTTCCCAGTCTCAGCACTATTGACACTTGGGGCCACATAATCCTTTGCGTTGGGGTCTATCCTGAGCACTGGGGACTATTTAACCGCAACCCTGGCTTCCACCCATTAAATGCTGGTGGCACCTTCCCTCAAGTTGTAACAGCCCTAAATGTCTAGACATTGTCAAATGGCCCTGGTTGGGAATCCCTGCTATGGACCGACAGGGCCCAGGCAGGTCACATAAGTGACCAAAGCAGGTCCTACATAAGGTTATTAATTAACACCCTGGACAGTGGGACTGACACCACTTCTAAGGCCCAGAGAGGTTCAGCGACTAGCCCAAAGCCACACAGCTTATATGTAGCAGAGCTGGAACTTGAACTTGGATTGTCCAGCTCCAGCATCTGTGCCCTTAAACACTGAACTCTACTGTAACTCAAGAAACTATGCATTATTCCTCCATCAGATCCACAGGGATATTCTCTTCCATACACAAAGAAATACCTTCTTTCACGGTTTTCTCTCTACCTGTTTTTATTTTCCCACTTTTGATGGAGAGCTGGGCACAAGAGATTTTGCATTTTCCTTTAATCGTACGATGAGAAAGACCGAGCTGAAAATGCCATGACAAATAGCAGCGGGCACCCGACCTCAACATCAGGAAGTCATTGGGGAGCGGTGGGGCCTGTGGGGTCCCAGGGGGCTCGGCCCTGTCAGTCCTGGCACATTGTTTCCCGTTATGTGTGCTGGCTCAATTTTGCAAGAGAATTTCTAATGTGAAATTTCATAATTTTTAAATAATGAAAATTAGTTAAAAAAATTAAAAACCCTGTGACAACTAAACAAAACAAGTCTGAAGCCCAATATGGCCTGAGAGCTGCTCGTTTGCAACCTTTCTGAAGGGCACACTCAACGCCCAGGAAAACACTTCATCCCCAGGGCCTCTGCCGTTCATGGTCATGTAGTAAATTAATTATTTATATATTCAGGCCTGTATTCCCTCCACACACCCACCATCTACCCAGCCATGCACCCATCTTCCCTTCCTTCCATCCATGCAGCTACTCATCCATCCACCCATCTATCCATCCATCCATCCATCCATCCACCCATCCATCATCTATCCACTCTTTCATTCATGCATTTAACCCATCCATAAATCCATCTATCTATCATCCATCCATCCATCCATCCATCCATCCACCCACCCACCCACCTACTATTCATTTCACCCATCCACCCACCCATCCATCTATCCATCTACCTATCTACTCATGAGTGTATCCACCCACCCATCAACTCATCCATCAATAACCCATTTGTTAGTTACTTTACTCAACCATTATGATGTTAGGCCAGGCTATGGGGACATGGTGAAGACTGTGACCCGATCCCTTTCCTCTGGACACTTACCATCTAGTTTAATAAAAATGAGGAGGGTGACGTCAATCATAGACAAGGATGGGACCAAATAATGTTAGATTCAGACTCTGCCACTTACAACTGGCAAATGATTAAACCCTTTGAGCCCATTTCCCCCTCTTGGAAAGGGGGCTAACGATAGTAACATAGGTCCTGATTGCAGGTAGGCCGTCGGGACCAGGTGGGGTTAGGTAATGCATGTGCAGTGGGGCCCAGAGCAGGCCCTGTGCAGACACTGTGGTGGGATACGTGTGAGGCTGCCGGGAAACATGGGCTGTGGCATTCGACAGGTTGCGAGCCCAGGGTGGGGGTCCGGGGAGGCTTTCAGGGGACACCCAGGATGTCCCACCATGCCCCGTGCTGGGAGAGGGCTGCTTTGTCATTATTCGCACAACTTCCCCCTGGTCGGCTGACACCCCTACTGCCTGCACTGCTCTGGTTTTCCCGGTCTTGCTTCACTTCTAAAGGGCAGCGTTTTCTCTGAGCACCGCCCTGCCCCACCCTGCCCCGCCCCCGTTTGTGGGAAAACTGTATGGAACAGAAAGGGCTTGCGGGCTCCCTTTTCTAGACTTGTTGTTATTTTCCCCCATTTAAATAGAAACAATGCTTATTAAAGAAGATGAGGAGAAAACACGTCAAACAAGAAAGAAGAAAAATTATTCTTTGTCCCATCCTTCTAAGGCAACCACACTGAACATTCTGGCTTTTTTCTTTCTCCTAAGCCAGGGTATTGGTGTGTGTGTGTGTGTGTGTGTGTGTGTGTGTGTGTGTGAAGTTGTAAATCATGCTACTCAACTAATGTTGTGTTTTTAAAATGTTCCCATGATAACATAAGCATTCCCCCTCTTGCTCATCTTCACAAACATATCTGAAGGGCTGCGATTATTTATCCAGCAAATGTTAAGTGAGGAACTACTACAATCTGTGGGAGAGACGGGGCAGGATTGTAACAATACAGCCAACTTTTACTGACTGTAACCTCTGGGCCAGATGCTATTCTAATCACTTGCCTTAAACCATTTCTTCCTCACATCCACCCTATGAGATATGTGTCACCAGAATGTCCATTTTCCAGATGAGAAAACTGTGGCCCAGGGTTGTACAGCTAAGAGGGGGAGCCAGCATTTGAATTGGGGGGCAGGGGTCAGTCACAGGGCCTAGACCCTGAGTATGCTGGACTACTTTGTTACCCACAAATAGGTGACTTCAATCCTGAGTGATCAGAGCTGGACAGGGACTGTGCAGGCACATGCTGCAGTCCAGAGGAGGCTGCAGACCCCTCCCAGGGCATCAGGAAAGGCTTCCTGGAGGAGGAGGTGACTTCTCAGCTGAGGTGGGAGGTGGGGCGGCGACATGAGGACCCGAGGCAGAGTGGGCATGGAGTGTTGACCCGCTGCTGATGCTGACCCCGATTGGAGAGGTGGGGAGGGCCAGGTCCTGCGAGGCTGTGGGCCCCAGGAATCCCAGGAAGCCCCAGGGAGCCCCAAGAGGTGTTAAGCTGGGATGTGGCATGACTGGGGAGGCCTCCCACCCTAGGCCAGGCAGCGCCCCCGCTCTGGCCCCACAGCCCATCGGTCCCCCAGCTCTCTGGGCACTTCTAGCCTGTTTGTCATTTCTCTGCCATTCCAGACTGAAGAAAGTTCTGGAAGGTAGGAATCTGAACTGATGGGTTCACCTCCGTGGCCCGGGACCTAGATCAGTGCGGGGCAGGCAAACATCCCGGGTGAGATGACGGTGGCCAGCATGAGCCCACACTGTGGAGACCAGGGCCATGTTGTCTGCCACAGCCATGGAGACAGGGCCCCCTGCGGCCCCCAGCTCGTCCGGGTGCAAGGCCTCTTGGGATGTGCCTGAGCCTTGAGGCTGGCCAGGACTTTGCTCCAACTTGCCCTCAGTGTCTTGTTTACTCTAGAAGAGGCTCCGGTAAAGAAGCCAATGCTGGCTGGGCCCTCTCCACACCATTTGTGAAGGTCGCAAGGAACTGCTGAGGAACAGGCCTGCGTGCGTCTACCTTCCACCTCCTCCCCTTCCCCAGCCTGCCTGACCCAGCGCGGACTCACCCTCCTCCTGCCCACATCGCCCACTGCTGGAGGTAGGGAGGGCCTTGGGGGGCCTGGCCCCCTCCTCTGCCCAGGCTGAGGGCCTCCAAGGTAACTATTTACTCCTGTCCCCCTCAGCCAAGCCCGCTATCTTATCAGCTCAAACACTTCAGAGTTCAGGCCAAGAAGCCAAAGTCAATTTTGAAAAAGTCTTTAAAAGGCCAAAACACAAACACCAGGAAGGCTGTTTGGAGGGGGTGGAGATGAGAATGGGGAAGGGTGAGCGCGTGGGTTCCTTTAACAGGCTCAAAGGGTGACTTTCCTGGGCCCAGAGGTGTGCACGCACCGGCAGTCACCCTAGCACTGTCTGGAGCCACCCGCGTGTCCATGGAGGGGAGGGGACAAATAGCTAATGAAGTGCCATACGGTCTCTAAAAAGACCAAGACCCCCTCCTGGGCTGTGATGTGGAAACAGATTGCACAGTGGAGACCAGAAGCAGGTGTATAACCAGATCCCTTATGTGTAAACAGGAAAGGTGAGGATCGAGGCTGCCACATGCCTGCTTATGTACAGAACACTCTGGAAGCATTTTCCGGGTTTTCGGAACTGCTAGCTGCCTCCGGGCCAGGATCAGAGGGACACAGACTTCTCATTACACACTCCTTGTACCTTTTGAATTATTTAGTTCCATGTTAACATAATGTTATAGAAATAAATCAATCAATATAGAAATATCATAGAAATAAATAAGAATATTAGTGATTGTGCTCCAGACAAATGGCCAATTCGACAAAAGAGGAGGAGAGGGGAATGGCTGTTGAAGGCATAGTGACGTTTAGCACAGAGCAGATCATTGAAGGTGTAGCGCAAGGGAAATCCTAAGCCTGTTTAGATCGCACTCAGTGGACTTAACCACATTCAACAAATAAGGCTTTCAAAGCTCCCTCCTGTTTTAGAAACCTGGCCACTTAAAATGCACTTTCAAAACATCATCTCATTGAACCTCTTTAAAAAAAAAAATATATATATATGTATATAATTGATTTCAGATAGAGGAAGGGAGATGCAGAGAGAGAGGAACATCAATGATGAGAGAGAATCATTGATCAGCTGCCTCCTGCTCGCCCCACACTGGGGATCGAGCCCACAACTCGGGCGTGTGCCCTTTAACCAGAATAGAACTCAGGACCCCTCAGTCCGCAAGCCGACGCTCTATCCATGGAGCCAAACTGGCTAGGGCTCACTGAACCTCTTAAAGGGTCTTTAAAGTAGAATCAGATCACTGTGTAGATTGATTAATCCAACAAAAAGTTATTGTTTTAGGTTAGGTGATGAAGATGTGGTGACAAACAAGGCAATCAGGATCCCTGATCTCTCTCACCCGGCCAGTGTGGCCCAGGGGCTGAATGTCGACCTATGAACCAGGAGGTCACGGTTTGATTTCTGAACAGGGCACATCCCCGGGCTGAGAGCTCAATCCCCAGTAGGGAGTGTGTAGGAGGCAGCCAATCAATGATTCTCTTTCATCATTGATGTTTCTATCTCTCTCTCCCTCTCCTTTCCTCTCTGAAATCAAGAAAATATTTTTTAAAAAATTGTTTCTTAAAAAAATAAAAGAACATCTCTGATCTTGTGGAGTCAATGGGTCTAGCGGGAATGCTGAACAAATGACAAGTAAACAACCACAGTAACACAAACATGACAATTTCAGAGAGAGGAGCTGCGAATAAGATGAGGCCAGGGAATGCAATTGATTATGGCTGGTGTGGGGAATGGCAGTGAGGGGCTCTCTGGCTGGGTGATGCTCGAACTGAGACAGGAATGGGGGGAAAGAACCATTCACAAGAAAAACAGGGAGTGGGTAGTTCCAGGTAGCAGGATCAGTGAGTGCAAAGGCCCTGAAGTTGCACTAAGCTTTGCTTGTGGGAGGAACAGAATGGCGGCCAGTGTGGCTGGAGCTCAGAGAAAGAGCAGAAAGGGTTGGGAGACCCAGCTGGAGAGGTTGGCAGAGGTTGATCCTTTGGGTCTTGTGGGCTTGGTAAGGAGTCCAGATGAAGCAATGGAGGCTCAGAGAGGTTAAGTAATTTGTCCAGGGTCACACATTGAACAGTGGCAGAGCCAGGGTTCAGACTCGGGTTTTCCAACTTCATATCTAGTCCACTAAGCAGTCACATATGTGTCTGTCTATATGTGGCAAAACTGTGAAGCGTGTCCTGAGAACAGTGTGTGTGTTTTTTAATTACATAGAAAAGTGCACACATCATACAGTGAAATGTCAGCAAGTGGACAGACTCGTGTAATCAGAACCCAGATGAACAAACAACATTCCAGAAGCTCCTTTCACATCCCCTCCCTGCAAATCCCAAAGTTAACCAAAGTCCTAAATTCAATCCCCATAGATTAATTTTACTGCTTTTGAACTTCATATAAATGGAGTCACTCACGATATGTGTTCTTTCCTGTCTGGCTTCTTTCACTCAACATTACAAAGATTCATGGTATTTCAGCAGACGTTCACGGCGTTACAGGCCAGACCAAGAGATCGTGTGAGCCACGCAAAGCTTTCCTCCTGCGAAGGGGGCCAGGAGCAAGTAGCTGGCACAGGAAGCAGTTCTAAGTATGTCATTATGTGAAAAGGAAAAGGTACAAGACAACACATGTAAAGCAATCCCATTTTTGTTTCCGGGGAAAATAAGGGGTCTCCTTTCATGTAGACTCAAAATGATCCCAGAAAATACATGAAATTTTCTTTCAAACATAGTGCACTATGAGCTCTTAGTAAATCAAACCCACTGGAGGGGATGTCTTGTGTTTGGGGACAAAGACAGGATCTGCTAGCTGAACTCACCTGTGCTACTTAGATTCTCTTCCCACCCCCCCACCCCCATTTTAGCCCATAAGCTCCATGAAGTGAGGAATTTTTGTCTGTTGCTTACAGCTATAATCAGTGTCTGGCACATAGTAGGTGCTCAATTAATATTGATCGAGTGACGTTATAAATGAAAAAAGAAGTGAGTGAAGCAATCCTGAGGGAGGGTGATAGGGAGTGGTGGGGACTGTGGCTAACTGGTAGCCCTTGTCCCATCAGAAAGGTGCAACTACCACCCCACCACAGCCTCAAGTTTTCACGCGGGAATGCGGGCCCAATGTGGCCGAGTTCCAGGTATTTTAGGGGAAGCCAGAAACTTCTAAATTTAGGCAAAATGTCTTGATCTTGCTACCACTGCTGGTCAAAAGTCCATATCTGCTGCTTACCTAGGGTGGGAGGCTGCCCTCTGTGACCTCGAACCTAAGTCAAAGTGCTTCCAAATGGGTCTCATGAACCCCAAACTTCTGGGAAAGCTGAGTGGAGTTCCAAGAGAGGGTGTTGAACAGGCAGACTTGGTCTTTAAGTGTTTCTGTGAAACAAGTGACATTTTCATATTTAGGTTCTTGAAGTGATTTTATTTCAGGGAGAGTTCCTTTCTCTTCTCCTAACTCTCAGTTCCACCCTCATATTTATGCTGAGCCTGGGCATCTTTCCTCCACTCTGGAGCAAAGATCAAAAGTAAATATTGGCAGAACATTGGTTTACTGTGACCCAGATAAGGAACAGCATAAAATGAAAATAGCGAGATTTGATTGCTCCTCCCACAACTTCCACCCCAACCAGACTCCCTCAATATTTACTTATCAATTTCACTTCATATGAATTCTCAGTGTGCGTCTTGTCGCCAAGAGGGTAAGCCCTGCCCACCCTGTAACTGACCCTGTGAACAGTGCCCCTGGAGTTGTACCATGGTTGCCTGGTGCATTTATTGAAATCATTCCATTTTCATGGACTGGGACATAGGAATCTTTTTTGCTTTGGCAACTGTGTTCTGCCTTGTAAAAGTACCACACGCATATGGAGGAAAATTCAAACAGGCTAAAAGGGTTGCAGCGAAGGTCTCCTTTCTGCCTTCATCTGATCTCTCCCAGTTCCCCTCTGCAGGAGCACGTGCCCTTTTATACACATAAATCTCTTTTTCACTCTCTTCAATATCACTCACTCACACTCACTCTCTCACACACACACACACACTCACACACACACTCACACACTCTCACACACACACTCACACACACACTCACACAGACACTCACACACACACACACACACTCACACACACTCACACACACACCCTCTCACACACACAATCACACATACACTCACACACACACACTCACACACACACACACACTCTCTCTCTCTCTCACACACACACACACTCACACACACTCACACACACACACACACACACACACACACACACACACACTCAACGTAACATCTCTCTCTATTTCCTATGTTTCTCTATCTTTCTTTTGGCACCAATGGCTTATAAGAGGGATCAGCAAGCTACAGTTCTTAGGCCAAATCCATCCCCCTGGCTATTTTGTACAGCCTGAAAGCTGAGAAATTTTACATTTTATTACATTTTTAAATGGTTGAAAAAATCAAAAGAAGTATAATACTTTTTGACACATGAAAATGATGATATTAAAATCTCAGTGTTGCCTGGCCAGTGTGGCTCAGTGGTTGAGCACCAACCCATGAACCAGGAGGTCACAGTTCGATTCCTAATCAGGGCACATGCCTGGGTTGCGAGCTCAGTCCCCAGTAGGGGGCGTGCAGGAGGCAGCCAATCGATGATGCTTTTCTCTCATAGATGTTTCTATCTCCCCCTCTCCTTTTCTCTCTGAAATCAATAAAAACATATTTTAAAAAATCTCCGTGTCCATCAATAAAGTTTTATTGGCACCCAGCCCTGTCCGTGTGTGTAAGTGCTGTCTCTGGCTGCTTTGTGCTCCGATGGCACACCTGAGTGTTTGGATCAGGACTGATGCCCTTTATAGAAAACGTTTGCCCACCCCTGGTTTATACTGTGCCCGTTGCTCTGCTTTTTTCACACCACCACTGACCCCGGAGATCTTTTGATATCAGCACGTATTAATCTACCTCATTCCTTTTAACTAAGGCTCTAGCCTATTTGGTTGTATCCTTGGGCTGTAATTGATCTAGCCAGTTCTTATGATGGACCCCAGATTCTTGTTTAAATGAAAAGAGTTCATGTCTTAGGGAGTTTAAAAAGGATCTCAAATGGCCACTCCATTCAATATTTATATCTGTTCTTTTAGAAATAGGATTGGTGCCAGCTTACAACAGGAGGGCAGGCCCCATCAAACTGTAAACCACGAAGACAGAGGTGAAATACCAGGAAAGGACTGGAGTCAAGATGCCTGCCCTTCCCGGCTGAGGAAGCCTGGATTAAATTTGAGCTGGAGGCTGCATTTGAATCATATTTGCAGATGATGCAAAAATCTTTGTGGGTGTTTATTTTCCTCAAGAGGAGGCTGAAGGCAGAATGCCTTTGAGAAGTTGGAAAAAATGCCAAGCAGGATAACACAGAGCAGTGTTTCCTACCCTTACAATTGCCAAATCTTGAAGTAAACGAACTATTATTTACTTAATATTTTTCTTTAATATATAATTATTTCATCCTGAGAAATGATATCCATGGTTCTGATGAGTTAGTGATACATGTATTTTTTTTCAGTGCACATAAATGTTTAACAAATGCTAAAATTAAACACACACACACACACACAACTTCATCCATGTACCACCTATGATAATCTTGCAAACCAACAGGAGTGTCTGTGCTAAATATTTTTAAATGCTGGGTGTCAAACACGGGGGCGTTGCCTTGCCAATTGCCATTTCCCTCTTCCTTCCTGTTGACAGAACCCGGACCTTTTTCAGCTGGCCATGAGCCCAGCCCTGGGAAATAAACCACATTCGGTTTAAGCTGACCTTGGCCATATAGTCTCCTGCACTTGTGATTGGTCTAGGGGTGGTCAGGTGACCCAGTTCTGGCCAAAGGGAAACTCTGCTGGGGAATTCTGGGAAAGAATTTCCTCTCTGATAAGAAAGAGGCACATGAAAAGAGACTTATTTGCCCCTTTCCTTCCCTTCCTGCTTTGGACATCGCAGTGTGAAGAGGTGATGAGTGAGCCCTGGCAGTCATCTTGTGACATTAGGTGGCCAGCCCAAGGACAAGTTGATGACTTGCTGATGACGGTGGAAAGGGAGGGCGCAAAGAGCCGTGGTCCTTTGTGAAACCCCGAGATGCCAAATACACCCAGGGTCTCTAATCTCCAGATGTCTTTTAAGTAAACAATAAATGTTATGATGGTCTGAACTGCTGCAGCGGAGCCTCTGAAACGATCCTGATGGATCCAGTCGGTTTGTCCTTGAGAGCTGGGCCTCAGGGTCAAACACACGCATGGTCATATTCCAGCTTCTCCGAGTAGCCCAGCTCTGTTATCCTGGGCAAGAGAAAGCGACTTCACTTTCCGACGCCTTCACTTTCTGGTCCATAGAGTACAACGAGTAACACTACTTAGACAGTCATTTTTGAGCAAAAGGAAAAAAATTTAAGTTCATTTAAAGCACTTAGAATATAGTAATGTTGTCCTTACTATTACTGCTATTATTATTAATTATTAGTTCTGTAATATTTAGATAATCCTCTAAAAATATGGGGAAAGGCATCATGGACAGGGCTAGGAAGTTGACAGCGCCTAATGAGAGGCCACCAGCTGGGCACAAACAGAGCAGAAAACGGCCCGGGTGTCGGAGCCGACGGAAAGCTGCAGATGAGTCAGCCTCAGTGAACGAGCTGAGTGGGAGCCCGGGGCTGGACCTCAGAGCCACGGGCAGGCTCCCGGCTGTGAACCTTCTGCTCCCCAGATCATGACTCACACCTTTCCAGGAGCATGGACTCTGCATTTGGTCAACTCGTCTTTTCAAAGGATGTGGGAAGCTGTCCTGGGTACCACGGCATGGAGACAGGGCCTGGGGGCTATTGACGTAAGAGAGTAGAAGGACTCAAGACCCAGGTCATCACTTCCTTCTGTTTAATTGACGAAGCAGCTGTTGGTCAAGTCTACAGCAGCCTGCATGGAAGGAAATAGGCCAGAAGGAGCACTGGATGATGAGTCACCAAGCTTGTGACTCCACATGGGACTCGGGGAAGTTCCTCTCCCTTTCAGACCTCGGTATCTCCAAATGGATAGTGGGGATCCAGGGCAACCCTTGGTCCTGTGACAGTGACAGATAGACATGTGTTTGGCTGCAAGTAACTGGAAATCCAACTGACCGTGGCTCAGACAAGCCCGGGTTTATTTTCCCCACAGAATACGAAGTTCACTGGGAGGCAGTTGTTGGTCTTGACTTAGTGGCTCAAGAGAATCAGGGCTCTTGCCGGCATCTTTGCACTCCTCTTGGCCTCTCCCTGTGGCTTCAGAGGGGATGCTTCAGGTCTTCTTAAGGTAGGAAGAAGGAATAAGGGCAGCACCAGCCACATCTGTCCCCTTTATCCCGAAGTAAAGCTTTTCCAGGACCCTCAGAGGAGCTCCCCTCACATCTCATTGGGCAGAGCTGATCCTATGACCGATCACATGCCTGCCTCAGCCGCAAGGGATGCTGGGTAAGTGACAATGTGGGCACCACTGTAAAAGGTGAAAGCTCCCTGCACTTGGCTTAATGCTTTGCTATTGTCATCTTGAAATTCTCAGTCATTTCAGGGCAAGGGGCCTTGCGTTTTCATCCTGCACTGGGTTCTGCATGGTTTCTAGCCCTGGGTGACCGCCTCCCTGCTCCTCACTGCCTCATTTCCTACCATCCTCTTTCTCCTCCTCGCTCGGTTCCCACTGGACACCCTTCTGCTCCCAAATGCTCAGAAGGGCATGGCCTGGGAGGAGGTGGCTCTGAGGCTGAGGCAGCCCCTGAAGTTGCTGGAAGCTGTCTGCTGTCCATTCCCTCCATGGCTGAGCAGCAAGGCCTTCCTGGAAGGGGCTCTGGTGGGCACAGGTCCATGTCCACTCTTTTATTTTTCTCTTTAACTATCTGTTTACCATCTCTTGGTAACACATCTTCGGGCCGAGCTTTAGAATGTTGGCAATGAGGAAATGAGGCAGTGCAATAGGGGATGAAAAGTTTGGGTTTTGGAGCCAATGCTTCCTCTAATTGCTGTGTGGCCTTGAGCAAGTCACTTCACTTCTCTGAGCCTCAGTTCTGTTTGATGTGAAGTAAGGACAATGGTATTTCGTTCTTGGGGCTGTTGTGAGGATGAAACGGCCCAGCATAGGGCCCGACACCCGGTAATCATTCAGGAAATGGTCCTGGTTATTAGAATATCAAAACTCGGAGTGAAAAATGAACTTTTGTGGAAAGAAAACAAAAGGCTGCCTCTTCCCGGGAGTCAGTTTGTCTCCTCACACCTCCCGGAGCACTTTACACGGATTTCTCATGGTCTGCTTTTGCTGTAGCTGCTTGTTTTCCAGCCTAGAAATAGCTATTTCCCCACCTGTACGGTCCCAGTCTTTTGGTTGAAAGTGGCAAACCAACTCAACTCAAAGCGGCTTAAGAAAAAAAAGTGTATGTGTATGTGTGTGTGGTTTATGTAAGTGAAAAGTTTGTGTGTGTTTTTTTATGTTTTTTATTGATTTTTAGATAGAGAGGGAAGGAGAGAGATAGAGAGATAGAAACATCAGCTCTGACCGGGAATCAAACTGGCAACCTCCTGGTTCATGGGTTGACGTTCAACCGCTGAGCCACACCCGTTGGGCATAAGGGAAAAATGTTGAGACAGGTTGAGCTTCAGGAATGGCTGGATCATGAGTGTGTGTGTGTGTGTGTGTGTGTGTGTGTGTGTGTGTGTGGTTTATCTAAATGAAAAGTGCTGAGATGGGTTGAGCTTCAGGAATGGCTGGATCCAGATGTGCTCCTCAACTGTCAGCTGTCAGTTAGGGTCACCCTGTGTGGTGGCAAAGATACCCCAGCTTTTCCTGGGCTTCCATTCTGCCAGGTCGGCAAGCCGAGTGGATAGAAGCTGATTTTGCTATGGAGCCCCAGCACAAGTGGAGTTGACTCTGGTGGGCCGGACGTGGGTCACATGCCCATCCCAGAACTACTAGTAAGCCCTGGGGCCTGGGAAAGGAATATGCTCACTGGCCAGCCTGATCCCTCTACCACTCTTATTGGGGAGATAGATGCCCACTCCCTCTTGAGTCACATGGAGACGTAGTGGGGGAGAAGTGACACCCCAAAGGAAGGACATGGTGCTGTTACCAGAAAGTGGGGGGATGGACAGTGGCCAGGTACAAACAACACCCCTTAACATTCCCGCTATTTCTGTCCACATGCTTGGGGCTCGATACGTGTTTGTTAAATGAATGAGTGATTGTACAAGTAAATCACGAAAGAAAAAGTTCATCTGATTTATGAGAAAGGACATGATCTGAGGGATACTTTTTTAGGAGCAGGAAGACAGCATCTGATATCCCATGTCCTGCCCATTTTTATTCTAAGTTCATAGATTGGCATCTTTTCAACTTCAAAGCCTGGATTCCGCCTGCCTGAGCGCAGAGCGAGGCTGCCTCACAGGTCATGTCCCACATGGTCCCGCCCACCGCAGGCCCGGGCAGATGAAGGGTGAATCAAGCCTGGCTCACTCTGCCCCGTGGGAAATGCACAGGAGGCCCCCACCCAGGGAGAGGATGAGCAGGGGCTGAGGAAGGCGCTGTCACGCTCTCTCCTCCACATCGGCAGCCCCAGCAGGCCACACGTTCACCCAGTTCTCCTTCTCATCAGGAACTTCTGAAGATCCTCTTTGCGCCTCAGTCACACACAGGGTCTGTACAGGGGCTGCGTGGAGCGAGGTGGGCTCAGGAGCCTGGCAGACGGGCACACACGCTCAGTCAGAGGGGGCACTGGGACCCGGCTGCAGCCCACTGCGGCCCCGTGCAAATGTGAGAGCAGTGCAGACAAACCTTCGGATATTTTCAAATAGACTTTTTTTTTTTAATGTTTTAAAATATTTTTATTTTTATCGATTTTAGAGAGGAAATGAGAGGGAGAGAGGGAGAGATAGAAACATCAATGATAAGAAAGAATCATTGATCGGCTGCCTCCTGCACGCCCCCTTCTGGGGATCGAGCCTGCAACCCAGGCATGTGCCCTGACCGGGAATCAAACCCGGGACCTTTCAGTCCGTAGGCCAATGCTCTATGCACTGAGCCAAACCAGCTAGGGCTCACATAGACTTTTTAGAGAATTTTAGGCTCACAGCAAAATTGAGTGGAAAGCCCAGAGAAGTCACACACACACCCTGCCTCTCCACGCACAGGCTCCCCCATATCACCTTCCCCCACCAGAGTGGCACATCTGTTATGTCTACAGCTGACATTAGGGTTCGCTCTTGGTGCTCTACAGTCTATGGGTTTGGACAAATAAATAATGACATAACCCACCATTCCAGTATCATCCAGTATCATTAAGGATTTCCAATGCCCTAAAAATCCTTTGTGTTCTGCCTAGTCCTCCTCCCCTCCCCTCGAACCCATGGACACTACTGATCATAGTTTCGCCTTTTCTAGGCCTTTCCAATTTTCATTGCTTTTCCTAATAATATCCATGGCTTCAGCTGGATTGAGAGCGTCCACTCTGAAAGGTAGGTGCCCAGGCCAGTCTGGTTAAATATTTTGAATATTATCCATTTTTTAAAATGCTGATGATAAATTTTAATTTTATGAAAACACCATGCAGGGCAAATAAAATAGGCTGCAGGCTGCATTTGGCTTGCGGGCCGCCAGTGTGAGACGTCAGATGTGGGGAATAAGAAGAGTGAGGTTGGTCTGGAAGACCTATCCCAGCTCTGCCACTTCCTAGCTGTGTGACCCCGGGCTAGTCACCTCGCCTCTCTGATCCATCTGTCTAGTGAAGGGCTTGAGCATGTGATTATGGAAGTGGGGACACATCCAGTGCCAATCTCTGAGGTTTGATGTCCTGGAATTTTCACACGCTCCCTCCAACAGCAGTATGCCCAACAAACCAAAACATAGATGTATTTTTCATGAAAAAGTCGAAGATGATAAAAATATCAATGATCCCTGGAAATATGTAGGGTTTTGGGGTAGAGAGAAGAGAGACTGGTGGGTTGAGATTAGATGTCAGTCTGGCTGGGCAAGGGGACCAACTTCTCTGCATCCCAGAAACCCTCATTACAACAACCATCTTGATGAGGGCTAACACTGATTCTGGGCTCGGAGCCAGGCTCTAGAGCCAGGCTGCCGGGGGTCTAATCCCAGTTCTGCCATGGTGTAACCTTGAGCAAGCAACGTGACCTCTCTGTGCATCAGAGCTTCAGGATGCTGGGCTGTGTGATGGTGCCCCCTGAACCGGACGGTGCATGGCTGTCCCTGGTGGCCCTGAGGTCCTTGTCGGGAAGGCGAAGATAATATCTATGAGGGTTAAATGAGTGTGAAGCAGTGCCTGGCACAAGGTAATGGCCACCAGGAGAAGTGTTATTATCTCTGTGCCATGTGCTTCACCTGCATCTAGCACTAATGTAATCACCCCATTTTAAAGAAGAGAAAACTGAGGCTCAGAGAGGGTCAGTAACGCACTCAGGGTGACTCAGCTAGTGAGTGGTCGGCAACAACAACAATAAAAGTAATCTACACTAATAAAAGAGAAAGATGAAAATTGACCATACCTTCGCGATGCCCACCAGCCAATCAGGAGCGAGTATGCAAATTAACCCAACAAAGATGGTGGGTTAATTGCATATGCAGGTGCTGAGCGGGCCGGGAGTGGCGGGGGGGGGGGGGGCGCCCAGGATGGCCTCTGGGCAGTGTGGGAAGGCGGAAAGGCGGCTCCAGGCCAGAGCAAAGGCGGTGCCGGCAGCCAGAGGAAGGAAGGCCCATTCTTGCATGAATCTTCATGCATCGGGCCTCCAGTAATGTGACAAGATTGGAAGCATCCAATACTGAGTTAGCGCCCAGTTGTCACATGCTGGGCCTGCTGCTTTGAGCGCATTAGCTGGAGTCTGGCTCCAGCACCTTCTTACTGCTCCCTCCCCCAGCCCTGCTTCCACTCCACTTAGAGGGTCAGATCCAGGCAGGCCTGCAAGAGCATGAGTCTAGTTCTCAGGGTGCATGGTTAGGTGGTGGTGCACCCTGGCCCTGTGACCAGAACCTCACCCCTTCTTCCCCTTTTATCCTCAGATTTCAAAGCACTTTACACGCACACTCTAATTAGAGAAGACACCTTCTTGCACTCCTGAGAGGCAGGTATTTGTAATTACCTGACCCTGTGAGGCTGCAGGGCATGCAGGCATCGGGGCTGCACTCATTACCAATTCCAGGGTATACTCACAGGATGTGGCCAGACAGCCTTGACCGCTACCTTCTCGCAGGCTCTCCCAGACTACCTGATCCAAAGTGGTTCCCTCCTCTGTCTCATGCACCTGCTCTGTTCCTAGGTAGCGCTTATCAGGTTTTCAAAAATTGGGTATTTATTTAATAGTATATAGACTTAAAAGAATAGCAGCAGCTACATTTCTAGAACAGCCACTAGGTGCTGGTTCTGCACTTTGCTTGTATTGACCTCCTGGGGCACAGAGAGGTTAGGTTACTTCTTCAAGGTCACATTGCTAGTGAGGAAGTGGCATTTCATTGTTTATGTTTGTTCATTTGTCTGAGTATTTAGTGTTTGTCTCCCCGACTCATCTATCCATCCAACCATCTATCTATCCATATAGTCAACACATGTACTTAACAAAAACTCTGTGCCTGGCTGGGCGTTAGGACCTGCGCACACAGAAGTGCCCTTGTTCCTTGTGGCGTCTCCAGTGCCTCGTACAATGTCTAGCACGGAACAGGCACTCAATAAACACTCGACAATTGAATGAATTCAGGACCCTGTGCTTAGGCTGTGTGACAGCACCAGTCCTTGAGTAAACACAGGTGTCTCTTTCTGCGCCCCAGGGAGAAGGAAAACCACAGTGTTGGCTCTTTCTTAATCTCCATGCTCCCCACATCTCCACACCTTTGCTCAAGCTGTTTCTTTTGTGGCCTTTCCTTTCCCATCATTTAGATCGGGGTTTGGTAAACCATGGCCTGGCAGCCACATCTGGCCCATCACCTGTTTAGTTTTTTTAAAATATGTTTTTATTGATTTTAGAAAGAGGAAGGGAGATAGAAGTATCGATGAGAGAGACACATTGATCGGCTGCTTCCTGCATGCCTCCCAACGGGGATCAAGCCCACAACCCAGGTATGTGTCCTTACCGGGAATCAAACCAGCAATCTCTTGGTCCATGAGTTGATGCTCAACCACTGAGCAACACCAGTCGGGATGACCTGTTTTTATATATAAAGTTTTATTGGAACACAGCCGCATCTGTTTGTCTAACTATTATCTAGGGCGGCTTTTGGACTCCAACAGCAGACTTGGGTAGTTGTGACAGAGACCTGTGGAGCCTAAATATTTACTACGTGGCCCTTTACAGAGAAGATTTGCTGACTTCTGATCTAACTGACTTTTCTATTTCCTTTAAGAATGAATTGAAATGCCTCCTCCTCCAGGAACTATTCTGTGATCTACCAAGTGAGTTAAAGGTCCCTACTATGTGTTCCCCCAGCCCCATGCTTTTCCCTCTAAAACTATGCTTCTCAACAAATCCTTACCCCAGGAGCCTTTTAACATATTTTTTTCCAACTTTCCAAGTCTCCTCCCCCAATGAAATTTGAATGCACAGATAAACTGTATACCTACGTATGTACTGTGGTCATTTGTAATATCTATGACCTTTTTTTTGCCTATGCTAACATAAATCTTTTAAAAATATATGTTTTTATTAATTTCAGAGAGGCAGGGAGAGGGGGAGAGAGATAGAAACATCAATGATGAGAGAGAATCATTGATCGGCTGCCTCCTGTATGTCCCTCCTGGGGATCAAGCCCACAACCTGGGCATGTGCCCTGACTGGAAATTGAACTGTGACCTCCTGGTTCATAGGTCAATGCTCAACCACTGAGCCATACCACCTGGGCAATATAACTCCTATTACCTCGTATTTATTCAGTCGGCCAGAATGTATTGAGCAACCACTACATGCCAGCCCCTGTTCTGGACATAGAGGACAGATGGTGACTGTAACAGACACAGCCCCTGCATCTAATCATCTTCCTGGGAATGGTCCTTCACCAGACTCTGAGCAACTTGGAGGCAGAGATCTGGCTAATTCAACTTTACATAAGAATATATCCCAGAGCCTGGCACATAGTAGGCGGTTAATGAATTCAACAACTTGCTCATGCGTGTAGTTATGGAAATGTAAAGGCGCCAGAGGGCCAGCATGATAGGAAAAAATAAAATTGCATCGGAATAGAAACAGATTATCGGGTTGATGGTCATGTTTTGGAGATTTTCAATGACGCCTGCCAGTTATTCAGTTGGTGAACAAACATCGAGTCATTGCATAAACTGGACCAGTAGGCCATGGTTGGGCACCATCTTGCCCAGGGCTCTGTGACACAGATGTCACAGACTGCTAGTCCCAACTATGGATGTATATTTTGTTTGTTCTCTACAGTTGGTCACACACACAGAGAAATTAAATTGATTGCCACACTTTAGAAATTGGGCGGTGGCATATAGACTTCTGTCTTCTTGGGAACAATCGGACAGACCTGGGCCTGCCTTCCTCACTGGCAGGAATCAGAGGGAGCTGAGCAGCAGCTGCCCCTTTAGATGGGACACACACTCCCCAGGCTGCCCCGGTCTCCACCTCTCCCTGCTGTCTGCTTGACCTAGAGACAGGGGTCAGCTGCTATTCAGCACCATGTGCTTTCTTTACACCCTTCACTCCTGCTAGGCTCCTAAAGGCTTTAGCGTTTCTGATCCCCAGGGTGTGGCGGCAGGAGGGTCACAGAGACCTGCGGGCGTGTCTATGACCGTGACAGCGTGCTGGCTCTCAGCCCCAGCCCCTGCCCTTCCCCTGCTCCGCTCTGTATCTCCCCGCAGAGCTGTCTTTTCCCACTTCCCTGCCCTCTGGCTTCCCTGGGGGTCTGGCCTGTGGGAGGCCGCATTGGAGGGGGCGAGTGGAGGGGAGGGAAAGAGAGAAGCCCCTCTCTGTGCCTTGGGCACCAGACATGCTCCTAGGTGCCTGCACGCTCTCCCTGGTTCTAGCCCTCACCCAGCTGGTTTCTGGGCGTCAGTGACACCACCTTGTCTCCTGGCCCGCCAACCCCAGGGATTGTAGCAGCTTCCTGCTCTGGTTGTCTCACCCTTCTGTGGCGTCTCCACCACATGGAACCATCCCCTTGTCAAACCCTCTGTTGAAGGATATGAGTGTATGCCTGGAGGCAAGTGACTTCTTTCTGGGAGATGTGCTCGATGGTCTGAGTCCTCTGGGTACTGCTGAGGGGAAGGGACAGCGCCTCTGACCGCCATGACCCCAGCGGGCAGACTTGACAGGGGGCCCTGGCGGGGCAGGAGGAAACGGCTCTTCTGGAGTTGCTGGCGTCAGACACTTGGATGAGATGGGCCATGGAGTGGGATCAGTACAGCTGTGGCGGCACAGGGGAGGGGAAGCTGGAGCGTCCAGCTGGAGTCTTTTTCTGACGCTGGGAGAGCCCTGAACTGGGAGGCCAGAGATAAAACCTGGCAACTTCCCAGCACTCGATATAGAACTCATTAGGGGACTGGGGCTGGCCTTGGCTCTTGCCAAACTGAAGACGGGGAGTGGGGCGAGGGGGGGGAGGGAAAATTTATATGGGCATATCTGTTGTAATATAAATGGTGTAGCCCAGTTTCATTCTTTCTTGAATTCAGGAATTTGCAGCCCTGTGCTCATGGTGATCACATTGGTGGAGGATGACTAACTATTAAAAAATAAAAAGGAACTATACTGAACGTTCTTTTCGCTTCCTTTTGATGGACAATTCAGGGAATTCTTCACAAGCCATGAATGCGCATGCTGGTGCATGTGTGTGTGCTTCACGTGTTTCTACAGAGCACCTTGCTGGGGTATTTTAGAAAATGAGTGTCTACCGTGTGAGTGACAGGGGGCTCTGCAGGGCAGCTCAGTCTTTGGGAACAGACATCGCTTCAGCTCTTTGGTCATTATCTGTCCTCCCCACCAGATTGGAACCACCAAGGGGACAGCAACATGCCTACTTTGCTCCCCTTGTACTTAGGAGCCTGACACATAGTAGGTGGGAAAGTATTAAGAAAAGCCTTGGTACACCATACACAAAAATAAACTCAAAATGGATTAAAGACTTGAATATAAAACCTGAAACCATAAAATGCCTAGATAGAAACATAGGTGGTAATTGCCTTGACTTTGGTCTTAGTGATAATTTTTTTGAATTTGACACCAAAAGCAAAGGCAACAGAAGTAAAAATAAACAAGTGGGATTATATCAAACTAAAAAGCTTCTGCAAAGCAAAGGAAACCATAAACAAAATGAAAAGGTAGCCTACTGAATGGGAGAAAATATCTGTAAATCATGTATCTGATAAAGAGCTAATATCCAAAATATATAAATATTAAAAATGGCGGCAGAGTAAGTGGAAGCTACACTGACACTCTCCTAAGGACTAAACTGGAAATACAACTAAAATACAGAAAAACCACCCTGAAAAATCAACTGAAGACTAAATAAAGAGCACCCTAATAACCAAGGAAATGGAAAGTGGAGACCACATAGAGACTGGTAGAAAGTGCGGAGACACAAAAGGGATGGTCAGGCTCCCACAGACAGCAGCTAAAGTCTGGAGGGATATCTTAGCTGTGGGGGGGTTCCAAATGAGAACTCTGGGGGTCTAAACTCCAAGCTTGGTTCCCCAGCCCAGAGAACCAGACTTGATACAGGTGCCCACATAACATCTGGCCGTGAAAAGCAGCAGGTTTGCTGTCTGCCAGCCAGACGCTGGAAATGCAGGCACCCCCTTAGAAGGCCAACACACAAAATTTCATGTGCAGCCACTCCCCTTGGGTTCCAGCCAGAGGGAGGGCAGAGTGGACTGGAACTGTGTGAGGAGAGTCCAGGGTTGGGGGCTCTGGGGTTGGAGCTTGCAGGGCAGCTACCCTGGTTTCCTGTGCTGAGTCATTCCCTCACACTATAGAACTTTGCTATCCAGGTGGTTTTTGCCTGGGGGAAAGGCAGTTGCCCCACCCTGTTGGAAGACCTTTCACCCCACCCTGTGGTCAATAGCCTGAGGCTAATAAAAACTGATTGTCAATTGGACTGCAGGCAGAGATGGATCTCTGGAGGCTTTGAGTCTTTGCCTGATCTCATTCTGGGCCCGGGGCTAGGAAAAGCAGACCCTGGTGCACATCTTGGTCCTTTCCAAAGGCACCCAGTCCCAGCAGAGGGAGCCACAAGCAGTAGATTGCTGATAGCCTCAAACAGGGTACTCAGGGCCAGACAGAAACAGCATCTGGCATTGTCCTGCACTAGAGATTGGGAGTTGTAGCAGATATAACTATGCAAACCCAAACAGGCAGCCAAACTGGGGAGACAAAGAATACAACCCCCAAATGAAATAACAAGAGAATTCTCCAGAAGGAGAGATAAATGAAATGGAGATAAAAAATTTATCTGATATAGAGTTCAGAATAATGATGACAAAGATGCTCAACAGCATGAGAAAAGATATAGTAACTATGAAAAAAGACCATAAAGTATAATCTAGCACCAATAAAGAACACCTTGGAAGGAATACACAGCAGATTAGGGGAAGCTGAGGATCAAATAAGTGAATTAGAAGACAGTGTAGAAAAAAATCACCTAATCCGAGAACCAAAAAGAAAAAACAATTAAAAAATATGAGGACAGCTTAAGGGAGCTGTGGGACAACATGAAATGTAACAATATTCACATAATATGAGTGCCAGAGGGAGCATAAAATGAACAAGGGATAGAGAACATGTTTAAAGTAATAATGGCAAAAAACTTCCCTAACCCGGTGAAGGAAAAAGTCAGACAAGTCCAGGAGGCACAGAGTCCCAAGCAAGAAAAACCTTAACAGGCCCATGTCCAGACACATCATAATTAAAATGCCAAAAAGTAAAGACAAAGAGAGAATCTTAAAGTCAGCAAGAGAAAAGCAATTTGTTACCTACAAAGGAGTTCCCATAAGTCTGTCAGCTGATTTTTCATCAGAAACTCTACAGGCCAGAAGGGAATGGCATGAAGTATTCTAGGTAATGAAAAGCAAGGATCTGAAACCAAGATTACTATATCCAGCAAGGCTATCATTCAATATAGATGGTGAAATAAAGAGCTTCCCAGACAAAAAAGGCTAAATAAGTTCATCACCACAAAACCAGCACTGCAAGAAATGCTAACGGGACTGCTGTAATGAGAAAAAGAAATAGAGGGAGAGAGAAACATAGGCATAAAGAATTAAAATGGCAATAAATAAGTACCTATCAATAATAACCTTAAATATAAATGGATTAAATGCCCCAATCAAAAGACATGGGGTAGCTGAATGGATACAAAAACATGAACCAATTATATGCTGTCTACAAGAGACCCACCTCAGAACAAAATACTCACACAGGTTGAGAGTGAAGGGATGAAAAAATATTTTCCATGCAAATGGAAACAAACAAACAAAAAAAGCTGGGGTAGCAATACTCATATCTGACAAAATAGATTTCAAAATGAAGGCCATCACAAGAGACAACAAAGGTCACTACATAATACTAAAGGCTTTGATCCAACAAGAGGATATAATCCTGGTAAATATATATGCACCCACTATAGGAACACCTAAATATATAAAAAACTTCTAGAGGATTTTAACAGAGGTTGACAACAATACAGTCATGTTAGGGGACTTTAACACACCACTGACTTCACTGGATAGGTCTTCCAGACAAAAACTTAACAAGGAAACAGTGACTCTAAAGGACACACTGAATCAGATGGATTTAATTTACTTTTATAGAACATTTCACCCCAAAGATGAAGAATATACATTCTTCTCAAGTGTACATGGGTCATTCACAAAGATAGACCACATATTAAGACACAAAACAAATCTCTACAAGTTCAAGAAGATTGAAATCATATCAAGCATCTTCTCAGATCATAATGGAATGAAAGTAGAAATCAACTACAGTAAAAACACTCAAAAACATTCAAACACATGGAGGCTAAATAGCATGTTGTTAAACAATAAATAGGTTACCAACAAGATCAAGAAAGAAATAAAAAACTTCCTGGAAACAAATGAAAATGAACACATAACAACCCCAAATCTCTGGGACATAGCAAAAGCAGTCCTGAGAGGAAATTTCATAGCACTATGGGCCTACCTCAAAAAACAAGAAAAATTAATAACAAACTATTTAACCTTACAACGGAAAGAATTAGAAAAAAAAAAACAACAAGAAGAAAAGCCCAAAGTACAAGGAATGAAATAATAAAGATTAGAGCAGAAATAAACGACATAGAGACTAAAAAAAACAACACACACACACAAAACAAACAAACAAACAAAAAATCAATGAAACCAAGAGCCAGTTCTTTGGAAAAATAAACAAGATTAATGAATCATCAAGAAACAAAGAGAGAGGACCCAAATAAATAAAATCAGAAATGAAAGCGGAGAAGTAACAATGGACACCATAGAAATACAAAGGATTGTAAGAAAATACTATGGACAACTATATATCAACAAGCTGGATAATGTGGATAAAATGGACAAATTCCTAGAAAAATACAATCTCCCAAAACTGAATCAGGAAGAAGCAGAAAACCTGAAAAGGCCAATAACAACTGATGAAATAGAAGCAGTAATTAAAAAAACTCCCACCAAACAAAAGCTCTGGTCTGGATGGCTTCACACGGGAGTTTTACCAAACATTCAAAGAAGAACTAACACCTATCTTCCTCAAACTAGTCAAAAAAAAAAAAAATTCAATAGGAAGGAACACTTCCAAGCTCTAAGAAGCCAGCATTATCTTAATTGCAAAACCAGATAAAGTCACTACAAAGAATGAGAATTACAGGCCAATATCCCTGATGAACATAGATGCTAAAATCCTCAACAAACTATTAGCAAATTGGATCCAGCAATATACTGAAAAGATCATACACCATGACCAAGTGGGATTTATGCCAGGGATGCAAGGCTGGTACAATATTCACAAATCAATAAATGTGACACATCACATAAACAAATTGAAAGACAAAAATCACATGATCATATCAATAGATGAAGAAAAATCATTAAAAAAAATCCAACATCCATTTTTTATTAAAAACTCTCAGCAAAGTGGGAATAGAGGGACCATATCTCAACATAATAAAGGCCATATATGACAAACCAACAGAAAACTACAGGATGTTGAAAAAAGAGGTAAAGATATGGATTGGTAGAATTAACATCATTAAAATGTCCATACTACCCAAAGCAATCTACAGATTCAATGTAATCCCTATTAAAATACCAACAGCATATTTCACAGATCTAGAACACATACTCCAAAAATTCATATGGAACCAAAAAGATCCTGAATAGCTGCAACAATCTTGAGAAAGAAGAACAAAGTTGGAGGAATCACAATACCAGATATCAAGTTATACCTCAAAGACACCATCATCAAAACAGCCTGGTACTGGCCCAAGAACAGGCATATAAATTAATGGAACAGAACAGAGACCCCAGAAATTGACCCAAGCTATTATACTCAATTAATATTTGACAAAGGAGGCAAGAGCATACAATGGAGTTAAGACAGTCTTTTCAATAAATGATGCTGGGAAAATTGGACTGGTACATGCAAAAGAAAACTACAGGATGTTGAAAAAAAGAGATAAAGATATAAACAAGTGGAAGAATATACCGCCAACTTACACCATACACTAGATAAAAGTCTTAAATATAAGTAGTAAAACCCTAAAAATCCTAGAAGAAACCATAGGCAGCAAAATCTCAGATATCTCTGGTAGCAATATATTTAAGGATACATCTCCTAGGATAAATGAGGAAATAAACAAATGGGACTACATCAAAATAAAAAGCTTCTGCACAGCAAAAGAACTCATCAGCAAAATGAAAAGGGAGCCCAATGTATGGGAGAACATATTTGGCAATGATACATCTGATAACGGATTAATATCCAAAACATATAAGGAACTCACACAACTTAACAAAATTAAGACAAACAATCCAATTAAAAATGTGCTAAGAACCTAAATAGACACTTCTACTTGGGGACATACAGATGGCCAAGAGACTGTGGCAAGCCGGCATGGCCATGGCATACTCAGCCCCACGTTGGGCGTCTTATGTGCCGCTCCAGCTCAGCCAGGTTCAGTGACCCTGAGAGGGGGCGGTGAAGGATTGAGAAAAGACAGACAAGAGAAGAAAGCTGGGTCTGGGTGGGACACTGTCCTCTCTGATGGAGAGCCCCTCTGATGGAGAGCTAGCGACAGTGGCATGGACTACAAGCCGTGTCTTTATTTTATAGCCAGTTTCCACGAGGCAAAGTAAGGGCGTGCACAAGATGTTTACAATATTCTCGTGGGTTTTGATCCTACTCAATTACATGCACCTGAACTCTATCAAGCCCACATCACTCAGGCACGTGGGGCCACGTGTTTGGACCATAGGTTCAAGCTTACAACTATAGATATTGGCTATAATTGTGCTGGGAGGGCTCTGCCCTCCAAGCTGGGACTTGCACATGGCAATGAGAGGACTGTGCCCTCTCATTAGTCCGAGGCTTGAACCTATCCAAACACTGTAGCCACTCTCCACAGAGACATATGAAAAAAATTGCTAAAGTCACTGATCATCAGGGATTGCAAATTAAAACGACAATGAGGTATCACTTCACACCAGCCAGAATGGCTACCATCAACAAATCAACAAATGACAAGTGCTGGTGAGGATGTGGAGAAAAGGGAACCCTAGTATACTGCTGGTGGCAATGCAGACTTGTGCAGCCACTGTGGAGAACAGCATGGAGTTTCCTCAAAAATTAAATATGGAACTGCCATTTGACCCAGTGATTCCACTGCTAGGACTATATCTTAAGAAACCTGAAGCACCAATCAGAAAGAATGTATGCACCACTATCTATGTTCATAGCAGCACAATTTATGATTGCTAAGATCTGGAAATAGCCCAAGTGCCCATCAGTAGATGAGTGGATAAAAAAGCCATGTACATTACACCATGGAATACAGCAGTAAAAAAGAAGGATCTCTTACCCTTTAAGACAACATGGAGGGACCTGGAGAGTATTATGCTAAGCAAAATAAGTCAGACAGAGAAAGGTAAGTATTACATGATCTCACTCATATGTGGAATCTAGTGAACAAAATAAACTGATGAACAAAATTGATCCAGAGACACAGAAGCATAGAATAGACTTCGGAATCTCAGAGGGAAGGTGGAGGAGGGTGGGTGGGTGGGTGGGAAAAGATCAACCAAAGAACTTGTATGCATAACCCATGGACACAGACAATAGGGTGGTGGAGGCCTGGGGTGGAGGATGGGGGTGGGCTAGAAGGGGTCAATGGGGGCAAAAAGGGGGTATAAGTAATACTTTCAACAATAAAGATTTAATTTAAAAAAGAACTCATACAACTCAATAGCAAAAAAAATCAAACGTGCGAAAACGTGCGATAAAGAAATGGGCAGAGGATCTGAATATTTTTCCAAAAAAGACACACAGATGACCAACAAGCACATGAAAAGATGCTCAACATCCCTAATCTACAGAGAAATGCAAATCAAAACCACAATGAGATCTCACCTCACACCTGTTAGAATGGCTATTATCAAAAAGTCAACAAACAACAAACACTGGTGAGGGTGTGGGGAAAAGGGACCCCTCCCGGTACTGTAAATTGGTGCAGCCACTATGAAAAACAGTACGGAGGTTTCTCAAAATAGTAAAAGTAGAGCTATCAGATGACCCAGCAATTCCACTTCTGGGTATTTATCTGAAGAAATCCAAAACTAATTTGAAAAGATGGATTATTCACCCGTATGTTCACTGCAGCATTATTTACAACTAGTAGCTTGAAGAATCCTGCAAGCTGCCGCCCGCTCCGCCCCACCCAGGCTTTCCCTCTGGCAGCCACCTTGCTTTCCAATTTTCCTCCCTCTTCCTTCTGAGTTGTCTTCAGTCTTCACTCCTCCCTCCCTCGGTGTATGCAAATTAACCGCCATCTTGGTTGTGGTAATTTGCATACTTGCCCTGATTGGCCGGCGGGCGTGGCTTTGGCTAGTGGGCGTGGCTTGGGTGTAGTGAAGGTGTGGTCAATTTGCATATATGTCTATTATTATGTAGGATAGCCATGACATGGAAACAACCTAAGTGCCCACCTAGGGATGAATGGATCAAGAAAATGAGATACACGCGCGCGCACACACACACACACACACACACACACACACACACACACAATGGAGTATTATTCAACCTTTAAAGAAATAAATCTTGCCCAGCCGGTATAGTTCAGTGGTTGAGGGTCGGCCTATGAACCACGAGGTCATGGTTCAATTCCCAGTCAGGGCACATGCCCGGGTGCCCAGGTCGTGGGTTCGATTTCCAGTGGGGGTTGTGCAGGAGGCAGCCAATCAATGATTCTCTCAGTATTGATGTTTCTGTCTCTCCCCCTCTCCTTTCCTCTCCGAAATCAATAAAAATATTTTTAAATTAAATTTAAATTTAAAAATGAAATCTTGCTATTTGCACAATATGGATGGACCTTGAGGGCATCATGCTGAGTGAAATAAGTCAGAGAAAGACAAATACCATATAATCTCACTTACATGTGGAATCTAAAAAAAAAAACAAAAACAAAAAAATGGAGCTCACAGATACAGAGAACAGATTGGTGGTCCCCAGAGGTGAGGGTTGGGGATGGGCAAAATGGGTGAAGGGGATCAAAAAGTACAAATTTTCAGTTATAAAATATGTAAGTTATTGGGATGTAACCTACAGTGTAGTGTTTATAGTTAATAACACTGCATTACATATTGGAAAGTTGCTAAAGAGTAGATCTTAAAAGTTCTCAGACAAGGAAAAAATGTTTTTAACTATGTATGATGAAGGATGTTAATAAGACTTGTGCTGACCATGTCACACTATGTACAAATCATTGTGTTGTACACTTGAAACTAACATAATGTTATATGTCAATTATACCTCAATAAAAATTAAATGAAATTAAAAATCTTTTATAATTGGTTTGTTTCCCTGCAGAGTTCTAGTGTGATCTCTGGGATCTACCTCTGAGCATTTGCATATGCTCTTTCCTCTACCTGCATAGCCTTTCCAGCCCTTTTAGCCCAGTTAATACCCCATTCCCATTCACATCTCAGCTCCAATGTCACCGCCTCAGGGAAGCCTTCCCTGATTTTCCAGACAAGATTTGGTGCCCTGTCACACATCCTTACATCATTCATTCATTTACTGTTTCTTTTCATCACTTAAACATTCAACCACTTATCCAACTAGGCTCTAGCCTTTGTTTCAGGCCCTGGGACACAGCCTTGCCCTCACGGAGCTCACATCTGAGGATCATTCAATAAACAAGTAAACAGACAAAATAAATTTAGATTGATATGAAGTAAACAACCAGATTTAAGTGGCAAGAGACTGACTGGTGGGAGGCAGTGGGGGGCCTCCCTGAGTAGGTGATGTTTGAATCCAGATATAAGTCAAGAGGGAGCTGGCTGTGGGAAGGTCTGGGAAAGCACACCAAAGAGAGGGACTGGAACGTGCAAAGGCCCTGAGGCAGGAACATGCCCAGCACAATTTAGAAACAGCCAGGAGGCCATTGTGTCTGGAGCACAGTGGGAAGATGAGCTCAAGACAGGTGAGGTGGTGGCAGGTCGCGCAGGGCCTTTAGGCCACACGAGCACTCTGCATTTGGGTCTGGGAGCAGAGGACAGCCATTGGAGGGTTTTAACAAGCTCTTGTGTTTCTTCACCGTCCCAGTCTTCATCAGCACTTGTAATCCTGTTTTTGCATGACTATGGATTAGAGTGGTGTCTGGCTTTCCACCTGATTGTGAGTTCCCAGGGGGACAGCCATGTCCCTTCTGGTCCCCAAATATGTGTGTGTGTGGCTTACAGAACGTGTAGGCCTCAGGTTGGGTGCCCCCAAAAGCCAAACAAGGATTTAAGTCATTTGTTTGGGAGTTGGTCCCAGGAAGTAAGGGAGTGAGGACCCGAGACAGGGAAGGGAAGGCAGGCAGCCATTCAGGGTACATCATGAGCAGATTACTGGGCTCATCCCACTGGGAAGTTCTGGGGCTCGTGTTGAACATGCCCCCAAGAGGCAAGGAACCGGGTTTTCATCCACCACCTCCCACCAGCCACTGGGCTAGGGCTGCTGCCAGGGGATGAACTCGTGGGCACCTCCGGCTTGCCTTGCATGGGCTCAGTGGGCTTTGATGGCCAGAGAGAGCCCTCAGCAAAGAGATGCAGGCACTGCCAACTGGAAGCCATTGGGCTGGCGAACAGAAGGGCGCAGTCTATATTTAAGTAAATGAATGACTGCTTACCGGTAGAGAGAAATGCCTCTGAACACGTTAGCGTGGGCACCACTTCCTCTTGAATTTTCAGCGAATCCCCGGAATTGCTCAGGGGGGTGGCTTTTGCTCCAGTTTGCTGGTTTTTGTGCGGCCAGGGAGGAAAGCTCTGGAAGCCTGCCCTGCCATCCCAGGAGGCTAGGGTTCACCACATCCTAGGAATTTGGGGAACAGAAAGTTGGATTTTTCTCTAGGAAGCAGTTTCCTCAACAGTCTACAAGCCTTTATCAGCGTTCAGCCATCTCTTCTTCGGGCACCAGCTCTGGTGGTGTGGGCCCTGCATTCCAGGAGCAAAGCCCTGCTCTCCTTCCCCCGCCTGGGAAAACTGGACCACATTCGGATGGCACCATGCCCTCCGCCCACCGCCCGGAAACTGGTCTGGCCGGCCACAGGGTGGGTGGGGAGGAACGCAGAGCTGTTTGAACATGCCCCTGGCCACCTCAGTAGACGTGGGAGACGGTAGGGACTTCGCTGCAGAAACGTGATGAGGTTATAGTTTCCCCTGGTGCAAATCCCTCGCCCCATGAACGGGCCTGTGCATCCAGAGAGGGTGTGTGGAGGCCTCTAAGACGCAGTGGGGCAGAGGGACGCCTTTCAGCTGAGGAAATCAAAGAATCCTGCCCATTAGCTGGAGCCCATGAGGCCTCCCACCCCTGCTGGGCATCACTCCTTTAGAGCAGGTTCCTTAACCGTGGCACTCTTGATCTTTGGGGCTGGTTATTTAATTTTCTGTGCTGTGAGGCTGTCCTGGGCATTGTAGGGTGTTTAACAGCATCCCTGACCTCTACCCTCTATGTGCCAGGAGCAGATCCCCTTTCCCAGCCATGACAATAAAAAATGTCTCCAGACATTACTTAATGTCCCGTAGGCTGCAAAATCACCCCTGACCGGGAACCACGGCATTGGACCCAAAAGTACTTACATAAGAGCTTACTTTGTTCCAAGCCCTGTGTTCAGTGATTTACATGTGTCGATGCATTGAGTCTTCACAGCAAACTTATCAGGTTGGGGCTGATATGGCAGCCCCATATTGTCACGCCCCAGCTGCTACTGTTGTTCTCCCCTCCTTAGGGTGTTGCCTGGTCTCGTGGTGCAAGATGCCTTGACCTCACATCCACATTCCAGCCAGTGGGAAAAGGGAAGGGGGAAAGGCTTAGCCCTTCCCTTAAAGTACAACCTGGAAGTTGTCCATATTGCTTGATCACATCCTATTGGTCCACACGTGGTCACATGGCCATATCTAACTACAAGGAAAGCTGGGAAATGTAGTCTTTATCCATATAGTCCCATACTCAGTTATGGGTCCTTTACTATGGAATAGGGCAGGATACTAATTGACAACTCACAGTCTCGACCACATCCTATTTTATAGATGGGGAAGCTAAGGTACAGGGTGGTTAAGTACTCCTCTGAGGACACACAGAAAATAAGGAAATAAAGTAAGAAAATGTATATAAAGTGCTAGGCACCCCATAGGAGTGTAAAGTGGTCCCTCTTGCCATACAACCTTTTAGTATCATCCATTGCAATTTATCGAGTCTCCTTTAGTGGAAGATGCTGGAAGTTTTCCTGCACCTCCAGGACTCATGCATCTCCTTTGACCCCTGAAACCCATTACCTTTAGGTCCGTGGTCGGCAAACTGCGGCTTGCAAGCCACATGTGGCTCTTTGGCCCCTTGAGTGTGGCTCTTCCACAAAATACCAAGGCCTGGGTGAGTCTATTTTGAAGAAGTGGTATTAGAAGAAGTTTAAGTTTAAAAAATTGGGCTCTGAAAAGAAATTTCAATCGTTGTACTGTTGATATTTGGCTCTGTTGACTAACGAGTTTGCCGACCACTGCTTTAGGTCATCCAAAGTCACCCAAAGGTTTTCTGGATCATTTCCCAAGCAGAGCAGAAGACCTATGGCCCCTACTTCCATCCATGCCAAGATTCCCCTGAACTGCAAGGAAACAGGCCCAGAGAGGGGAAGGCACTTTCCCAAGGCCACACAGCGGACTCCAGGCAGAGCCAGGACTAGGACCTCCGAGGAGGAGCCCGGGAGAAACGCTGTCTTCCAGCTTCTGAAACCTGGGCCTGCATCACTCCTCCGCCTTCTCATTGCCTATTATGGACCCTTGTTTTAACCCCTTCACTGTCGTGTCACAGATTTCTGGAAGAAGCTGCAGTTTACACTCTGAAGACATTTGCTGTCTACCTGCAAGCCAGACCCTCTCATTCTTAAAAGCAGAACCCTGTTTTGTTTAGGAGTGGGAGGCAGTAGGGAGAGATGGGGAAGGTGGGGAACTTGATTGCTGTTCAGGCAGAATATGGACTCCGCACAGTCAAATCTTCCAGAGTTTTAAGGGAGGTAGAAATCTGGGTTTTTATATAAAATCTTTTGATTTGTGAACATTGGCTCAAATTTTATTAAAATGCCATGAACGCCAAAGAAAACATATCTGCAGGCTCGTGGGCAGCCAGGAAAAACCCTCAATTGTTTACCTTTGAAAGAGGAGGCTGCAATAGCTACAAGAAGGGAAACAGAGGGCAGGCTGGGCTGGAGGCATCCTTGGCAACTGCAGAGTGCTTGGGGCTAGCAATTGCAGCCAGTCTCAGGTTCAAATCTCTTCTTGTCCAGGTAACTGCCGTGTGACTATCGGTGGGTTAGATTGCTTCTCTGTTTTCCAAACCATTTAGCCGATGTGATTGTATCCATCTCGCTGCATAGTTGTGAGGATTCCATTGAACAAGCTCACACAGATAAGGTGCCTGACACTTGGGAACGGCTCACACTTAGAAGTTCAATTTGAATTGGACTTTCTCAAGCTCTTCCTTCTTTCCCTCTCTGCCTCTTCTCCTTGGTCTTGTTTTTAAATTAAACAGAGGGAAATTTTAGGGCAGGATTAGGAGAATTGGCACCAGACCTTGACTCTATTCCAATCTTGGAGTGAAACTTCAGGGAAGGGTCTCTTCCTCATGGGACCTCAGTTTCTCCCTCTGTGAAATGGGCAGGTCTGATTGGAGATTTAGATGCTCTTCTGAGCACCAAGGTCATGCAATTCTGTTCAGCCTTGGTGAGGCTGAGGATAGTGGCCTTAGTGGTGATGGGAGAGGGTCACTGGGGCAGAAGGCTGAGTCAGAGGGCGCTCGTGGCTAGGAGCAAGAGAGGAACATACCTACACACAGAGCCCAGTGACTAGCAAGCCACAGGAAGGCAGCAGCCATGTCATCAGCGAGCTTGTAAACACCCTCCCGGTAGAGCTAGGTCCCTGCTTGTCTTGGATCCGGCCACAGGCCCAACCCAGGGATTTGGGGTCAAGGCTTTTACTAAGTCATCCTGCCCACAGCATGGAAACCCTGAGTCCCTCCTTCCGGTTTTCTGAGATCTGACCTCTGCTCACTTCCCCCTTCACCGTCCTCCCTCTTACCAGGCCAGAGTCTGGAGAGTTTCTCAAACATGCAATTCTCTGCCTGCCTCCAGGCCTTTGCACAAGCTGTTCCCTCTACCTGAATGTTCTCTCCCTCTTCTCCTGGCCTCACCAAGGTAATGCTTCCTCATGGTTCAAATTTCAGCTTAAATATCACTTCCCATGGGAAGGTCTGTCCCCCAGATGAACTCAGGCCCTTTTGTGGCCCTTGTCTTCTCAAAGAGCTCCAACCACCTGTGAGCTGTGTTGATGTGTGTGTGTTTGCTCAGTCTGCCTGCCCTTCTCCTGAGGGTCATTTCTGTCACTAGATCCCATACATTGAATGGATGAACAAATGAATGAAGCTCTCTGAAGGGCTCCAGCTAAATTTTGCAAACCCAGGGAGCTCAGTGTCCTCTCAAAGGGATATCAGAGCAGGTCAAGCCATTCCTCAGTTCAGTCCTCTAGTATCTCCCCATTATACTTAGGAAAAAATCCAAACTCCACTCTGGGCCTCACAGTGTCCCCCAGGATCTAGCCGGGCTGACTTCTCTGACCTCGCCTCCCCTGGGCTGTGCATTCCAGCTCTAGCCACAGTGGTCTCCTTTCTGTTTCTGCTTGTTCCTGCCTCATGGGGTGCACTTTCTGTTCTCCTTGCCTAGAATGCTTTCCCCCAGGCCTTCCCATCATTTATGTCTCAGCCATTCTCCCTCAGGTTACCCTGTATTATTCCTTCGAAGCATACGTTGTTATCTGAATTTATCTAGTTTATTTACAAATGTTGGATTGACTTTCAGCTGAGTTCATGGCTGTGCAGAATAAAGACAGCTTTTACCAGCTTCCCTTGCAGCTACATGTGGACATGTAACCAAGTTCTGGCCAATGAGTTATAATTGGGAGTGTGTGTGTGGCAGTTTCTGAAGATTCAGCTGTTGCCTGCCCTTTACTCATCCTCTTTTGTTGTTTTTCCTGCTACCTGGTAGGCAGATGTGGAGTTTGCACTGTGACCTCCGTCTTGGATCATGAGGAAGAGAGCTGCAGCCTAGGAATGGCAAGGCGTGAACGGGAAGGAGCTGGGACACTGGGAGCTTTCTGGAATCTCCAAACCAGCCCGGAACTGCCTACATCTGGACTTCATTCACACAAGAGAAAATAAACTCCTCTTTTGTTTATTGCTCATTTTTAAAAATTAAGTTCATTATATTTTATTATGACTACATTTATACGCCCTAAGCAGTACAAGCTAATATAAAATATCAACTAGAATACACACTGAGTCTTTTATTTTAAAATGTGCTAGAGCCCTAGCCAGTTTGACTCAGTGGATAGAGCGTCGGACTATGGACCGAAGAGTTCTGGGTTCGATTCTGGTCAAGGGCACATACCTTGATTGCCTGGGCCCTGGTCAGGGCATGTGCAAGAGGCAACCAATCAATGCCGGCTTCCCTCACATCAGTATTTCTCTCTGTCTTTCCCTCTCTCTAAAAATCAATGAAAAAAATATTCTCAGGTGAGGAAATAAATACATACATACATAAATCTATATACACTGAGTGGCCAGATTATTATGACCACTTGATGTTTGTAGGCAAATTAGCTGTACACTGCATCGTATGGGATATGGAAGCCAAAGGCCTGTTCAAACATCTTTGCTGTCTGCAGTTACCAAGATAAAACGTCTCCAATTCACACAGGAACACAAGGATTGGACAGTCAAGCATTGGAAAAAAGTCATGTGGGCCGATGAATCACGTTTCCAGTTGCATCATGCAGATGGCAGAGTGAGAATTTTGTAGAAACAGCATGAAAGCATTCACCCCACATGCAGGAGTACAACCCTTCAAGCTGGTGGGGGCAGTGTTATGGTTTGGGGCATGGTTTCCTGGCATGATTTGGGCCCTTTAATTCGTGTGGAACAACGTCTGAATAGCACAACATACCTAAGTATCGTTGCTGATCAAGTTCATCCTATCATGTTGATGGCGTATCCCAAAACAGATGGCTTCTTCCAACAAGACAATGCGCCATGCCACGGTGCTCGTATTGTGCAGGAGTGGTTTCAAGAACATGAGGGAGACTTTACCTTGTTAGGTGGCCCCCACAATCCCCAGATCTCAATCCAATTGAGCATTTGTGGGACGAAGTTAAAAGAGCCATCAGGCAGCTGGTTCCACAACCATCAAATTTCACAGAACTGGACAGTGCTATTCATCAGGCATGGTGTCAGATTCCTCGCATCACCTTTCAACATCTCATGGAGTCAATGCCAAGAAGAATTGCTGCAGTATTGAAGGCAAAAGGTGGCCCAACGAAGTACTGATGGGGTGGTCATAATAATCTGGCCACTCAGTGTATATAAAAGCCTAAGCGACCATTATGACTGGTCAACTGAAAACACACTGACCACCAGGGAGCAGACCCTCAATGCAGGAGCTGCCCCCTGGTGGTCAGTGTGCTCCCACAGCCAACCTCCCACAACTGGCCAACCTCCCTTGGTCCTCCCCCCCCCCCCCGCCACCCCCTGCAGGCCAATCTCCCGAAGTCCCTCCCATCAGCCCCGATCGGGACTGAGCACAGATCGCTGGCCAGGCCAAGGAACCCCACCCGTGCATGAATTTGTGCACCAGGCCTCTAGTAAATAAATAAAATGTGCTCTATAGGCCTTTATCTATTCTGTCCAGGATTTTTGTTGGAGTGCCCGAAAGAGCCCTGTGCCAGAGAGGGGAGGCCATTTGCCTGAGGTCACACAGTAGAAGAGAGACAGAGCTGGAGTTTGACCCTGTAGCACCCATCCTAACCCCCAACCTTAATTTCTCCGAAGCTCCTGGCTTAAGGTGTTTGCTGACTCCTCCAGTTCAGGCAGGACAATAGGCTGTGTGACCTATAGCTATTCTGCCTTTAAAGCCAAGAAGTCCTTCTTATATCTCAGGGCCCAGAGCATGCTGTACATGTGAGAGAAGATCCCAACTGTGGAACCAGAGGGGGCTGAATCCCAGCTCTGCCACTGGCAGGCTGTGCACTTCAGGGAAGACCTCAGCCTCCGTCTCCCTGTCTAGTAAGACCCCCAGGCAGGTCAGGTGCTCTGCAGGTGACAGGGTGCTGAGTTTAGAACGTCTGACATCTTAGAAAGGACAGAGTGCTACACCCCACAGGCAGCATCATTGGTGTTAAGAGGAAATGGGCTACTTAGTGCAAACTTTGGAATCAGTTTGGGTTCAAATCCTGGCCCCACACTCAGCAATTGCGTGACCCTAAGTGAGTCAGTTCCCTTGCTGTCACTTTTCTTAGTGTCCTCATTGGAAAATGGGCATACATTCATTCATTCCACACACACGTGCTGAGCCCCGTGCTGAGCCCCTGAATGCTCCTAGATGCTGGAGATTCGGAAGTGAAGAAATTGAACCAAGTCCTTCTTCTCACGGGGCTGATGGGGTGGGAGAGCCAGACAGCAAAGAAACAGACACACATGTAGCATATAGGATAAGGATGAGACCCACAAAGCAAACTAAAGCCGATGAGGGACGGGAAATGGGAGGAGCTCTCTGAGACAGGGTGGTCAGGGAGGCCTACCTGAGGAGGTGACATCAGGAGAGAGACTTGGATGGTATGAGAAGTGAGGTTCTGGGGCAGCTAAGCCTGGTTGCTCTCCCATTACCCTGTAACTATTTCTGGGCCTCCTCCAGCTGAATTCTTTCTCAGAGCAGCAACACATGGTGGCCAGCTCTATGTCCTGGGCATCAGCCTAGGGATGCCTGAGTGAGCCAGACACGCCGGCTATCTCCTCCCCCTCCCCCCAATGTCAGCCCAGGAGCAAGGCTGCCTGTTTTGGCTCCGAAAGCTTTCTTGAACCCATCACTTCTCTCCATCCACCCCCAATTCCTGCCTGGACTATTACAGTAGTCCCCTGTTTCTGCCTCACTCTCCTACTGTTTGTCTTTCCCACAGCATCTGCATTAGTTCCCTCTGGCTGCTGTAACAAATTATGACAAACTTAGTGGCTTAAAATAACAAATTTATTTTCTTTTTTTAAAATATATTTTTATTGCTTTCAGAGAAGAAGGGAGAGGGAGAGAGAGATTGAAACATCAATGATAAGAGAGAATCAACCATCAGCCTCCTGCACATCCCCTTTTGGGGATCGAGCCTGCAACCTGGGAATATGCCCTGACCAGGAATAAACCGGAACCTCCTAGTTCATAGGTCAACGCTCAACCACTGACCCACATGGGCCGGGCATACATTTATTTTCTTACTAGAGGCCCGATGCATGAAATTCGTGCACTCAGTGGTGGGAGGAGGGCAGTGTCCCTCAGCCCAGCCTGCGCCCTCTCACAGTCTGGGAGCCTTCGGGGGATGTCCAGCTGATGGCTTAGGCCCGCTCCCTAGCAGTGGGACATCCTTAGCGCTGCCGCAGAGGCGGGAGAGGCTCCCACCGCCACTGCTGCACTGCCTGGCTTCTGGCTGAGTGGAGCTCTCCCTGTGGGAGTGCACTGACCACCAGGGGGCAGTTCCTGCATTGAGCATCTGCCCCCTGGTGGTCAGTGGGCATCATAGTGACCGTTTGTTCTGCGGTTCAGTCCATTTGCATATTAGCCTTTTATTAGATAGGATAGTTCTGGAAGTCAGAAGTCTGATTCTCAGAAGTCAGTCTCACTTGGTTAAAGTCAACGTGTTGCCCTTTTCAGCTTCCAGGGCTCACCTGCATTCCTTGGCTTGTGGCCCCTTCCTCTGTCCTTCTGGTCTGTTTCTGTCAGTCTCTTTCTTGTCTCTGCCTTCCTCATTTTTGTAATCAACCCTCCCTCTGCCAGCATCTTAGAAGGACTCATGTGATTACATTGAGCCCACTCAGATAACCCAAGATAATTTTCCCATCTCAAGATCCTTAACTAAAGTCACAGCTGCAGAGTTCCTTCTGCCATATAAAGTAACATGGATAGGTTTTGGGGAGTAAGATGTGGACATCTTTGGGGGGCATTATTCAATTGACCATAATATCCAAAGAGACCCTGTTTGAATCTAAGTCAGATCCTGTGCCTCTTGTGCTCAAAATCCACCCATGACTCCCACTTTCCTCAGAGTACATGCAACACCCTTGCAGTGGCCACGCAGCTGTGCCCATTGGTGAGCTATTACTTCTCCATCTCCTCTCCTCCTCCCTCACTTGACTCCAGCCACAGACCTTCTTGTACCTCAACACTGCACGGAAGCTCCTGCCTCAGGGCCTTTGCACACACTGTTCCCTCTGCTTTGAATCTTTCACCCTGCCTCTCCCCAGGGCTGGTTCCTTCAGGTCTCACCTCCTCAGAAAGGCCCTCTTGGACACCGCCCTCTCTGTAATGGCCCTTCCCTCTCCCTACGGTCACATTTAGCACACTCTGAAATTATCTTGATCATCTATTTGTTTTCTTGTGTATTGTCCACTTTCCCCACAAGGCTGTCATTCCTAAAGTCCCAGCAGGTCTTTGATGTAGCTCCTGCACCAAGTACGGGACCTGGCACATAGTAGGTACTTAATGCATCCATGTACGGCCAATTTCAAATGTCCCTCAATGCTGCTGGAACAAAATACAAATTCTTTAAAGGCATTCTGATCTTCCTAGTGACTTTTTTGCCTGATCTATTTTCTCAGTCAGTGATTAAAACACTGTCTTCATATGTAAAAAGGCATTGAGGCATCATTTATACCAAGCAAACAAGGACTTAGAAGGGCCTGAAATAGAGTTAGGGTCTCCTAAGAACTGAAACCGTCAGAAGTCACAGTGGGGTCTTATGGTGAAGAACAGGGGCAAGGAGTGGGCCACTTGGGGGAGTGGTTCTCTCTCTCTCTCTCTCTCTCTCTCTCTCTCTCTCTCTCTCTCTCTCTTTCTCTCAGCAAAGCTTCTGGCTCAAACTTGGCACTGGGAAGCTGCTCCGAAAGTGGGAGCTGCTATCTGGTTAAGAGGGTGGCCAGGTTAGGATCCTGGCTCTGCCACTTGTTAGCAGGTGGCCTTGGGCAAGTGACTGCAGCCCTCTGAGCCTCAGTTTCTTCATCTGTAAAAGGAATAATAATAGCGCTCATTCGCTTGGGGGTGTCAGGAGGATTGAGACCATGCCCTGTACACAGTAAGTGCTCAATAAATGGGAACTTGGAAGTTGAGGATGATGCAGACTCCTGGAAAAAAGTGGGAGCAAAAGAAAGGATGCTTTGCAAGTGCTACCTGGCGTCTCCAGAATGTATGTCCCCGCATTAATGGGGGACACGCTGGCACAACCGTCCACACCTGGAGGGCAGCTGGCTCAGCCCCTCAGCCCTGCAGGGTCATTTAATAATTAAGCTGGATAAGGGATGATGAGGTTGGAAGGCCAGCAGTGACCAGGGCCTGGCCTTGTTTGGCTTTGGTGACGCGATGGCCCTGGGATCATGGCCTTCTTAAGCCCATAAACTGGGGGTTGGGCCCTGAGACAGGCAAGGCCAGGCCAAGGCCTGAGCCGGTGACCTCATGCTGAGTCCTGCAGGGGTGGGAGGGGGCGCTGGCGGCTGCATGAAAGAGAGCGGAATGAGGGCTGTTTTGCAGAGTCAGTGCCCACTTACAGCGTTTCTTTCCTTCCCTTCCCAACACCCTCTTATGCTCACTTCCAGTTTATTGAGCACTTACTATGTGAAGGCTCTGGGAAAGCTCAGCATATAGACCGACTCCCACCAACCTCATCATGAAGGAGGTCCTCTCCCCACGTTAGTGAGGCTGCCTTTGCCCAGGTAAGGAATCGGAGGACCTGAGCGTGAATCACCAGCCGTGAGGGCAGAGCCACATCCCGGCCCAGGCCTGGGGTCTCCAAGCTTGCACCTAATCCCCTGCCCCACCCATGGTCTGTCCGCCTCTCCCTTTGTTGTTCCTCCTCTCTCTCTCTCTCTCTCTCTCTCTCTCTCTCTCTCTCCTCTCTGGCTTTTTCTCTCTTCCTGGTTTTCTCTGAACAACTTTTCATTTGTTTTCTCTATCTCTGTTTCTCTCAATTTCTGCCTCAATTTCTCTTTTTCACTGTTTCATCCCCTCTTCCTAGTTTTCTGTTTCCTTGTCTGTTTCTGTATTTCTCTTTTTTGCCTCTCTCTCTCTCTCTCTCTCTCTCTCTCTCTCTCTCTCTCTCTCTGTTTTTCTCTCCTCTTCTCCCCCCCTTGCCTGTCTCCCTCTGACCGCCCCGCCTCGCGGCCCTGTCTCCCTGCAGCCAGCCCTTGTCCTGACGCCAGCACATTATGTCCCTGGTCAGACCCTGACGTCAGGCAGGGCCTGGCAGGCGGCCACGGGCAGCTGCCGGGCAGGCGGAGGGAGGGCACGCCTTCCCGGTCCCCATTGTGGTGGCCGCCTGCCCAGCCTCGCAGCTCACAGCTCAGGCTTCAATCCCCCAGGCCTGACCTCAGCTGGCTGGAGAGTGGTGGGCACTCGGTGGCTGCCTGGCCTGTGAGCCTAGGGCTGCAGGTCACTCACCTCTCCCTCCCACCACCCTGATCCCACAAGAGAGCTCCTGCTGGGTCCCAGAGGGGAGACAGTACAGAGAGGGGGCAAGACCTGGAGCCAAGTTCTGACTGTGTGACCGTGGGCAAGTCACCCAGCCTCTCTGAGCCTCATCGCTCCATAAAACGAGACCATCAAGGCACCTGCCTCTCAGGTCCACAGGGAGGGACTCCAGCAGGGGTGGCCAGCCCACAGCGGAGCTCAGTGTCCTCCAGGGCCCATGCAGCAGTCCTCACGGGGAAGGCTCAGAGACCTGACTGGGGGCCACAGCTGGTGTGGGGAGGGCAAGACCGTGCCATGGGGAGGGGGCAAGAACAATAAACGAGCGCCTCTCCCAAAATGCAAACAGTGTCCCTGCCAAGAAACCCTCCCCAAGCCCAGTTGGTCTCAGGCCCCATGAGGGCTTGAAGAAGTGGTTAAAAAAATGTAATATTTCTTGTTTGGTCTGTTTGCTTTTCTCTCCCCCCCCCCCCCCCCCCCGACATTTTCAAAGCAATGCAATTTTCTTGAAAGCCATTTTGAAGGGCACCTGAGCATCCTGGTTTAAAGACAGACTGTGGTTTTAGACAAGCCTGGGTCAAATGCAGCTGTGTGACCTCGGGCCCGTGGCTTCACCTGCTGAGCCTCAGTTTCCTCATCTGTCAAAAGGGGATAATAATCATATCTATCTAAGAGAATGAAGCAAAACAACGTCTGTAAAGCACAGTAGCCTTTTTCTTGTCTTTTTATTCTATCTATCTATCTATCTATCTATTTATTATTTATTTTTGTTGTTGTTGATCCTCACCCAAGGATATTTTTCCATTGATTTTTTAGAGAGCGAGGGAAAGACAGAGAAATACATCGATGTGAGAGAAACACGTCAATTGGTTGCCTCCTGCAAGAGCCCTGACCAGGGCCCCGGGCCCGGGGAGGAGCCTGCATCCAAGTTGCGTGCCCTTGACCGGAATTGAACCCGGGACCCTTTGGTTTGCAGGCCAACACTCTATCCACTGAGCCAAACCAGCTAGGGCTATTCTTCTAACTTTAAATACAGGAGATACAGAAAAATACAAAGAAGAAAACCAGGTCACCCAGAGAGAAGCATCCTAAGATTTTCGTGGAAATTCGGCTCAGTTAATGTTTTTATATTGCGATCCCACCGTTGCCTGCTTTTTCATTTTTCATAGAAATAAAGCCCAACTTGAAGTTTCATTTAAAAAATACCTTTGCTTATTTTACGTTTATTGGTTTTTGAACACACACACGTGGGAAAGGCTCGAAGGGTGTCCAGTGAGAAGCGAAGCTCTTTCCCGCCCCAGCCTCTGGCTCCCCTGCCCGGAAGCCAACACAGTGAGCAGTTTCTTGCGTGTCCTTCCTTTCTTTCCTGGCGTTAAATCATCTTTGGACACATGATTTCCAACCCCTCTATTCATTGTGGGTTTGTTTGTGTTTTTAATTCACTCCATTATAAAGCATGACATTCTAAAAAAAAAAAAAAAAAAAAAATTAGAACCGACAGACAAGCAAAAGGAAAGGAGGCAGGCAGAATCACCTGAAATGTTACTACCCCTTTAACATGTTGGAGTGCATCCTCGCAGCCTTCTCCCATCGCTCGTGTAGGTGCACATTCTTCAAGCACAGGTATCTTTTCTTGGTGCTGATCAAAGTCTGTGATGATGTTTGTGCACTGATCTCTGATCATTATCTGCCTTCCCCGTTGTGCGGGAAGTTCCAGGAGGCTGGGGCAGTCCTGCCAGTGTCCCTGCTCCCAGCAGCGTCAGCACACAGTAGGCCTGTGAGGAATGAACGAATGAGTGGATTTCCAAAAGGGATTGCACAATATATCACACGGTCCCGTGACCTATTTTTTTTTTTCACTCAACGTATCGGCAACATCTCTCCACATTTCTAGCCAGGCCGCAAGTCCTCATTTTTCATGTCTGCACGGAGGCACCACACTAAACGTCTTTTTGATGCTGGCCAGAAGCTGCTGCCCCTAACTGGGAGATTCTTTTTCAAACCAGATCTGTTAACAAATCCCACATGATCTGCCCGTACCCTGGCCCTGCGGCCATTTACTCTCAGCCCCGACACTGCACTGGTTCCGTGGGCCCATTGTTTTCTGGGACAAGTCAAGATTTACTGCCTGTCCCTGACATCATGTTTTTCCAGAGAAGCTTGAGAGTGAAGAACTCATCCCACCCCCACCGCCACCCCCACCGCCACCCCCGTTTCCGCCTGTTAAGGGTTCTGTAGATTTGCTGAAGTTGGGAAACTTGGTGTAACCCTTGCCTCCCTGGCTGCCTTGTCACAAATAGCACACACCAAGCTCCTTCCTACCTCAGGGCCTTTGCACTGGTTGCCTCCTGTGCCTGGATATATACTTCTCTCATACATACTTCAGGCCTCTGCTCAGATGTCACCTTCTCAGGGAGGACTTGCTCAACCACTTTTCTGCATTAGCATCTCTAAGTCACTTATCCAGTTTTACATTTCTTCATAAGACATTTTATCAGCACCTGGTGTCATATCATATTATGTTGTGTTATATTACTATTTTGGGGTTTTCGTATTTGTTGTCCATCTCCCCCACTATGAGGGCAGGAACTTGGTTTGTTTTCTCTCCACAGTATCCTCAGCACCTAACACGGGGCCTGGGGTATTGCAGATGCTCAGGAACTATCGGTTGAATCAATCAATGTTAGTCCCAGGGTTCTAAGGTTCCTTCCTTCATTTATTCCTTCAAGATTTACCTATTGGCCCGGCCAGCACACTGAGCACCTACTGTGTGGCAGGGCCCATCTGAAGGATGTGGTCAGTGGTCCAGGAGACACATCTACATCAGATAATGGCATCCAATGACTTGCTGGCTGCTGGCTTGCCGGCGAGAACAGGGCTTAGGGCCTGAGGGACATGGATTCCCAGCTCTAACTCAGCATTTGCCTAGCCGGGTAAAGTGCAAGGGAGACACAATGAGAATGATATCCTTGTCATCTTTACTTCTCCCTGCTATTCTTTCACCATAAGTGGAGGAGAAATAAAAAAAAAAAGTGAGGCCAGAAACCTTTTTGGGTTTCTCCCACAAGCCCAGCGTCTTTACTTGGGTGCTAAGCTTTGCCCTACTTTCTGGCTGTTCCATACCTTGCATACCTCCTTCAGGGAAGTTCCTACCTTAGTAGCTATACCGTCCAAAGGAAGATGCCAGAAAACTCGCTTTCCCAGCCTCCCTTGCAGGTTGGTGCAGGCGTGGGACTTGGGCTTCTTCGGTCAGACATGCCTGCCAGAGATGTGCCATTAGACAAGCAGCACAGGACAAGAGCTGGGAGGAGCGTGGGCCCGGCCCTGGACGGTGCAGTGGGAGGGGCCTTCTGGGAAAGAGCAGGCTCCTGGGGCAGCTCGTCCATAAATCCTGGGTCTCATGTTAGAACCACCCCATAACCTTGGAAACTAGCCAAGTGGTGGATTCTACTGCTTGCAACTCAGACCCCCTGACTGACAGTAGATCATCCTAGGTTCTTCAGCTTCATGGCCAATTATTTCTTATCATTCTCTTTTATTCAAGAACTATTAGAAAATGACTATCCATGATTCCACTTTGGTGACTGGAGGCAAAGGTTCTGAATGTTGGAATTGTTACCCTGGCTCCACAATGGAGCCCCACTTCCCCTGCTTTGGGGAAGGGGCGCATGCATGTCACTTTGGAAAGCAGTTAGGTCACAAGCATTAACAGGTATTAAGAATGCTCATGTTCTTTGACCTCCAAATCCCTTTTCTGGAATTCTGTACCGAGGAAATAATCAGAAATAATGAAAATGCACAAAGATGTTCACAACAGAAATATTTATAGTGAGGAGCCAGAAGCTACCTAAATGCCCAATGACCAAGGAATGGTTATGTTAGTCAAGTGATAATCCCTAAAGAATGTTGGTGACGATTCCCCTGGCAAAATATCAGTGCAATGCTCAGGATTAGGTTCATCTTGGAGTGACTGTGACACCAAAATACTAGTAACAGGGGCTTAAATAAAATAGAAGTTTGTTTTTCTCTTATGTAAAAGAAATGTGGAGTGGATGACTTCATAAACTAATCAGGGATTCAGGTTCCTTTTCTCTTGTTGCTCCACCATAGCCCAAAATAGCCACTTAGATTCTGGCCATTACATCTGCATTCCAGCCAGCAAGGAGGATGGGAAGAAGAGCAGGTATCATCTCCCTAAGGACACTACTTAGAAGTTACTTATATTCCATTGGCCAGAATTTAGTCACATGAGCACACCTAACTGCAAGAGGGTGTGGGAAATGTAGTGCTTTTTTTTTCAGGGTGGACACATGCTTAACCAAATGGGCATGGGATTCCTGTTACTAGAGAAGAGGGAAAGATGAATTGGGAAGAAGCAGGGGTCTCTACCACAATAGGCAACGATCCTATCTAATAAAGAGGGAATATGCTAATAGACCATCACGCCCTCACAAGATGGCGGCACCCACAGCCAATAAAGAGAGAATATGCTAATTGACTGTCACACCCTCATAAGATGGTGGTGCCCACAGCCACAAGATGGCAGTCCCCAGTCCCCTCAGCCCCACCTCATCCAGCCTCAGTCCCCCAGTCCCCTTAGCCCCACCTCATCCAGCTGGAGTCCCCCAGTCCCCTCAGCCCCACAGGGAAAGGCAGTTGGAGGCAATTGGGCTGGCAGGGGAGGGCAGTTGGGGATGATCATGCCAGCAGGGGAGCAGTTAGGCATCAATCAGGCTAGCAGGGGGCTATCAGGCTGGCAGGCAGAGTGGTTAGGAGCCAGCAGTCCTGGATTGTGAGAGGGATGTCCTACTGCTGGTTTAGGCCTGATCTCTGGCAGTTGGACATCCCCCAAGGGGTCCCAGATTGGAGAGGGTGCAGGCTGGGCTGAGGGACACCCCCCGCCCATGCATGAATTTCATGCACTGGGCCTCTAGTTAAAAATAATATCGAAGCAGATTTTGTAATAACATGAAAATATGATCTTGTATAGTTTGGGCAAAGTGGGATTTGAAATTGTACATGAAGTGTAATTGCAACTGTGTAACAAAATTTCAAAGCAGAGAAAGCTAATCAGAGGATAAAACTGCTAGAGAGTTGGCCTTAGTGGGCAGCCCAATAACAAATTTCATTTTTTTCTCTTTCTTCTATATTTTCCAAATTGTCGATAATTGAGCAAACTTAACTTCCCAAAAGAAAGTCTCTGTGCAGATTACAGAATCTACTGGAGCTATAATTCGTGCCATGTAAGTTCTGTCCTCAATTGTGCCAAGGCAGCCAGATGGCGAGAGACAAAATGAAATTATCTCTAGTCTCAGACATGATTGTGAATGAAGTCCAAGGAGCCCACAAAGCGACTAGAAAAAGAGAGATCTGGGTTATTACAGGTTCAAGTCTCGGCTTTGCTGAAAGGCCAGCAATGTGACCTTGGCGAGACCACGAACGTCCCTGTTCCTGCATCTGCACAGCGGAAGGACGAACAGCATCCATCTCCAGGTGTGAGGAGGGTGGGAGGAGGTGGTGAGGGTAAGGCGCTTGCACAGATCAAGCACAAAACCGGAAGTCGTCAGCGGGAGTGGTTTTGCCCCCCAGGGGACATTTGGCAATGTCTAGAGGCATTTTTGTTTGTCAACGAAGGGCGGGGGGGTGGGGGGGGGAGCGCCTACTGGCATCTAGTGGATGAGGCCAGGGATGCTGCTAAACACTCTACAGTGCAGGCCAGACACCCCCACCTCCCAAACACACACAAAGCAAAGAATTATCTGGCCTCAAATTTCAATGTGTCTGAGTTGAGAAAACCTGCTCTAAACACACATGGGTTGTTACCACGATCAGGCTTGCTTCCTGCCTTTTGCACGGTGGTGGTCACCAGGCCACACGTCTGTGGACACGTGTACTCATGCAAGATGTATTTCCAGAGTCGCATCAGCACCCCTAGGCTGCACTCAGATGCTGTGGCTCTTGAATGCCCCGAGAGGTCTTCTCCAGCTTGTCTCAGGTTCTTAACTAGGAGGCTGGGACATGCCTTACCCACGGGAGCTGTGAGAAGGAGCAGGATGGCCATCGTCCCCAGTCCAGTGGCAATGCTGCTGCTGACAGCACACGCGCAGGACGTCCCCAGTACTCACTGCCCGGCAGGCACTCTACTCAGATCATTCCATTCTCCGGAACCCCCCAAGGCAGGCGCTGCCGTCGCCCCCGTGTCACATGGGGAAACAGACTGCGAGGCAGTACTGGAGCCTGAACGCCCCAAACCTGATGTTCTCCCCTCACTGCTCTGGCCCAGGCTGCACGTCAGAATCTCAGGGGGGAGCACTTACAATGCCAGATTCCCAGGTGCTCCACTGGCCCAGTAAGTCAGCCTTGGTTCTGGAATCAAAGGGATCTTGACTCAAACAGATCTTGGCTCCTCCACCTCCTGGTTGTGTGACCTGGGGCCAGTGACCTTATTTCTCTGAGCCTCAGGTTTGCCCTCTGACAAAAAGAGCAGCATTAGTTACTATCACAGGCAGTGGGTGGCCAGGAGGATTTAGTGAATGCCCTGCATTGCAGGCTGAGCAGGGGGCCTGGTTTACAGTACGCACTCATCAAATGTTGGCTTTATTTTTATTTTTGAAGCAGGGCCTACACACACGTGTGTGTGTGTGTGTGTGTGTGTGTGTGTGTGTGTGTGTGTATGCTCTTAAGTTGATTCTGATGTGCCCAGCTAGTTATCCATCCATCCATCCATCCATCCATCCATCCATCCATCCATCCATCCACCCATCCACCCATCCAATCATCCAACCATCCACATTCATCATCAATCCATCTACCCTTTCACCCATCCATCCATTTAGTCATCTAATAAACACCTGCCAAGTATTTCCTTTTTGGAAACCCTATGCTGGACTCAGAGGCACTTGAAACAAGTAAGACGTGGTCCTTGACACCACAGAGCTCCCAGCACAGTGGGAGAGGCAAATAAGATGGAGGGCAAGGACTCATTCATTCATTTCTCCCACACATATTCCCTGCTGCCGCCTATGTTTCAACCATGTTAGGCCCAGGGGAACAGAGATGCAGGTGACGGAGGTCCTCAGGCCCCCATTCTAATGAAAGACAGAAGTAAATATGAACCAACGCAGGAAGTGTGTGTTCATTCAGCACATCTGCGGATGTCTCCCACAGCCTGGGCTCTGGGGACACCAGGATGTAGAGGACTTTGCCTTCACCACCGGGAGCACCGTCCAGGGGAGGGGCAAGTCCAGGGGGAGTTTCAGCAGGATGTGACATGAGCTGCATGAGGGAGAGGGCAGGGGTCCACCGAAGCAAGGAAGGTGGCCAAGGGAGCTTTCTGGGGGAGGTGGGGCCTGGTCCGAGCCTGAAGGTGGACCTCACAACCTGTGTGCATCCCTTCCCTTTCCCAACATGAAGGTCAGACTCAGGGGCCCCCATGACATGCCCCACCCCCCAGCCAGCCCTTTTGAGGATAGAACTCAAACCCTGTCTCAGGGCAAGGCCCTGGGCAGCTGGCCGGGTGAACCTTGGAGACGGTCCCACAGTGACCAAGGTCCACTGGTGACATTGAGGTTGTTTGTACAAATGTGCTCCCCTGTTCCAGGCAGCCTTGTTCACAGAAATCAACAACTCTGCTGGCACACTTATGGTGGGGCGCAGAGGGGGGCTGAGAGTGTCTACCGGGCCCAGGGCCCCGGGGAATGAGGACATGGGTACGAGTGGGAGGGGACAGAGATAAAGGCAGAGGCTGGCCTGGAGATGGGGGCAGGGCCCCAGCAGGCAGGGCCTCTGGGCCTTGGGAAGGACTCTGGTTTGATTCGAACGGGGAGCACTTGAGCTGGGTTCAAAGGGATTAAAACATAAGATTCCAAACCTCCAGATAGCTTATTCATTCACTCAACCAACATCTGAGCGCCTACTCTGTTCCAGGCACCATTCCAGGCACCTGGGAAGCAACGGTGAACATAATAGACATAGACTCTGCCTTCCTCGGAGCAGAGGGGACACAGACCCTAAATCAATGACTCACACAAGGAAACGGACAGCTATAAGCACGTTCAGGGAAGGTGTCTTTAAGGTGCTATATAAACAGCTGGTTTAATACTTCATCCAGCCAGTATTTATTGAGCACCATGTCAGGTACTGTGCTGGGTTCAGGGATGAGCAATACAGAGCCAACCCCTGCCCTCAAGGAGCTGGCATCCCAGTGGAGAAGACAAACCTATAAATAATCAACAACCGGGGCTGTGGAAGCAGGGAAGGCTTCCCGGAGGAAGCGGGCGAGCAGGAGTCAGGTGGGAAATTGTGCAGGGGAGGACAGGTGGGGTATCTCCGGTTATCTGCTGGGCTGAGGAAGGAGTCGGGGGGAGGAGGTGCTGCAGTCGCGAGAGAAGGTCAAGACCCGTTGGAAGGAGACCCAAGGGTGTGGACACTGCCCTTGGAGGAGCCTCGGAGGGCAGAGGGCATCTGGAGGGCTCCGCGGTCTCTCCCTCTCTGTCTGGCTGCCTCCTGTTGCGGTCTCTCTCTGTGTCTTTGTCAGAGTCTGAGTCTCAGGTTCTCTCACTGTCTCTCCCAGCCTCTCAGTTCCTCTTTGACTCTCTTTCTCGGCTCCAGTCCTCTTCGCGAGATGTCAGTAAGAGACAAGGATACTCGGAAAAATCCCGGGCGGGTGGGCAGGAAGCGAGGTCAGGGGCACAAGGACAGCTGAGCACAGGGACAGGCGGTGACTAAATGTCCTGTTTTGGAAAGACAGCTCTGGTCAGGGGCGAAGGTGGCTGACCACGAAACCTGATAACCTGGCCAAACTCTGCTCTCGCCGCCCTCCAGCCAGCAGCCCCATGACCCGGGGGTGCTGCACAGACTTTTTCCACAGGGAGGGGGAACGGGGTGAAACGGCCCAGGGGCAGCTTCTCCTCCAGCCCACGGGACCCACAGGAAGGGACGGAAATAAAGAACAGTGAATTCTCAAGCGAGCCCTCAGTGTGATTTAGAGTAGGAAAGCCCTGCTTATCTCTCCATGCTTTTCAAAGGTTTAACAATTTATTAAGCACCGTCTGTGAGCCAGGCACTGTGCTGGTACTCATTGCTAAATCTCTCAAGTAGAGCATTGTGGTCTAAGACCATGGACTCTGGAGCCGGGCAGCCTGAGTCTGAATCCTGGTTTTGTAAATGCCTAGCTCTGTGACCCTGTATAACTCACTTAACCTCTTTCTTCATGCATAAAATGGGAAGAAAATTGCACCTGTCTCATACATTGGAGATCCAGATTAATATTAGCGCATACAGGTCACGTGCCCGGACTGATGCATGGCACAGAATAAGTACTCAACAAAATTCAAGCTATTATCATGTCAGCCTCGTGATTGAAGAACTAATGCTAAGGAGGCAGAGGAAGTCAGGAAATCCCTGCTTCATCGCTTCCTACCTCTGTGGCCTTGATTAAGTCTCACAATCTCTCTGAGCATCAACTTCTTACAGTTCACTGACGACGGTCTTGGTACTCACCTCACCACGTGGTTGAGAGGTTCTGTGTACATGTCGATGGAAAGCATTGACTTCACAGGTGAAGAAAATAAGTCCCAGAGATGTTCATTAAGTGTATTTCATGCGTCCAGCAGGCTCTGGCTCCCCAGAACACCTATGATGCGCTGGGTCCTGTCCTGAAAGACAGTAGCGAACAGTTGATAAAAAAGGGAACCCATTTGGCCCCCAGCTTTGGTTATTACAGGCATGATCAGCCCATTTCACAGAGGTGGAAACTGAGGTCTGGGGCGGTGAAGCGGCTGACGAAGGTAAAAGGTTCACGAGCACCTTATCCTCTGAGCTGCTCTTGATCTGAACTCTGATGACAACGCCACCACTTCCTATGCTGTCAGAGGCAACTAGATAGAGCCTTCTTCTCTCTCGCACACTCAGCGGCACGCTCCTGCCTCAGTGTCCCCAGCGCCGGCCCTGGAGCTGGCCTCAGAACTGTTGGCCCTGGACAGAACTCACAAGCCCAAAGAGCTGTGCTGTTCCTAAATGACCTCTCTCCAGCCCCAGCCTGTTTCCGTATCCTCTGTCAGCCAGTGGGAAAACTCATCTTGGCCGTCAAACCCCTGAGCACTCCCCTCGCTACCAAGGCCAGAAGCAGGTGACAAGCACAGGCAGCGTGGAGGAAGGGACAGAACGAGGTCTGGAGCCCCAGAGCCCTGGGTGCTCAGGCGTGGCTGTGTGGCTTTGGGCATGGGCCCTTCTCTCTGAGCCTCAGTTTCCTCATGTGTAGAATGGGTGCAGTCATCATAATATCCACCCCTTCAGTTGATGTGCAGAATGGAAAGAGCATGGTACAGCCCTAGCCACAGGGCAGGTGCTCAGAAAATGACAACTGCCCCTACTATGTGAGCCCTCTCCCTCTACCCCAATCCCTTAAGCCCAGTTTGGCTCCTCATGGTCAATGGTGAGCTTCTCATGAGACAGTACAGTGGTTAAGAGCATGACTGAAGCCAAATCCTGTCTTTGCCACTTACGATCCCAGACAAGTGACTTAACCTCTCTGGGCCTTAGTTTTTCCATCCATGAAACAGATGTAATAATAGTTCCCATGTTTCAAATTGTTGTGATGATCAAATGAGTTCACAAATGCAAAGGCTAGAATCTTGCCAGGCACGTGGTGAGGGCTACAGAATGTCTGCTGCTTTTCAGGGATCGGGGAGAGAGGACCTGGTGGCTTCTGTACAATTAGCAAGGGACTCAGGGCCAAGGATGAAATGGGAGACCTGCGGAGAAACCCCGGTCTGGACCGGGAGGGCTTTCAGGAAGCCAGGTCCATCGTATTGGGGAAGGTCTTTGCGCAGGTCCCACGTCCGTCCTCCGTGGAAGCCGGCACCGTGCTTGGGCATCTCCGAGAGGTGGAAGCTCCCTCCTTCCAGTTGCTCAGCCTGGAACCGGAGTCATCATGATTTTTTATTTTTATCACATGTGGTCCAGCCCCACCTTCAAGACAAATCCAGAATGTAGGATCATGGTCTTCTCCCCACCTTCCCAGTCACCCCCTGGGCCCGGTCATCATCATCCTTTGCCTGGACTATTGCAGTCACCTCATCTGTGGTTGTCCCCGTCCCTCGTTGCCCCTGACAGTCCATTTTCCACACACAGCCAGATGTTCTTTCAGAACCTAGCTGACCATGCTCTCCTCTGCTCAGGATCTTCCATGGCTCCCATCCACCCCGGAGAAAAGCCCAGGTCCTTCCAGTGATGCACAAGATGCTGCACGATCTGCCCCTGGTCTCTACCCTCACTTCCTCCCCGGTGGCCTCGCTCATGCTGCCCAGCCGCGCTGGCCTCCTTGTCATCATCACACATGCCAGGCAGAACCCAGCCTCGGGGCCTTTGCACTTGCTGTTCCTCTGCCAGGAATGCTTTTCCTCCCGTTATCCGCATTGCTCAATCCCTCATGTCTTTCAAGTCTGTCCTCAAATATTTGCTCGACAAGGCCTCCCCCGGTTCCCGCATTTAGATCGGTGCCTCGCCAAGGCTCTCCATCTCCCTCCTGGTTTATTTTTTTATTTTTTAAAAGTATGTTTTTATTGATTTCTAGAGCGAGAGGAAGGGAGAGGGACAGAGAGAAACATCAATAGAGAAACATCATCGATTAGCTGCCCCTTGCACGCCCCGATCGAGCCCATAACCTGAGCATGTGCCCTGACCAGGAATTGAACCAGTGACCTCTGGGTCAACATGTTCCCTGACTGGGAATCAAACCAGTGACCTCTGGGTCAACATGTGCCCTGACCGGGAATCTAACCTGGGTCGATGTTCAACCACTGAGCCACAGCGGCTGGGCCTGGTTTATTTTTCTCCTTAGTACTTACTACCATCTGAAACACACTATATTTAATTTACCTATTAATGTTTACCTACCTCTCCGCCCCAACTCCAACATGTCAGCTTCACGAGGACTTCCGTTGGGAAGCCAGAGAGAGGGGCCGGTTTTGGATGCGTTCAGGGGGAGTTGCCTCTGAGAGCTGGCTAAGGCCCGGCACAATTCCGGGGACTCGGGGCCCAGCAGAGTGCAACACCGAGCTCCGGCTTCTTAACATTCTTAATTCAAATGCCAGCACTGCCACGCATTCACCAGGAAACTTTATACTGGTGAGTGGCATCACTCCCCGGCCTCAGTTTCCCCCCATGTAAATGGGATGACGATCCCTCCCTCCCAAGGCTCAGTGAGCTAATGCCTTTGAAGCGCCTGGCACCCCGTAGGCACTCAATCAGAGCTTGTTCCTCCCGTGGCCAGGCCCCCTCCCCGCCCCGCTCCGTGCTGGCTGTCAACCAGGGGACTGTGCTGTGAGCCTTATTTTTAACTCTGGCTCCAGCGGGCTGGACAGCGGCTCTGAAGGCCGTAGGAAGACCACCAGGTGAGCAACATCCCCAATCAAAACCCCAGCTGACCGCGGCGTGAAAACACCAGGGGAGGCCGCCCTGCGTTCATGCTCTGCCCGGTAACCCCTTATGCGCAATTGTGTCATGTCACCCGATGCTGTTTATAAACTTAGTGCTGACCTTTCCCAAGCAGGCCAGTGGGGGTGGGGCTCAGCCCAGACTCCTCACCCCCACCAGGAACTGTTGGTGGCCCACATTCACACAAAGTCGGGGGTCTGGCCTCTAGCCAGACTTTGCCCACTCGTTTCAACACCTCCGAGTGCTCGCAGCTGACCAGCCCTGGGGTATTTTTAAACCCTGGCCTTGGCCAACCTCTTTGTTACATTCCGGTCGGTCAGGGCTTGGATTGAGTGCACGCGGCAGTTAGGGTAGCTGGGCAGGTCAACAACAACCATTTAAGCCAATTCCAGAGCCTGTGGGCCTACTGTGTGCTGGACCCTATAGAAGGCATGGAGCCCCAGTGGGGCTTAATTCACAGAGCCTGTCCTCAAGATGGCCTCAATCTGGTGGGGACACCATGGCAAGAGTTAGAATGGAGGCTAAGATGGCAATGACAACTCAAATCTCTGCAGGGCCCAGTGGTAAATGCATGAAGAGGGTCCGGTGTGAGGCAGCAGGGAGGGGTGGGGACTGTGGTGAACTGGGCAAGTTCATGCCTTGCCTGAAGGGGGTGACTGTCCCTCAGCCTGACCTCTGTTATCATGAGAGAATCAGGCCCAGTGTGCCCAGAGCCTCTGACTTTTCAAGAGAGGCTGCAAATCTAGGTTTATGTGGAATTTCATGCAAAAATCTCTTGACTTTTAAATTTTGGCAACACTTTTTTTTTTAAATGTTAAAAACATTCTGAGAGCCAAATGAAACCCATTTGTGGGCTGGACTCAGCCCACAGAACCAAGGTGATGGAGGCGAACAGTTTGTGCTTTCTGAGGCAAACAGATGCATTACAACATGTTCAACAAATACCGGCTGAGCACCTACTGTGGGCTCCTCCTCCTAGTCTAGGGAAACAGCGGGGAACGAGATGGACAATACTCCTGTCTCCATGTTGCCTATATCCAGTGGTATGCTGGAGCTGGCTCACACTGGCTCACGGATTCTGCAAACTGGCTGTCCTACACGGCCATCATTTAGAAATTAAATTATATGAACTTACAAGTAAATAATTATAATAAAAATTAAGGTAACAACTACTCAAAACTCATCACTTTCTATTTTACTATTATCTGTTCTAGAGGTTATTAACATCTATTATATCATACTAGAGGCCTGGTGCATGAAATTCATGCACTGAGTGGGGTGTGTGTGTTCCTCAGCCCAACCTGCACCCTCTTCAATCCGGGACCCCTTGAGGGATGTCCGACTGCCCTTTTAGGACCGATACTGGTGGGATCGGGCCTAAACAGGCAGTTGGACATCACTCTCACAATCCAGGACTGCTGGCTCCCAACCGCTCACTTGCCTGCCTGCCTGATTGCCCCTAACCACTTCTGCCTGCCAGCCTGATCGACACCTAAATGCTCCCCTGCCAGCCCAATTGCCCCTAACTGCCCACCCCTGCCAGCCTGGTCACCCCTAACTGCCCTCCCTTGCCAGTCTGGTCGCCCCCAACTGCCCTCCCCTGCAGGCCTGGTTGCCCCCAACTGCCCTCCCCTGCAGGCCTGGTTGCCCCCAACTGCCCTCCCCTGCCAGCCCGGTCACCCCTAACTGCCCTTCCCTGCAGGCTTGATCACTCCCAACTGCCCTCCTCTGCTGGCCATCTTGTGGTGGCCATCTTGTGTCCACATGGGGGTGGCCATCTTTGACCACATGGGGGTGGCCATCTTGTGTGTTGGAGTGATGGTCAATATGCGTATTACCTCTTTATTATATAGGATTGTATCACAGACCATATTACAAGGTGAAAATAGGACAGACCTGTGTGCCACTGCCCATCTCTTCCCAAATTCACCTTCAGTGATTCACGTTGGCGGCTTGAAATCGGCCTTGGTGGGAGTGTTTACACCACGGAAATTGGCAAAGGTAAACATCAGAACTCCCCCTTTGCTGAGAGCCAGTGGTTAAACATTTAGTGGCAAACTTTAGGATAAAACAAATGTACTGATGAGATGTAATAGATAGAAATGACTGCAATGAAGGAAAATAAAGTAAGTCAAGGGATAGGTGGTGACGGAGGGGAGCATTTTAGACAGGCAGGTCATGGATGTCTTCTCTGAGTGGATGATAGTTGAGCAGAGACCTGAACGAAGTGAGAGAGTGAGCCAGAAAGATATCCGACAGAAGAAGGTTCGGGCGAAGGGAACAGCAAGTTTCTGCCTAGGGACAGGAACAAACTTGCTAGTCCAGGAACAGGGAGGAGGCAAGTGTGACAAGGGCAGAGTGGTGGGCAAAGGTCAGATCATACAAGGTCTTATAGGCCACATTTGAGGAGGAGGAATTTTATTCTACTATGAATGGGGAGTCCTAGAGGGTTTTGAGCAGGAATATGACGTGGCTTTCTATCTTTTAAATTTTTTTTCTCTGACCATGATGAGTGGAGTGGAGCAAAGCCAGAAGCCAAGAGACTAGGGAGGGACAACTGGCACAGTCCAGGTAGATGAAGATGGTGGCCACCTGCACTGTAATGGTAGTTGGAAGGGAGGGTGGTCAAGGGAATATTCTGGAACCTTTGGTTTCTGGATATCCATCACATGGAAGGGCCAGGAGGTCACTTCCCAGGACTAAGGGATGAGCAAGTTGAGCACAGCATGGTGGGGATTTGGGTGTTTGTGGTAAATGAGTAACCATCCTCTAGGGAGAGGCGTGGAGGACATGGGGTCTGGCCCTGGGACTTGGGCCAGCCCAGTTCCCTCTTACGGTCTGAGTTCAAAGGCATGTTGTTCTGCCAGATACGTGCAATATGATCTTGGGCAAATCCTGTATCTTTCTGAGCCTCAATTTCCTTATCTGTACAAAGGGATAATATGGGCACCTATACCAGTGTCACTCACTGCCTTCTGGAATTGTTGGGACAAAAGGAGATAGAACAGATCAATAATTTATCCCCAGTGTCTGGTTCATGCTATACTCCCAATAAATGTCAGCTGTCAATCATTAGTTACAAAGTTATTACTTATTGAGCCCGTACTGTGTGCCAGACTTTATGCTGCATGCACGATCTCATTTAAGCTTCATGCCTTCCCTGTGAGTGAGGGTTAGCATTACCAACTCCATTTCACAGACAGGGAAGAGCCTCGAAGAGTTGGCCCGGCTTGCCCAAGGTAAAATGGCTAGTAGGGAGCACAGCTGGGTCTGACCTCAAAACCTGTTCTAGTATTCATTCTGGATTCTGCCTCCTGTGAATTGAATCAGCTCCAGGATTTTGGGAAACAGCAGTCCACATGACCCCCAGCATCTGTCCACACCCGTGGGGGCCCCTGCCTTTCCCAGAGCCGGTCAAATCAGGGTACACCCTTGGCCTGGGTGTTGACAGGACACAGATGGTGGCTGCCTCTGGGCAGCAAAAAAGGGTCTGGAGAAGCAGAGCCATCCTAGGCCAGCCTTGGGCCGTCCTCTTGAATCAGGAGTCCAGCAGGCACTCATGTCCCATCAATAAACGTGCCCCAAAATAGCTCATTGGGCCCGTCCAGGGCAACAGGACCAGGACGTCCTGTTCCCACTGGCTCTGGCCAGAGAGTAACCATGTACTTGGCCTTCCCCAGTGCCGTCTGCTGGGAGGGTGGGCAGAGCTCCTCCTGCCTGAGGATTCATGGGAATGAGCTTGGTCCCCAGGCACCAATGCCCCGACCTGGGACAGTGAAGCTTCCGGAATATGCTGCTGGTGCAGATGACTGTAGGTGGAACTGGGCCAAGGCCTTTTATCTTAGTAGACAGTCCCCCTCCCACCGCTCCCCCCCGCCCCGACCCAGGGAGGTTAAGAGCTTGGGTGCTGGAGTCTGACAGATGTGGTTCAAATGATGAAATGCTTGGCCATTTCCTAGCTGTGTGACTTTGGATAAGTCACTTCCCCGCCGAGCCTTGGTTTTCTCGCCTGGAAAATGGGGGTAAATATTTCACAGGGTTGTTGATTCAGTGAGTTTATGTATACAAAGAACAGTTGGTAGACTTTGTGGATTTATGCATCTGCTTCCCTCCCTCCCTTGCCCCTGCAGTGTGAGCCCCACCAGGGCAGGGACCTTTGTCTGTGTTTACTGATGAACTCCAAGGCACACAGAGGTGCCCAACAACTATTTGTTGAGTGGATGGATGGATGGATGGATGGATGGAAATGCCAGGCACATAGCAAGAGCTCGAAAACACTTAAACTTTCTCATTGTCTTCACGGGCATTTGAAAAAGAGAAACCTGAGCATTAGATGTGACTCACAAGTGGGGGAGAAAGTTAGGGTGAGTCAAGGGAAAGAAAACTGAATGCTATACACAAAGTTCAGGAACAACCTGCAAGGGAGCTGAGGCTGCCCAAGCTGGGAAACGTGGGGATGGGAGATGCTGGAGGCACCTGCCTCTTAGCACCATATCCTGGCAGGCAGCAGCTCTTCACCTGCAACCAACTGGGTTGTCCCCATGAACAGGGACGTGGGGGACTCCAGGGCTTCTACATCTAAGGAGCTGATTGGAAGGGGAGAAGTTGGGTGACTCAAAGCCGCGTGTTTGTAATAATCATAGCAACAATGAGGATTCACCTCATAAGCCCTTGCCCATGCCCAGCACCGGCCTTTGCAGGCACCCATGCACTGCATTCCCAAGACAACCCTAGGAGACGGGCACCATCATGATTCCCACTTTACAGACGATCACACCAAGTCCAGAAAGGTGGTGTGGGCTGCCCAAGGTCACAGGGACAGTGAGTGGTCAAGCCCCTGCCCAGCACCCCACACAGGTGACCACATCCAGCTCTCCCAGTGCACAGGCTCCTGTTGCCCGGGGCCTTCCCGAGCTGTCCCTCCCTCGGAGCATCTGCCCAGTCTTGTTATTTTGCCAACATCACTTCCTCGGGCCCCTCCTCGCACACCCCTCCTCAGGGAGCTTCCCCTGCCTCCCCACAGGGCGCCTCCCCTACCTCCCCACACCTCCAGCCCTGCTGACTTTTCTGGGCTGTGACAGCTGTACACTGGTCTGTCCTCAGGATCTTGGGGGCAGGGGAGAGATCTGCATTTTCTCTGGAACCCAGAGCCCAGCACAGAGTGGGCTGTGACGGAAATTGTTTATGGAGCCAACACATCCATGGGTACCGCTGTGTACCAGGAGCCAGGACCCTCAGAGCCTCAATCCGGAATCGCACCTGGGACCGGTGTTGGGTGGAGGGGTCGCTATGATCACCAAGGCTCAGGCCACACTCTGGCCCTCAGTGCTGCTGGGCGGCGGGGAAGGGCAGACCTGGAAAAGAACCTGGACCCAGGGCCATTCTCTCAGCCTCCCCTCCCCCCACCTTAGCCTCTAGCCGTTGGGCAGTCCCCAGGGAAGCTCCCACCGCCACTGGCCAGGCTTCCTTGGGAGTAACATGGAGGAAAGTCCTCTGTTTGTGCTAATCTTTGTCCAGAATTTACCTCTTCACAACACCCAATAGGCCCCGGTTTCTGGCCTTGTGGCCTGCACGGCCCTTGGCTCATTTAGAGATTTCAAACAGCTGTCCTTTCTCATCTCCCTGGACTTGAGGTCTGGGCATTTTTTGGTCTCTGCCTGAGGCTGTCCTGATACTCCCCAAGCCATTGACAATGACCGCGTCCAAAGATCAGACCTACTATGTGCCAGGCCCTTGGCGGGCACCAGCTCATTTAACCCTTAACAATCCCTCGAGGGGGATGCCAGGGCAGATTCAGAAGCTGAAGGTAAAGCCGGTGAAGTCACTTGCCCAAAGTCACACCACCGTGAACCGATGGCTTCAAAGCCACACTGAACCCTGTGCCACGGGTTCCTCTCCGTCAGCGGCTGGGCGGGGAGGTATTTCTGTTCTTCGCGAGAAACTTCACCTCCTTCCGCCAGTTCCCGGCCAGGGCAAATGCCCGAGACTTACACTTCCCATAGTTCCCAGTCTGGGGCTCCTTCCTGAGATAGGGGCTGAGTTATTAATGTGCCAGAGGCCCCGTCCAAGCCCCTTCGCTCAGCCCTTGTGTGGGGTTCCAGGTGGGGACATCTTCCCGTCTTTCTCCCCATCAAGTCTCTGAGGAAAAGGCCAGAAGGGGACTGAGGTGGACATTTCGGGCAGAGTTCAGGCTTTGGGGTCTGAGATACCACACGCCCAGGGAAAGGGTGGAGTTGCCCAACCCGAATTTGGCTGGTTCTTATCAGCTTCAGAGGCAGGCAGTGAAATCAAAGGAGGCCAGGGCTGTTTGTTGACTTTCTCCCTCCTTTTTGGCAAAAGGAGTAAAAACAAAGCCTCTGCTCTGCCCACATCCTCTCTCCTTTTCTTCCTCTTTTCCTTCTCTTCCTCAGGAGCCTGACAACCAAAGACCCTGAAGTTGAGAGGGAGGGTTTTTGTTGCCCCACACGATTGCCATCATCTCCCTGGTGTGACTGCACCGAGCCCTGGGCCACGCGTGTCGTGGGAACGGTGGCACAGATTCCTGCAAGTGATGAATGATGGCTCTTATTCTCTCCACTGACAGAGGAAGAAACCGAGGCACTGAGAAGGGAGCTCACGCCTCAGAGATCATTCAAGGTTCTTTGACTCCCAAGGCCATGCTCTTAACCATTCCTCAAGCTACACCCCTCCTCCAGAATTGTACCTCCACCAAGAAAAATAAAGGAGTGCAAAGGCGACTAAGAGCAGAACTCCAACTTCAAATGTTCCCTGATTTCAGGGGCTCCAAACTCCAATGACTTCAGTGCCCAGGCAAGACACAGGAATGACTGAAGGCAGTCGGGTGGGAGGCAGTAGGGAGTGGTGGGGACTGTGGTGAATTGGAATGCCCCTGAGTTTCGAACCACCACCAGCCCATGGCTGCCTTAGGAAATGAGGGCCCAGTGTTGCCAAGGTTTTCAGGCAAGCTAAAAATACAGATGTTTTCTGTGAAATCTCTGGATTTTTTTTTTTTTACATGGTGGAAGATAGGAGTCTATTTTTATTATAGTGATAAATAAAATAAATGGACAGTGTGCTAGGCTGGTCTCCTAGATGAAACATTCCATTTTCCCAGTGAGTTGAAATGTCACTTTTATCATAATCCTCCCTACTGTTCTTCTATTTCATACTTTTCTTTGTCAACTCCAAGGCTATCTTATCCAATTAAAAAAATCCCACAGGTCACTACCTGAAATTACATTAAGTTTATGTACGTTGGAAGAATGGTTCTTTTAAGGATGTAAAGTTTTCCCATTTATTTCCTCTCATCTTATGTTCATGCCCTTAAGGGAAGATATTTTCTCTTTCTTCCAAAGTCTATTGATTTTTAAATGATGATGAAATTCCAAACTATTGGAACTGCAGCCAAGTAACACCTCTAACAGGCTGTGTTTGGCCTCGGGGCTCCCTCGTGTCCCCTGAGACTCAGGGTGGCCTCACCTGGAAGTGGAGATGGAACACGCTGACAGTCATAGATAACAAACTCTGGCCCAGGTGGGGAGATCTCCAGAGCCAGAGAAGTCAGGACAGGGTGGGCTGAGAAACTCCGGGATGTCGGCTGCTCGGTCCCTCTGTGGCAGGCAGGGTACCCGCTCGGAGGCACCGCCTTCCTACAGAGGCTCCAGCCGGCTCATTCCTGACCCGCGCTTTAAAGCAACAATTGAAAATAACCCATATGTTTTGTTTGTTTTTTAAAAAGCAAATTTAAAATTAATAGTAAGAAAACACAGTCAGTTGTCAAGTTATATCTATTGAGGCCTACTAGTGCCAGGAGCTGCTCTAGGAGTTGTGGACAGGGCACACAGGACGGGGTGCCTGCTTCACGGGTCTCTGGCTCTAGTGGAGAACATGGGCGAGAAGCCCAGAAACAGATGAGAAACCAAGGTACATTCTGGTGATGATCAGCCAATGAAGTGAGTAGGTGATGGGATAAAGAGGGGCTGGAGGTAACATTTTGCTAAGACCCGAATGATGGGAAACTGACAGCCGTGGGATCCCTGTCTCAGTGGCAAATGTGACACCCAGCAATAGCACTGTGACATTTTGGTGTATATCCCACCAAACTCTATTGCCCACTTACATTTTTACTAGTGGCCCGGTGCATAAAATTTGTGCACATTAAAAGGGAATTAATTAGAGGAAATATTTTAATATTGCTATTTGCCCTTTCTCTATAATAGAAGTGTCAGAGATGAAATAAAATTAGTAAAATATATATGAAAATCTTCCTCCTGTCAGAGTCTGGGGTGCACCACGAGAACCAGAGTCAAGTCCCCGCTCAGCCACATGCGCCTCGAAATCACATGAGACCCAGACCCGGCCAGCCCCACCACCATCAAGCCCTGCCAGGTGGGGGGCACGGCCTCAGGTCGCCTGGCCCGGCACCAGGGCAGGGGGGTGCGCCCTGAGGTCCCCCGTCAAGCTCCGCCAGGCAGGGGGCACAGCCTGAGGTCCCCTGTCAAGCCCCACCAGACGGGGGGCACAGCCTCAGGTCCCCTGCCCTGGCCCAGCACCACGAAACCTCAGGTCCCTGCTGATTGCTCCTTAAGGCTTGTTACGGGAACTCAGCCTCCGCTGTGGGTGCAGCCATCTTGTTACAGTGTGACGGTCAATTCGCATATCCCTCTTTATTAAATAGGATATTTACGTTTGATTGCTTATTTAATTTCTATTTTACATGCTTGTATTTTCTAAAAAACAAAAGTGGCCACGTAGTGTTTTATAACCACCTTCTTTTCCTACTCGAAGCCTCAGTTTCTCCATCTGTAAACCGGAGATGATCCTCGTAGCTGCTCCAGAGGGGAAAGATTATCCCAAGTAGATGGCCTATGGGACATGATTGATCCAGAGATTAGCCATTATTAGCATGTCTATCAAATCACTTTTCAATGGCAGCCCTGAGAGGCGGTGGTTAGCGTTTCCGTTTTGCGGGGAGATTTTAAGGCTGAGAGTGAGCCAGCTCGGAGAGGGCAGCACGTTATTCCCCAGGCCCAGGCTCTGCACCGTGAAACCTCAAGCACATCTCAGCGCCTCAAGCACATTCATCACTTGCGAGAACATAAGCACTCCTTCCTCCTGGGAGAGGAAGCCGAGGCTGAAACCAGGGGCTTCTTGGGGTTGTTGTTTTCCCCTCTCTGTGATGCTGTTCATTTTTGTGAACCTCACACTTATCTGATGTCACAGGTTTTGGGAACCCAAACCACAGACACAAATACGCTGTGTTATTCTTTGAAGGATTGTGCAGTGAGATAAGGGAGCTTGGTGCTGGCGGACATGGCGTGCGAGGACACAGGGCTTGTTTTTGCAGAATTAGGAGCGTCAGGGTTTGTTCTTGGGTTCAAAGTCGACAGCATCTCCGGTGGGAGCTCAGTCACCGGCACCCAGGCCACACTGCGTGTACGGGGCCCTCACACCTTCCTCAGTGCTGTCCGGAACAGCAGGCACGGGCACAGGGGAAGTCGGCCCCAGCACAGCGCACACCGCATGTCCTGAGGATGCTGCAGAAACGCCGGGCTGCTGGGCCGCCTGGGAGCGGAGCGTGCGGGCACTGCCCATCTTCTGCTGGATTCTGAGGTCACCTCAAAATCCTGTTTGGTTTTCCTGGGACTTCTTGAGAATGTCACTCGAGCACCTGAGTGCCCTCTCTGACCTAAGCGTCATGAAGCCTGTGAAAGCCCACTTCCTGCTTCTGCCCTGGCCCCATGCAGACTGTTTGTTATCCACACGCTGCCAGAGGGATCCTGTGAAAACCTAGGTCAGTGATGGCGAACCTATGACACGCGTGTCAGTGCTGACACGCGTAGCCATTTCTGATGACACGTGGCCGCTGAGGCGGCCGCATGCCGAGGATGAAACATTTGCTGCTCCTGAGGATGAAATATTTGCAAAATAATGTTTTTTCCTCAAAGTGACACACTACCCGAGTTATGCTCAGTTTTTTGGCGAAGTTTGACACACCAAGCTCAAAAGGTTGCCCATCACTGACCTAGGTAATGCCACCTCCCTCCTCTGCCCAAACCCTCCCGTGGCTCCCACTTTCTTCAGGGTCAAAGCCAAGTCCTTACTGTGGCCTATCAGGTCTCTGCCTTCCCAGGTCCTTCCCTCTCCTCCTGCACCCGCACCTCCTTCATCTCTCCCACCCAGTGCACTGGCCTCCACCAAGACCCCTTTGCCTCAAGGGCTTTGCACTTGCTGCTCCCTTATGTCCTTCACTGCAATGTCAAAATATCAGAGAAGCCATCCCTGACCCCACCAAAATAGTGTCTCTTTCCCAAAATAACTCTCCCCTTACCCTGCTTTATTTTTCTCCATTGCTCTTTGTCACTACCTGACATGTCCCCAGATACCAGAGGAACACAAAAGTCCTCAGGAACCTAGGTCCAATGACAATAAGCAAAAGAGTAAAAGGTTTGGGGTGTTTTGTTACACAGCATTATTGCCACCACAGATGACTGATGCATGTAGTGTGAATGGAGATGAGATTACAAGTGAGCTCAGGAGAGAAGAGAATGGAATAAAAAATGTACTGGTTAATAGGGGTGTGGCAGACACTGTCGATGGCCCAACCACAGACATTATCAACTGTTCTTCCTGGCTGAGAGCATCCTCTTTTATTTGAGGGGCATCAGTCTATGTGCTCAAAGAAGGGGCTCCCTCCCTAGCCTGAGGAGGTAAGACAGGTCTCAGGACAGAAACCCACACATTGGTGATGGTAGAGTAGAAAAGGAGGAAAGCACATGTCCTTGATAATGTCCGTGAGTCACACTGTATTAACAACACTTGAACTACTTGTGGAAGACACTGCTCGGTGCCTCCTCAATGCCCACTGTCCCTTGTTTGCTTGTATACAGAACCCTGATTTTATTTGGAATGGCAATGGGCCAGCTAAAAGCACTCTCTCCTAGACTCCCTGACTGCTAGGAGTGGCCATGCAATCCAGGTATAATCAATGGAAATTAAACCAAATTTGCCAAGCAGAAATCTCAGGAAAGTTTTTTGAAAACAAACATGGCGGGCACACTGCTCACCCGTATCCTTTTTTCCTGCTCATAACATGGATAGGAACTGGCGGTAAAGTGGCCATCTTGCAACCAAAACCAACCATGAGGACAAAAGCCACATGTTCGTGATGGCTGAGTAAAAAGTGGGAAAGAACCTGGGCCCCTGGTGGCATCACTGAGTCCTCATCTGTTGGCTCCTGAGGCCTGGATTTCTAGTAGTAGGAGACAACATGAACCCACCAATGGTCAGGTTTTGTGTTACTTGCAGCTGAATGCATGCCTGATGGACCCGCCACACAGTCTCTGCATTTTGAACATATAAGAGGATGCATTTCCTTAATGAGTGAGCCATTTTGCGTTGGCTTTTCCTGTGCTCGCCCTTGAAAGCAGCCTAATGAATACCTGTGTTTTGTAGGGAGTTGACTTCTGATGAACTGAGTTTTGCAGTGAGTTGACTTCTGATAAACCTGATCCTGGACTTGAGTGAAATGGGGGACAGAGGGTCATTCTTGCTCTTCTTGGAAAATCAGAGGATGAAAGAGAAGCAGTCTGATTTCCTGAGCATGTTTTTGGCAAGACCAAAAGGACTAAGAACTCAGGCTCTACTTCCACTTTAAATATGTCTGAAGAGTCCTGACTAACTTGTTTGTTTGTTTGTGTTTGAAGGAGAAAGCTAAGGTTTAAGGAGGCAGATTTACCACGTAAGGCACTCAGCCAGAGTCAGGTCTGCCTGAGTCTGGGACCATCTTTTTTCCCCCTCCTTTCTGGGTCCCTGTCTTCTCATCAGTAGAATGAGATGATTCAAGATCAAAGCTTTCCAAACATTTTGCTTCAAAGTAGGCAAAACCCCTTTTCAGCTGAACCTTTACTTGCTGTCCAGCCTATTAAAAAAGATAAAAGAGAAACTGCCCAGAGTGGAGGGTCAGGAGGCCTGCAGTTTCCTCCCCCAGCCCCATGGCCTGCAGGCACCTCCTTGCAACCCTGGGCTTGAGGGCAGGCTTTTAGGGAACACCAGCTTAGATTACCCCGAGGCTTTTGGAAAGAGCTCGGAAACCAAGAGGGGAGTCTCTGATCTTTCCAACATTATTAAAATGTTTCTCTGAAGACAGAACCAAAACAAAACCAAAACAAAAGCTTTCCAACAGCGCAAAAGAACAAGGACAGGGAAGTTACTTCCCGTCCATCTCTGACTTGCTATTCCCACCCTTGACCCCACTACCCAGCAGCCCCACTGCCACCAGGGCCTTGTGTCTCCCCCAGAGATGGTCTATGTGTCTCCCAGCAAATATGTACACACACACACACACACACACACACACACACACACACACACCCCGTGGCATTCCATAATCACGGTTTCGCATCTTGTTTTTCTCAGTTAACATTATATCCTAGAGGTTTTTCCATGTCCAGTACTCAGAAATCTGCTTCGCTCGCTTCAGGGGCTGTGTGACATCAGAATACTACTTATTTGGTGAAAAAGGTCCCTATTCTTGGATACTCAAGTTGCTTCCAGTCTTTTGCTAGAAAAACCCTGCAATGAAGGCCCTTATGTATGTATCTTGGTGCACATGTGTTCTTTCAGATGGTTGGTTTTTTCCCCCACCCCCTACCCCTTCTCTCTCTGCTTTTTGGCCTATTTTATTTTTTTGCCTATTTGCATTTTCAAATTTTTATTCCATGAGCATGTCCCACTTGTGTAATAATTAAAAGGATATGTTTACAGGCCCAGGCCTCAAACTTCAGCCAACTTAGATAAACAGCCCCACGCATAAGCACAATTCAGAAAGGAAAAAAAAATCGGCCTCTGTTGCCGAGGCCTGTCTGGCTGGGAGGTTGCATTTCTGCAGAGTCATGTGCCAAGGCCCAGGCCAGCCTGCTGGGACACGTCCTGGAGTGCAGGGTCTGGGTTCCAGTCCAGGCTGTGCGTTAACTTGCCAGATGACTCCAGGTAAGTCACGGAGCCTGGCTGGACGGTCAGGAGAGCGTTTCCTACGGGCCAGGCTCTGAGTGAAGTATGGCAGAGTGACTGGGGAGGCCGTGTTAGATGAGGGGAAGATGACTCGGGGTGATGAAGCATTTGCCAGCCTCCTCACGTCCATCCAGCCCAGGAGTCAGTCCTGGTTCCTCCCACCTCCCCTGCAAATATCAGTTCACCCTCAAGTACCATGGACTCAACCTTCAAAGCACAGTTGACCCTTGCCCAGGCTGATGGGGCTCGGTGGTTGGAGCATCAGCCTGCACACCAAAGGTCTCGGGTTCGATTACTGGTCAAGGGCACATACCTGGGTTGCAGGTTTGATCACTGGCCCTGGTTGGGGTGCATTCAAGAGGCAACCAATCAATGTCTCTCTCTGTCTTTCTCCCTCTCTTCCTCTCTCTCTGTCTCTCTCCCTCCCTCTCTCTCCCTCCTTCCTTCCCTTCCTCCCTCCCTCTCCTCCACTCTCTCTAAAAATATCAATGGAAAATATCCTTGGGTGAGGATTAACAAACAAACAAACAAAACATAGCTGAACAATGCAGGAGTTAGGGGTGCCTACCCTCTGCGCAGTAAAAAATCCAATTATAACTTTTGACTCCCTGCAAATTTAATGACTAAACACCTACAGATAACATAAAGCCGATTAACACCTATTTTGTATGTCATGTGTATCATATACTGTATTCTTACAATGAAGTAAGCTAGAGAAAAGAAATGGCATAAAGGAAATCATAAGGGAAGGAAAATGCATGGACAGTGCTGTACATATTTATTGAAAAAGTCCATGCATCCATGGACCTACTCCCTTCAAACCCATGTTCTTCAAGGGTCAGTTGTGTATCTCTGTCTCTCACCATGGCCCGGCCTTCAAGGCCCTCTGTGATTTGCACTCACCACCTCTCCCACGTCATCTCCCCTCCCCACTCCTCCTGGCGCTCTCTGCCCCATCGCACCAGGCTCACTCCCAACCTCAGGGCCTTTGCACTTGCCCTGCTCCTGCACTTGGATTCTTTTCCTTCCCAGCAGGTCCAGGACCAGGTTGAGGCAAATGAGATGCCCAAATGAAAACTGTAAGAAGACACACACTCCCAAGGGCCAGTCTAACCTGAACAAGGCTGAGACCAAGAACCCTCTCACATTTTGTGCCCGGGTCACTCGCTTGCCTCACCCTTATCCTGCTGTTTCCCAGAATCGCTTCTTATCATTTGGATCTCGCTTAATCGACCCCCTCCTCAGAGAGACCTCCCTGATCATCTTAGCTCCTGGTGTCTCTGTCACTATATAGCCCATCACTTTAATTTATTTTCATTATTCTTATTTAAAAAATTATTTGCTTTGTGCCCATCTCTGCCCACTGGGTTATAAGTTCTATGAGAATAGGGACTTTATCTGCCTTGTTCTCAGGTATTTCCCCAGCACCCAGCATAGTGCCACATTCAGGGGACAGTAAATACCCTGGGATGGATGGATGGATAGATGGATGGATGGATGGATGGATGGATGGATGGATGGATGAATGAATGAATGAATCAGCTAGTTAGTGGCAAAGCCAGGATTTGAACCCAGGTGTGCCTGTCTCTGAAGGCAGCCCTCCTATTCCTGACTGAGAATTGAAAGGTTTAGATGCCATCAGCGGGGAACCCTTGAGGGTGGCTTGTGTCACAGCCTGTCCTGATGGGAACCCTGCGTCCCAAGGACAGACTCCGGAGGAAACTTCTGGGAGGGGGAGGAGCTTGGCCACAGCCACAGGGCTGCTCTCAGCCGCGGGCCTTCCTGGGCCAGCTGTGCCCGCCCCCCTCATTATCGTTTTTATTTTTAGCGGCGAGTTTTTGGGCACAGCGGACTCTCCTTAGGAAAAGTCCAACAAGAGGACGAGAGAGGCCGTTTTGAAATCCGGTGAGAAAGTAGGTCAGGCTGGGTTGCTGGCTGGAGTCCAGACGATAAGGCCTCTGTGGAAGCTTAATAACGTGAGTAGCCGTATCCATGACACAATTCATAACTGAGAGGAAATAGCAATTAAGGGGCAATTGTGCAACGTGGGACAAGCCTCCTTCTCAGCTCATAAAAGCAGGAGGAGGAAGAGGCGACGCTGTCATTCTGGGGCCACTGGAGGCCAGGCAGGCAGCCTGCGAGGATGGGGGCTAAATCTCTATATGGAAGGGGTTTGCACCCATCTTCCTCTCCCCCTCAGGCCTTAGGGAACTGGGAGGATGTGGAAGGCAGAGACCACCCCCTCATCAAACACCTACTAAGTACCCAGCTGGGCTCAGGATGAGCTAAGAGCTGTAAAGCTGGCTCTTGCTGCGGTGGGGCGATGTGGTCGCAGCTGCACTATTTTGATGCTGCCTTGTCAAAATGGAAAATCGCTTTGATTGCCGGGTGAATTGTACAACAGACACGCCTGGTCCTCCGTCCACCTCCCCTCCCCCTTCCAGTTACTATGGATTTTCAGTTTCTCCTTTATACATTCTCCATTATCTGATCTTTCCATCAGCACCCTTTGCTTTATAATCAGTTCACACACACACACACACACACACACACACACACACACACACACACACACACACACACACACACACACACCATTAAATCCACATTGGCACCTCTTCTCTTCCTTGAACAAGCCAGGCTTGCCCTGGCCCCAAGGCCTTTGCAGTTGCTGTGCCCGCCGCCGAGAATGCTCTTCCCCTCGATCGCCGCATGGTGCACCCCTCACTCCTGCAGGTCTTCACTCAGCTGTCACCTTCCCAGGGAAGTCTTAGCTGACCAACCTTTTAAAAACGGCAAACCCATCTGGGCTCTCACCCTACCTCTCCTGGTCTATTTTTACCTACAGCCCTGACACCAAGTAACCCTCTCCATCCGCTGCTCACATATTTTACCTTCTGCTCAGTCCCACCAGCGTGTTAACCCGCCAGCAAAGGGGTTTTTGTCCTCCCCTGCCTCTCCAGTGCCGGGAACTTGTTCTCCGCTGCCTCTCCGGTGCCGGGAACTGTGCCTGGAACATTGCAGGCGCTCAGGGAAAATCGGTGAATGGATGAACGAAGGCATGAATAAATGTTTGCTATTACCATCGGCTGATAAAAAGGCTGGCTATTTGCTGGATTGGTTTGAGGGCTGCCTCAGAATGTCCACGGGTCAAGACCTTCTTAGACGCTGGTGGGATCATTGGAAGTTGGGGTAACAAAAGCCTGTTTATTGGCCCAAGTATTGGCAGCTGGCTCCTGTTCTGATTGGTCAGTGGTCAGTCTGAAGAGCATATCTCCTCCTCCCTGGGAGCTCCTGGACACTTCAGATTCTAAATGCAGCCCTAACCGGTTTGGCTCAGTGGATAGAGTGTCGGCCTGCGGACTCAAGGGTCCCAGGTTTGATTCCGGTCAAGGGCATGTACCTTGGTTGTGGGCACATCCCCAGTAGGTGGTGTGCAGGAGGCAGCTGATCGATGTTTCTCTCTCCCTCTCACTTCCTCTCTGTAAAAAGTCAATAAAATATATATATTTTTAAAAAGATTCTAAATGCACTGACTGAACCCACCCACGAACATTCCCATGCGAGGGAGCAAAGCTCTGTATGCAAAAGGGGTTCCTTATGGGACCTTTCACAACAGTGTGCATACACACACACTCGCACACTTGCATGCTCACACATACACTCAGTCAGACCTGACCTCGAGATTCAGACCCAGGGACACACTCACACACTCACGCAATTAAACTTACACACTCATTTTGTCACTTACACGCCCAGACACACACATGCTCAAACTGGTTTATACACTCAGTAATGACGCGGCCCCCCGCCCGGGCACCGACACACACAGATGCCTACTTACTCACACCCATACACAAACATGTACATGTGCGCACACTCACTGGCCTTCTTAAAGCCCTACTTTCACTCACGCATCCTTAGGCATGCAGTCCCCCCATACACACGCACACAGTGGACACCCCCTACACCCCAGCCACACCTCCTGGGACACATCACCTGCCCTTCCTGCAGGCTGAGCCCCAGGGAGCCGCCCTCAGCTGTGTTTTGAGGAGTGGGGACAGCGTGTTTGCTCTGACCCCAGTCCACCCTGAATCTCGACTCTGACCTAGGGCAGCCTCAGAGCCGCCTGACGTGGGCAAACTGGGGAGGGCCTGCTCCGTGAGCTGCGGGTGCATGATGCTCACATCAGCCCTGACTGTGCCGCCTCGGGGCACGTCTGCCTGGCTCATCAGTGCCCAGGGCACCCGCCTACTTCCTCCCCATCAGAGGGCAGGCCAGCCCTGATGACATCAGGCGGTCTCTGGGCCTGCCTGGCACCCAGGACAGAGGAAGGAAGCAAGCTGTCCCAGCTGTGTGGCCAACTGAGGAGCCCAGGACTTGCCGGAGGCTCTGTGACCCAGGCCCACTATGGCTGGGCTGCCTGTCCCCAAACCCACAGGGGCACTGTGACGTGGACTGGTTTCCATACCCAGAAATGACCATAACAGTGGCTCATATTTACTGAGCACCTACTGTGTGCCAAGCACTGCTCTAACTCATCATGACTCTTCATTAATCTTCAAACCAACTCTATGGGTGGATGCCATCCCATCCTAGGTGTACAAATAAAGACACACAGAAAGGTTAGGGGACTGGCTCAAGGAACAGGATTTGACCCGGGTGATCTGGCTCCAGACCCTTACCCTCAATCACCCCCTCTCCAACTTGTTGGTTTGTTGCTTGTTTTGGTGAGTCTCTAATAGTTTTGACCTCTGCACCTCTCGCCTCTCTGAATCCTGGCAACAATCTCATGAGCAGGGTGCCAGTATTAGCCCCGTTTAACAGGTGAGGAAATGACCCGCCTGAGACAGACAGCAAGGAAGAGGCAGAGCCGTTTGTACCTGGGTCCCAGGGCTCTTTCTGCAACGCCTGGTCATCTCCCTCCCGTGCCAGAGGCTTTGGCGGGACCGGAGGTGGGGAAAGGGAGCCGGTGGGCCTTTGGTGGCCACAGAGCAGTCAGAAAACTAATCAGACATTTATGTCAACAAAACAACAAACATTTTACTTTTTAAAACACGTGGGAAACAGTGAACATACAATAGAATACGCAGACTCACAGCAACCTTGCAAAGCAGCTGCTGTTTAATTCCACTTTACAGATGAAGAAACTGAGTCCTTAAATACCATCCCCATGCTCAAAATTTCGAACGTACATCGCCTGCCAGGAGTCTCACCTGAACGCAGGGTTGAATATCCAGCTGCGGCTCGACATGCCTAATGGGCAACTCAGAGCTCCAGGTAAGAAACGGAACTTCTTATCCTCCCTGTGTGACCCTGCCCCTCCCGCAGCTTCACTGCGGAACACGCCACCTCAGTCTTCCCAGGGCCGCAGGCCAAAAGCCTTCCCGTCCTCACTGACTCCTCTCTTTCTCACCCATGGACGGCAGAAGGCATCCGGATCCTATCACTTCACTCCCCCTCTCCAAAGCCCCACCCTGGGGTGAGTCACCAAATGCTTGCTTGGATTATTGCCGTGTCTTTCAAACCATGTCGCCCATCCTGCCATTTCTCCCTACCCGAAGGAAGCCAGGTCGTGTTTCTCCTCTGCTTCACACCCTCCGGGGGCTCCAGGTTACCCAGAATAAAAGATAAGGTCCTGGCAGTGGTCCACAGGCCCCGCGTGGCCGCCCATCTTCACCCCCTGACCTCACCCCTCCATCCACACTGGCATGCTCCCCGATCCTGGAACACACCAGCCACACGACAGCCCCAGAGCCTTTGCACTTGCTGTTCCCTCTGCCTGGAACTCTCTGCCCAGAGATAACAACGGGGCTCTCTCTCTCCGGCTTCAGGTCTTGGCTCAGATAGGAATGCACCCAGGGGCTTCCGTGACCAGCCTGTTTAAGTGAATAAGCCGCTTCATGAGCACTCTTTGCCCCCCTTATATCCATGGAGCATCACCACTGTGCCCACAGGGCAGGACTGTTTCTGGGGTGTCCATGGCAGCGTCTTCAGCATCTTCATGTCCTGCTCAGAGTGCTTGCTTAATAAATAAATGTTTGCTGAGTGCATGAGTGGGGATCTGCAAGGGGTTAGCTGACTTCCCCAGGCCGCCAGGTTAGGACATGCTGGAGCCAGGATTTGAACCCAGGGGTCTGAGTCCCAAGCTGTGTCCTTAACCTCCTAGGGCCTGGTTCCAGGTCAGCACCCCAGAGATGGTGGCTGTCACTGTCAATGATTTTTAGGGTGACATATCCATCCTTTCCCCCCCCACCCCCCCATGAAAGAGAAGGCTGGGGAGGGGGATAAAAGGGAGAAGGCAGGCCTGCTGTGGCCTCCAGCCAGTAGGAGGTGATTCATCAACCAGGTGACATTCCATCCCCTTCCCCTGAGGACTTTGGCCCGAGATAAAGGGAAGGCCCTGCTTCTGGGAACAAGAAGACAAACCAGCCGAAAGGTGGCCAGGCCAGTGCCTAGGGGGTTGCATGTTTGGGCTGGAGAGCCACACGGTCCAGTCATGAAGTGGGGCAACCCAGTTTGGGCGGCCAGATTGGTCCCTGAGTCTCCCTGCTGGGGTCAGAGGTGCATCCTGAGTCCTGTTATCAGGAGAATGGAGCAGCGAGCCCCTCCATCTTCCCCGCGTGTTTTTACATGGGTCAGGAGAACGTGCGCCCATCTGCAAACACTTCTGGAAAAGGAACCTCAAGGGGCCATTTACTCTGACCAGATGAGCTATAAATTTTAAAAATTCCAACTACACAAATAGTACTTGAATACAGTTCTGTTGCAAAAGGCTCAAGCAACACACTGCCTACTGTTAGTTCATTGCATCTCTATGGTTGCGTTTGGCTGCAAGTAACAAGTAACTGACTTGGGTGGCTTTGCCAGCTGGAGGCTCCATTTTTCTTGTATAGAAAGGAGTCCAGCTTCCTGGTCCCCCACTTTGGTGTGTGATGTTCAAATTCACAGGTGTAAAGGGCCTCACTGCCTGGCATTGTATACTCAGCCCAGACAGGAGGGCAGGGAACAGGCCAGCTGCGGACCTCATGACCCTCTTAGATCAAGGACATGTGGCTTAGGGAGAAACCAAGATGGCGGCATAGGTAAACACCTGAACTTGCTGCCTCGCACAACCACTTTAAAACTACAATTAAAAGACAAAATGGACATCATCCAGAACCACAGGAAGGCTGGCTAAGTGAAAATTCTACAACTAGAAGGGAAGAGAAAAGCACACTGAGACTCAGAGGAGCTGCAGAAGTAAAGTGCAGAGGTACGGAGGCGCGTGCGCAGAGAGGGCTGGCAACTGAGTACGCAGTTGGCTTTTTCAATCCGCAGGGAGACACAAGCTCCCGACTGCTCTGAACTCCAGTTCCGGGCGAGACTCTGGGGACCCAGACTCATACAGGGAGAAACTGGACTGTCTGGCAGTGGGCGGAACTTGAGGGCGGCTTTCTCTCAGAGGTGCTTGCAGCGATTACCAAGGGACACTGAGACCTGATTACCAAGGGACACTGAGACCCAGGGGCCTCTTAGGGCAGGGCTAACGGGAAGCCATTGCTGTTTGCTCTGCCCTGAGACTCCGCCCCATCCAAGCTGTGTGCAGAGGCTTTTGCATATGAATGGCCTGGTCCTTTGAAATCTAAACTTACCTAACAAACTGCAGCTGAGTAGAGAGACCCAGAACATCCAAAAGAAGGCCCAAGGCCCCACAGCAGCTTGCATTGCTTCACAGCTGGGCCTCATCTGGGCACCTCCAAAACCCAAACAAAGAAGAGGAATCTGCAGATATCTCAGTAGCTCCTGCTGGGTGGCCTCAGGCAGAGGCTAAATTAGCACCTCCTTGGAGATCCAAGAGCCAGTGTACCAGGGGTCAGAGTAGGACCATCCAGATTACAACTCCTCAGATCCATAAGGGACACACTCAGGGGGCAGACTCAGTGAGCACCAAAGCCCCACTGAAGCAAGTCTTGCCTCATAAGGGTGTCTCCAGCACAGAAGTTCTCCCATCGTAGACACAGCTGATCCTCACAGCCAATTGGCCTGGAGGTCAATTGCTCCCAGTGATACCAACAACAATCAAGACTTAACTACAACAAGACTGTGCACACAGCCCACAAAGGGGTGCACCAAGAGTGTCCACCTCAGGTAACTGGGGAAGCTGAGCCACTGGGCCCTATAGGACACCTAGCACACAAAGTCACTCTATCAACTCAGGGAAGCAACCAAAATGTGGAGACAAAGAAACAGGTCACAAATGGAGGAAATGGAGGAAAGCAAACTACTGAATATAGAGTTCAAAACCACGGTTATAAGGTTTTTCAAGAATTTTCTAGAAAAGGCCGATAAATTTAGTGAGACCCTCAAGAATATGCAAAAGGACCAACTAGAAATTAAGCATACACTGGCTGAAATAAAAAATAATATTCAGAGATCCAACAGCAGACTAGAGGATCGCAAGAATCAAATCAAAAATTTGAAATACAAAGAAGCAAAAAACACCCAACCAGAAAAGCAAAAAGAAAAAAGAATCCAAAAATATGAAGATAGTGTAAGAGCCTCTGGGACAACTTCAAACGTACCAACATCTGAATTATGGGGGTGCCAGAAGAAGAGAGAGAGACGTACCAACATCTGAATTATGGGGGTGCCAGAAGAAGAGAGAGAGCAAGATACTGAAAACCTATTTGAAGAAATAATGACAGAAAACTTTCCCCACCTGGTGAAAGAAATAGATTTACAAGTGCAGGAAGCGCACAGAACCCCAAACAAAAGGAATCAAAAGAGGACCACACCAAGACACATCATAATTAAAATGCCAAGAGCAAAAGACAAAGAGAGAATATTAAAAGCAGCAAGAGAAAAACAGTTAGTTACCTACAAGGGAGCATCCATACGATTGTCAGCTGATTTCTCAACAGAAACTATGCAGGCCAGATGGGAGTGGTAAGAAATATTCAAAGTGATGAATAATAGCAAGAACCTACAACCAAGATTACTTTACCCAGCAAAGCTATCATTCAGAATTAAAGGTCAGATAAAGAGCTTCACAGATAAGAAAAAGCTAAAGGAGTTCGTCACCACCAAACCAGTATTATATGAAATGCTGAAATGTATTCTTTAAGAAGAGGATGAAGAAGAAAAAGGTAAAGATAAAAATTATGAACAACAAATACATGTCTATCAACAAGTGAATCTAAAAATAAAGTGAATAAAAAATCTGACGAACAGAATAATTTGGTGGATATAATAGAATTAGGGGCATAGAAAGGGAGTGGACTGACAATCCTCAGGGGGAAAGGGGTGTGGAGGGTGCGGGAAGAGACTAGACAAAAATCATACACCTATGGATGAGGACAGTGCGGGGGGGGGGGGGGGGGGGGCGGGAGTAAGGGCAGGGGGAGATGGGAACCAGGTGGAGGGGAGCTATGAGGGGTGGGGGGGAGAGGAACAACTGTAATAATCTGAATAATAAAGATTTAATAATAATAAAAAAAGGACATGTGGCTTTCCCAGAGCTCCACAGGTATCTTTCTATTTACTTCTTATTGACCAGAATCGGGTCACATGGCCACCCCATTGTAACTATGTGCCCGCACGTGGGCCTGGGGAGGCAACTATTTTATTTGGGCCCATTGGCGTCCCATTCAAAATCAGAGTCCTGTTAGTGAGAAAAAAAGGCGATGGGTGATGGGCAAATACTAACGGCTCTGCCCCAGATTTGTTTTTTGTTACCTGAATGGAGACGGACTGTAAATGCGGTGTTGACCCTGCTTTTGTTATTCACCTGATAATGTGCATTTAGAGATTCCCCTTGTCATTCTGACCTGCTGCATGGTCTTCCATGGGATGGCTGTACCACAGTTTACTCACCTAATCCCCTGCTCGTGGACATTTCGCTTCCACTATGCCAAACAATGCCTCAGGGGACGTCTCACGCAGCCGCCATGCCCACGTGCACTGCGACAGAACTGGAACTGCGGGTCCATGTGCACGTCTGTTTGAATTGTTGGCAAGTGTTCCCAAATCAACACGAGGGCTTGGCCAGTTTACACTTCCTCCCACTGTGTATGGGAGGACCTGCTCCCTCCACACTCACGGGCCAGGGTATTAGTGCCACTTACATTTTGATGGGGGGTGGGAGGGTGGAACTGTGATGGGAGAAAAAAATCATTGTTTTTGTTATAGTTTGCATTTCCCTGATTAGGATGGGAGAGAAGCTCTTTATCATTTATGTATTGGCTATGAGTATTTTCTGATGTTAATTTACCTTCTTTAAAATTTTATTTTTTAAATATATTTTTATTGATTTCAGAGAGGAAGGGAGAAAGATAGAAACATCAATGATGAGAGAGAATCATTGATTGGCTGCCTCCAGCATGTCCCCCACTGGGGATCGAGCCCACAATCCAGGCACATGCCCTTGACCGGAATTGAACCTGGGACCCTTTAGTCTGCAGGCTGATGCTCTATCCACTGAGCCAAACCAGCTAGGGCTAATTTACCTTTTTAAATGATCCAGCCATTATTTTCTATTGAATTGCTTTATCCTTTCTGATTGGCATGAGTCTTTTTCTATTCAGGGTATAAATCCTTTTTTTAAAAAATCAATTTTATTGAGGTCTAATTTATGCACAATAAACTGCATGTACCTACAGCAAGGTTCCTCATTCTTGGTACCATTGGCATTTGGGGTGGATAATTCTTCATCTGGGGGCCGTCCTGTGCATCTCAGGGTGTTTAGCAGCATCCAGGCCCCCAGCCCAGGTGCTGTAGCACCTCCCTTCCCAGTCACAACCACCACAAGTGGCTCAGGGCATTGGTGAATGTGTCCTGGGGAGAATTCATCCCCAGTTCTGAGCCTCTAATTTCAAGTAGACAGCTGTTGAACTTTGAGAGATGTGTGCACCCCAAACGTACTACTACCTTCAAGATCTTTGTATTTAGGTTGCAAATACTTCCCCAGTCTGTAGGCTTGGCTTCAAATCCAAGACCTGCCTCTTCCTATTGGGGTGACCTTGGTAGAGTCACTTCATTACTCTGTGACATGGGGATAATTCTGACCAGGCAGTGAGGTTGTGAGACTGGAAGGGAATCGTGAACGTGGCTGGCATGTAGTAGGTGTTCAGTAATGCTAGCTCCCCATCCTTCCTTATATGCACATATTCACTTAGTCAATAAATACTTACTGAGCACCTACCATATGCCAGGCCCTGTGCTCGGCTCTGGATACCATGAAGAACAAGACAGACAGGGCCCAGTGCTCAGTTGGAGGACACAGAGAATAAATGAGTAAACAAATGAGTGAACAAAAACAACATTGTTATAATGATGCTGATCAGTGCTGAGAAGTCAATCAGAGGGTGCAGTGTGGTAGACACCTGGGGTGGCTCTTTGGGGAGAGTAAGGAGGTGACATCTAGGGGAAGCAGCAGGGAAGGGAGATCTAGGCAGAGGGAACAGAAAGCACAAAGGTAGCGAACACCTTTGCAGAACAGCAGGAAGTGCGGATGGCTGGGACAGAGCAATGGGGGCAGAGGTGAGACTCAAGGTCAGGGAGGATAGAGAGGTGGGAGCAGATCATGCAGGGCCGTGGCCACCGGGATAGTTCCATTCTAACATGCAATGCGAACCCATTGAACAGGTATGTATTTTTTTAAATATGTTTTAATTGATTTCAGAGAGAGGAAAAGAGAGGGAGAGATAGAAACATCAATGATGAAAGAGAATCATTGGTCAGCTGCCTTCTGCATGCCCCCTACTAGAGATCAAGCCTGCAACCCAGGCATGTGCCCTGACCCAGAATCAAACCATGACCTCCTGGTTCATTGGGTCAATGTCCAACCACTGAGCCACACCAGCCAGGCAATTGGACAGTTCTTAGCTAGAGATAGACAGCCCTTCATTCACCAAGCTCTGAGGCCTCACTCCCCACCTAACCCTGGAGAAGACACATTGGACTGTGGTCTGCCCAGCTCTCCTGGCCTCTGCCTGGCAGTCCCCTATCAATGACACTAATAACCAACTATTCTCTATAGGACCCAAGGCCTCAAAGCCTCTTCACATTCATTTTCCTATTTGAGTCTCATACCAACCCTGAGAAGCCAACCTGGGCTGTGGGCACCCATTTCACAGACAGGGAAGCTGAAGTGAAGACACAGAGCTGGAAGCTGTGAAGCTGGGACTTGAACCGAGGGTTCTTTCAGCTAAGCCTGCTTCTCCTGGATCGCAGGTCACAGCCCTCAGGATAGAGCGTGAGAAGAGCATTTTGTCTCCCTGCTTAAGACACCCGTGGATCTGGGACTCAAGTCTGCAGTGCTCCTATCAGGCCTTCCCACAGCGAGCTCCTGGCTGCCCACAGGGGAGACCAGGCTCACCCTACCCGCCTCAGGAGAGTAGCTAAGGGCCCAGGAGGCCTAGCTCCGGGCCCAAAGCCAGATAAAATTGGGGCGGGGCAGGAAGTGCAGAGGGCCCAGAGCCAGGTGGGACCAGGATTCCAGACCTGCCCCACCAGTGGGCCTTCCTTCTGGCTGTGGACTCTGCCCTATTTCGGAACCAGCCCTGGGACTGCTCAGCTCTCCCACCAGGCAAGATCTTGCAGCCCCGCCCCCAGTGTCTCTTGGAATTCTGCTGGGCTGGGCCAGGCCAGCCTCACCACCCCCATCACCTGGACCAGGCTGTGAACCCCAGGATTTTATGTGGAATAGGAACTCAGAAAACGTGTGGGGAACAGAACTGGGGCCTGCCTCAGTTTCTCCAGCTTACACTCGCCTCTGCCATTCATTCTCACTTGCCATGTGCCAGGCAGGCTGCTAGATGCTGGGGATGCGACAATGACTACCAACCGTCCATGGGGAGCTCACCGTCTGGCTGGGCTGATGGGAAGTAACCGTATAACACTGTGCTCAATGCCGAGGGTGAGTGCGGCAGGGACTACCGGTGTCCACCAGCCTCCACAACCTTTTTCCTCACAATGTGAGAATGTTGGAGTGTTAGCAGGACACGTGCTGCCCAGCTAGTGATCCATTTCCCAGCTTCCTTTGCAGTTAGGTGTGATCATGTGACCAAGTTCTAGCCAATGGGATAAGTGGAAGTGATATGAAATCATGCATGCCCTTAAAAAGAATGACGCTTTCTCTCTTCCTGCGGACTGGAAAGGCAGTGTGATGGAGGGGCTTGAGTAGCCATGTTGGACTTCACCGGAAGCTGTGAAGTGAGGATGATAGAGCAACTAAATAGAAGGAACTGGGATTTCTAGAATAACCCTACAGAACGAAACCACCAATCAACCTTGAGCCTTCCATGCTGGAAATAACATTCTGTCCCATTGAACCACTGTGGGTCTCTGTTATAGCAGCTCAGATGGTGGCCTGACTTATGTAGAGGAGTAAACACATGTTAGCAGAGCCCAGAGGTGTTAACCTGGCCTGGTGGGGGTAAGTGTGGAGGGCTCCCCAGAGGAGGCAACTTGTAAATGGAGGCTTGACCCTGAGAAGGGGAATTTTTCTAGACAGTTTCCAGGCAGAGGCATAACATATTGAGTCACATGGAAATCGAGAGGCAAGTGAGAACATGGGGTTTTGCGGCACCTCAGGAAGCTAAGGATGGCTGCAGTGTAGAGAGTAATGGGGTGCAGGAGAAGATGGGCTGGACGGCGGCCCAGAAAAGCCATGTTAAACCCTCTGGAGTTTGCCCTGAGGGTAAAGGGGAGTCCTGGGAGGCTTGAAGCAGGAGGGTAGGGTGATTAGAGCTGCTTCTTAGAAAGACCTTTCTGGCTTTTTAAAATTTATTTTATAAAAAGTTGAGGCTCTGCTCTGTGCCAGGCACTGAGGATTACCAGTGAACAAAACAGACTTAGTTCCTATCCTTACCGAGTTTGCAGCCTGATGGGGTGAGGCTTGGTCAAATAATCACACAAATAAATAGAGAGTGTGATAAGGGCGATGCAAGGCTGTGATAAGGGAAGGTATGCAGGCTGTGAGGGGCTGTAAAGTGGGGGTTGACCTGGGGGGAATGAGAGAGGCTTCCCTGAGAAAGGTGAGTGGGGAACAGCAGTGGGAAGAGCTCCAGGCGCAGGGAACAGCACAAGCGTAGGAGCCCAGGGAACGTCAGGGAGAACTAGGAGGTTCAGGTGGAAGAGGGTGGTAGACAGGGAGAAACACGGGCATAGATGGCGAAGGGAAGCAGGAAACCCTGGGGTCCAGCAGGCTTGAGCAAGGTGGGCAACGACAGAGGAGGCCACGGATGGGGAGGTAATTTGAACAGAAGACCCTGAGCACAAATACGGTGTGTTGGATTTCAGCTCCCCTGAGCCACCCAAACGGAGATGGTGAGCCGCTGGTTTGATATAGAGGTCTGGCGTGCAGAGGGACCCTCTGGCCAATCGTAGTTGTCCTACCATGCCTGGGCTCCCAGACGAGAGCGCACCAAATCCTGGCCTTTGGGGGACCTAATGCATGCCAGGGACGATGCCTGTGGTAGATGCAGCAGTTGCTCACTCACATCTTTGTTAGCAGGGTCGGGTTTTGTCGGGTGTGCATCTACCCCAGGTGTTCGGGACAGTGGCCATTTCCCGCTCTATCCTCAGAGTGAGTTGTAATGCGTCTAAGCCAATTGTGGTAATTCTATCTCCCTTGCCGGTGGTTAGTTTGGCAGTAGGAATGCGGTATAATTTTGGACAATGGGAAGTCTTCAAGGGGGCTGCTGGGGACAACATTCTCCCTCCTAAAGGTGATACATGGGAGGAGATACCTCTCCTGCCTTTACTTGATACCATCTGTGTGTGATGGCTGGAGCTGCAGCAGCCACCTTGAAATCATGAGAACAGGCATCCATAAATTGCCAAGAAAGGCAGAGCAGGAAAATGGAAAGAATGTGAGTTTTTGTTTACATCTTCATGCCTTCGAATTCAACAGCCTTATTAGATGAAATTACGAATCCCCCTTCCCTCTTTTCTCTTTTTCTTTTTACTTGTCTGAAGGTGACAGTGATGGCTGAATTAGTCATGCTGCAAATTTATCTCCAAAGGTTTGTTTAGCACATCAGAGCTATCTTTCCTCTTGACAGAAAGAAAAAAGACAATGAAATGTGCACCCTCCCCCACCCCCTTTTTGCCACCTTTAGTCAGAGGTTCTATTCCTTGTGGGTGAGCACATTCTGAGAAAAGCCTTCACTTGCATTGTCTCTTTAATGCTCTCACGAACCCTCTGAGATTGATTTATTATTATTATTATTGCCACTTTTTGCAAATGAAGAAACAGAGGCGCAGGTCCGATAAGTGACTTTCCCAAAGTCACAAAGACAGTAAGTTACCGAGCTGGCATTTGAGTCAAGGTTGGTCTGATTGGCGAGTGCATCAGAGCTAAAGCCACAATCTCCTTTTAAAAGTCTTTCCCTTAACACGTTTTTAGTAGGAAACCCTAGCCCTGTTCTTATTTTCCCCTGGAAAACCGTGATTACGGTTGGTGGGAGATTTAGAGTGGGCTGCGTTTCTTTGCACACAGTTAATGGCTTTGATTATATGTTTCTGGCTTCTTCTTTCTGAGAAAGGCTGCCATTGGTTATACAATATAATCAAATCATTTCTTATGTAAACAGCCGACTGGCCCAGAGTCAACGGCGGTTCCATCAGCGGGAAGGTGAAAATGAAACTGTGTTCCAGGCTCCGGAAAGCAATCTGCTATTCAGCAGGAAGAGATCAAGGGTTAATGACATGGAGTTGGGCAAAGGCTGCCGCTGTGGCTCTGAGCATTATCAGGAGGCGGGAACAAAGGATGGTTGTTAAATGGGTTTGTTACAAAAGTTATTTCCTAATGTAATTCATGGAACGCTTGCCAGAACATTAGGCACATCCTTCGAAAGCACAAGGGAACTTAAAAAAGAAAGAAAGAAAAAGATGAAAAGAAAGGAAAAGTGGCTTCTAACTTCAAGGATGGAACTCTTAGAAAGGGTTAATGCCCTTAATATACAAAGAGTTCTTGCAAAACAATAGGAAAAGGTACGCACCTTATTATAAATTGGCTATTCAGAAATGAAGAAGTACAAAAGGCAGGCAAACATATGAAGACAAGATCCACCTTGTAAGCACGATTACAAGATCCAGTAATCAAGGAAATGCAAATAAAAGCTACAATGACATATCATTTCCCAACTATCAGATTGGCATAGAATGGCAGTGTGTGCCATGATGTTCAATGGGCAGAAATTTTAAAGCAACTCCGAAATTTAACCTTGGGGCGTTTCTCCTAAGGATGCAACAGGCCAAGCGGTCTCTATGGACAACCGTGTTCACTGAAGCATTGTTTATAATAGTAAAACACTGGGAGGGGGAAACCCAGAGGCTGAGCTACAGAGGCTTCATTAAATAAACAATGGCAAGCTTACGTAATAAAATACTAGATTAAAAATAGATTGTATTAAATAAATATTAAAACTCTCATCAAATCGTATTTAGAATACTAATTGAAAATGGCAATATAGAGAGATGGCACGGCACACTGTAGAGAAAAGTATTTTCATGAGTCTGATCCAGTTTGCACTAAGTTGGGTGTGCACATGCGTGTATATTATACTAAAGGCTGTGTACCCCCATGTCAGCAGTGTTTATTTCTGGGTAGCAGAATTTTCAGTAATTTTTACTTTCCTGTAAGTCAGAGTTCCTCACCCTGGGCCCTACTGACATTTTGTGCCAGGTAATTTTCTCTCTCTCAGGGGACTGTCAAATTCACTGTAAGATGGTTAGCAGCATGCCTGGCCTCTACCCACCAGATGCCAGCAGCATCCCTGCCCCTCTGCCAGTCATAACAACTCAGGACCTCTCCAGACTTCGCCCCGTCTCCTGGGGACGAAACCACCCTCCGTGGAGAACCACTGTTTTAAACATTTTTCTGCATTACTTAAATATTTTAACAACAAGCATGTATTGTTATCATAATCAGAAAAACAAACACATTAAAAAATATTCAGCAAAGTCATTAGTGGCTTCATGAATTGGCCGTGGGTTCTGAATGGAATTCAACCAGCGAGCAGGAAAATCTGTTCTCTTCTTGCCTTCGGTACAAGGTCCTCGGGAAGAATCTCCACGTCTGGCCGCGTTTTTCCTGGCTTGCTCTTCGCTCAGAGAACAGCTTACGTTCCCCTCCGGGTTTTAATATACTTAAACTTCCAAAGGGGATGATGCTTGGACTCTTGCCCCTCTCCCTTCCCTGGGTGACTGCTCCGTGGTGGGGGACAGCCACCTTTCCCTCAGGCAGCCCTCCTCTGAGGGGAGTGACTGGCTGTCCTCCTGGCCCCAAACCTAAGCCTGTTTTCTAAATCTCACCCTCCGGCCATGGCTCCTGGCTCAAGGATGAACAGTTCGGTAACCAGTTCGGTCCATTGAGTCTAGAGGCGACTCCAAATGTTAGGGCTTCTGGAAAAGAGGCATTTCAAGCACTCCTCAGAGGCCACTCAGACCTCTGCCTCTGCACAGAGCGAGGCTGGAATTGCTGTCCTCATTTTAACACCATGAAGAAAGCCAGCCAGAGGGGGAAATCAACACACAGAATCCCAGCGCTGGGGGAGACACCAGGGAAAAGCTGGGGCCCTGATCGAACCAAGCCTGAAGCTCACATTCTGCTACGTTTTTTGTTTATGGGAGCCAATAAATCTCCTCTGTAGTTCAGCCCGTTTGAGCTGAGTTTCTATGACTTGCAGCCCCAAACTAACTGATACAACTCCCTTTGATGACAGAAACCCCTCCCAAATTTCTGCTTTCATGTCATTTCAGCAAATATGTATTGGGCACTTCTTACTGATCCTGGAGGGGCAAAGATAGCATAATCCCTTCCCGGACAAGCATGCAGCCTGGCTGGGGAGAGGGGCATGGGAATGGAGAGTGGACAACAAATAGGCAATGGACCTCTGCTGTGATCACAGGGACACAGAGACATGATCCAGACATGGGGATGGGAAGAGGAAATCCTCAAAGAGAGTGAGGAGAGGGAGCAGGATGTGTGGACAGATGGAGCAGCCTGGACACGAGAGATCCTTATGGGCTCAGGGAGGGGAACCACCAAAAGAAAGAGTAGAGCTGTTGAGAGAGGGTGGTGTGACCCCAGAGGACTTCAGGGGGCCCTGCATAAAGGGGATCCAGGCAGGGGTTGGGCCCCCAGAGAGAGCCTCGCAGCGTGGAGCATGAACACTTGCCTCCCCTGTGCCTTGATGCAACCCAGCTGTTAGCAGAGAAGGTGGAGGGTTGGGGAGAGAACACTTGTCAGAGCCCAGCTTTTCCATTCCAAGGACAGAAAGACTAAGGTATAAAAGTACAGATGACACTTTGTGACTGATATTCTTCAACAACCTTCATTCCACACAAGCACTACTACAGCAGAGGGCAAAGATCAACCTACGCTCCTGGCCTGGTGGGGGAGACAGATAATCACCTCATGATTCTAAAAACTATAAACTCCAACCATGCTTTGGGGTCTTCTGGGAGGTCAGGGAAGGATTCCTAGAGAAGGTAGCACTAGAGCTGCGTGCTGAAAGCTGAGAAGAAGTTCCCTTGGCAAAGGCAGGAAGAAAGGGATTTTAGGCAGAGGGAACAGTTTGTGCAAAGGCCCTGTGGCAGGAAGGCATGTGTGAAGATGAAGGACTGATATGAACAAGTCCTTTGCATTTACACTATGCTTTTCATGGGTCCTGGAAATAAGCATGCATTCTTACCCTGCTGTCAGGTCTTATTATCACCATTTTACCAATGAGTAAACTGAGGCCTAGAGAAGCAAAGTGACCTGTTCAAGGACACACAGCCAGGAAGCAGTAAAATGGGAATTGAAAGCATGTTCTTCATCCTACCCTGGCATGCTCTCTTGGGAGTCAACCAGCAGCTTTCTGTCTGATGGCATTTTTCTTCTTTAAGAACTCAGCAGTACTCAAAGTGTGGTCCAATTCTCCCCGGAGGTCCCCTAGGCCCTTTCAAGGGCGTTCACAAGATAATTTGCCTTTTTTTACTCTTATTCTCACGTGAGTGTAGAGTTTGAAAAGTTCGTTGATAGGTATTTAGATTCCAAATTGCAATTGAACTTTAAGAAACTCCCACTGGCGAGTTCTGGCTTAGCACTGAAGGTTACCCACAACTGTGCGCCGTCGAGAAGCCCAGTTTTCTGCAGACACTTCAACCAAAACAGAATATCACCAGGGACTGAAGGCAGAAGCAGACGTGAGCATCCATCTGCAAGGCCAGCCAACTGAGGAAGTTGCAAAAACATAAAAAACAGCGCCTCTGCCACTTTTCTCACCTCATTTTCTTGATTTGAAATTTAGCCATTTATTTCAAAAATATGTTAATTCTACTAACATGTACTGAACTTATTCTGATTTCTAAGTTACTGAAATAAGTGTTTTATAAATTTCTTAGTATTAATTTCTCTTGGGATCGTCAATCATTTTTTTTTTTAATGTAAAGGAATCCTGAGACCAAATGTCGGGGGATGCTGCATTAAGTGGTGTTTCCTCCCGCTTCTCCCCTGCCCCTCCCCTTTCACCCGTGCCCCTCCCCCATGTAAGGTGGCCTGGGCCAGTCTGTGCCCAGTGCCTCTGGGAAAGGGTGAGACACCAGGTCCAGCAATCCCAGGAGGCTTCCTGGCTTTAGATTTTCAAAGGCCGAGGCAAGCAGGAAGAATCCCTATTTATGAAGACTCCCCCATCCAGAGGCAGAGGCAGGGTTCCGGCGTGGGGGTGACAGGGGTGTCCCCAGGCCTGAGCCCAAAGAGGCTCGAGCTGCAGGAAGCTAAAGGCAGTAGCCAGGATCCTGGAAAGTGGCTGGGCAACAGCCACAGGACCCTGGACACGGGCTACAGGAAGGGGACCCCCATGGCCCCATATGGGGCATCACAGCTGGAAACCAGCCTGCCCCAGACCCTGGTCCCGGCTCTCACTCTTGGCCCTAATCCCTTGGCCTCACAGAAACTGGGAACCCTGGAGATGCAGGGAAAAGTCAGCGGAGAAATGAGAATCAACCACCAGATGAAGTTGCCCACCAGCCTGGCAGAATGACGGCACAAAATGGAAATTAAGTTCAATTTGGGAGGAAAAACAACAACAGAAAACAAAACACCGCACAGCTCCATTTGCGACCTGGGACTCATACCCACTGCACGTGAAAGTCTCACTTGTGTGGAATGTGACCCCCGGCCAGGCCTCTTTCTTGGGCATGAGAGCGGTTGAGTCAGTTGCCCGAGGTTGCACGGAGGAAGGGGCAGGCTGGGATTTGCACTCAGACCCTGACTCCAGCCCCCTTGACCTTGATCACCAAGCTAGGCTGCTAGTGAGGTGCTGGTCCCCAAGGCCTGGGCAGCTTCTGCCAGAGTGGTGGGCTCCGAGTCTGAGGCTGGGCCCGGCTTACAGCCCCTGGCGTTGGAGGTTTGGACTCAAGGGTCCTCAAATGGGCAGAGGGCTGGTTGTAGTGTAGGGCGTGCAGGAGCTGAGCCAGGCCCTCTTGCCCAGGCCCTGCCCCAGGTGCCCCCTCTGCCTGCTGAGTACCCAGGAGGGGCGGGTGGGGCCGGCAAGACAGGTTCTTCCAGGCTCTCTGCCTGAGCCGGTGCTTCCCGCACCCTCATGCTCTTCCTGGAGAGGAGGACGCACAGAGGCTCCAGAAACTGGCCCAGAAGAAGCCAAGCAATTGGCCTAGCGTCACACAGGGAATTGTGGGGGAGCCATGCCACACCTGAGAGAGCCTGGCGGGGCGGCGGAGGCCCAGGGGACAGAACTGGGCCCCTGCCCCCCACAGAGGGCCCTGCGAGGTATAGGGAGCCAGGTTCCAAAGGGGTCTTGACCTAGGCTGCTTGGTCACTGTCCTTGATGCCCCTCCCCCTCCCCATATCCAAACCACCATAACTATCAGTTTTATGCCCTAAGCCTCTCTCAGATCAGACCACATCTCCCCACCTCCACGGCCGTGCCCCAGGCCAGCCCCCATCGTCCCCCACCCAGACGGTGGCAGTAGCCTGCTCTCTACTCTACCTGTCCCCACCCCTGCCCACCAACAGGCTCTTCTCCACCCGCAGCCAGAGAGATCCTGATAGAACCCAAGTCACATCCTGTCCTTCCTCTGCCTACAACCTTCCATGGCTCTCAGCTCACTCAAGAAAAACACAAAACTCCTCACCGTGGCCACAGACCCCGCCCAGCCCTCCTGTCTTATCACCACTGGCCACCACCATCACCTGCCCCCTCCGGCCGAGGTTCCAGCCGGATGAGACGACTTTGCAATGCCTTACTGCCCCATGCTCTGCCCAGATCCATGCCTGACTCTTTTCAGTATCTCCGGCACCTGCACATTACCTGGACTCGGGGCATGTTTGTTGAGTGACTGACCAACTGTGAGGATGAACAGGACCGAGAGGCAGAGATGGGGTGAGGCGTGGGAAATGGGGACTGAGCCTCTACTCCATGAACAGAGCAGACTGTGCCTGGGCTGGTGGAGCGGCCTGTCCCCGGGGCCGGGGCGCGGGCTGGGGGCGGGGGGGGGGGGGGGAGGGCTAGCCTGACAATTACAAGATGGTATCGCCAGGTCGCGATGGCAGATTATGAGAGCACCTGGACAGCTCGGACCCGCCCGAGGCTGGGAAGGCTCCTCAGAGGTGGCGTCGAAAGGACCTGAAGTACAGATAGGAGTGAGCAGGATGAGGGTGGAGGGCTGGTAGGGGGTGTTCCCGAAAAAGAACAGCGTGAGCGAGCCCACTGGTTCCCTCCCAGGAGCTCTCTGCCCTCCTGGGGGGAATTCAGCAATGCCAGAGACGTTTTTGCTTGTCTCTACCGGGGGGAGGTGTAGTAGAGGAAGCCTGGGGTACTGAGAATGCCCTACAGCGCACGGGACAGCCCCCGAGACAGGGAATGTTCAGTCCGAGGCTGAGTGACCCTGGACTAGCAGGAGAGCTCGGTATGAGAGGCTGGGAAGAGGTTCAGGCAGCAGTGGCCTCATCCAGGGCTTGGCATTGGGGTTGGGGGCAGGGTTTGCAGCCAGAGAGAGGGTTGAGGCAGGGAGGACCTTGCTCCGGTCAGGGTCCAAAAAGCCACCTTTGGCCACAGTGTGGACTGCACTCCCAGGGTGCCGCGGTGGAATGTGGGAAAGACAGGTTGTACGTTAGCTCCGGGGAGTCAGGAAGGCCTCCCTGAGGTGGTGACCTTTGAGCCAAGGATGAGGCGGCTGTGTGATCTGGGGGCTAAGAAATCTAGGCAAAGGGCACAGCAAGTGCAAAGGCCCTGAGGTGGGAACTAGCAGAGTGGGTTCTGGAAACGGGGAGGCCATCGTGGCTGAAGTGCGGAGATTGCCGAGAGATGCCGTGTGGGGCCTTGGAGACGGTGACCATACGTGGAGGTCATTCTAAGAGTGAAGGGGTCTGCGTGGAGGGTGTTTCACCAGGGCAGGGACAGGGTCTGCCTTAGGGTCTCACAGGACCCTCTGAGTGGATTATCGGGGCGGGGACAGAAGCAGGGACCCAGGGAGCTGAGGACAGTTATTCAGGAAGAGTGGGGCGAGGTTTGATGGGGGAGAGGAGAGGAACGGAGAGCTGCCCGGAAGCTCCTAGCTGGCTAACCGGCCACTGGACACAGGTCCCGAGGGTGTTTCTTTTCATGTTATGGCTCCTGCGGGTTGAGGGCTCTGCTGTCCGTGCCTCCTCTCCTCCCCATGGGTGTGTGTAACCCCAACACCGCTGGCCCAGGACACTTGCTGTCGGGATTCCCCCAGTGCTCCCTCCCAGGGTACACTGCTTCTAAAAGAGCACCCAGCCACTTGCTCCTCCAGGTCAGAAGACGGTGTCACTGAAAACGGCCCACGTCCCAAAGATGGCTCTCGGAAGCACGCGTTTCTACTGTCTGATGGGCCCGGGTTCGAATCCTGACCCTGCCACAGCCCAGCTGTGTGCCGTGGGCAGGTCCTTCATCCTCAGAACCTCTGGCTCCTCACCTGTCAGTGGGCATAACAGAAGCTCATGTGAATTCTAAAGTAAGATCATGTGTGGACAGTCCCTGCGACATAGCTAGGGTGTTCAATAGTTGTCACTTAACGTTATTCCGACATCATCATCATCATCATCATCATCATCATCATCATCATTCAGACACAGGAAAACATTAGTTTAGCTCCCATCCCCAGCTGTAAGGGCTGGTCTAGGCTTCAAATCACTCTTGACATGCGAGCCGCCGCAGCCCACAAACAGCCCAGTGCCAAGCTCCCGGGGGACCAACCCCGGGGATGCTGCCGTCACAACGACAGCCTGCGAAGAGCTGTGTTTGCCAGGCGCTGGCATGGAAAGGGGAGGGCTTTGGAGTGAGCACGGAACTGGCTCCCTCATTCAGATGCTATGGGACCCTGGCGAGTTCCTGAGCCTCTCGGAGCCTCAGTGCCCCCCTCTGCCAAATGGGAATCTCTAAGACTTGCCCAGGTTGCCGGGAGGTGGAATTGCCTCCCTCTGCTCTACTCTTAAGACACGGGAAGTGACAAGCCTGCCTTCTGGGGACAGCATCCAGCCCCTTGGGGAGATGAGGGCCTCTCGGTGCCCGGCACGTGCCACTCTCGTCTCAGATCCTCACATCAACTCTTCATTGTCCTCCCCACTGCAGAGGAGGACGCAGAGGCTCGGCCAGGTGCAGCCACAGTGCCAAGGCCATGCCAAGATGGGCACCCTCCCAGGCCAGGCTCCCCTCTCAGCCCTCCGGGACAGTCACTGGGTCCCACACCAGGAAGTGGGGCCAGATGGTGGCAGATCCACGGATGTCTGTTGCATAATTAAGTGAGGGCAAAAAACATTGTTCGTAATTAAACAAGGGAACCAGGACAGCAGCAGCCCCCGCAACAGCTGGGATGGCTTGGAAAGGGGAGGCTGCCCTGTAGCAGCCTGAAGATTCTGGCTGGAGTGCGGGGGCAGGAAGCCTGCAGAGGTCCCAGCCCTTGTGTGCCTTCTCCACACATCCTCGGTTCCATCTCTGCCAGCTGCATGGCCTTGTGCATTTCCCCGCCTCTCTCTGTGCCTCGGTTGCCCAGCCAGCAGCAAGGGTAGGGTTTGACCCAGTTCCATCTTGCTGGTTCCCACCTCAGGGCCTTTGCACTTGTGGATCTCCCCGCCTGGAAGGTGCTTCCGGAGCCTAGATCTTCCCAGAGAGGCCCTTCTCCTCCTTCAGGATGCTGCTGAGGTGCCCCCTCTTCCAGAGGCCTCTCATCCACGCAGCCACAGCCTGATGATCTTGTTCTATCTTCCCGTAGCACTCACCAGCGAAATTATCTTGTTCATCTCCGTGTTGACTCACGTGTTGCCCGTCCCAGTCCTGGAACGTCAGCTCCCAGAAGACAAGGGAGTATGTCACATTCACTGCTGTGTTCACAGCACCTCGCTCAGTGCCCAGCACACAGTAGGTGCTCAGTGAGTATTTGTTAAATAAACAAAGGCCCCTGTGTCACTTTGTCCCCTTTTATCTCTCTTTGTTCCACAGCTGTGAGGCCACTTTACAGATGAGAAAGACTGAGGCAGGTGGAAGGGGACACACCTTGCCAGGGACAGCCTCCACATATAAAGCACTGACTACCTGATACCGCTGAGCCTTATATCATAATCCACAGTTCTGGGGCTCTAAGGCTAGGCTACCTAGGTTCAAATCTCAGCTCCGCCACGCCGAGGCTGGGTGACCTTAGACGAGTGACTGCACCTCTCCATGCCTCGGTTTCCTCATCTGTAAAAATGGGACGGTTATACTTCATTCCCATGGTTATTATTGCCAGGGTCAAATAAGTTCATACACAAAGTATTGAGGCTAGGGGGACCCAATCAAGGTCAGATAAAGTTTTCCATGAGCATTAAGGAGGTGCAATCATTGTCCCATTTCACAGATGGGGAAACAGAGACACAGAGAGGTGAAGCAATTAAGCAATGGAACTGGGTATCGAGCCCATGTCCAACTCTAAAGCCTGCCTTCATGCAAAGAAGGTAATACGGGGGGAAATCTAGGCCTCAGGACTCGCGGGTAGTAGAAGAACACCCACTGCTAGAGTGTAGGGTCCTCCTCGGGGGAGGCGGGATTGGAAATGACTCCATCCCGGCCTCCCTGGGGATGGTTGTGCCTGGCCAGCCCCCAGTCCCTGCTGAGGAGCCCCTCTCCACCATTCTCAGTCCATGGGGTTCGAGTAGAGCTGACTTCACCCCTAGCCTCAAGGATGGTCACATGAACCTTGTCACAGAACCCTATGGTCATAGAATCTGCTGGTCACAGAACCTGGCCATGGCCCACAGGGTTTGGTTCAGAGATGGCCACACAACCTAACCTAAGCCAATGAGAACCAGTCCTGGGACTCTTATAAGAACAGCTGAGAAAAAGCACTCATTTTTTCTGGGTTGCTAGGCTGATAGTAAATAGCAGTAGTAAAGTAATAGCTAATATTTTGGAGCATTAGGTGTGTTCTGTGCTATTTAGTGGTTCACATGGATCAATTAACTCAATCTTCCAGAGACATGGAAAACTGATGTCATTCAAGCACCTGGATCCAGCTATGCCTGAAGCAAGACTCCACTGGAATTGTCTTTCTTCCTTCTTTTTTTTTTTTTTTTTTTACATGACCCAATAAATTCTCTTTTGCTTAAACCGGTTTGAGTTGGGTTTCTGTCCCTTGGAACTGAGAGAGCCCTGACTAATCCACCTGCCTCTGGACATTATCTAAGCTTCTATCTCTCCATCATTACTGTAGCCATCCACGGTGGCACACCCATTAACTGTTTTATGCCTGTCACTGACTCACAGGTTTCCACTGAGTTCTGGATCTATCCTGCCCATACAGAGGCCACGGGTCGGCCCCCTTTCCCACGCGCCCACAGCAGGAGAGTGGGTGCGTGGGTGTGTGTGCACACCCTTGTTCCAGGAAGATGCTCCGTGAGGCTTGCTTGGCCCCAAAACAGACCTCATTATTAGTGTGATGACTGTTAATAAATAGTCCCAGTTCCCATGCCAGGCCAGCTGCTTTGCATAGACGGTGATCTCATCTGGTCCTCCCGACAACCCCACGAGGCAGGCATTGTCACCCCATTTTGAAGATGAAGAACATGAGGCCTGGAGAAGCAAGGCCTGAGTCACAGAGGGCCTGAGCAGAGAGTCCCCACTCCCCGAGGAGCTGTGCCCCTTCCAGGACACAGGCCCCTAAACCTGAGCATTAGTCCTCAAGGTCAACTTGGCTTATAATACATGTGTTGAATCTGTATGTATGGAGAATACATGTATGTAGGTATTATACAGGTACAGAATCTATACATGTGTAGAATGTGTATAATATATGTATAGATTCTGTGTATAGTATATGTGGAATTATGTAAAGGTAGAATATATGTGTGTATGTATAGATTCTATCTGTGTAGAATATATGTATATGTGTTTATAATATACATGTAGGATTTGTTTGTATATGGAGTGCATGTGTACTATATCCTATATAATAAAAGGCTAATGTGCAAATTGTCCCCTCAGGAGTTCAACCAACCTGGAGTTCGACCGCTCACTATGACATGCACTGACCACCAGGGGGCGGTGTGGAATGAAGGAAGGCTCTGGCCAGCAGCTGGCAGCCAGGGAAAGAAAGGCCCCGATCGGCCCTGATCGCCAGTCAGGCCTAGGGACCCTACCCGTGCACAAATTTCGTGCACCGGGCTGCTAGTAAAAAGTGTAGAATCTACATGTATGTAGAGTGTGTGTGTCTCCTATCTGTATAGAATCTCCTTGATTTCACCCATCCTGTCTCTCTAAGCAGAAGGTAGGTTGTGCAACGAGAGAAAACAGTGACCACTTTTTTCCACCGCTGGTATTGCTGCCCTGGGCCGGCCACTAACCTCTCCACTGCCTATTGCGGTCCCCTCCTCCCTGGCTTCCCTGCCTCTACCCACAGTCCTCTCTCCCCCTTGGGCCAGAGGATCCTGTTAGAACCCATCAGGGTCTCCTTCACTCCAAACCCTCCATGGCTCTCACCTCACTCAGAGTCAAGCCCACGTCCTCATAGCAGTCACATGGCCCTGCCTGGTCTGGCCCCGCGTAGTCTCCCCGACTCTCCTTCCCCTCCTTCTGCCCAGCCACAGTGGCCTCTATCATGCCAGGCAATCTCCAGCCTCCGGGTCTTTATTCTGAAGTTCCGCTACCTCAGATATGACTTCACCCAAGTGTCAGCTGAAACGTCACCTTCCTAGCGAGGCCTTCCCTGACCACCTTGTCGAAAACACTGCCCTGGTTCCTTCTCGCTTCTCATGCTGCCATGCTGTCCTCAAGATCCTCCCGGGGGCCTCTGTGCTGGGTGCATTGCTTACTGGTCCATGTGCAGAGACCGTGTCGCCCCCACCGCCTAGCACAGTGCCTGGCGCACAGTAGGTGCTCGGCCGTGGTCCATGAGTGAAGGACTGTTAGCCAGTCACAAACCCAGCCAGGAGTCAGGTCAGCCTCCTCCTCGTCGCATCTCCTCAGGCCTCACCTGGTCTCTCCCCGCCAATGTCTTCTCTCCACAGCCCCTCCCTGACCTCACCCCCAGCAAAAGCTCAGACTTCCTTCTGGGGCTCTCGGTGTCTCTTCTGACTCCTTGGAGCTGCCTGACTGTGGTTGTAGCCCTTCAGGTCCTTGGATCAGAGAGCGCCATTTCAAAGGCCCCCAGCCCGAGCCCTCCTCCTGGACCACTGCCGTGGTCCTCGTGCTCAGTGTCTGTCTCATCCACATTCTGCAGAGGTGAGGCAGCGAGAAGGGAGGGGGAGGAAAGCGGCCCTACCCTGCACACTCATGCACCAGCTTCCAGAAACTTCCCAGATGGACCCCGCAGAAGTTGCCAGGCTTGTGCTGCGGGACTCCGAAGCGGACCTGAACCACAGGCTCCCGCTCTATTTCCTTCTCGTTGGGGCCAGAAGCGAACAAACAAAACCGTCCTCGGCTTGCATTCAGTTGTTTATTTTTAAAAGGAGCAAAAAGGGAAGTGTCAGAGCAACCCCCACTTTGCCAGGGAGGTTCACTGCTGAGCCCCAGGAGGAAATTCTGCCGGCGGGGCAGCCCCTCCTGCTCTGTGGGGACGGGGTGTTCCAGGTAGCTGAACGTCTGGGTAAGGGAGGGTGACCTCCCTAACCAGGGCACGGAAAAGCGTGGCCTGCGGCTGACCCTGACCAGCGAGGAGCTGTTAGGACAGCATGCTTCTGTTGTAACAGCTTATTGAGATATTACCCACATACCACACAATTCACCCACTGAGAGGGTGCATTCAGAGTGTACCACCATCACCACGGTCCATCTCACCTCCCCAAATACACCGTACATACCCCTTAGAAGGCACCTCCCGCGTCCCTTCACCCCTGGCAACTCCTGATCTAGCCCCTGTAGCTATAGCTTCGCCTATTCTGGACATGAATGGAAGTGGAATCCTACATTCTCTGGCCTTCCTTGTCTGGCTTTTGTCAGGGTTCATCCACGATGCAGCGTGTATGAGTCCTTGGCTCCTTTTTATTGTCCAAGAGCAGTCCATTGCACAGATAGACCCCGCTTTGTTGATCCACGCATCGGTTGACGGACAGTTGGGCTGTTTCCACTCTTTGGCTGTCATGAAGAATGCTGCCACGAACATCCACGTGCAAGTTCTGTGTGGACGTGTTTCTGTTTTCCTTGGTATCCACCTAGGAGTGGAATTGCTGGGTCACTTGGTAACTATGTTTAACCTTTTGGGGAACCGCCACACTGTTTTCCAAAGTGGCTCCACCACTGGACAATCCCACCAGCAGTGCAGGGTTCTAATCGCGCCACGGCCTCGCCAGCACTTGCTACTGTCCATCTTTTTTACTGTAGCCATCCCAGAAGGCGTGGGGTGCTAGGCCAATGCTTCTTCTTAATTAGTCAGAAACATTGGACAGTTGGGGATGTTGATGTAAAGATCCGGGTTTCTGGCTCCTCTGGAGGACAGCGGCTCCGTGGCATGACTGCGGTGCATTCGCCATGGAAGCTGAGTCACGGCCACCCCGGCAGTCACTGCAGTCCTCTGCAGCTGCCTCCTTGCCTGGGCTCCTTCACCACTTAGGTCTGTGATGCTCTTTGAGCCCAGCTGATGTTTGCGAAGGCAATGAACCTTCAGCCTTTGACCTATCTGGAAGGCTCAAGCCAACCAGGAGGTGAACTGCAAATCCGTCTGTGGGGTTTTTTGTTTGTTTGTTCGCTTATTTAAAATATATTTTTATTTATTTCAAAGAGGAAGGGAGATGGGGAGATAGAAACATCAATGATGAGAGAATCATTGATCAGCTGCCTCCTGCACGCCCCCTACTGGGGATCAAGCCCGCAACCTGGGCATGTGCCCTTGACCGGAATCAAAACCTGGGACCCTTCAGTCCGCAGGCCAACGCTCTATCCACTGAGCCAAACCAGCCAGGGCTGCAAATGCGTTTTAACTCAGTATTCCACATGGACACACTGTATCCTCACAATGGCCCAGAACGATGATGCACTGTCCCTGTTTCTGAATGAGGAAACGGAGGCTTCCAGAGAAGAGGGACTGTGCTAGGTCGCATGCTGCTAAGGGCCAGGCTGAGACCTGCCACCAGAGGCCTGGCCCCATAGCCCGGTGTCTCCTGGGATATCACGAGCCCCTCCCGGTCCTTTGGTCTTTCTCCTCACATCCTAACACCCTAACTTGGCAGGGGAATGCCCTGGGTTAAGGTCTTTTTCTTGAAAAAGCTGTGTTTGAGTAAAAAAGCCTGGAAAGGCCACAGTGTTTCTGCCTGAGACTCTCACACAGTTCTGCTCTGTATAGATGCGGGCATCTCAATGTCACTGATCAAGTCCTCAATCGACTGACTGTTTTCACTGGAACGGCTTCCAGCGGGCGAGGACCTAGCCTGTTTGTTCACTTCCATGTCCCCTGTGAAAAGCGCCTGCTGACGCACAGTCTATACTATGGAAATATCTGTTTGATGAATGAATGAACTGATAATACATTTGAAACAGAATTCCCAATTTTCTCTTCCTAATCATTTTGTTTTTCTACAAAGGTGTTTGTTAAGTGTTTAACTAAACAGGACTGAATTTCTATGCCAGCCTGCTTGGGTTCAGACGGTGGCTCTTCCCCTTATTAACAAGTTACTCCACCTCTTTGAGCCTCATTTTCCTCATCTAAGAAATGGGGACAGCATGGCGCCTGCCTTGAAGTTAGTACAGGACACTGTTAGGGAAGTAGCTGTCACCATCATCATTATTTCTGTGTCCACCTGTGAACCGGGCCGGGGCTTCCAGCACCGAGGTGACCGGAGGTGCTACCTCGGGGTGACTCAGGTTCCGGCTGCACCGCGGAGGGTTCACAGAAAGGGTCACAGTGTCCCCTGAGAAGCGACAAGGAAACAACTGGCCGCCGAGCGTGAAGGGAAGTGAATGAATGGTGGTTAGCAGGAGCTGGAAAATGCACGCTTGCTTGAGTTGCTCAATCCATCCGGTGACGGTGAAGCCTGATTCCCTGGGAGAGCAGGGGCGGGTCCTGGGTGCCAGGAAGGTGCTCGGGGCACAGTGTGCAGGCGCTGGGGCGACTGGCTGGGCGAGGCGGGAGGCTCAGGTCTGATGCTGGAGGTGCTGGAGGGATCCCCAGGTACCTTCCGCACCCCAGCAGGGGGCCTGGAGCCTATGACACGGGGTCTTTGGAGGAGGAGTGAACGCTGCCTGGGCTATTTCTGGCTCAATGCAGGGTGTCCCTCAGCCTCCTGCCTTCCTAGGACCCGTCTTCTTTCACTTTCACTTTCAAGGAGAAAGACACTTTTCTCACAAGATGGGGACCCTGGCGCCTCCCCACACCTCTGCCTATTCTCAGGTTCGCATGCTTCTCTCCGCAGCTCCTTTGCCTGCTTCGGTTGAGTCCTTTGTTTCCACCCCAGTCTCACCTCTTGAGGCTGCCAGTCTCACTCTGCACCTGCCACCCACATTGGGTCAGCCCGTCACAGATGGGCTTATGACCTTTTATATTATAGTGAGAGTTCCTTCATCCCTCCCCCAGTTATAATAACAATGGCAATAATAGTAATAGCTCACGTTGGTTGAGCACTTACCGTGTGCCTGGCATTCTGCGTGTTGTTTTATAGGAAACTAGAAGCCCGGTGCACAAAATTTATGCACAGGGGTGTGTGTCCCTCAGCCCAGCCTACACCCTCTACAATCTGGAACCCCTCGAGGGATGTCCGACTGCCCGTTTAGTCCCGATCCTGTATCGGGACTAAACGGGCAGTCGGACATCCCTCTCACAATCCAGGACTGCTGGTTCCCAACTGCTCACCTGCCTGCTTTCTTGATTGCCCCTAACCGCTTCTGCCTGCCAGCCTGATCACCCCCTAACCACTCCTTGCCAGCCTGATAGATGCCTAACTGCTCCCCTGCCAGCCCGATTGCCCCTAACTGCCCTCCCCTGCTGGCCTGGTCACCCCTAACTGCCCTCCCCTGCAGGCCTAGTTGCCCTCAACTGCCCTCCACTGCTGGTCTGGTCCCCCCCCCAACTGCCCTCCCCTGCAGGCCTGGTCCCACCCAAGTGCCCTCCCCTGCAGGCCTGGTCACCCCTAACTGCCCTCCCCTGCAGGCTTGATCACCCCCAACTGCCCTCCCTTGCAGGCCTGGTCCCTCCCAACTGCCCTCCCCTGCTGGCCATCTTGTGGCAGCCATCTTGTGTCCACATGGGGGCAGCCATCTTGTGTTGGAGTGATGGTCAATTTGCATATTACTCTTTTATTAGACAGGATAACTTTTTTAATCCTCAAAACAATCTGTGAAATAGGTGACCCCGTTCACACCCCCAGTTCACAGATGGGGAAACCAAGTCCCAGAGAGGCAAAGTCTGAACTTGACAGGGGAGCTGGCAGGTGGTCTCCTGGGAGTCCTGCCTGAGCCCTGAGTACATCCTCAGGCCGCAGAATATGTCTGGCACCAGGTGAGGACCCTGGCCGTGGGAGTGAGTCCCTCTCCATTGCTCAGAAGGCAGGGAGGAAATGTCCAGGGCAATGGGAAACAACAGCTCATCCACCGGCTTTGGCACATTGGTCCAGTGCTCTCGGTTGTAAGGAATAAAAACCCAACCTATAGAGGCTTTAAATATAAGGACACGTATCTCTTACACCATTGAAGTGATACGGAATCAGGGATTGGTTCATTCAACAGCTTAGTGACATCCACAAGGACCCAGGTGCCGGGACTTGGGCTTTGCTCTCCAACTGGCTCTCCTCCTTGGCTCAGGATGGCTGCCACTGCTCGGAACATCACGACCTCTCCCCACCAACGTTAGAAAGAGAAGAGCCTGTTTCTTTTTCCCCCTTCACCTAAGAACTTTCATGCATCATTTTTTAAACTGTTGGTATCACTGAGAACTCTACATGATGTTTTATAAATGTTCTTTTATATTGTAGTGAGAGCATTGAACTTGAGATCTACCCTTTTGGCAATTTTTAAGTGTACAATACAATATTGTTAACTATAGACACGACACAGCGGATCTTGAGGACTTCATTCATCTTGCATAATTAAAACTTAATACCTGTCGAATAGTAACTCCCCATTTCCCACTGAGAGCCACCACTCTATTTCTTTTGAGTTTCACTATTTGAGATACTTCATTTGTCCTTCTCTGGCTGGCTTATTTCACTGAGCATAATGACCAAGCAATCCCACTTCTGGCTATTTATGCAAAAGAACTGAAATCAGAATCTCAAAGAGATATCTGTACTCCCGGGTTTCATTGCAGCTGTTACTTACAATAGACGAGATGTGGAAACAACCTAAATGTCCATGACAGAGGAATGAAGAAAGAAAACGTGGTATTTACATACAATGCAATATTAGCCAACCTTAAAAAGAAAGGAAATCCTGTATTACACTAAGAGCAATAAGCCCCTGTCTCTTTTGAAGAGCAAAGGAACAGTCCCCAGATTTCCCAGCAGGTATCATTGGCCAGAATTGAATTCCATGGGTGGGCTAAACCAATCACTGACAGAGGGGAGGGGACCACTGTGATTGGCTATAAACAATTGGGACCCACCCCTCAGAGCTCGGCTGTAGCCCCCTTCACTGTGGCAGGGGAAGCGGGTGTAGGGGGGTGCCTGAGTACACTGGGGTCTGTTAAAAATAGGAAGTAGGAGGAATGGCCAAAACAAGGAAGAGTTCATTACCTCATTACTGCTGTCGGCACATCTACCTCTGGACCCTCCGAACTGCCTCCATTTCTGTGCCTTTGACCTGGTTCTCCTTATACTAGTAAATTCTGTAAGCTCACCCTGTTCCTCCCATAAATTCCCTTTCTGCTTAAGTCAGCCAGACCTCTCGCTGAGACACTCACATTTCCTAAACGCTTGCCCTCAGCCCTGTTATCACCACATTATCTCTGCTGGTATTTATTGAGCACTTGCTATGTGCTAGGCCCTGTGCAAAGCACGTACCTACATCAGGGGATCTCAGCCAGGGCGCTCTGTCCTGCAGGGATCGTTTGGTAATGTCTGATGATATCTGCGGCTGTCGCAATCCAGGGCGGGGAGTCGACTTGCATCTAGTGGATGAAGAAGAGAGGGATGCTGCCAACCATCCTGCAAAGCACAGGACAGTCCAGCAACAGAGGATGAGCTGGCCCCAATGCCGGCAGTGCGGAGGGTGAGAACCTGTCTCAAGTTTGGAGGGAGTACTCCTGATTAGGGTACTTGACAGGGAAGTTCCGGTCCAGAATGACCTTCGTGTCCAGGTCGAAAAGCCTTGCCTTAGCTGTTCCGAAGAGGATGGCCGAGAAGCGTCCTCTGCGTGCCAAGGCCCATGTGAAGCGCCGTGGGGCAGGAGGCCCAGCCTCAGCCCTCGGGAGTTGGAGCCCATTTTACTTCTTTCGGTTATTCTATTTGCCTCCGGCCTTGTTCCAAAAGTTGCTTGAGGCAGCTAGAACCAGTGATCATTGCTCAGGTTAGAAAAGAGTAAGAAAAGAAGCACACGCATCAGCTCATGGGTAGATACTCCAAGTAGTGCCTCCTGCAGAAGTCACACGGGGCCATGGAGGGATGGCAAGAGGTATGTGTATTCAGGAGAAAGCTCATAAACTGTAGGAATTCTAGAAGCTGCAAGCAATGGAAACCCAACTCCAAGAGGGTTTAGAAAGGGAGGATGAGAGAAAAATACGTCCTGGCTTATGTAACTAAGAATTTCAGGGCTTATGTCTGCTTCAGTCATGGCTGGATCCAGGAGCAACAAGGATGTTTTTAGGACTTGGGCTGTCTCCCTCTCTCAGCTCTGCCTCGCACAGTGTTGGCTGTATTTACAGGCAGTCTTTGCTCTTAGGGGGACACAGTAGCCATGGCTGCTCCAGGCTGACATCCCACTAGCTCAGCCATCTCAAGGCGCAATGTCTTTTATTCTACAGAACTGACTTCTGTTGGCTTTGGGTGGATCGTGTGCCCATCCCCAACCCATGCCGCCAGGGGCCTGGAAAGCTCTAGTCAGCTGGTCTGGTCCAGGCATCCACCCCCGGGCAGGGGGTCAGCTCACCTGGTCACCATGGACCAAGGGGTGGTGACACCCCGGGGAAAGTCAGAGTATATTCTCCAGAAGACGGGGAAACGGGCACTGGGTGGGCCCAGAGCTCTGCAAACACAGCACCTTCCACAGTTCATCCACAGAATCCAACAAGGACCTGCTCTGGGCCTGGCGTCAAGCCCGGAAATGAATCTGGCACCTTTCTGCCCCTGGGGAGGAGGGGAAGATATAAATAAGTGTAATTCAAAGCGCCGTGTGACATGTCCTGGGAGAAAGAAACAAACAAAAGGCTACCGACGTTAGCGGCGAGGCCTTTCCACTCATCCCTGAGGTGGGGTGAGAAAGGGCACTCTGCTGGCAGGAATGGCTCCGAAGTGAAGAGGTGGGAAGGGGCAGGGTGTGCTTGAGGAACCAGGGGGTCATCTGCTTGGTTGGCCTCATGGGGAACAAGGCTGCAGAGGTCGGGTAGATGGTGCAGGGTTGGGCTTACCCAGCCACGGTGTTTAGACTTTGTCAGAGGGCAGCAGGGAGCCATTGATGGTTCTAGAGCAAAGCAGAGATGGGATCCAGAGTTGTGTTTTCAGTCGACGCGTGTGGGCGAAGGGCTGGAACAGGGAGCGGCCAGGAGGATTATTGGGCAGCTGTTGCAATCGTCCTGGGGCAGGTACTGGGTGTCTGAACGAGGACAAGGCAGTGGGAGGTGGCAGGTGGCAGCTTTCCTTGTTCACCTGCCTCTAAAACACCTCAACTCAGCACACTCTGAGCCAGATCTGCTCCTTCCCCCACACCCCCAGGATGGAAGATGGTACCACCAGCCTCTCGATTACTGGACCAGAAACCCCAGAACTGTCCTGGACTCCTCTGCTTTCCTGTGACCTCCACAGCACACCCCGCAGATAACACTGTGGCTTCAACTTTCAAAATACACCCTACCTGCGACTTCCCCCACCTCCGTGCCCACCACTCTGGGCCAGATCACTCCTCCCCACCCCCGCCCCCCCAAACTCCCCATCCAGTGTGTTCTCTCCAAAGCAGCCAGAGGGCTCCTCCAAAAAGACACTGTGAATTAAGAAGCAGCTCCCGCACTGTCCTGTCAGGGCCCTCCTGTGGGTCTTCATCACATTTAGAAGGAAATCCAAAATTCCCTCCCTGGCCTGGATGCCCTTTGACCCCTTTGTCCTCACCTCTGGCAGTCAGCTCACTCAGCTCCACACTGGCCTCCTCACCCTCTGCTAACAGGTCAAGCCATTCCCTACTCAAGGTCCCCGGGGGCCGAGGCACATAGTAGGAGCTCAATACTTGTGGGCTGAATGGAGGACTGGGAGACAGCGGCCTAAACCCTGGCAGCAGGGCGAGGAGAGAGTGGGGATCCTGTGGGTAGATACCAGGGTTACCCAGTTATGCTGAACAAAGTCTCCCCCCCCCCCACCCCCTGCCCCATGCCCTAGCTGGTTCCCGGGGAAGGACCATGGACAGCCCAGCCCCAGCCCCCACATCTGCTGAGCAGCCTGGCGCCTGCCTGCTGCATGTCCCCAGCCAGGGCAGGGAGTCAGGAGCTAGGGAGGAAGGAAGCGAGAGGACAGAGGAGGCTTGTTTTTTGCCTGGGCCCCATCCCCTCTCAGCTCCTGGCCCTCCTCGGAAGGTCAGGGACACAGGCTGCCGAGGGGAGCGCAGAGCTGATGACCAGGTGGCAGGGGACTGGCACAAGGGCCTTGGCGAGGTCACTACACTGCCATTAGCCTCTGAGACCCAAGCCTCTCCTTTCACTCTTCATAGGAAGACTGAAGGGTCCCAGAGCTGCCTTCTGACACACACACTGGACCGCCAGGTAGACTTGCACCCGCTAGAGGGTCCTGTTTGCTGCTGCCGACAGGAGGACAGGGATCCTGGCAGTGGAGGTGGTGTTAGTTCATTCTGGGGAGTGTCCCCCCAGTGGGGCCCATTAAAGCCTCTGGGGAAGCCACGGCGGGAGGACACCACGTCCCTGATCCATCGTGGGGCACAAACCACCAGCGCACAGCACCTGCCAGAGCAGCCCGTCTTCCAACCAGGAAGAATGAAGACGGAGACGCAGGCCCAGTGAGGGCGAAGCCAATCCGGACGCGGACTGCAACATGCAGAAAGGCCACGGGGCTGACTGGGCTCGGTGCTTCCAGTTGCCCAGCTCCAAGCGCGTGCCGCAGGTCACAGTGTAGCTATATTCACGTCCCATTTACCCCGTGTCAGGCCGTGTTCCAGCATCTTACCTGTATTACCGGGTGGCATTCATTCAACAACAATCGGCTGAGCACTGACAATGTGCCGGACACTATTCTGGACATCAGTAGTGAGCAAAGCACCCCAAAGGTCCTGCTTTCATGGAAGGACACTCCAGTGCTGCAGCAAGTGAAGAGGCCACGCAGGGTGTTGGAAGGCCTGCGTGTTTCGGGAAAGATAAAGAGAGAGAGAGAATCGTATTGTGGGAAGGAGTATCAGTGGCACAATATAACTTAGGCTCATCATCATTATCCCTATTTTGCAGGTGAGGAGACTGGAGCACAGCGAGGCTATGTGACTTGCCCAAGGTCACATGGCTGTTAAGTGGCAGAGACAGGATTTGAACCTACGCCCTCTGGCTCCGGAGTCCTGACTCCTGTGAGGAGGAGGACAGCAGGACGTCTGTCTTTAGCACAGCCCCTCACCCCACAGCCTCAGGACAGAAAGGGCCCGGCAGCCAAGGTGAGGAGGATGACAGCTGGCTTTGGCATCGAACCAGCTCCCAACTTCCAGCCTTGGAAGGCATGCCTCCTCCCCAGGCCTCAGTTTCCGCCTCTGCAAAATGGGGAGCTGCGATTCCTGCCTGGAGTGGGGGCACCTGAGGTCCTGGCTGTGGGACTGCTTCTCTAAATGGGCCCGGTAACCCCCCAACAGCTGTCATGATTGTCCTGCAATCCACTCTCCATGTGCAGCCAGAGAGAGCTCCACAAAACACAGCCAGCCCTTGTCACTCCCCGATGCGAACCCTCCAAAGGCGCCATCTCACTCAGAATAAAGTTCCAACTCTACACCCTGGCCCTCAGGCGACCCTCCACGTCCTCTGCCCTCGCTCACTCTGCTGCAGCTGCCCTGGCCTCCTGGCTGCTCCTGCACATCCCAGCTCGGCCCTGCCTCCAGCTTTTGCGCTTCTCGTCCCCTCTGCCTAAAACCCCTTTCCTCACAAATGGGCAACAAATGGAACCCAGCCTGCCCTGCTGTCCCTGGGTATCAAGAAGCTCCAGGACAGACCCAGATGGAGATGGAAACATGTGCAGACGAGGGCGGACTCACTCAACACACTGGAGCACACAACCCATCATACACAGAGTTGGAGACACATGCGGATACACCGGGGAGATACACAGACAGACACAATAGATGCCAAAAGCCACAAGCCTGCTCAGACACACCACTGCAGTGTGCAAGACATGCGTGGGCACACTCAGAGACAGTGTTGGACACGCATCTCCTTCCATACACACACATGCCCACACACACACTCCAGCATCACACACACACACACACACACACACACACACACACACACACCCTTCAGGGGCCCGGAACAGCCCTGTGCCAAGTGTCCTGGGACGGGGACTGCCTGCAGCCAGCCATGGCGGGAAGGTGTCCCGGAGAACAATGCCTCCCCTCCCTACCACCTGGGCAGACACAAGGAGCCATTGTCAGCCTGGTGCATGCCACAGGGCAGCCTCTCAACAGGCTCTCCTGGCGGCTGTGCCTGTGTGTGGGGGCGGAAGTCTGGCGGCTCCCCAGGCCCACCTGCTCCCACCCACTCACCCCAGGACCCTACCTCCAGAGCCTCTTGCCTGGTCCTGCAGACCCTGAGGGCTTAACACCCGCCCACCCTCCCTCCCTAACCCCTTGGGGCTGATGAACTCTTCTCAAGGCACAGCCAGGGATGACAAGGGGCAGGGCTTGGTAGTCAGAAGTGTGGAACATAGATCCCAACACATGCTGTGTGACCTCAGGCAAATCACTTTGCCCCTCTGAGCCTCAGTTATCTCATCTGTAACATGGGATCATGCTATCAGCTTCTCACAGGGTTGGTAAACTGAGTCAGAGCATACAAAATGCCAAGGCCGTGGGTGCAGCCTCGAGATCCTAGAGAGGCCTAGGCTCCACGGCCAATCCTGCCACTTCCTTGTCACAGGGCCTCGGGCAATTGATGTCCCCTCGCTGCACCGCAGTCTTCTCACCTTGATCACTGTCCCTTCCTCCCAGGGGTCTCCATTCTGTGAAACCCTTACACACAGCTCAGGGTGCGTCTGGCACACAGTAGGCACTCAATCCCTGCTGGCCATGATCACTATCTTACACGGACTGGGGCTTGTTTATTCATTCAGCCCTTCTTTGCATCCATCTGACCATGTTTTCTGCATACCTACTATGTGCCGTAACAGGTGCTGAGCATCTCACCCTGACGTGGCTCTGTCCCACTATGACACTGTGGGCCCCTGATTGATGTTTGTTGACGGACTGAAGGAGAGAAGGCTATTTGGTGATTGTCATCACTTCCAGGCACCCCAAGAACACCAGCTCAGAGTAGTCAGGTGGCCAGGTCGGCCTCTTAGTGGGTTGCCTGGCCAAGGCCCTTTGTCTGTAAAGTGGGAACAGGCCACTGATCCCTGTTCCACTAGCAAGGGCGTGGCGAGGACAGAGCAGGGTGGAGAGAAGGACAGTGCTGCCACCCTGCCAGAGGCACCCCCATCTTTTCAGGGTCTCTGCTCAAATAGAATCTCCCCCAGGCACCTGTACCCCCTGATAACCCCACTGCCACACTGATTAGTTTCATCAGAGCACTCGCAGCCCCACCTGACTTCAGCGGATGCACTGAGTGGCTTGTCTGGCTTAATGTCTCCTCCTGAACCCGAGTTTCTCGGCCTCAGCATCACTGACACTTGGGGCCAGACCGGGCTCTGTGGTGAAGGGCTGTCCTGTGCCCTGGGCATTAGTTCGCAGCAGCCTCTACCCACGAGATGCCACTAGCATCCCCTCCCCCACCCCCAGCTGTAACACCACAAATGCCTCCAAACATTGCCAAATGTCCCTGGGGGACAAAATAGTATTTGGCTGAGAACAGCTGGCTGAGATAATGAACTCAAGGAGGGCAGAGATTTTTATCTGCGTGGTTTCCTGCTGTTTGCCCCAGTGTATACAGTAAGCATTCAATGCATATTTGTCAAGTGAATCTTGAACAGATGAATCCCATGGACACAGGCTGTTCCCCTTTCCTGGAATGCTCTTCCTGTCTCTTTGTCTGGTGAACTCCTACTCATACTTCAGGACCTCAGCAGGCAACATAAAGGAGGAAAGTGGGCTGAGTAGGACCTGGGTAAAGACGGGAGTCCCTGCTCTGTGTCACTGTGAAAGGGGCAGCCATGACCCACTCCAGCTCCTATGCCTCTGGGAATGTGGGCCAGGATAGCCAGATCTTCCCATTTTTTCAAGAGAAGCCGGAGAAATAAATTTTATGTGAAATCTCCTGGTATTTCGAATGTTGGCAACTGATTCACATTTTAAAAAAATACTTCAAGAGCCAAATCAAACAGACCCCTGGCCTGGATTTGGCCTACGGGTGGCTGGTCGGCAAGGTTTGCTTTAAGAGGTTTAGTGAGTACAGTCCCCCTTGAGTCTGATAAAGTGTTCGAAGCAGTTCTCCCTGGTGGCTCACTGGCTCCCCCTCCCTATAGCAGTGTGGGCGGGGTCTGCGTGTAACCGAGGCGGTTCTGATGGGCAGAGGCAAAGCCCCCAGCGCTAGGCCCAGCCTACCCTCGGCCAACCATAGGCCCAGCTCAACCCAGAGTCCGGGGTGGAGGTGCGGGTGGAGGGTCTCCTCCCCAGACTGAAAGGCCAGTTTGTGGTTCCAGATGCCCACGTCAGGCCCAGGGGAGAGCAGCCCTCATGCCAAGGCTGTTTACCCCAGACTCCTTGGCCTCTCTAAGAAGTAAAAAACAGGGAAACCAAGGCAGGGCTGGGCCCCACGGCCTCTAGGGCAGCTCGGAGGAGCCAGGAGGCAGACTTCTCTGGAAAGTCCCTCTTCTAAGGAACTGGTTGGCTGCCAGAGAGAGAGGACACCCGGGGTCTCCTAGTCTCTGAGGCTCTGGCCGCATCCAGCAGCTCCCCAGGCCTCTGCCCTTCCTGGGACAGAACTTTCCAGAAACAGAAGTTGAAAAAGCCCCTCTCTGGGCCCCTGGGCTCCCTGGATGGGAACTGTGGGGCTGCAGAAGAGGGGCATGAACCCCAGCCTCAAGGCCCCATCCTGTTAGCTGGAGACCCCCGAAACCAGAGCCAGCTGCCTCCACTGTTCATAACCCTCTCGAGGGTCTGAAGGGCCCCACCAGCCATTCCCTCAGCCAGACCCGAAACCAGCCAGGCCCAGGTCCTATCAGCCACCCACCACCACCCAGGAGGCCGAGGCCCACAGACCAGGCTTCAGAGCCTGGCGAGCTGTGTGAGCTGAGGCAGGTCACCTGGCTCCCCAGCCCTGGTTCTGCATCTGCAAAAGGCCCAGTTCTGTTGCAGAAAGTCAACACGCACTCAGCACATGGTTGGTGCTGGGAAGGGAGAAAAGATAGTGACATTTAGAGTGCAAGTACTCTGTGCTGGTACCGAACAGTCTACACTCTTCATCCTCACCGTATACCCCTGCGCTTGTTCACCCAACAAACATTTGGTGAGCACCTACTATGTGCCAGGCTCTGAAGATGTAATGGAGAATAACAGAACTGAACTCGAACATTTTTGGAGCTTAGAATCTAGAGGATGGGGAGTAAATAAACTCCCAAAATAATAATGTCAAGTAGTGTGTGTATGGGGGGGGGTCGGGAATTAATGCAGGGTAAAGAGACAAAGAGTAATATGAGCAATTTAAAAGAGGAGGTCAGAGCACGACTCCTAGGAACATTTAAACAGAGACCCGAAGAGGGTAAAGGAGGGAAATACATTGGGAAATACATTGCAGGCAGAGGAAACAACAAGTGCAAAGGCCCTGGGGCAGGGTAGAGAGAATAAGAGATGAGGTGGTAAGGGGCAGAGGAGGGCAGACAATGTGGGGCCACAGGGAGGACTTTGGTTTTTCTGCCAAGTGAGGGGGGAGCCATGTGAAGATTTCAAGCAGAGGAGGGTCATGACCTGGATTCCTATTATTATCCCCACTTTAGAGATGAGGAAACTGAGGATCAGAGAGGTAAAGTCACTTGCCTAAGGTCACACAGCCATTGAATGACAGAGGTAGAACTGGAACCCATATCCATGTGACGCCAAGGTCAGAATTTTAATTCCTCGATTGCCTCTGGTTCTGGCATGAGTCAGGAGGACGGATCTGGTGGGGAGAGAAGGGACCTCTCAGAGCTGCTCTCTGCAGCCTCCTGTCTCTGCCTGACATGCCACATCTTTTCCTCACTTGCCCTCAGCCATCCTGTAGCTGCCTGGGGCTGGGTGAGCTCCTAACATTGAAGACCCTCCCCTCCCCTGTGCAGACTGGATTTTCAGTGACAGATAAAAGGGGCCATTCAAAGGACCCTAACACTAACAGAGGGTGACAGGCCAGGGCTTGGAGCCTCTGGGGCAGCTGGGGCTCTGTCTGTTGGCCAGGGCAAGTCCCATGCTTACTTCAAGGACAATCACTTTCTTTTTCTTGTAAAAGGAAGAGAAATTGTCAGCCGTTTGGTTTCACTCTGAGCTTGTCGACGTCTTTCCAGTAACTGAAGGGTGAGGGGCTGGGCCGCTGCTGGGAGGCTGCCTGTGGAGGCTTTGAGGGCCGTGGTTGATGCCACCTGACCCCCCCCCTCCCCCTTACATCACCCCCTCTCCGCACCCCTCCGGCCTCCTCCAATAATTGTGGTATTTGGTTTCCCTTGACACCAAATGTGAAACTCTCCTGGAGGTAATGCAGAAGGGAATCATGTCAATCTCTGAACTGTGGTTGAATGAAGGTATTCTTAGGCGCCTGCTTGTGAGGGTGGTGAACTCCTGATGCTAAAAGCAGAATTGCTTTTCAGTAAATGTGATTACTCAAAAGGAAGCTGTCACCGCCACTGCCACCTCGAGCCTCATCTAACGGCCACACTGTCGTCAGGCCCAGGGCAGGAGGGGGATCTTCCTGTGACTCCCAAGGACCCTACCAAGCCCCGAGGGGGCAGCTCTGGCTGTCCCAGCAGACCCTGACCCTCTGATGCTGAAATTCAAATGCCCACAGCCTGCCCAGGCATCGTATCTCAAGGAACAGCCATCCGCTGACTCAGCACTGGGTCTCCACCCTGGAGTGGTCTTGGCTGGGCCGAGCTGGAGCTGAGGGTGGGGCTCAGGGCAGAAGAGAGAGCTGTCGGTTGACTCTTTTTCTCAAGAACTAGTGTCTTGACAACTCATTTATTTTAATCCCTGTTTCCTCTTCTCTAAAACGAGAGGGGGCATAATGACACCCCCAATGTAAAAGTGCCAAGCATAGTAATTGGCCATAGTAGATGCTTAATAAATGGTGAAGTTATTAATAATGAAAATGACACTGGACTTAAATCAGACAGACCAGGGCTCAGATCTCAGCTCCACCATCTACTCCTTGCATAACCTTGGACAAGTCTGTTCACCTCTCTGAGCCTCAGTTGTCTCCTGTAGGGACAATAATGATAACTACTGTGCAAGGTGGGTGAGAGAATTCAGTGGGTTGAGATATGTAAGTCATCAGTCACACAGTAGGTATGCAGTATCCATGAGTTCCATTCCTTCTTTCTTTTAAAAAAAAAATATATTTTATTGATTTTTTACAGAGAGGAAGGGAGAGGGAGAGAGAGTTAGAAACATTGATGAGAGAGAAACATCAATCAGCTGCCTCCTGCACACCCCCTACCGGGGATGTGCCGGCAACCAAGGCACATGCCCTTGACCGGAATCGAACCTGGGACCCTTGAGTCCACAGGCCGACGCTCTATCCACTGAGCCAAACGGGTTAGGGCCATTCCTTCTCTTTATTGCCTTAGAGAGGCTGGCCCCTGGGCTATTGATCCGCCTGAACAGCCCAGCCCACAGGCAATAGCTGTGTTCTTCCTTCACTGAGAAATGTCCCTGAAAGGACGTCCCAGAGTCCCGAGGGCAGATGAGGACCAACCAGGCCACCTCGATGCAGCCCATTCAGGACACACGTCTCTGTGAGAAAGGACTCAAAATAAACCCACGGGATGGCCCTCACAATCCCAGCCTAGAGCGATCAGAGGACACCGTGCCGGGTCCCTCCGTCCACCTGGCACGGCCCTGAAAAGCAGCAAGCACATGAGTGAGCACTGGGCTCTGCGTGCTTCGTGGATCATCTCACCGAGTCTCCACATTGAGTCCTCTCATTGTGGCAACGGAGGCTTAGGGGGGTGAGAGGTCTGGTAAACTGAGATTTGAACCCAGGCTGCCCCATTGTCAAGCCACATACTTAACCACTGCACTATGTGGATGCTTGAGATTCAGACGGTTCCTCCATGTTACCAAAGATACAATTATATTCAGACGCATCTGGGTAGAAAAAATTGTATTGTGTTCTTCTTCTTCTTTTTTTTTAATTCTCACCCTGGAGGATATTTTTCCATTGATTTTTAGAGAGAGAGGAAGAGAGAGGGAAAGACAGAGAGAAATATCCATGTGAAAGAAACACATCGATTGGTTGCCTCCTGCACATGCCCCGACCAAGGCCCAGGCCAGGCAGAAGCCTGCAACTGAGGTATGTACTCTTGACCAGAATCGAACCTGGGACTCTTCAGTCCACAGGCCGACTCTCTACCCACTGAGCCAAACTGGCTAAGGCTGTATCTGTGCTCTTCATTTATTTATTTTTTTATCTTGACATTATTATAGATTCATAAACATTGAAAGAAGTAAACAGAGCGGTCCCATGTATCTTCCCCCCGGTTTCCCCCAATGATAACATCTTGCAAAACTTGAGTACGATGTCACAACCGGGATGCTGACACTGATACAGCCAAGGCATTTCCAGCTCCACCAGGTCCCTCCTGCTGCCTTTTCAGAGCCAAACCTCTTTCCCGCCCATCACTCTGTCCCTGACCCTTGGCAACCACTACTCGGTTCTCCATTTCTATAATTGTGTGAGTTTAAGAATGTTATATAAATGGAATTTGGTGGGATTGAGTTTTTTACGCAGCATAATTCCCTAAAGATTCATCCAAACTGTTGCATGTGTCAATATTTGGTTCCTTTTTATTGCTGAGTAGCATTCCATTGTATGGATGTGCCATAGCTTTCTATTCGCTATTAAAGGGCATCTGAGGTGCTTCCAGGTTTTGTCTGTTATGAATCAAACTGCTCTGCACCCTTGTGTACAGGATTTTGTGTGAAGATTAGTTTCCATTTCTACGTCCAGGAGTGTAATTTCTGGGTCATATGGTAGTTTTTAAGAAATTGCCTGTTTTCCAGGACATTGTACCATTTTACATTCCCACCCGGAATGTATGAGTGATCCAGCTTCTCCAGTCCTAGCCAGCATTTCGGGTTCTCGTTATTCTTTTGGTTTCAGTCATTCTGATAGGTGTGCAGTAATATCTCGCTGTGGTTTTAATTTGCATTTCCCTAATGGTCAACGACACTGAACCTCTTTTCATGTGCTTATTTGCATCTGTGCATCCTCTTCAGTGAAATGTCTGGTCTGGCTTTTTGCTCATTTTCTAAGTGGATTTTTTTTTTTATTATTGCTGGCTAGGACTGGAGAGTTCTTCATATGTTCTAGACACTAGCCCTTTGTCAGTTATGTTGTTTGTGAATACTTTCTCCCAGTCCGTAGCTTGTCTTCTCGTCTTGTTGAAGGGCCTTTCACAAAGCAGAAGGTTTTAATTTTGATGAGGCACCATTTATCAACTTTGCCTTTTGTGATTCATGCTTTTGGTGTTCAAGTCTAATAAGTTTTTGCCTATATATGCTGTGAGGTAATTCTGTTTTTCTTTTTGTATAAATGTCCAATTGCTGCAGCACGATTTATTGAAAAGGTTATCCTTTTTCCCTTGAACTGCTTTCACCTGGTCAAAAACCAGCTGGGCATGTTTTGTGTGGGCCTATTTCTGGGTCCTCTATTCAATCCCATTGATTTATGTCTATCACTTGGCCAACACTACACTGTCTTGATTACTGTGTAGTAAATCTTAATATTGAATTGAACAATTCCTCCTGCTTTGTAGAAAAGTGTACATCACATTAATTCATTGGAAAGTGGGGTGGCAAAGCTCTGTTCCTCAACTTATTCACTTAAAAAGAAAAAGGCACAGATGGCCAAGGGCCCACCAAGGAGCCATGCTTCTCCTCCGAAGGGCAGAGTTGTAGATAAGCAACTACCCAGTCAGGCAATTACCCAACTGCCTTTGCATCTGGGTGGAAACACGTGACGAGTTCTGGAATGTGGGGGGATATGCATGCCTGTATGTCACTCTGGGTGCATGGGGGCCTCTCCACCATGCCTCCTCTCTTTGGCTGGATTTGATGCCAGGGTGACCGTGGAAGCTGCCAGTTGAAGATGGCAGAGCCCCCATCAGCCAGGAAGCCTGAGTGACTTTGCAAAGCAGAGCTTCTCCTCCCCATGCATTTACAAATGAAATGTGATAACACTATTACATTTTAAAAGTAAAAATAAACAATACAACGTATAAACTATCCATCCAGGTACAACTGAAACCATTTCATATACCCCTGGCATAGTCGCAGTCCGGGAAATACACCGTCGAAACCCCGTGTCAGCTATTCACCCACACTCCTCCTTCTACAGCTAGAAACACGGAACCCAGGGAAGGAAGGGATTTGCCCAAGGTCACACATTAAATCCAGGCTGAACCCGAGTCCTTCCACTGGTTAAGTATAACCCAGTTCCATGAACCTTTGATTCCTCCTCTTAAAGGATGGGCAAGTCTGAGCGTGTGTCACCCGAGACTCCAAATGGACGACTATAAAGACAAATCATAATTAACAATCCCTTCTGAGGCGGGTCAGAGAGCTTCCGGGGCAGGGTGGCGCCTCTGAGCGCTGTGTTTGGAGAGAAGTAATTTTAAGACTTCCCGCCTTTCATAGGGGGGTGGGAGAGCAATTGAAAACAAGCCTAATAAACGTGGCTCGCGTAACTGTAGCCCATGGAAAGAAGCGCTCACCTCCAGAGCCGCTCAGCCTTTAGGATGTGGGATTTGTCTGTGTGCTGAGGTTAAAGAAAAAAAAAAGGCCAGGAGGGATTTATGGCAAAAAATAACATCAACAACAATAATCCCTTGTGGAACTGAGTGGGTCAATTCCTTGCAGTTGCTGAACGGAGTGGGTCAAAAGGCATCTGAAATAGCAACTTCGGAGGAGGGAGGAGACTCACTAAACCCCAGTGGCAAGCCTGCTATGCCACTGGGGGTCCTTTAGCCATTGCCATTGCCATTCTGTGCCTCAATTTCCCCAGCTATGAGATGGGGATTATAACAGTCCCTACCACCTAGGGCTGTTTGAAACTGTGGTCCCCAAAAAACAACAGGTCTCTCGAGAAGACCCTGGCGTGCACCCAGGTGGGCGTCTCTGCCTCGGCCATCGTGCCCCACATCACCCACTGGGGATGGACCACAGGAGTCCCCAGGCCCAACTTGACGGGTTAAGCCTCCAAGTTAAGTTGCAGTAAAGTTGCCTTGCTGACTTGCCAGCAGCTTCCCGCCTTGGGCTGTAGTGGGGCCAAGCAAAGAAGGGAGAACAAAGGCTTTTGTTTGCCCAGCCTCAGAGGGGGGTGAGAAGCAGCGACTCCTGCCTGGTCCTGTGGAAGCCCCCAGAGCTGTCTGCTCAGGCTGGGAGCCAAAGGGGGCAAGTCAGAACGGCCGGCCGAGTGGGAGATCCAGAGCCCAGAGGTGGGAAGTGATGCTGGGAGAAATGTTCTCCATCCACCCATCCATTCATTCACCCATCCATCCATCCATCCATCCATCCATCCATCCATCCATCCATCCATCTATCCATTCCATAAGCACATATTGAGCATTATGGGGGGCCAGGCCCAAAGTTGGACATGGGAAATAGCTGTGAAAAAAAGTCCCTGTCCTCAAGGATCTGGTAGTGTAGGCAGGGAGATGGGCAATAAACAGCTCTATAAATATTAACATAATGACTGAGAAGTGCTAGGCAGAAAAATAAATCAAGATAGGAAGAGAGAATGCAGTGGGCAAGGAAGGCAAGAAAGAAGCCATGGGCCAGATCTGGTGGGGGAAGAGCACATGCAAAGGCCCTGAGGCAGGACTGAGACTGACATGTTGGAGCAATAGCCTAGAGACCAGTCAAGTCATCATGAAGGGAGAGAAGGGGGTGAAAGGGAATCAGAGGGCAAAGTTGGAAGAGCCCTGGGAGCAGGGAGCTCCAGGTCCAGTTCTGGTTCTGTGTAGTTAGGAGATGGTTCCTTCCCTCTCCAGACCTCAGCGTTCCCATCTATGTAATGAAGACCTAGATGAGGCTGTCCTTTCCCATCTGGGGCTCTGTCAGTTTAAAAAGGCGGCCTTGCTCTTTCTTGCCTTGGGATCTAGAAGAGCAGGGTCTAGACTGCAAGGATGAAAAATACAGGCTCTGGAGTCAAGGCATTTGATCTCTTTGAGCCTCTGTGTTCTCAGCCATAAAATGGGAATAATAATACCCCCTCTTACCAGGAGTGGATGGGATGATGCAGGGAAAGCATCTATTGCTGGCACCTTCCCTAGCCGCTGTTATAACTAGAGGCCTGGTGCATGAAAACTCATGCACTGGAGAGGGGGTCCCTCAGCCCAGCCTGCCCCCTCTCACAGTCCGGGAGCCCACAGGGGCTGGGCCGATCAGGGGAAGGCGATGCCTCCACCACACCCCTGCTGCTGCCACTGCTGGCTGCACAAGCCTCGGCCAGCCCTGGTTACCTGAGCCTCAGGCGTCCCTGGGAGGCTGGGCAGCCGACATCCAAGGCTTGCCTGCACCTCGGGCTGGCCCTGGGCAGCTGGGGGGCTAAGGGGACTGGGCGCCACCATCTTTTGAGGGCATGACAGTCAATTAGCATATTCCCTCCTTATTGGCTGTGGGCACCACCATCTTTGTGAGGGCATGATGGTCAATTAGCATATTCCCTCTTTATTAGATAGGATTAGGTAAGACAGTGACTGTAGATTATTCTGACCCTCCAACTCAGAGGGCCTCAGTTTCCAAGTCAGAAGCATTGCTCAGATTCTCGTCCCATCTCATCAGACCCATTCCTACCTCAGGGCCTTTGCACTTGTTGAGTTGGCCCCCTGGTATGCTCTTTCCAAAGTCAGCTCCTTCTTCTCTTCAGAACTCAGCTCAAATGTCATCTCAAAAAGGCCATCTCTGACCACCCAATCCACTATAACCCCAGGTCCCCATTCATTCTTTGTCTTGACACCTGGTTCACTTATCTTCAGAACACTTCTTAAAACTTTCTGACATGATCTGCTCATTTCTTTGTTTACTTTTTTATTGCCTGATTCCTGCACGATGATGTCAGCCCCACAAGGAGAAAGACTGCCCATCTTATCGTATCTCAGGCGCCGGCACATAGCAGATGCTCAGTAAATATTTGATGAATGCATAATGAGGTCTTGATGATTCCTTTCTTTTTCTTTTAGTAGTTTTTCCACTTAAAAATTAATTTTAATTAGACAATGAACACATTATTGTACTCTTTAAATTTTTCTTTGTTGTTAAGCTTATGGTTAAAGTTCCCTTTGACCTCCATCCTGGACACTCCCCAAGGTGACCACGTAACAGATTTGGCTTGTATCCTTCCAGACTCATTTCTGCGCACTTATCCACATAGAAATGCATAATGCTGCTGTTGATATTGTGTGTGTGTGCATGAATGTGCATGTGTGTGTGTGTTGATATGAATGGTGGATCAGACAGGGCTTAGAGTTGAAGTGACATAAACAACTGAGTAATTGCGATGGTTACATTTTACCTGTCAGCTTAGCTAGGCTATGGTGCCCAGGTGCTTGGTCAAACACTAGTCTAAATGTTGCCTTGAAGGTATTCTGTAGATGTGATTAACATCTATTCTCAGTTTACTTTAAATACAGAAAATTGTGTGGATGGGCTTCATCTAATCAGTTGAAGGCCTTGAGAGCAAAAACAAGCTTCCTGGAGAAGAAATTCTGCCTCAAGATTATAACATAGAAATCCTGCCTGCGTTTGCAGCCTGCTGGCTGCCCCACCGATTTCAGACCTGCCAGCCTCCACAATTCCTAAAGTACATATAAATATAAATAAATATAACATATTGATCTTGTTTCCCTGGAGAACCTTGGCTGATATAATAATGTAAACACACAAGCAGTCTATTAAATGTACTTTGGGGAGTCGGGGAAGGACAGTAAGTCCAATAGACAAAAAGGGCAAAGATTTGAGAGGCATTTCACAAAAGGACATACCAAATGGCCAACATGCAAAGGTGCTTAGCATTATTGATCATCAGTGCAAATTAAAACCACAAGGGGATACCACTGTGCACCCACTAGGATGGCTAAAATGAAAAGGATGGAAAATACCCACAGCTGATGAGAAGATGGTCCAGAAGAAACTCTCGTACATGGCCGATCGGAATGCAGAATGATGCAGGCACTTTTCTGGGGAGCTTCTGGGGGACTGGAATGCTGTTTCTTCGTGTGGGGCTGGTTACACGGTGCGCTCACTTACGAAGATTTGTCAAGTTATCACGTATGAGCTGTGCGTTTTTCCGTGTGTATGCTGTACTCGAGTGAAAAGTTCAAATTGAAATAGGGGACTTAGGGAGCTCGGGAAAATTGGAGAACCAAGTTTCAAGATCAGCAGGGAGAGTGCCCCAAATCATTCCACAGGCCTGGGTTAGGTAAGGCATCTCTACCGGCCATTGGACTGGCCCTGCTTCCAAGGTGTGTCTGCTTAGTGGAGCCTGGATCATGTGACCAACCACTAGCTGCAAGGGAGGCTGGAAAGAGTGAGCATCTAGCAGGTTCGATATCTATGGTGGAGGTGGGCAGACCTCAGACCACTGCAAAAAAAAGCTTAACCCTTCCTCAATCGATGGATATTTAGGTTGTTTCCAATGACCACCTTTGCACGTACGCCTTGTGCCTGACGTTTCTCTAAGGAAGACTCCAAACAATGGAATTGCTGAGTTCTAGAAAATGTGAATTTACGGTTTTACTGGATACTGTAAAATTGTCTTTCTAAGAGGCTATTCCAATTTACACTCCCACCAGCCATATATGAGTGTGGCCATTTCCCCAGTCTCCTGAACACTTTCTATTATCAATCTTTTATTTCTGTCAACCTGAGCAGTGGAAAATGGTATCTAATCATTTCTTAAGTTTGCATTTGTCTGATTACCAGCAAGGGTGGACGTCTTGCCTGTTTATTTGCCATACATATTTCATTTTCTGTAAACTGCCTGTTCCCATCTACTACCCCGTTATTCTAATAGGTTGGGTTTTTTTATTATTATTATTGTCCTACAGGTATTTTTATATATTATGGAAATAAATCATTTGTCTACATTTATGTTGCAAATATTTTACCCAGGTTGTCACTGTTCTTTTAGCTTTAGAGTGACCACATGCTGTTCCCCAAGCTCATGCCTTTTCTGAGACTGGGAAGTAGACTTTGAGGGGAAGGGGGTGGGGAGTAAGAGGAAAGGGGATCTTTGACCTTACCCCATTTTGTTCCCACTAGCCCTGAGTACATTTTGTAATATCCCTACCAGTCATCCTTTCATTTCCTTGTTCTTGTCACCAATAGAAAATAGTATTCAAGCCCCAACCATAGGACTTTTTTTAACTTTCACTTTGCACTTTTCTTCAAGTAAGAAGTTTACAGAACTTGGTGTGGAGAAGAGTCCTTCCCAGGGCGCTGAGCACTCTCAGTGTCCCTGGTGGGGAGACAGCCAGGCTGAGCAGGGTGTCATTCATTTATTGACCTTGTGAATAAAGAAATTAGATTAATTATAGGAATTTGCAAATTCTTTCAGAAGCTGCCAATAGTGGGCAAATGGGATGAATGGTATAAAGGCATGTGGTAAGCAAATGGCCTGGAGGTGAAACTCAGAGATGGTTGAAATTACCCTTGAAAATCCTTTATGTCACTCATGAAAGGGCAAGAGAACATGGTTTGGTGAATACAAATACAAGTGTAATGCATAAAGTCGGGGGTTGGCAAACTACAGTTTTGGGGCCAAATCTGGCCCTCCACTTGTTTTTGTAAATAAAGGTTTATTAGCACACAGCCACACCTATTGGTTTCATGTTTTCTATGGTTAGAAGGAAAGAATTGAGTAGTTGCAAAAGAGACCATGTGGCCCACAAAGCCTAAACTCTTTATTATCTGGTCTTTTAAAGAAAAGGCATACTGACCCTTGAACTAAGTAACAAAGATATAATGAAGTTAAAATTTATATATATTTTTAAGATACATAAAATAGAGAGATGAAAAAAATATTTAAAATATTATGTGGCCAACCATGTATGGTTGAAACTTTCTAAGTTAAATGCATATAAGGTTCATAAGATAATTAAGAGTGGAACTTTGGGTTCAGACATTTAATTTTTTTTAATATATTTTTATTGATTTCAGAGAGGAAGGGAGAGGGAGCGAGAGATAGAAACATCAATGATGAGAGAGAATCATTGATTGGCTGCCTCCTGCACACCCCTTGCTGGGGATTGAGCCTGCAACCCGGGCATGTGCCCTTGACCGGAATTGAACCTGGACCCCTTCAGTCTGCAGGCCGATGCTCTATCCACTGAGCCAAACGAACTAGGGCCAGACATTTAATTTTAAAAAATATTCTGCCGAGCTCAGTCCTCTTAGCAAGTTACTTTATGCCTCTCAACCTCCTTTCTCATCTGTAAAATGAAAGTACTGACCTCATAGGGTTGTACGAATACTGAGTGAGTAAAGAAGGCTCTTAGAACAGTGCCTGCACCCTGGCCTGGTGGCTCCATTGGTTGGAGCATCATCCCATATATCGAAAGATTGCACGTTCAATTCCAAGTCAGGGTACATACCTAGGTTGCAGGTTTGATCCCGGGTCGGGGGCACATACCAAAGACAACCAATTGATATCTCTCTCTCTCTCTCTCTCTCTCTCTCTCTCCAATCAATAAAAATATATCCTCAGATGAGGATTTAAAAAACAAAACCAGTGTCTGCCTGGCACACAGTGAGTGCTGTATAATTATTTTCATTATTATCATCATCCTTGCTGCACACAGAGGTCTAGATTGATGCCATGACTATATTACTTCCCAGCCTTGTGGCCACGAGCTCATGACTTCCCCTCACCGAGCTTCAGTCTTTCCATCCATAAATGGCATCACAAGGCTTTCTATCACCTGGAACTGCTGTAGGGGCTGTGCTTAGCATAGCATCTGGCACAGGGTAGGCATTTAACACATGTTAGCTGTTATTGCCACTGTTCCTATTATTCTGACTTCCTTTCTGACCCCGAAGCCTCCTCACTGTCTGGAATTCAGCCCTCCTCCCGCTGTGAAAGGCAGGTCATGACTCTGGACCCGCTGTGTACCAGCACTGACTGTTTCCACCCAGCGGTTGTTTACTTAACTGTCCCCTTAAGTAACTCCCCTGCCTTCAAAGGGCTGTTTACAAACCCCACAATTAGGCTTCCTGGAACAACAAATAAACACAAACCTAATTAGGCGTGTTTCTCCTGGCTCAAGGCACAGTGATCTAAAGGCTTGGGCACAGCAGCCACCAGTTAAATAAACAGTTGTGGGATGTATGGAGGAATGGATATACAGAGGGGTACATGGATGCGTGGATACATGGAATAGGTAAGGTGTGTGCATGGATGGATGGATAAGTGATCAATTGATAGAAGAATTTATGGATGGATGGATGTAAAGATGATGTTTAAATGGATGGATAGATGAATGAATGGAAGGTGGGAGGAATAAATAAATAGGCAGAGGAATAGAAGGTTAGGTAGATGGAAGTGTGGATGGATGGATGGATGGATGGATGGATGGATGGATGGATGAGTGAAGAGAAGAGCTAGATAGGATAATGGAAGGAAGGGTGGATAAACATTTGGATGGATGGGAGGATGGCTGGTAAGTGAGTGGATAGACAGAAGAATGGATGGGTGAGTGGAAGTTAGTGAAATGCTGGAGGGAGAGGGCGATGTGAGCTGAAGTTCTAAGCCCTTTCTGACATCTGGGCCCTGCCCTGTTCATTGAGATTCGCTGTTACCACCCAGTAGACGTGACTCCAGCCTTGTGGTGCCAGAATAATCTTGGGTTTGAATTCAGCCGCTGCCACATCCTAGCTTTGTGACCCTGAGCAAATCCTGTTCCTCTCTGGGCCTCAGTCTCCTCTGGAAAGCAAATGTTAGTAACTGTCCTCACTTCACAGGGTTGCTGGGGAGGTTAATGGGTTAAGTGCCGGGCCATGTTCTCTGCTCCCAAGTGTAAATTCCCGTGCAGCAGCTGTTGATGGATTGCCCACATCCTGTGTTCTGGGGATTCACCTCAATAGAGGGGCCGAGGACCAGCCTCTGCTGGTGGCAAGGCCCTCCCACAGGGAGGCCGTCCCCTGAAGAGAGGGGCTGGTTCCCGCTGTGGGAGGCCACTTTGACACAAAACCCAAGACTTGGATCCCCTCCCTGCCAGCTCCCTGGATCCGAGCCTCAGGGCTCCACTCAGCTCTCCAGATCTGGGGGTGAGAATGGAGCCTGACACGCAGACTGCCTGATTCCAATCCCCCCTCCCACTTGCCAGCTGGTAACCTTGCGTGCGTTACTAACCACTCTGTGCCTTGGAGAAATAAACATCCCTACCTCATAAGATTACTGTGAGGGTTGAATGAGTTAATACAATAAAAGGTTTAGTACAGTGCCTGGCACACGGTAAGCATGGCGATTATTGCATCATCATAATAATAGTAATTATTATTATTGTTGTTATTACTACCTCTCCCACTACCCCTTTAGCTTCTGGCCAGAGGACACCTACGTTTCCCGGAAGGAGGTGCCTCGGGCTGGGCTTGAAGGAACAGAAGGGCTCCAGGTGGAGGGCACCGCCTGGGCAAAGGCGCAGAGCGGGAACGCTCTCCTGGGAGCAAAGGGCTGGAGCGTCCGGCCAGGGGGAGGTGTGACTTCCAGTGGCAGAGGCTGGGCGGGGTGAGGTGAGTCAGTGTTTGGCTCAGCCAGGCCCTTGAAGAGCCGTTTCCCATCAAGCGGCGGGCGGGGCGGCTGCGGCTCCCTCTGGCCAGGGGTGAGGGTCTGAGTCAGCCCCAGTCAGGTAAGTGGAGGAGGATGTGGGGCTTTCCCACCTGCATGGAAGCCGTGTGAGCAGGGCAGGGCGGCCTCCCACGGCAGGCAGGCAGGCAGGCAGGCGAGGCCTCTGCACCAGGTATAGCCTGGGTGCTGCCTGCCTCCACAGCTGATCCCAGGCCCCAAGTCCAGAGCGAGGCCTGGTTGCCGCTCCTCTACCTGAGACGTGGGGCAGGGCCCAGGACCCCAGCCAAGGGCCTTTCCTAGGGGAGGAGAGCTTTGGGGTCCAATGAGACCTGGGGAGGCAGGGAAAGCCTCCTTGAACAGAAGCTATTTGAACCAAGGCCTGAAGGGGGCGAGGAAGCCAGCAGTGGGTGATAGCTGGGGAAAGTGTCCTGAGCAGGTGCAAAGGCCCCGAGGTGGAGGCCTGGAGTTTTAGGCAACAGTAGGAGACTGTCATGGCCAGAACCAAGAGTGGGGATGGGGGAGGGGAGGGCGGGGCAGTGCTGGTGGAGGACTGGGGGGTCACATTGTGCTGGCCAGGGTAGGAGCAGCAGAGGTGGAGAGAAAAGGGTGTCAGTCAACAAGCCCTTCTTGAAGACCTACTATGTGTGAGCCCTGTGCGGGAACTGTGGATACAGAGATCGTGTAGGCTGAGCCTTTGCTTGCAGTCCAGGAAATAGGAGGCAAATGAATGCTATTTTGGTGTGATTGGTGCTCAACGCCAAGTGTGAACTGAGGGCACCTACTCCGCACAGGCCCTATCCACAGACTTTCTATGAAGTAACTCAACTTGTGAGATAAGAACTATCACAAACCCCCATTTTACAGACGAGGAAACTGAGGCCCTCCTGGGGAGGCTAAGCAGCATGCCCCAAATTAAGAGCCCAGTAAGCAGCAGGCGGGGTTTCACACCCAAGTCTGAAGGGCTGCAGGCCTGGGCCCACCTGACTACTCTGGTCGCCTGATGGTCCTATGTAATCCAAGAGGGTTTCCTGCAGAGGTGAGGCTTGGCCTGGGTTCCCGCTCCAAGTGCACAGAGCGGGCATTCTAGGCCTGGACAAGGCCCGAGCCAAGGCCTGGAGGTGAGACTGACCCTCTTAGCCAATGCCTCCAAACCTCACTTAAAAGTCGTCCTTAACTCCATTCATACTTTATACTAAGTAAATTGATATTTTTGTTTGCTTGGTTGGTTTTTGTTTTGTCTTGTTTTTATAGTTGATAGACAATATTGCTTTAGTTTCAGGTGTATAACACAGTGATTCCACATGTGCATGCCTTATGACGTGATCACCACCATGAGTCTAGCAACCATCTTTCACCGGATGAAGTTATTACGATACCGGTGACAATATTCCCTATGTTGTACGTTTGTGCCTCTTACCTCCCTCTACCTTTCTCGCCCATCCCCCAACCTTCCTCCCCTCTGGCAACATCAGTTTGTCCTCTGTATCTAGGAATCTGTTTCTGTTTTGTTTTGTTTGTTCATTTGTCTTGGTGTTTAGATTCCACATGTAAGTGAAATCATACCGCATCTGTCCTTCTCTGTCTGACTTCTTTCACTCAGCACAATGCCTTCGGGGTCCATCCATGTTGTCACAAATACAAGGTTTCACTATTTGTGGCTGAATAATATTCCATTGTACACATGTGCCACATCTCCTTTATCCATTTGTCCATCGATGGACACCTAGGTTGCTTCCAGATCTTAGCCATTGTAAGCAATGCTGCAATTAACACAGGGGTGCATATCTCTTCAAGTTTGTGTTTAGAACAGGTACCCAGCAGTGGGATTGCTGCATCATATGGTAGTTCTATTTTTAATTTTTTTTAAGGAACCTCCATACTGTTTTCCGTAGTAGTTACATGCTTGGTTGGCTTTTAAAAAATAATTTACTGAGGTGAAATTCACATAACATCAAATTAACCACTTTAAGGCGAACAGTTCAATGGCATTTGGTATATTCACCATGTTGTGCAATCACCTCCTCTAACTGGTTGGAAAACATTTTCACCACCCCAAGAGAAGACCCCCGTTAAGCAGTTGCTTCCTGTTCCTCCATCCCCTCCACCCTTCCTTTCTCTGCCCTCGGCAACCACCAGTCTGCTTTCTGTTTCTATAGATTTTTCAATTTTTTTATTCTGGATATTTCATAGAAATGAAATCATACAATAGGTGCCCTTCTGTGCCTGAATTCTTTCACTTAGCATCATGTTTTGGAGGTTCGTTTTGGTTGTAGCATATGTCAGTAAAATGATTTTTAAAAGAAAATTTGTGTTACTATCAGAAAGAAAAAAATAAGTGTTCATTTCTACAGATGGAAAGTAACGTCACAAAACAGTAGGATGGAATTCTAGCTGGACTCTGTGGCCTGCTGAGGGCTGTGGCCCGAGGCCTGCTCGGCCTCAGAGCGGGAGAGGAGCAAGCTGTGCAGAGAGGCTGAAGGCCTGCCAGCACCCACGCGCGGCTCTCCGTGGGCTGACCGAAGAGTCGCAGAGAACTCGGAGGGAGGAGCGTCCTCCTCGGTGCCATCTGTTACAACTCATCGAGTGTTCGAGGCTTCTGAGCTTTCCAGGGCAGATGTGAGGTGCATGCGGCCCATGGGGGTGAGTCTCCCCAGTGCCTTTGTGGGTGGGATCAGAGGGAAGGGCCAAAGATGGGGGAAGCCATTGCCCCAGCCCAGACATAATCCAGAGAATTCCACGCTAATTGATGTCTCCCGTTTCCAAACGCTTTTGCATCCATTCGACAGCACAGCGGACACCTGGTGAGTTTCTGTACTCTCCATTCTATTCTGATGTATTTGCCCATGTCTACGCCAATACTGTTCGACTTCCTTTACCTCTGTCCTCTATGCCAACGTCTGCACCAGCGAATCCTCCAATCTGCTTTCTGTTCGATGGGTGTTGGGCCTCCTTTTTCAGAACTGGCGTGGCTGTTATTGACTCTTTACTGTGACTTTGGAACGTGCCTTTAACAGACAGGCCTAGAGATGTCAAGTGACAGACTGAGAGTCACAAAGGGCTTCCAGCTTCATGGCCCGTTTCCAAGACTCAGAGGAACCCAGGGCCGTGTTGCGGGGGGGTGGGAGGGGAGTGAAACGGGGGTGGGGAAGGCAGGCATGCTGGAAGGAGGGGGCTCTTTCCACAACCCCCAACACACCCCAATGTGTCTGCTTGTCAAAAGCTTGAAATGCCCTTAAAAATAGCAGTTGGCTACATTCCCCCTGTACACTATTTAAGTAGTTTTCTTTTAAGTCAACTCACTTTTTAAATTTTTATTTAGACTTAGTTTTAAAGGAAACATTTAATCCCCGCCGTAAATGAGAAGCCGGGATTAAGGGTGAGGTCTTTGCTGGTGGTGCCCGCCCATCTCCCCTCCCACAGACCAAATTCCAGCCGCCAGCACCTGCCCTTTCCCTGTGGGCTCTGCCCACCTGCGGGAGCTGGGAATTAACACTCCAGGGAGCGCCCTCAACCAGGACGGCAGGAGCCGGTGACTACAGCCCTCAGCGCCCTCGCCACCCCATCCCCACCCGCAACGTGGAAAACCCAGAGGTGCTTGGTCGACACCAGAGGTCCGAAGCCGATTGAGCCCCAGGTGCCCAGGTGGGGTGAAAACTCTCTGCTTTGGCGTCCCTTCCTTCCTACTCTCACTTCCCTGCTTCCCTACCAGTGTTTTCTGGGGTCGCCTCCCATGTAAACAACTTGCTTTCAATTTTTCCAATCTCTTAGGGATCTGCTTCTAGAGGAACCCAACCTAAGGCTCTTCCTATAAATTGAAGAATTTATTCTGCAAATTATACAAAAAAAGTGAAACAAAGCCAGACCCCACTGTTGCTGATGGCTTGGCATTGGGGTCTGCTCCGTTTCTTAGGAAGAAGCGTGGGAGGAGGGTGGTAAAGACACACAAGTCCCAATGGGGCTGTTCCTGCCTGTGGCACAACCAGGAGGAAGAAAGGGAGCTGCCAGACTCGCCATGGAGGGGGGTGATGGGATTCTACGCAGGTCCCCGGACCCCACACAGTTCCTCCAGCCCCGTCCATACTAGCCCATGGTCCTGAGAAACACTTCTGACAGGCCAGCTCCAAGGCGGGTGGGGCACCCCCAGGCTGGGCAGCTGGCAGGACACAAGCCTGGTGGGCCCAGGGGGCAGCACTCAGCATTGGGCTGGACACAGGGGTGGGATGGGAGCCATCAGGAAGACATTTGGTCCCACCGTGAAGGAGCTCAGAGGGCCGTTAGTCTGACACATGGGCTGATGGACTCAGCTCTGCTGTGAGTACCTCTGGAGAAGGGAGAGTTCACGCACTCATTCACTCACTCATCATTCAACAAATGTTTATTGAGTACGTACTATGTGCTGGGCACTGTGCCAGACACTGGGGAACAGAGAAAACCACACCAAAATCCCTCATGGTACTGACATCCCTCATGCTACTGATTTTTGTACAGACAGGAAACAAGTGAGCATACAAATAAACTCTGAAATGAAAGTCACGGGTACTACAACGCAAATAAACAGAACGATGGGATAAAAGTAGAAGGGGCTTTGGATAGTATGGCTGGAGTGCCTCTGAGGAGGGGTCATTTAAACTCAACACTGAAAGGTGAGAAGGAGCCGGTCATGCAAAGAGCTAGAGAAAGAGCGTTCTGGAAAGAGGAAACAGCAAGTGCAAAGGCCCAGGGGTAGGAATGAGCTTGGTGTGTGGGAGGAAGAAAGGCAGGCTGGTGTGCAGAGGGGGAGCAGGGGGGAAGGGGGAGGGGGGAGGAGGTCAGTGAGGCAGACACCAGGACCACGTCAGAGCAAAGAGATGCCTGTGAGTGTCTGTGGGGTCCGTGAGTCGCTAAGGGAAGGCACCCAGGGGCACTGGATGGGGAGCAAAGTGGGCAGCTGGAGGCACTGGGTCGGGGAGGCTTTTTCTCTTGGTGTCTTTGTTCGTGGGAGGGAAGGCCGAGGAGGATGACCCTGGTGTGCATGGGGCCGGCCCAGACTGTAGTGTGGGCCACTTCCTCAGGACGGACCTGGCTCTTTCAACCAATGGAACTGGCAAACTCTGCTTTGGCATCTCATACTAGCATCCCCTTTGTGAGGTGCTACTTATTGAGAACCTATGCCCCAGGGTCCCTGCAACCTGATCAGAGGCGCCAACCATTTCCCAGAAAGACCCTCGTGGAAACAAGACGTGCGGCAGGGTGAGTGCGCCAGGAAAGGCTGGTCATCCAAGCTGGCTTTCGAAGGACGAAGAGGAGCTCGCCAGGGAGAAACCACCAGCAGCCAAAAGGGCAGAAACTGTTCCTCTTGTTCGTCACTGTGTCCCAGCGCCTGAGACAGAGCCTGGCACATAGTGGGTGTTCAGTCAATATTTGTTCATTAAATATTTATCCAATCGAAGCTACCCACACTGGTTATTCAAGTCACTGCCTTCATGATTTTTGTGCAATCTGCTTTCTAATCATACTGTTACTTAACATTTTTCTTCAAGTCAACTTATCTTTTTATTTAAATAAATTTACTTTAAGAGGAAACATTTGATGTTATCTCTAGATTTGAATACAAAGAGCAAAGAACACTTGCCACAAATCAAAGATCAGCAGAAAAATCATCACAATAAAAACCTAACAGCGTTATTAACGTCTATCTGTTAAGAGAACAAAAGAGGCAAGCCACAGACAGGGAGAAAATATTTGCAAATCACATAGCTGGCAAAGGACTGACTTGTATCCAGACTGTATAACGGACTCTCCAAACGCGTGAAGAAGAAAGCAATTCCATATTTTTAAATGGACAAAACGTTTGAACAGGAACTACACCAAAGAAAAATATACAGATGGCAAATAAACACATAAAAAGATGCTCAACATCATTATTTGTTACGGAAATACAAATGAATACCATAATAACATACCAGTATACACCTATTATAGTGATGGCGAACCTATGACACGCGTGTCAGCACTGACACGCGTAGCCATTTCTGATGACATGAGGATGAAACATTTGCTGCTCCTGAGGATGAAACATTTGTGAAATAATGTTTTTTCCTCAAAGTGACACGCTACCCGAGTTATGCTCAGTTTTTTGGCGAAGTTTGGCACACCAAGCTCAAAAGGTTGCCCATCACTGACCTATTAGAATGGCTAAAATAAAATAAAAAAAATTAAAAAACACACCTGAAAATCTGACAAAACCAAGTGCTGGCAAAGATGGGAAGCCACGGGAACTCGGTCGCTGGGGGGAATGCAAAGTGGTCCGGGCACTTTGGAAACAGTTCAGCAGTTCCCAAAGCAGTGAAGTCAAATACGTACGTATTTACCGTATGACCCAGCAACTCTACTCCTCGAAAGTTCCCCGAGATAAATAAAAATGTATGTTCACACAAAAGCCTATTTGCAAATATTTGTCATGGCTTTGCTTATAATCATTAAAAACTGGAGGCCGCCCAAATAGCCCTCAGGTCGTGAAAGGGTAGACAAGCTGTGGTACATCCATACAATGGAATAGTATTCAGCAATGACAAAGGACAGTGTACTGATGACACGGGGACTCAACGGGCAGCACACTGTAGGATTCCACTTAGGTGACATTCTAGGAAAGGCAGATTTATAGGAACAGAAAACAGACCAGATAGGAAGTTCAAGAACCAGTGAAACTGATCTGGCAATAGAAGTCAGGAGAGCGGTGCCCCTAGGAGGTGAGGTCACCGGAGGGGACGGAGAGGGGCTCCTTGGTGGGACATGCTGTCTGTTCGTCTGGGTGCTGATTATGGCTGTGAAAATTCATCAAGCTGAGCACTTCCTGTGTGTGTGTGTGTGCCAGAGCCTAAGACACAGTTGTTGAAAGTCTATTTTTATTATTTTTTTATTTTTTCTTGATTTTTTACAGAAAGGAAGGGAGAAGGACAGAGAGTTAGAAACATCGATGATAGAGAAACATCGATCAGCTGCCTTCTGCACACCCCCCATTGGGGATGTGCCCACAACCAAGGTACATGCCCCCGACTGGAATCGAACCTGGGACCCCTCAGTCCGCAGGCCGACGCTCTATCCACTGAGCCTAACCAGTTCGGGCTGAAAGTCTAACTGGATACAACTGTGTGCCAAAGGTATGGAGCCCGAGACCTGCTCTTTTCCACGAAGGGAGATGGGCAAGTGTTCCGTTTTAGAGACAGGTTAGCAGCAAACGGAGACTGTCCTTGGGTAAAGGAAGGACTGCCACAGATTTGCAAGGGAAGAACTCTATGTGACCTCATGCGATTGGAGGCTCAGTGCGCCCTATAAAATGATGCTGAGTGGCCCCAATGGGGCCCATCAGCAATTAGGAGAACACTTGCGTGTCTGCGACACCATGCCAGCAGGGCACAGCAGGGGTAAGGGCATGGAGGTATGAAGGCTCCGCTCCAAAGCAGAGGAGCAGCATTTAGCTGGAGCGTGAAGGAGGAGTTGGCCTCCGTTGTGCCTTTCTCATTTCTGTCGCTTGGCACCCAACACAAGCCTGGCGCATGGTAGCCTCCACTCACTGGTCACCCCTCCAAGCGTTTGCATCGGTTGTTCCCTCTGCTGGAGGGGTCTTCCCCTTCTCCCACCTTGACCACCTGACCAACTCCTAAGTTCATCTGGGGGGGGGGGGGGTGTCCTTCTTTTCCCTGTTACTTGAATGTCTCTTGGCATTGCTGCGTTGGGGTCACCACACATACTATTTCCTCTGCCTGGAATCTCTAACACCCCCCCCCCAACCCACCCCCACTCCAAGCCTTGGGTCAGTCAGAACCTTTCGCATGCAAGTGACCGAAAACCAGCCCAAACCGCTTTCAGCCCAAAATGGGGAATATAGTGGCTCATGACACTAAAAGGCCCACAGGGTGCCTAATCTCAGCTATGCCTGGACCCGAGGGTTCACACCCGATCCAACTCCGTGTGGCTTTCTCTCTGGCAGCGGTTCCCTGTGATGGCCCCGACGGGCCAGGCTTTTGCTTGCTCACTCTCAGTCCAATGTAAATATTGCATCTCCTTCACAACTAATTCCCAGCCACCAAGGGCCCAGGACCGACTTCCATGGGGCAGGCTTAGGCACATGCCCATCACTAGAGCCAGACCTGGCCCTGTGCCCAGCCCTGGAGATCGGGTCTTGGGGCACCTCACCCAAACCTCATGGACTGAGATGGGGGCGGAGGAGGCTCTCCAGTAGGAAATGGGGTGCTATTACCTAAAAACGGAAGATGGATACCGGTCTGTTCGTAAGCTTCCACCTTGGCAAACTCTAGCGCATCCCAGCCTGTGTGTGACCTCAGGCCAACCCTTCCCGTCTCGGGGCCTCGCGGTCCTGCTCTGGAAAATGGACAGAGGGCTTTTGAACTCCAACATTCCAGAATTCTGGGACAGCTTCCAGAACTGGTGGCTGCCCCCTCAATCCCAGGGGAGTTCCGGTGCTTCTGGAGATGGAGGGGAGCGTCACCCAGGGCCCTCCCGGCCCCGGGCCTGGGAACATGCTTAGCAGATGACAATTGGGCTCCCTTTGGTAGAAATCCCACTCCCGTGGGGGCCTTGCCAAGGAAAACAAGCCCAAGAACCAGGCGTTAAAGGTGAGCATATTTGACAAGTTTCAAGATGACAAATTATTTACACAGGTGTGGGAACCGTCCCCTTGCACCCTGCTTTCTTTTCTTTCTCTTCCTCCCCTTTCCAAATTCTTTCCCCAAGGGCACTGACAGACGTGCCAAGGGAGGGGGTGGCTGCTTGGGGGAATCTGCTCGGGTTGAGTCCATAAACCAGAGGCAATGGGGGGGTGGGGGGGGGGGGGGGGGTGGAACAACAGAAAAGAGAGTGTCTGGTCTCCTTTCACCCCCTTCTTGCTCTCAACCCCCATCACCTGGGAGATAAGAGGCTGAGGTCCTGGGAATTTCAACGCTACCTGCGTCCTTCAAGAGAACAGAGCCCAGTGGGGGAAGGCAGTTCCTAGGGTCACAGGGCCAGGGTTAGCTGACCTTGGAGCCAGCAAGGAAAGATGGAGAAAGCAGTCATTTCTTAAGCACCTACTGTGTGCCTGATACTGAGCTGAGCTCTGGGAATAAATACATTGTGAATAAAACAAACAAAAATCCTTGCCCTGGTGGCCAGAGCAAAAGAAGAGAGAAGAGATGGATCAGAGGTAAGCTCTGGGCTTTTTGCTCAGGACAAACCTACGAGGTGGGTACGATCACCCCTGTTTTACCAAGGAGGAAACTGAGGCCCACAAAAGAGCAGTGGCTTGTCCAGGGTCACAGAGCAGAGCTGGGCCTCGAGCCCACGCTCCTGGGGGAAGAGGGCAGGGACTGGCATTGTCCAGGCCTTTCCCCTCCAGCTCGGCCCACAGGGTTAGGGGTACCTGGGGACAAGCCCTCTGCTTCCTGTGGGAAGAAAGTGAGACTGATTTAGCTGCTGAGTCATGAGGGTACAGCAGGCTCCCAGACCACAATGGGCTCGGCCTCAGTTTACCCACCTGTAAAAGAATGGGTTTAATAACATGTCTGCCTCCAATGCCAACTTCAGAGGGTGCTGTGAGGGTTAATTACTGCCTGGCAATTCCGGGAGCCTTGATGAAAGGTGGTGGGAAGTGGGCGCTATTAACCTGGGCAGGTAATTTACTCCCAGCCTCGGGGAGGACGGAGAGGGGTCACACCTGGTTCTAGTCAACCCCAGGCCAGCTCATTTCCAGATGTGTAGGGGCCCAACATACCATAAACATCTGGCTTTCACCATCATCGTGGCCCCAAGACCCCCAGCACCAGACGGGACTAGGGCTGTGAGCAGTCCAAGCCGCAGGCTGGGGTTCAAATCCCACCTCTTCCACTCCCCTGGCAGGGAGACCTGGGCAACGGTCCTCCCTCTCAGGCCTCGGTTTCTTCATCCGTGCAGTGGGGCTCAGAAGCTGGCCTGCCCCACAGGGACCGTGGTTATTTCTCACGCCTACACAGACCTCTAGCGCCCCAAATCAGGCTCCAGCTGTCTCCTACCGCTGGAAACCGACCCCTTCCCTTTGCCCTCTCTTGTGGCTCCTGGGTCTTGATTTATCACACACACACACACACACACACACACACACACACACACACACACGTGCGCGTGCATCCTAGCTCTTGGTCTAGCTGTGAACATACAGCCTGGTCCCAGTGACCCCAGATGTTTTGCTTCACCCGGGGGTCAGCCCTGGGCTGGGGCAGGGAGAACAGAGCTAGAGATGGAAGCCATAGCCCCTCTTCCTCCTTTTAAACCCTCCAGGAGGTAGCATCATACCCACCTCACAGGTGGGAACACTGAGGCTCTGAGATGCAGATGCTAAAGCCCTGAGCTAGTAAGAGGCAGGAAGGTCCATACTTGGATTTGGAGTCCCACCTGCAGCCTCAGCCCAGGGGCTGGCCCTCCCCGAGATCCGGGCAATGCGGCCTTTCCCGTGAGTGGGCAGCTCCCAGGCCTCGGGCCCCCGGTGGGAAGAGGACAGGCCCAGTTCCATCACCAGGCAGCACCACTTTCTGGAAGAGCCTGGGGTTTAGAGAGCTGGTCCAGGGCTGGGGTCCTGTGCCCCCCCCCCCCACCTTGCCAAACTCACCTGGTATCCCTCCCTGTCCCCCTCACTCCCTCTGCTCCAGCTGCACTGACCACCAGATCCTCAAACATACCCAGATCCCATCGCCTAGTCTTTGCACGTGCAGTTCCCTCTGCCTGAAGCACTGTTCCCCACACCTCTGCACCCTGACTCCCCTCTGTCCTTGGGTCTCTATTCACGTCTCGTCTCCTCGTGAAGGGGCCTCCCAGCCTCTTTCCATCACACCCTCGGCTTTATGTCCTTCCGAGCCCTGATCACCCACAGACTGAGCTCAAGCTTCCGATCCCGCAGCCAGAACGGCAGCTCTGGGAGAACACCGGTTTGGTTTCATTATTCGGTTCTGTTCACAATTGTATCATCAGGACCTGACCGAGTGCCCAGGACACAGTGGTGCTCAATAAGTGTTTGTTGATATAAAGAAGTTTTTAAAAGATATGAATAATTTGCATCATGAGGGGAGGGGTGGCTGTTCCAGAGGAAATGTCACCCAAAGGACTTAAAATTTCTCCAGGGTCCTAGAGAGAGTCGTCAGGGCCATCGGCTTCACAACAGCAACAATAATATTCATCGGCACTGGCTGTGCTAAGCACTGTGCACGGGTCATCTCGCTTAATCCTCACCGTGACCCCATGAGGTCAGTCCTGTGATTACCTTCATTTTCCAGATAAGGAAACTGTAGCTTGGAGAAGGGGAAGGACTTACTCCGGGTCCCAGTGACCACACCTACCCCCTCCCTCCAGAGCTTCAAGGTCCCCTAGAGACAACCCCAACCCCCGGGATTCCTGGCGCAGCCCAGAGAGGTTGTGTGCCCTGCCGGACAACCCCAGCTGGTCAGCAGCCCGGAGGGATGATCCCTGGCTCCCTGGCAGCCACTCAGCCCGTCGGGAGGGAGGGCAGGCTTGGCGGCCGTCCTGTCCAGGGACGCTGGGCAGCCAGGAGTTTCTCCCCGGACTTACTGTACATGATTCAGTGCCAGCCCCAGTTGTGAAATCTGGGAATCTTGTGGGCAAGGCCAGGCCCGGGGGATGGCTGTCTGGGAAACGGAGGCTGGGAAGGGGTTAAGGGGGGCAGTGCCCCCCCCCCGCCCCCCGAGACAGAGGCTCAGGGCCAGGCCAGCAGAAAGCACACCATTAGTACTGGGCTGGCCACCGCCTGTGGCCTGTCTCTGACATCACAGCTGCGTCAGTCCAGCCTGCCCCAGTCCCCCACTTCCTTCCCTCCCTGGGGCCTGCATCCTAACCACCTCCTCAGTCTCACTGTCCTCTCCTGAGGAACCAGCAGCACCCGACCTTCTCTCCTGGGAGGGAAGGGTAAGCAGGAAGAGGGAGATAACGCACATTATTTTGCATACAGCAGGCACTGAAATGATAGCTGTGATGGGTTTGAGCCGAGCCATAATCCTATGAGCTAGATGGGGAAAGTAGGAAGCTATCGTAACCACTGCAGAGAACAGACTGAGGATCTGAGAAGGGAAGGACTCGCCCAAGGCCCACAGCCGCACGGTCATGGTCACCTGGAAGGCTGACACCCTCACTTTGGTCTCCCTCGGTTTTCCCTAAGGAGCACGTGGCCCTCTGGCTGCCCTGTCGGGTTTCAGCGAACGCCCCAAGGCTGGGGATTTTCTTCCTCATCTCATTTAAGTTTGTTTAAGTCAAATGTACGTTTGTTTGACCTAAGGGATGACAAAAGAATTTTGCAGGGACTATTCATAGATCAGTGATACTTATTAAATAAGTTCTACATTTGAGATCTTTAAATAAGTCACTGAGCACCTATCCTGCTCCAGGCACCATTTTCAGATATTAGTCTCACTTACTCCTCACAGAAACTACATGAGGGTGGCAAGGTTATTACCCCATCGCACAGAGGAGGAAACTGAGGCACGGGGGAGGGGACACCTGAGCCACACAGCTGGTAATTAGCAGTAATAATAGCTGGCATTCATAAAGTGCGTGTTCCATATGCTGAGTATATATTCACATCATCTCACTGGCTTCACTAATCACCCTAGGAGATACATGCTATTATTCTCCCCATTTCACAGATGAGGAAAGTAAGGCCCAGAGGGGTTAAATAACTTGCTCAGATAGCACACCTACTAAGTGACAGAGTTAGGATTTGAACCCAGGCCCACTGGCCTATGTTTCGACCCAGGCACAGAGCCAGGACTGGACACACAGTACGTGCTTAGGTAACACAAGTGCTATTATAATCACCTCCATTCTGTTTTCCCTGCTTACATCCTGACCTCTACAGTCCATTCTCCACTTGTAGCCAGAGGGATCTTATGAAAACTCAAGTTAGACCATGACCCTCCTCTGCATAGAACCCTCCATAGCTCCCACCTCATGCAGAGAAAAAGCCCAAGTCCTTAAGGCCCTCATGTTCTGCCCCCATCTCCTCCCTGCCCTCACCTCCTCCCACTCGCTCCCTCGCTCACTTTGCTCCAGCCACAGGGGCCTCCTCCTTGCTGTACTTCACCTCAGGGCCTTGGCACTGACTGTCCCCGCTGCCTGGAAGACTCTTCCTATGGATGGCTCCCTCCCTCATCTCCTACAGATTGTTGCTCAGATGTCACCTACATAGTGAGGCTGCCCCTGACCCTCCTATTTAAATCCCCGTCTTTATTTCTCCCTGTAGCACTGATCCTTTCAAATATAATCTACAACTTATTTATTTTGTTTATTACCTCTCACCCCACAAAAGTGTGAACTCCGTGGGGGCAGAGACCTTTGACTGTCTCGTGTACCACTGCGTCCCCAGCACCCGACATGCAGGAAGTGCTCAATAAATATTTATTGAATGAATAAATTCTTCTTTGCCTCAGAATTATCTGGTGAGGGCTTAGCTGGAACAGAGCTTATGACGTCCGCTCCAGGGTCCAGATAGAAAAGTGACCTGCTCAGGGTCACCCAGTTCCCAAGAGGCAGGTTGATCTGGCTCCAAAGTCTGAGATTTTTTTCTCTATTCCAGACTGTCCCGCTGGGGTCTAGGCCCCACACCAGCCGCATTACCACTGCTGGAACCTCTCCTTGGCTCCACTTAAACTGGAGGCTCAGAGAGGTAAAGTAAGTTGTCCCAGGTCACACAGCAAGTAAGGGTATGAATTCAGGTCTTTCCACCTCTGCGTTTTGGGCATTTTTTGCTAAAGCAGTCTGTTTCTCCCCCCTCCTCCTTCCTCTTTTCAGCCAATGTGTTTGCAGCTGAAATATCAAGCCTGCTGCGTGCAGCCTTGACATACACCATATCTCTGGGCCTGGCCCCACCCCCCGCCCTGGCTGAGCTGAGAGCACACGGCCTGGTCCCACATGCCTCAGGGATGAGCTATGAAGAGTGCCCAGCTGACACATCTCAGAGCAGATGTGGGTCTGCCTCCCACAGGCCCAACTGGCCCCGGCCAAGTCTCGGCCCATCCCTCACCCCCCCCCCCCCCCCCAGGGCGTGTTGGGCCTTGTCGGGTAAGGAGAGAGGTAAACAGTGACCCTAAAGAGTTCACATTAGGCAGAGATTAGGGGGCTTGGGGTTGGAACTGGGGCCAAGGCTATGAAGGAAAAAGAGACTGGCTCGGGGGGTTGAAAACTCAGTGTCACCAGGGGCCAGGCAGGAATTTTAAATGAGTGAAGTGGGCCAGGGTAAGATGATAAATAGTTGCCATTCCTTGGCCTCCATTTCAGAAAGACAAGAGGGAGTGGTGGGGACTGGCGTCCGTGCCTTGTAGAAAGCTGAGTCTGGCCTCTTAGAAATGAGGAGCCTGTGCAATCAGGTGTTCAGATCCCCTGATTTTCTAAGGGGAGCCAGAAACACCGTTTTTTATGTAAAAGCTACACATTTTTAAACGTTGGCTCCATTCATTAAAAAATTCCGTGTGAACCCACCTGAGGGCCGGGTTCTGGGCGCTGGGCCTGCCGTTTGCAACCTCTGCCTGGCCAGATGGAGCAGCCAGACGAGGAACAGATCACAGCCCGATCCTGAGTCAGGATCTGAGGGGCGGGATGGTGGCCAGAACCCAGCGCCAGCAGCTCCAAGGGACTGTAGAGAAGGTTCCTGTCATCTGGTCCCCTCCTCCACCCCACGGCATGGGCCTCCTCCAACCCCCTGCTGCTCCAGCTGGCTGTGGGATGGAAGGGGCCTGAGGGGGGGCTGGGCGGGGCCTGAGGTCTCCTTCCCACATGGGACACAGCTGTGGATGTGTCTGCCATGTCCCTGTAACCTCAGGAAGGAGGTGACTCTTTCTGTGTCCCGGGTCACCCCCAAAGCCCTGTCCTCAGCAGCCCTGTCCTGCCGCATCCCACGTGCTCCAAGCTACATGCTTCCACAAGCGTCACTGAATCTTACCACATCCCTTTATGACCAGTTTCCAGATGAGGAAACTGAGGCTCAGGGAAGGAGAAGGGCTGGCTCAGGGCCCTGCAACGGGCACGGTGAGGCGCTGGGCCTACACGCTTGACCATCCGTTCCTGCTGGAACCCAGCCCATCACCCAAGGCTGGGCCTCCGCCGTCTCCTGGTTTATTTAACAAGCAGCCAGACCCCAGGCCAGTGCTGTGCGCTCAGAGATGAACAGGCAGGGTTTGTCTCACATTGCACCCGCTCCCGGGGAATCGCATTTTCCCTAGAGTCATGGGCCCCCGTCCACATCCGATCGGTTTGTCTCAGTCCTGGCATCTCATTTTTTCTGACCACAGTTCGCATGCTTCCCAGATGCCTCCTCCTGGAGGCCCCCAGGCATCCTTCAAGTCAAAGCACCGGAAGTGAATCCAGCAGCCTCCTCCCAAACTGCTCCTCTGCCTCCATTTCCCTTCTCATGGAAGGCCCACCATCTGCCCAACGGCCAAAGCCAGAAGCCTGAGCATCATCCATTCGGCGGCCCCACTCCACACCTTCAACCCAATTGGTCACCAAGGCCAGGGAGTTGCGTCTGCAATCTCCTTCAAATCCGTCTGCCTCTCACCTCTTCCCAGGGGGCTGTACCTGCCTTCTTACCAGTTGCTCTGCATTAGCAGCCCCACATCCCCAAGCATAGCTCCCCGCAGCAGCTGGGTGCCATTTACTATTCCCTGCAGCTCTCAGCCGGAGCTCCCCATCACCTTCAGAAGGAGGTCGAAAAGCCTTGGCCAGCTTCACAACCCTGCGCCGCCCCGTGACCTCTCCTCTAGACATTCTAGCCAGCCTGGACTGCTCTCACTTCTCCAGTATGCCGTGTTCTCTCTCACCCCTCGGCCTCGCACAGGCCTTCCTTCTGCCTGCGGTGTTCTTCCCGCCCCACCCCCATCTCGGGTCTGACTTCTGCACGGATGTCCTTCAGGACTCGACTTCAGTGTCATGAGCTTCATAAGCCTCTCCTGACCCCCTAAGTCTGGTTGGTGTGCCCCTACCCTCTGTGTGTGAGTCAGGAGGCCCCTCCAGCTATTCTACACACAGAAGATGGAACACAGGGAACTGGGCACAAAATCGCAATCAGGACGGAGAGGGCTCCAGAAAAATATGGCAGGACTGGCTGGTCAGTCGGGGAAGCTGCCACCTCAGCCAGTCAGGATGGTGGGGAACTGTCGGCATTGAGAACACTCCATCGCAGCAGTGATCCAGAGATCAGAAAATACAGGCCATGACCATGTTCATCAGCAGAAAGAAGGCCAAGGCAAAAGCAAGTTGGCGTCCACTTTCTGAATCTCACAGGAGGGCATCTGATTGGCGGAACCGAAGGAGCATCCAGAGCCCTAGCTGCAAAGGAGGCTGGGAAATGTGACTTGTAGCTTTCCGGCCTCTGCAGACTTCAGCTAGAAAATGCAAATGGATGCTGAGTGCCAGTGGACCCTAAACGTGATGTCCCAGGATTCCCCGCCACAGCCCCAATCAGCCTGTGTTGGCTGTATCCTGTTTGCTTGTCTGTCTTTCCTACCTGTTCCTTTGAGAAACAAGATAGTGCCTTAGATACCCTTGGCTCATCAGCATTTATACTGGGCAGTGTGCTTTACACACTTGTTTACATATTTATAACCCAATAGGGTATGAATTATTGCTGTCCCTATTTTATGCATGAAGAGGAGGCTCAGAAAGGTAATTTTCCAAGGTTACCCAGCCAGTATTAGAGATGAAATTAAAAAATGAAATCTATTTTATTTCAAGCTACAAATATTTGCCACTATGAGAGACAGCTTTGCTTCTCATAAGGATCTTCTCACAGGCTCCCAGAAAAATGGAAGGAATGCTGTGCAATGAACAAATGAATACAAATGTCCCCATCTCAGCTGCCTTCAGCCCTCTGGGCCTCGGTTCCTCTCTAAGATCAGGGCTTGACGGATAGAAAAAACTAACTGTGCTGCACTGGGACTCCTCATCTAGGGTATGTAGGTGGCCATAAGGCTCAATGACCACCACCCTCTTAAAAGTGGTATCTATGTGCAATTTTCTGGAGATATGGTACATTGCTTTCAAAATCCAAAAGATTGATAAACTGCTGCTTCTGAAAGGGAAGCAGGGATCTTCCTGCCATCCTGACCTCAGTTCAGACCTTATGACATTGCATGCATTCACTCGTGCATCCATCCACTCTCCCATCCACCCGTGCATCCATTCTTCCATCAATCCATCCATTCACTCACTCATCCACCCACCTGTCCATCAATTCATCCATGCATGCATCCATCCCCCCATCCACCCATCCATCTATTCACTCTCCATCCATCCACTCATCATCCATTCACTGGTCCATTCATCCATCCACTTTCCCATCTATTGATCTATCACCAATGATCCATAAATCTGTTCATTCATTCATTCATGGAATCACCAATTCGCCTATCCATGTATCCCTTTCTATGTTTATTCATTAGCTATCTATTAATTCATTATTTATTTATTTATTTACTCATTTAATTATGTTTACCTATTCATTCACCCCTTGATAATTTACAGTATTCAACCATGAAATCAGCCACACCATCCATCTCAGAATTTATCATCCATCATCCATTTATTTATTCAACCATCCATCCATTATCCACCTATCCACTAATCTTTTTACTCATCCATCCATCCATTCATTCATTTGATTTTTCATCATTTCAGTCATTGATTCATCTATCCTTTCATTTATCTATGGCTTCATCCATTCCATCCATCCATAAACAATTCCTTCATCCATTCACCCATGTACCCAGCCATTAAATCATCCATTTGACCACCCACCCATCCATCAAACCATCTCCCATCCTTCCACCCATTAAATTCTCCATCCACTCATTCTGTTCCCTGTACCAAAACCAAGAGATGAATCACAACTGGTCCCTCCCTTGAGAAGCTGACAATCTAGTGACAGGAACAGATCGTTAGAACTCAAGGTAGAAAATACTAAGAGAGGTCACAGGAGCTCCAGGCAGGTGCCTTCACAGGAGGGGACTCAGGTCCATCTGGTCTAGAGAGAAGGCTCTTTGGAGGAGGTAGCCTCCAAATCAGGATTAAAAAAGACAGGAAAACAGTGGGCAGGAAAGACAAGAGAACAGTGAACAATTTCACTTACATATCTCAGCAGTAACTCACAGAACATCCATTTCACCTGGAAGCTCACTGTTCTTGTTAAGAGATTAAAGATACCGAGAAGTCCTGCAACAAGTGTTAACACTGTTCACCACAGTAATCGGACCATTAGAACACTTTTCCCCACATTCCTCCTATTAGCATTCCAGAGAACTTGCATCCTTCAGAACCCCATTTGAAAAATGCTAGTCTGGTCCAAACTCCTTGCTTCCACAAATAAGAAAACAAAGTTCCACAAAACAGTCTCTGCCCTCAAAAATGTTTCCATCGGGAGATAAGACGGGACGCACATTATAGCCTAGGACTCTTGTTTCTATCCCTTCAGAGCTGAGCACAATGCCTGGCGCACAGTGGGTGTTCAGTAAGATTTTACCGAAAGAAGTGCTTATTGTTGAGGAGTCACTCGCAAACAACTCCTGGCTCTTAAGCTTTCCCCATTTCCCAGGGACCCCGCCATGCGACCTCAGCTCCCAGCCTCAGTTTTTCAGTCTGGGAAATGGGCAGACAGTAAGGTCATCTCAGCAGGACTGAAGCAGGAAGCACATGCTTACACTCCGCTTTTGTTGGAGGTGCTGTCTCCGGATGTAGCTCTGTCACTTTCTTACCCCGGCTAGTTGAGTTTTCAGCGGGCAAGGGAGACCTGGGCTCCTCTGCTGAGGCTGGTACCTGGAAACCGCCTGAGTAATCCCCTCGGCATCCCTGCCCAGCCCGATGGAACATGAACTGGAAATTCCCTCTAACATTTGATAATTAAATGATTCCTCCCTTCTCATCCTCCTTTTCGGGGCCTCCCGCTCTCCCTTACTCAGCTCTGCGCCTCCAGAAACTTCTGCAAAGGAGTCCAACTGGTTTGGGGAGGGCTGGGCAGCTACTTCCCCTTCCCACCGCCCACCTGGCCACCCTCAGCCACGGCCAGTGCCCAGGCTGTGCAGCCTGCTGGGAGGTGTGGGCTGTGCAGTTCTGGAACATGGAGCCAGATGCCCACGCCAGATAAAGGGGCCACTAAGTGCCTCCTCGGCCCGAGCCCAACCCTTGTGCAATGCAGATCTGTGTTCCATGGAGACAGCCACAGGGATGAACGGATGTGCTTATCTGATGGGGCCACGAGGCCTCCAGATCATTCCAGGGGCTGTTTTTTGTGTGTTTTTTAAATCGGTCTTTGGGCGCCTCTCGGCCATGCAACTATGCCTGACCTTCCCCCACATGGACACGTCCTCCTCCTCCTCCTCCCAGTCAGTCAGTCAGTCAGTCAGTCAGTCAACATTTATTAGGCACTTCCTGTGTGCCCAGCCCTGTGCTGGGTGCTGGGGACACAAATAAATAAGACAAAGTCCTGGCCCCTTAGACCTCACAGTCTGGTGGGGAGGGGGGCAGATAACCTAAAAAGACAATGGTCACAATAACATGGATGAGTCTCAAAACCATTATGCTGAGGAAAAGAAGCCCAGAAAAGAAGAATATGCTCTATGATTCCACTCATAGAAAATTCTAGAGGACACAAACTACTCTATAGTAACAGAAAACCGATGGCGGTTACCTGACGGTGGGAGTGTGGAGGTAGGAGGCAGGACGGGTGAATGACAAAAGGACATAAGGAAACCTTTGGAGATGATGGATGTGTTTACCGTCTTGGTTGTGCTGGTGGCTTCGTGAGTGCAGACATATATCAAGACCATCCAAGTGCACACTAAAACATGTGCCGATGACTGTATGTCTGCTATTCCTCAGTAAAGCTGTTTTTAAAAAATAAAGATAATTGCAGAACAGTGCGGCCAAGGGGACACTCAGGCAGGGCACAGGGAAAGGATCGGGAGGGTAGTCAGGGAAAGGTTCCTGGAAAAGGAGACGATGGAGCCAAGGTTTAAAGATGAAAATGAGCTGCATCCGGCAAGAAGAAACGTGAGTGGGGTTAAGTTCCAGGTGGCTGAGCTCAAATCCCGACTCCTCTGCTTATGCGCTGTGTGGCTTTGGGTAAGAGAATCGACCTCTCTGAGATTCAGTTTCCTCATCTGTAAAATGGATCCCATCATAGTGCTTACCTCATAGAGCTGGAGGAGATTTAAATGGTGGAAAGCGCTTGGCATCCAGTGGTCACAGTAACAACAAAAGCCCTGAGGCAAGAAGTGGTGGTGAGCTGAACAACGGTTAGGAAGTCCGAGTGACTTCATCAGGGAGGGAGGGAGAAGCCTCAGGGGCCAGGGCTGCAAGGATGTCTGGGCCACGGTAAGGATGAGAGCTCTCTCCTAAGGACGGGGAGCCAAGAAAGAGCCAAAAGCAGGGACGTTTCATCTTCAGGACTGTCCTTTTGTTAATTTTTTTTTTTTTTTAATTTACAGTTGGGAAACTGAGGCTTGAACAGGGATGGATTATGTCATGGTCCTGTGGAATCACAGAGCTTAAAGGGAAATAATCTCTCACTCATCTAAACCCCTCTGAACCTGTAAGCAGATGAAGGGCTGTTATCTAGGACTGTCTGCGTGGCTCCAGTGATGGGTAATTCGCTATCTCAAAACCTGGGCAGTTCTTGCTGTAGGGCCCAATTAAAAGAGGCCTCCCAAGCTGGCCCCAGCTCTTCCCTCTGGCCCTGCCCAGACACCAACTCCTCCCCTGGCTGGAGGCACAATAAGAGGGGCTCCGTGGCCAGGGGAGGAAGTGGAAAGCGGTCTGAATTGTGACGGACTTCTGGGTGCTGCCACCCGCTCCCTGCCACGAGGCCCTGGGACAGACCCTCTCCTACTCTGGGCCTCCGCTTCCCGTCCATAAATGAGAAGCTCGTTGCTCCCGTGTCCTTCCAGCTCTCAGAAGCAGATTTGGCCCTGCCAAGGCGCCTGGTGGGGGCTGAGGCTGGGGCTGGCACAGGGGCTTACCAGTCCCACCCATCCACTCTCATCTGGGGGGCCAGGGTCGACCTCAGGGCAGGCGGGCCAGGCCCTGTCTAGGGATAAAGGCAGGCGCCCCAGGGTGCAGCCAGCTTAATAACAGGCTCCAGGTTCCAGGGGGTTTGAACCCAAGAGAATAGGTTCAAACACAAATTGAGCAGCCCACGTTCCTGTCTGTAGCTCTGAAAGCCCATGGTTCTCACCCCCAGCGGGCCTGGCCCCTTGCCCCACCTCCCTTCAAATCTATTCACCCTTGGGCGGGGGGAGGGGGGGGCGTGCATCTGTGTGCCTACATGTGCCAAGTTTCTCCCTGTACTCGGAATAAGGGCCACACTCCTCACCCTGCCTATGCTGCCTGGCCATGCCCGTATATGACCTGCCTCCCACCCCCCTCCTCATTCACTCTTCTACCCAGGGCCTCCCTGCGGCTGCCCCCGGGCCTTTGCCCTTGCTGTTCCTCCTGACCAGAACGCTCTTGCTCCAGATCTTGCCATAGTGGCTCATCCTTCAGGCCCCAGCTCCAAAGTCATCTTCTCAGAAAGGCTCTCCCTGACCCCATCTTATGGCTTTCTCTGGCCCTACTTTTTTTTATATCTTTATTGGTTGGAAATATTACATAGATCCTCCTTTTTCTTCCATTAACCTTTCCTAGCCTGCTCCCATGCCCCGCTCCAGGCCCTCCCCACCCCACTGTTTGTGTCCACAGGTTATGCCTATACGCAAACAAGTTCATTGGTTGATCTCTTCCCACTCTCTCGTCCTACTTTATTTTCCTCTACCAAAGGCTTCTCTGGGATGTCTCAGCGCTCTGCTTGGGCATCAGTCTCTCCTAGGATTTGGAGATTTAGATGGCAGAGCCTACGACTGGCTCAGCTCTGGGTCTGATGTTACCAGGCCTAGGCTGGGCACAGCCTGGCCCCCACCTATTAGTGTAGATTAAATGAACAAGCTACAAAGGATGTCAAAAATTATAAGCCCACTCGGGCCCATCAATGCTTCATCTACATAAACCCTCTCACCTCCACATAGACAGACTGGAGGAACACCTGTATACATATTCACTGCACCCCTGTATACACCTGTACATGTGTATGTGTGCGCACACACACACACACACACACACACACACACACACACACACCACCACCACCACCACCACCACCACAATAGCACCCAGTCCTCCACATTAGCCGTTGGCACCCAAACTTCTCAACTTTCCCTCCTTTCACCAGATGCCAGCTGGCCCAGTGCCAGCGCCGCTCCCCCCACCCGCCTGCCTGCCCTGGGCACCAGACTCATAAAGGATGAGGAAAGGCCCAAGGTGAGCTGGCAGGGTGCCAACTGAACGCGGCCCCTGGGGCCCTCACCTCCCCCTGCCTGCCAGACACCTGTGTAATGAGTGTCATTACTGGGGACCCACAGGGCAGGCCATGGCTCGCCCCAGCCACCCAGGCTGTGAACCATGCTGGGGACGGGGTGCAGAGAGCATGGGAGCTGGTGGGTGGTGGGGACGTCTCTGGTCTACCCACCCCAAAGCTCAGAAATGGGTTTTCTGAATCAGCAAAGCTGGCCTCCCATCCACACACACTCCCAAACCTCAGGTCCCTAGCATAGGCCAAGCCGGGCTCAAGTGACAAAGGAGAAACGCTTGAGTACCTACTGTATGCCCACTTGGTGCTAAGAGCTGGTATTGTCACTTCCCACTCAGACACCATCTCATCCACTCACCGGACATCTGATTGCTATTATCTACCTCCCCCATTCAAACACAGCATGGAGAACATTTATTGAGCACCTACTGTGTACCAGACCCTGTGCTAGACACATTACATGTATTAGCTCATATGTCCTTACAACAACCCTATGCGGTGGGTACTATCATTATTCCATTTTATAGACAAGGCTCAGAGAGATAAAGCAAGTTGCCAAAAATCACACAGTCCTCGAGTGGTGAGCGAAGAGCTAACCCTGACCATCTGGCTCCAGTAATTGCTCGATACTCCATATCACCTCTTCTGTCAGAGCAGAGCTATTTTTTTTAATATATTTTTATTGATTTCAGAGAAGAAGGGAAAGGGAGAGAGAGATAGAAACATTGATGAGAGAGAATCATTGATCAGTTGCCTCCTGCATGCCCCCCACTGGGCATTGAGCCTGCAACCGGGCATGTGCCCTGACTGGGAATCGAACTGTGACCTCCTGGTTCATAGGTCAGTGCTCAACCACTGAGTCACACTGGTCAGGCAGAGCAGAGTCCTTTGTCACCGCTGTATCCCTGGTCCCCAGACTAGTGCCTAGCACATAGTAGGTGCTCAAAATATAGTGAATGAATAAATGATTGAATGAAAGGATTATACCACTGAGTTGTCACAATATCTTTCCAGATGGTATTTACAGATAAGGACCAAGGTACAGAGAGATGAAGAGACTTGCTCTGGGCTAGGGTGAACATGTACCTCTCTTGGTGTCCTCAGGATCCATCCCATCTTGGCACACAGTAGGTATTCAGGATGAAATTCTAGCTCCTCCCCTTGGCTCTAAGGCCTCCTGGAATTGGGATCCTGACAACATCACCCAGTCACCTCTCCCTTCTCCTAACTCCTGAGCAATGGTAAATTTCCCAAATGTGCCCTGCTCTCACTTACCTCAGGGCCTCCCTACATGCTGTTCCCTCTACCAGGAACACTCTTCCAGCATCTCTGATCCAACCTCAGCTTAGAGGGCACCTCCTCTGCCAGGAAACTATGCTGCTGACCCATGAGCCGTCAACAACTCAGCCCATGTTCTTACTTCCCTTTGTGTAGGAGCAGTTGTCCTGAACTGGCTGTCCAACCACCATGGTTTTATCCCCACCCTGCCACTGACCTTCCGGGTGAACTTGGCCTGGACCATTGTTAGCTCATCTGTCAATGGGTAGAAAATGTGAATGTCATAGTAAGTGAAAGCTTGCTGTTCGTCAAATTGGGTCATGTCAGTCCCCTTCCTAATCAAATCTTACCAGTGGCACTCGGCCCACCAATCCCTATATGATCTGACCGCTACTGACCTCTCCAACATCATCCCCTGCCACTTCCCCCTCTTACACTCCCCTCCAGCCACCTGGCCTCTTTGCATTTTCTGGAACATTCCAAGCATAAACCCACCCCAAGTGAAAGCTTGCTGTTCCCCCAGGTGCTAGAAATCCCTTTCCCCAGAGTCTGTTCCTTCTCCTCCTTCGATGTCTCTCCATGTCACCTCCTCTGAGAAGCCCGCTCTGACTCATGAAGCTCCCAAATCAACCCTGTCTATTTCTGTCATGGTGTTTCTCCCTGGCTGAAGTTATTTTATCTATTCGTGTGTTTGCTCACTGATCTCCTGTCTCCTCCACAGGAAAGCAGGCAGAGACCTTGTTCCCTGCTATGTCCCCTGGAGTCTGGTATACAGTAGGTGCTCAAGCCATGGCTGTGGAATGAAGGGAAGATCAGCAAAGTCATGCCTCACTCCTGCCCACGCCCGGCTCCCAGCCTGAAGTTCAGGGGCTGGGAACCAGGAGGCCCCACTCCCGCCGCCCGCTGGGGCCCCCTCTGAGCCCCAGAGCCTGTCTGGTTCCCAGCCCCATAAAAACCACCGCCCTCACTTTGCCCTTGGGCAGCAAAGGGTGAAGGAGGCAGGTGTGGGGCCCAGAGGCTGACCCCAACCAGGCTTCGGAGACCTGGGCTGGCAGAAGGTGCAGAGCAGACTATGAAAGTCCACCTTCATGGCGCGCTGTCTGCCTAACAGCACACACACAGCCTCACAGCTGCTCTGTAAGGTCAGGTTCATCCTTTATTAGTGAGACAATGAGGCACAGTGGGGTGCAGCCATGTGCCCCAGGCCAAGCAGTCAGAAAAAGGCACAGTCGGGATTTGAACCCAGCTCTGCCTGACACCAAAGCCTGCATGTTTGGTCGGTGCACAGATATTATGTGAGCACTAGATACGTGCCAGGCTCTGGTTCAGAGCACAGGTCCTGGAAGCAAACTAGTCCTGGGACTTTAGGCAGGGTACTCAACCTCCTTTGTCAGGAGATCATCTGAGGTCAAATAGAGAGGCTTGGATTCGGTGCTGTCCCACACTGCTGCATACCCTTGTTCCCCCTCTCTGAGCCTCAGTTTCTCCATCTGGCATATGCTACTTCCTAGGGTTGTTGTGAGGCTAGGATAAGATATTTGCCCCTACGCCTCACATGCAGTAAGTGCCTAATTAGTGCTCACTGTTATGTACGCCAGTCCTCTGGGCCTCACTTTCCCCATCTATAACCCCAAAGCGCCTCTTCTAGGTCACTGGGGCAAAGGTCCAGGGGTCCTAGAGTGGCCCTGTCAGGGTGAGGAGGTCCAGGGATGGGGGAGGGCAGCAGAGTGGTCAGGATCAGGAAGCTGCAGGAGGCAGGGGTGACTCACCAGCCAGCCAGGCTGGGGGGCTGGGTCACGGCCCCCCACGCGCCCCTCTGGGCCCTGCCTTACGCCCAAAAGTGCTGTGTCATGCTCTGTCATGTGGCTTCGGGTCATTAATACCCGAGTTCTGGGAAGCTTGGGCTGAGTTCCCGGAAGGGGTGAGCCAGTTCAGTAAACAGATTGGCTGGTTGGTCGTCACAGCTGAGCCGGGCGGGCCTGCAGCTCGGGAGGCAGGAGGTGGAAACTGGTGGCCACGGGGGACACAGGAACTGCCCCATCCCTGTGAGGGGCTGGTACCTCCCAGCGCAGCCAGACCCAGGCTCTGCAGACAAAGGGGGAAACTGAGGCACAGAAAGGACAAGGCACTTGTCAGAGGCCCCACAATGGGTCAGGGGTCAAACCCAGAATTCTGGGCTCATCATCGGTGCTCTCAGCATCTCTGATGGGCAGGAGGCTGCATCAACGTCACCCCAAATTCTAATCTACATTCTAAGGTCAATTTATTGGATTAAGGGAGAAACAACTGGAAGGCAATTTGGGAAGGATGCAAGTATAGAAGGATAGTAGGCTGTCCTGTGGTTGGTCCTATAATAATAACAACAACAACAACAATAATAATAGCACCTTCTAGCATTTTTTGAGTACCTACTATGTGCCCTTAGGCAAAATAAGTGCTACTTAGGCACTGTTCTAAGTGCCTTACGTTAATTCACTCATTTAATATGCAGCCACTTTCCCACAAATAATCACAGCCACCATTTCTAAAGCACCTACTAAGTGCCAGGCACTGAGCAGGGCAATTGATATGCACCACCTCTGATCCTCACATGGACCCCATCAGGTGGGCATTGTCCGCACCGCCATTTATCAGATGAGAAAACAGGGGCCTGAGAAGGCAAGCAGCTGTGTCATTGGTGGAAGGAGAGTGGCTCCAGAGTCACATGGACCCGGGGATTCAAACCTTGGCTTCGCCCCTTCCGGCTGTAAAACCTCACACAAGTAACTCAACCTCTCAGAGCCTCAGTTTATCCCTCTGATAAATGGGGATGATTATGGCACTCAGGTCACAGGAAGCCAGATCTAGAGGGAGCACATGAGTGTCACTACAGAGCGGTGGGTCAAGCATGGACTTTAGGCTCAGGCAGGTCTGGGTTCCAGTCCCGCTCTGCTGCTTCCTGGCTGTGTGCACTTAGACATGTTGCTTTGCCTCTCTGGGTCTTTGTGTCCTCTGTAAAATAGGCATCATTGTAACACCTCCCTTCTGTAGTTGACAAGAGGAGTAAATGAGCTGATGTCCCAGGAGCCCTCTGTGCAGGCCTTCAACACAGGGGTCTTGTCCTTAAATTTCTTCTAAGATGATTCCACTGGGATGAGCGGAAGGGCCCTAAGCGGTGGACAGGAGGACGAGGCATCCACGTTCTTTGCTGCCCTTCCACACCCACAAGCAATTTGAAAAGAGGCGGTCAGCTGACCATTCTTCATACTTCACATGAGAGCCCTCAGCTTTGCTCTTTGGCTCCCCCAGTGCCCTCCATTATCACCAACCCCAGGCCCAGTCCCCTTGGTCCAAACTCTGAGACCCCATTATTCCCACCTTCACACTTCCGCACCCACTGGGCCCTCCACTGGCATACCCTCACTTACCCTAACCCATCTGCCTGGTCTATATTTCACCCATCCTTTGCCACTCAGAGTCAAAACTACCTCCTCCAGGGAGCCTGCCCTGATCCTCCCCTGAAAGTGAATTCTCCTGGACTCTCTCTAAGCCTCACTTACCCTTTTCTGTCATTACACATCGGCTATTTTTGCATGTCACCTCAAATTCTGGCTGCTGTCAGGTGGAAAATTTGTAAGAGAGATTTAGGGGGTGGGGGAGTGCATTGCCTCTAAAATACTTAACGAAACCTGCTAAATTGAAATTAATAAATCTTTCATTAATCCACCCAACTTTATGATTCAGTATTAACTTTCTAATTTAGTATTTGTGAAAACTTCCATGTCATTCGAAAACAGTCTGCAAACGAGATTGTTCCTTGTTGGGCAAACACTCCCTGGTGTACATGCGGATTGCCAAGAACCAAAAGTCGGTGGTAAAATAAAATGAGCTGCATATTGCCAAACAACTTCGGAAGTGAAGTTATTAATATTATTAAAGTCCTTTTGTGACTTTTTCCAGCCCTGCTTTCAATCCAGCCTCTTCGTTTCCTCCCCCGCCCCCATCATCACGTGTCCTTCTCTTCTCCCTGGTTCCATCTCTTCTTATCTCCCTCCATATTCCCACTCCACACCCTTGCCCACACTCCCCCACCTCCTGGAATGGCCCTCTCCTCTTTCTTGAGGGAATCTGACCCTTCTTCAGAGCTCAGTCCAAGCTCCACCGCCCTCACGGTGCCCTGCCCCGCCCGGACCCAGGAAAACGGGCCCTCGCTAGGGCAGCTAAACTTCCGACTCTCGGGGACCCTTCTCATCAGCAGAATGAGAGGGCTGGCGTGGAACAGAGGTGTCAAACTCATGGCCCTCGAACCAATACTGGCCAGTATATTTATAGATTTGCCCCAGCGTTTAAAAACCAAACCAGGCCCTGGCCAGTGTGACCCAGTGGTTAGAGTGTCGGCCCAGGGACCGAGAGGTCCGGGGTTTGATTCCCAGTCAAGGGCATGTACCTCAGTTGCGGGTTCACTCCCCACCCCTGCTCGGGCCAAAGCCAGGGAATCGTCTTCAACTTCTCTCCCTCTCTCCAGATCAGTCCAGCAAATCCTGCTGAGTTCACCTTCCAAATAAATCCAGAATCCACCCACTGCTCTCATCTCCACTCCACTCCCCTCCCGTCGGGAACCCCACAGCTCTCTCCCCATGCACTGAGAGGGGTCCTGTTAGACCCGTAGTTCCCAACGGGGGGTATGTTGCACCCCGGTGTACATTTGGCACAGTCTGGAAATATGTTTAGTTGTCACAACTAGTGTGTGTGTGTGTGTGTGTGTGTGTGTGCGCGCGCGCGTGCTGGTTGTGTATTGATACACAGCAAATGACCCCAAAACGCAACAGCTAAAAACAACACATGTTTATTATCTCATGGTTGCTGTGGGTTAGGCATGGGGGCATGGTCTAGCTGGGTAGTTCTGGCTCAAGGCTTCTCCCAAGTTCAGAATGAAGGTGTCAGACTGGGGCAGCAGTCATCTCAAAGCTCCAAGCTTGCTCATGGGGCCGCCGGCAGGCCTCAGGGTCTCACCAGCTGGGAGAAGAGATGTCAGTTTCTTGCTACATAGAGTCTTCCCAAAGTCTTGCTCACGACATGACAGCTTGCTGCTGGCATCGTGGGGACAGGCCAGCGATGCAGCTCATCTCCCCCGATGCACAGGAAGGCTCCCGCGACAGAGGATCATCTGGCCCAAGTGCCGATAGGGCCAAGGTTGAGAAATTCCATGTTTGAGCCTCAGTCAGACCCCATCTCTCCTCTGCTCAGAACTCATGGGCTCCCACATGACTTCCAATAAAATGCAAACTCCTCCTGCTGCTGCCCACAGGGCCCTGGGCGATCGGGGCCCCGCTGGCCTCTCTGACCTGTCTGTTCCCAGCCTCCCCCTGCTTACTCAGCCAGATTGCTCTCCTTATCTTTCCCCAACAACGCAAGATTCTCCCCACCTCAGAGTGCTTGCATCTGCTGCTCCCACCATCTGGAACACCCCCAGGACCAGCCCCCTCACTTTTCTCTTGCCTCCTGGCCCTCTGTGACAGCCCAGATTACACTGCAGCCCTCACACTCCTCGCTCGCTTTTGCCACGGGTTTCACTACCAGACACACTCCATCTTCCATTGGTTTGTTTTCTGACGGTCTCCCCTGCTAAAACAGAAGTGCCACGAAGGCAAGAGTTTGTCCGTGTTGTTCACTGCTGTCTCCCCAGTGCCTGGCACATAGTAGCTGCTCAGTAAAGATTTCATGAGTGAGCATGTGACCTGGTCCAGCAGGCCTCCTGCATTAGAATTTCAGAATTGCAGAGGCCTCGTCGACTGAGAGCCGGTGATTCCTTTGTCCTGGAGGGAATAATTCGACAGTCCCAGGATGCTGTGGTCTTAGCCACCCTCAGAGATTCCATTCCAGGCCAGAGAGCTGCCGAAGGGTCGCTCAGAAAAAGACTAACCTTAGGGAAACTTGACTGGGGACCTGTCTTGAGACGTGGGGGGAAAGAAAGTGAAAATAAATTGATTTTCTCTTTGACCTAACACATTTGTCATATAATTACACAAATGCTTGGGATGAGCAAAGTGAAGTGACATATTTCAATACATTTGATACCGTCAAATACATTTACACAACACGGCATGACTGCACAATGCAACATCCTTTTCACGGCATGTGACCAGCCCGACATAATCACGAAGAGAATCGTTTCTACAAAAGTATTCAATCTGCACTGTGGCTGGCTCTTCTAGAACCTTCTAAACCAGAGGTGTCCACAGAGCCGAATTTTGTTTGTTGTTTTTAGTTTGATTCGTTGGACAGCTTTGAAAAATTAGGACTTCTCACTTAGGACCTCGGATTTCTGGCTTCTTTTGATAAATTGAGAGATCTGGGCCGTGTGCCGGCTAAGAGGCGGCGTCCCCCGAGAGGGGCCTGTTCGCTCCAGTTCACCACGGTCACACCCAGCCCACCTCACTCATCATGTCGCCTCCTGGCCCCGAGATGTCTGAGGTTTTGACTCCCTGTTCTAAAGCTTGCCAAGGAGGACACTGGCTGGGGTCTGAGGCCCAGGGAGCTTAAACAACTCTCCCCGGGGAACCCAGCTCGCAGAACGCGGCTGCAGCCTGGAACTCAGGACGCCCAGTCCTGCTCAGCACACTGAGCACCTCCTCCCAGAAGCCCCCGAGCCCCCCTCAGTCCTCCAGGAGGCCGGCCCCGGTGTCAGGCAGCGGGCTGGGGAAGGCCCTGTCCTGTTTAGGTTTTGTGGTCTCGTGAGTAACCGAGTGGAAAAAAACAAGCTTGAAAAGATAACAATTACAACGAAATTAAATCAAATCAGGCCCGTGACTCATTTATGGAGCCGTAAAAACAGAAAACAAAAACAAGCTGGTTCTGGAGAAGGCAGGCCAGAGTGAGGCGGGAGAAGTCGGGGGAGGGGAAGTAAAGCCACAGCAACCGTCTCCGGGGACTGTCAATTACCCCAACAATGAGGCCACGGTGCCAGGCCCAGAGCAGCCAGGGCCCGGGCCGGCTGGGAGACCCCGGGCCGGGGCGGGGCTGGAGACCCCAGATGCCCGGGAATGGCTGGTCTTCTCCTCCCAACACCCTGTGAGCATTGGCGTGCCCTTCCACAGACAAGGAAACCGGCTCGGTGGGACCCGTGACAAGCCTCAGGCCACACTGCCCGGACATGGAGGGTGTGATTCAAACCTGGTCCCTATGCCGGTATGAGGCTCAGTCCCACCATCCAGAAACCAAGCGCCTGAGCCAGCCCTAGCCCAGGAGCGACAACGAAGCCCGCTTCCCGGATGTTTCAGGAGGCCCACAGGCCAGACACCGACAGCTTCCCTCTCTGGAATCACTGCCCCTTCTGTGCGACAAGGGGCACACCGGGCAGGGCTAAGGAAGGCCCGGAGCTCGGTGGGTCTGACCCAGGGAGCTTCCAAGTGCTGGTTTCCCAGAAGCTCTGCCCCAGGGATGTAAGAGGAGCCAGAGGTAGAGTATGAGGGCGCCCATCCCACAGGCCTGCGATTCCCCAGAGGTCACCTTGAACCAGGACCCAGGACCCAGGACCCAGGACCCAGGACCCAGGACCCAGGACCCAGGACCCAGGACTCAGGACCCAGGATCCAGGACTCAGGACCCAGGACCCAGGACCCAGGACCCAGGACCCAGGACCCAGGACCCAGGACCCAAGGACAAAACTGGGTGGGCAGCAGGGAGCTGGGCCTGGGATCTGGGCCCGGCAGAGAGAGCAGCAGCCAGGCTGGTGAGGGAAGAATGGGAGAGGGCCAGGAGCGAAGAGGCTGGGGAAGCGGCGGCCAAAGCAACACCATTCACTGCAGTGGGTATGAGTGCTTACTATGGGCGGGGCATGGTGCTTAGCACTATTCACTCATTCATTCATTCATTCATTCATTCCACAAGTCTTTATTGAGCACTTTCTTATGTCAGTGCCGTGTTGGGGGTTGGGAACACAACAATGACCAAGAGAGACAAAAATGGAGCTGCTATCCTGCAGGGAGTAGACAGACAAATCAGCAGTAACCAGGATGCATCAAGAAGTGGTAAGAGCCACAGACACAAATTAAATGCAAAAGGGAGTTTCAAGGGTCAAAGGCCTCGTTGAGCTGTGACATTTGAGCAGAGACCTGAAGGAGGAGTGACAGCAAGCCATATTTGGGGAAGGTATTCCAGGCAGAGGGAACAGCAAGTGCAAAGGCCCTGAGGTAGGAGCATGCCTGGCATGTTTGAGGAAGAGCAAGAGGGGGAGTGTGGCAGGAGCAGGGTAAACCCTCCCCAAAACCAGCGGGTTGGGTACTGCTCTTATCTCTCCTTACAGAGGGAAAATTGAGGCTTGGAGAGGGGAAGTGACTTGCCCAGAGTCACACAGCCAGGAAATGGCAGCACAGGGAGCAGGGCACAAGCCAGGCTGTGTGGGAAGTGGGGAGTGTGTGCAATAAGGCTCATGTCCCAGGGTTGCCTCCCAAGAGAGCATGGGTCACCTACCGTGGTCACAGCCATCCATGCTGTGATTGTGCCACCTGGGGCCCTGCAGGGAGCCTCAGCCCAGCCCTCGCTCTGCCTCCCAGACCCTCCAGGGTCTAGGGGTCACTGGGGACCAAGAATCCAGGGAGCTCGTTCAAGCCAAGTGTGAGTGACTGCAAGCAGTCCCCAGTTTATTCCTATCCCTGTTCGACCTTTAACCAGATCATAGAAGAAGTTTTGCAGCCCCAGTTTCTCCATCTGTCAAATAATGAGTCCTCTTAAGTGGTCTCCAACATCAGTCGAGGATTCTTGGGTCCAGAGACAGGCATGGCTCCCCGAGGTCACACAGTCAGGGAGTGACAGAGTCAGGGGGGGTCTCTGCCTGCTGACCGCTGGCCCAGAGCTCTTCCTCCTCCCGCCTGGAGCTCAGCATCTGGGCTTCTCACTCTGCTCTGCTGTTGTCTCCAATCCCGCCCGTCCACCACCCTACACACCTCCTACGGCCCATATTTCCAGGCCTTTGCACATGCTGTCCCTTTCTTAGGAGTACCTTTCTCCTGTGCCATCTCCCCCACCCATAAAAAAAAATAAAAATAAAGCAAGGAAGGGGGCTCAGAAAAAGCTGCTTTGAGGGGTGACATCTGAACTGAGACCTGAAAGGGGTGAGGTAGCAGAGTCATGTGAATACATGGTGTATAAGGGTTCTGGGCAGAGGGAACAGTATGTGCAAAGGTCCTGAGGTAGGAAGATCCGTGGCTTATTAGAAAAACAGCAGTGAGGTCATGGGGATGGAAATGAGTAATTGAGGGCGAAAGTGGGAGGAGATGAGGTCATCAGAGAGGTGGAGGGTTTGCTGGTGGAAGGGGGTCACACAGGGCCTTGTGGGCTGCTGGGAGGGCTTTGGCTTTTACTCTGATCAAGGTGGGAGTCCTGGGGAGAAACAGGATCTGACTTAAGTTCTAAGCAGATCCCTCTGGCTGTGTGTAGAGAACAAACTGTAAGGGGTGAGGTCCCCAGATAGGTGATGCTGGTGGCATGGACCAGGGCAGGGACAGTGGAATAGTCTGGTTACATTTCAAAGGTGGAATCCACAATATGTGGTGAGCACTCAGGTGTGGGGGCAAGTGAGAACAAGGGATTGGGAGGACTCGGGGTTTAGGGGAGCACCTGGAGGATAGAGGAGACAGCCATAGTTTGGGGGAAGACCAGGTGTTATGTTGTGGCCATGCTGAGTTTGTGGTCCCTCGCTGTCACCCAGTGGCAATGGGAGGGGTGGGTGGAGACTCGAGTCTGGCGTCAGGGGAGGTGTCCAGGTTGGAGAGATGCATTTGGAAGTCTCCAGTGTTTAGACAAGGACAAGAACCGTGTCTTTGGCACCTTGTCTGCCTTCTTCCCCTCATCCAGCACCAGGCTGGTCCTAGGGAGGCCTCAGGAGTGTCCAGGGGACCCTAGAATACATCCATGGACCAAGGGCCCACCGTGCTCAGGGCCATGCCAAGCGCTTCCTCTCATTGACCATTTCATCCTCACAGCTGCCTGAAGGGGTAGGTACCACCAGAGCTCCACTTACAGAGCTGAGACCCAGGTGTCACCCAACCCCGGGGAGAGAGTGAGTGACTGGGTGATTCAGGAAGGCTGCTCTCACAGAGGTGCAGCAGGGGAGTCCTTCAGGGAACGGTCACCTCCCTTCTCAGCAGCCCCAGATCAGAATACTGGGCACTGGGGCTGGGAGAAGCCATGCCTTCCCGAGTCAGCAACTGTGCCTCCTCCAGACAGTGGGAAGGATTGCCTATTAGTGATTCTGTGACCTCTGGAAGAGGCCTGGGGGCAAACCTGGAGCCTCCCAAGGCCACCAGGAAGGCTGGGAAGGAGCTTGGGAGGAATGGGGGTTGGGGGGAGGGGACTGCAGTCAAGGACCGGGCCGAGGCCTCGAGCCAGGAGAGAGGGGCTAAGACTTGGGGGACAGTGAGATCCCACCACCACTCGCATGGAGCTCTAGAAAGCCCCTCTGACACACGAAGTGCTCTCCTACTAACGCCGCACACTCCACCATTCAGCACAGCCACGACACCCAGCCGGCTGGTCACTGCACTTCGTAAAATGTCCTCCATGAAAGAAAGCTGAGGGGCGGGCCGTGATGTTGATTAAGCACCTACTATGTGCCAGACCTCTCACGCAAGGTCGCCAGCAAGGGAGGGGCCGAGGCAAGATTCAAACTCAGATCTACCTGAGTCTCAGACAGGGTTCTTTCCACTCTGGGCTTTGACTTGCCCACTCGGCATCTATGAAGAATGGGATCAAGAGTTGGGAAGATCTGTAAGGGCAGGGAAGGAGGAATAAGACCCACATAGTGTTTATCAAGACCCAGCCTTGTGAGGGACATTGGGCAAAGACTTTAGTTTCTCGTCTGTGACCTCGGGGTGTTGAGCTGCCCTTCCTCCCAGTTGTGATGGGTTAATCCAGGCATTGGCAAACTTTTTCTATGAAGAGCCAGATAGCAAATATTTTCTCTTTTGGGAGTCTTGTGGTCTCTCTCACAACTACTCCACAATGCAGTTGTAGGGTGAAGGCAGTTAGAGATGAGATCTAAATGAGTGGAAAATGGTGTGTGCCAATAAAACTTTATTTACAAAAATAGACTATGGGCCAGATTTAGCCACAGGGCCATAGTTTGCCAGCCCCTGGGTTAATTAATGCCAAACAAAGCACCTGGAACATAGTAGGTGCTCAATAATAATGAATTAGTAAAGTGATTCTGAGTCTCACTTCTTCCACCTGCTAAAAAGAAATCATTCTAATTAGCTATTTCTCTAATGCTGTCCTTGTTACATGGAGCTTGAGGGAGCCAGGCATGGCCCTCACATAATTCCTCCTTATAAAATCTACTAGAGGCCCAGGCATGATTGAATCATGCACGTGTAGGGTCCCCTACACGCTTTCGCTTTCGATCGCAGGGGAGCTGGGTGCCTGTCTGCTGGTGCACCAGGCCTTTCGGAAGCCTCCAGCGCAGCGGAGGCTTCCGAAAGGCCTAGTGCCGGAGCAGACAGGCACCCAGCTCCCCTGCTTTTGATGGTCCGAGGTGGGAAGTGAGCTCACTGCCCCAGAGGCCCCTTCTGTTCCGCAGCACAGCCATGGCGCCGACGCTGAGCTCCCGCCGCCGATCCCGCTGGCCCAATCGGTTACCCCGGCCACCCCGAGTCCCACCCCCTGCGCCTCCCGCTGGCCCAATCGTGGGAGTAGTGGAGTGATGGTAATTTACATATTACCATTTTATTAGGTAGGATGAGATAGGGCTGTGGATGATCCCATTTTACAGGAACTGGGCTAAGTGCTCAAGGCCATGGCTGGGATATGACAAGGCTGAGATTAGAACCCAGGTCTTCTAAAGCCAGGCCTGGGGCTCTCTGAACTGCTCAGGCTCCCAAGGTTGCCCCAAAGTGTGGAGACTGAGACCAGGACCCTGGAGCCCACCCTGGGCCTGGCCATAGGGCCTGGCTCCAGACTGAACTCAGTCCCAGATGTCAGTCCTCCCCTCTCTTGGCCTCAGCTCCAGCCCTCAAGCCAGGGGTCTGCTGCCTACCCCTGTCCTGCACAGTGGGTCAAATATATGGTACAAGGGAGGGAGAGAGACACTGAGACAGAGAGACAGGAAAAAGATGGGGACAGAGGGATCCAGGAAGACTAAGAGAGAGAGAAACAGAGAGACACAAGGAGAGATGGAACTCAAGAAGAGTGACTCATCCCCCATCTTTTCTCCCTCCCTGGAGCTCCTCACAGGCCCCACCATGCTCTCCGTCACCACCGACTACCTCTAAGGAAAGAATGATCCATCCACCATGCAGTCCTGGCTTGGAACCCTGGCTCAGGTGCCGACTGCTGTGTGACATTAGACAGATGACTCTCCCTCTCTGAGCCTCATTCTCCCCATCTGTGAAACAAAGGTGATGCTATCTCAGACAGCCTTTGTTGGCTGCTGGATGAGATGGAACAGGGGGTTGTGGTACCAGCAGGCACCCAAGAACCTTTCTGTGCTGGGGAAGGGGGTGAGAACACACTTTCCGAGCTCAGGGACTGTTTCCTTGAGGGCTCCTTATTCATGTATTCATTCTTTCAACAAACATTTATTGAGCACCTACTGTGTGCCAGATGCTGTGCTGGGTACAAGGGAGCTAGACAAGCAACCCACAGGCAAATTCATACAAGGGCCACCAGTGGTGAGAAAAGCAATGAGGAGAATAAATCGGGGCACTGAGGGCAGGGCACTTTGGTCAGGTTTATCACACCAAATCTCAGCAATCCAGGAGATAGGTGGATTGTATCCCCTGTGCCCAGCACAGTGCCTGGAGCATAATAGGTGCTCAACAAACATGTGTTGACCAAAAGAAGGAGCAACTCGATGAGTTGTTGGCAGATAAGGACCCTGAGGTCTTGCCCCCTTTCCCAGATAAGGAAATACATTCAGAGAGGTGAAGTAACTTGCCCAAGGTCACACAGCTGTAAAGGGACAGAGCCCCAATTCGAATGGATCCCAAAGTCCTGGGAACAAACAGAACGGTATAATCCAAGACTGAATGAGTGGAGACTACCCTGCAAGATACCCGTGCAGGGGCTTGAATGGGGACAGTCAGATTTGTGCCTGAGACCTCAGCAGCCAACAGGTTAAGGACAGGGGATCTGGGTCCTTGAGTTCATGGCGGGGCCCCAGCTCTGGCTCCCACCCCCAAAAGGTCCCAGATAAGGTGACCGCCACACCCAGGCTCAGCCTCTGGCCCACGCCGCCTGCTGGGAACACACAGTCCTCGGGACTAGGAGGCTCAAAATAGAAAGCTCGAGAACTGGGTTGGAGCCTGGAATGCCCGGGCAGGCAGGCCGGACTCCTGGACCAGCCGAAGTACTGCCCGGCCCTGGGGCCGGCGGTGCGGCAGAATCAACAGGGCCTTGGTCCCGTCCGTCATTCTCCAGAAGCAATTTCTAAAATGCCAGCACCAGGATCTAATGATCCCAGACTCCTTCTTGGCCGCTTCAGACTAGCTGTGTGGCCTTGGGCTGGTCACCTACCCCGAGGGACCTCAGGGTCCTTATCTGCCAACAACTCATGGAGTTGCTCCTTCTTTTGGTCAACACATGTTTGTTGAGCACCTATTATGCTCCAGGCACTGTGCCGGGCACAGGGGATACAACAGAGAACAAAACAGACCAAGATCCCTGCCTCTGTGGATAAGTAAAATCTGCAGGGTGTCAGAAGGTGGTGAGCAGGGGAACACAGGGCAGGGAGGGGAAGGGAACCCGGAATACTGAGCGGGGCGTGGCGGAGGGGGTCAGAGGTCTTCACAAGCAGGTGGCTCCTAAGGAAGGGAGGGAGGGGGCCCTGTGGGCACCTGAGGGAAGAGCGTGCCAGACAGAAGGAACAGCCAGTGCAAACGCCCTGCGGCAGCACAAGCACAGAAGAGGCCGGCCCGGCTGGACGAGTGCGTGAGGAGGAGGGGTGGGAGAGGCGGTCAGATGATGCAGGGCCCTGTGAGCCAAGGGAAGACCTGGAGGACTGATTCTCAGAACACTGGGGATCCGACTCAGCGAGGGGGTGACGTGGGCTGATCCATGGTTGTAAAGGACCTCTCCGGCTGAGTGTGCAGAGGGAATTTCTGCAGGGTCTGGACTGAGGCTTCCGTGCGGACGAGCAGTGATGATGGCAATGGAGGCAGAAGGAAGGACTTGGAGGCCTTTGGGCCTCAGGGAGCCCAGCAGGAAGTTGGTGGCCAGGCAGCCCAGCCTGGGAGGCTGACTGGTTTGTCCAGCCTGAAGGCTCTGACTCCCCACCCCCACCCCATGCGGGCCTGTGGCAGCCCCAGGGCTGGGAAATGTGCCTGGAATGTCAGCCATGAGGCCCAGCGGACAGTGTCCATGGGACCTTCTGGAGGCTGGGCGAGCACCCTGGCCGCAGCCCTGCCCACACATGGAATTTCTCGGGCCCACTGACCAGGGTAACTGATAATTACAGGCCCTGAAGCGGAGGGGGAGGGGACCGCAAGCCAGAGCCTCCCCCACAGCCAACCCCACTCCCATTTACTCAGCACCTATTGTGTGCCCAGCCCTCACCACATACCATCCCGTCCCATTGGCACCTCACCCTGTGGCACTGGGACCTCCATGTGACCCGTCTTGTGGATGAGGAAACTGACTTGCCTACAGTCCCACAGCCAAGACATGCCCGAGCTGAAATTCACACCCAAGACCCCAAACTTGGCACACCTTCTTTATGGCTGCACTGGCCACCAACGGCTCCAGAGACCAGGGTGAACCAGGAGAAAGAGCACTGGCATGTGGGTCCCGTGGGGCCTTCTCTGGGTCTCAGCCACCTCAACTGCCAACAAAGTATTTTTATTCATTCGTTCATTCATTCACTCATTCACTCACTCACAAGTGTGCACTGGGCACCTGCTCAGTACAGGCACTGCGCTGGGGCCAGGTGTACAGCAGTGAACAAAACAGACAAAACTCCCTACCTGGGTGATGGTGACATCCCAGCGGAAGGAGACAGACGCGAAACGGAACAGACAGGCAGGCCATGTGGGCGGGAGATGGAAACGCAGCCTGGGACCCTGGGCAGCGGGTGGCTGGGGTTGCCATCACTGCAGCAGGGAAGACCCCAGTTTGCAGTGGGGGCCAAGGGTTCTTCTGGAAAGGGGGCCGACCCAGGGTAAAGAGGGGCACCTAGTCCCCCACAACCCTGCCTCCAGCACAGCATCAGTGAAGGGCTCTCAGGTGGCCCCAGAATCTGCAACCCCCGGATAAGAGCTGTTTGCCTGGTGAGAGCCCTGCAGATACTCTTGACCTTCCCAGCTCACACCACAGTGGGCGAACTCACTGTTCTTTGCTCTGCCCTGAGCATCCCCCTGGGAGCCCTGGAGTCCAGGGGGTGGGAGGTGCAGGGGGACAAGGTTGCATGTTCTTCCCACCTATCTACCTGCCCCACTGGCCAAACAGGGCTGAGGAGGATCACAGCCAGTCCTTCTCCACACCTTGGTTCAAAGTGTTCCTCTTGGCCTCTTCCCCGGCCTACCCCACTACCCACTCCTGTTCACCCCACCTCAGAAGCATTCAGACATGGCACCCGGTATCACTGTGGGCCCCACAGCTGCGAACTCGGCCGTTCCTGTCACCTCAACTCCCCTGTCTATCGCTTGGTTCTCTGGTTCTAAGTTCCCATTTCACAGACAGAGGAACTGAGGTTCTGAGCAAGCAGGCAGGTTCCCAAGGTCACAGGCAAGGTCAGCGACAATGCCAGGATTCAGGCTCAGGTGTCTCCGATTCCAAAGCTCTTAACCTCGGGGTAGCTCAGCTGTTTGGCTTAGGTGGGTGAAGCAAACCCAAGACAAGGATTTGGGGGGAAGCTCGGGAGTAAGGAAGTGAGTCAAGGAGGGGGGTGTGAGGTTGCCTCAGGGCTCAGCCTCCCCGACCTTTGGGAGAAGGAGCAGAACAGGCCTCAGCACTGCCCCACCCCAGGGGCAAGGAAGCCAGGGTGTTTACACACCAGTTCCACTTCTGTTGGCAAGGGTCTCTGACCTCTGCCCCACACTCCTTTGCCGAAGGAAGCCCTTGGGCAGTGGCCACAAGTGTGGCTCCCAGGTGGGCACTGACAGCGCCTGGTACCACAGCTGTCCTGGAGGTGACTTCTGTTCCTCTCTCTTCCCCGCGCTGTCGGCTGGCCCTGCCCCAGACCCACTGCACCAAATCCATAAGCCTAAGTAACGAGAGCTGGTACAGATGGGGAAACTGAGGCCCAGAGGGGCCATCCACAAGCCGTGGGCTTCCCAGCCGGAAAATGCCCAAAGCCCTTCCTTCTGGGCCTCCCATTTCCAGAACAGTGCTGGTCCCGGGCACACAGTGACTGACATTGGGAGGGATGCGGCTGAGCTGCGTGACGCTGGGTGAGTTTCTCTCCTCTCAGAGCCTGTGTCCTCATCTGAAGAAAGGGATTGTTTAAAAAATTAAAAATTAGCCCTGGCTGGCCGAAACCGGTTTGGCTCAGTGGATAGAGCATCGGCCTGCGGACTGAGAGGTCCCGGGTTCGATTCCGGTCAAGGGCATGTACCTTGGTTACGGGCACATCTCCAGTAGGGGGTGTGCAGGAGGCAGCTGATCGATGTTTCTCTCTCATCGATGTTTCTGACTCTCTATCCCTCTCCCTTCCTCTCTGTAAAAAATCAATAAAATGTGTGTTTTTTTTAAATTAGCCCTGGCCGAATGGCTCAGTTGGTTGAGCATTGTCCTATATACCACAAAGGTTGTGGGTTTAATTCCCAGTCAGGCCACATACCTCAGTTGAGGGTTCGATTCCCATTTGGGGCACATAGGGGAGGCAACTGATCAATGTTTCTCTCTCACATCTATGTTTTTCTGTCTCTCTTTTTCTCTCTCTCTCCCCTGCCCTTTCTCTCTAGAGTCAATGAACATATCATCAGGTGAGGATTTTTTTTTAAAGATTTAAAATTTTTTTTTAATTTTAACTGCTGTACCCCACAATGTGGAACACTAAATACAAGGGTGTAGAATAGCACATGGCACAAAGTAGGTGCTTATATAAATGTGTTTAAATGAGATAGTGCTTGCCACATAGAAGCCACCCAATAAACAGAAGCCATTATTACTATAGCTGTCGTTGTTGTTTAGGAACCTCTCCATAATAGTCAGAGTGCAGGCCTGCTCTTTTGGGACAAGGGGCCTCCCCATCCTGGGTCCCCCAGCTTCTTGCTCAAGGTTGCATGAACTTCGGGGAAACAGGAGGAGGAGGAAGGGGCGGGGCCGAGGCCAGGCCTGCTAGAGGTAACTGCGGGCAGTGACCCTGCCTGAGAGGCCCCCATCCACCCATCCACGCATCCACCCATCCGCCAGAGCAGCCTGCCCTTTTCACGCAGGGGACGTCTTGCACAAGACAGGAAGGGGGAGGCCCGGGGTGGCGGCGGGTGACGCCAAGACCCCGTGTCCACCCAGCTGCAGACAGAATGGGCAAGGGAGGCCCCAGCCAGGCTTCCTGTGTACTGAGTAACGGGGCAGAAAGGAGAAGTGGGGTTTAGGGGCACAGGGAGATCTGGGCAGCACCTTCCCCTCCTCAGCCCAATTGTTCTGCCTGCCCTTTCCGATCGATGCAGGGGCCCTGAGTTCAAATCCTATTTCTGCTCTCTCCCAGCTACGCCCAGTTCTCGGGGCCTCTGTTTTCAGTTGCTGCTGGGGAGCAGGGGAGCCTCTCCTCCAAGCCTCCCAGCCCTTTGGGGTTACTGTCATCATCATCCCCATTTCCTAGATGAGGAAACCAAGGCCACAAGCTGTTTTCCACCAGCATCTGGTATGCTTGATGCACCTGAAGGAAGGTGCATACTTGAAGATTTAGGGGCACGATGGGAGAGGGAGGCATGATGGGGACATAAAGATGCGGCCACCTGACCCTTATCCCCGATCCTGGGCCCACAGAAGACATTACTAATCAATTATGATCTCCTTCCTGGGAGCCCAGACGCAGCCTCAGAACCCAACTCAACACAGCTCTCCAGCCATTGCCAATCCGAGCGTCAGTAAGGAGGGCACGTCTGCCTGCTCCACCCCTGCACTAGCTGGATCAGAGGACTTTCCCAAGAAGGAGGCCACCTTCGGGTACTTCTCTATAATCACGGACCCAGGGGGCGTACCTGCCCCTCCAGCGGGGACTCTCAGGGTCCTCCCTCGGAGGCAAACCCGATCTGAGGAGAGTGAGTTAGCTTCTGCCCAGGGGGCTGCAGAGTGAACAGCCCAAAGAGCTGGAGGACGCAGCACTGGAGCCGCAGCATATTGGGGACCACAGGCCAAGCCTGGCGGGGGGAGGAGGGGACACTATAACAGAGTAACTGGGGCTGGCATTGTCCTTGGAGACGGGGGGTTGGCACCCAGGGCAGGGCAGGGAGGGGGTCAGCAGAAAGAAGGCCAGATCAGCAGCATGCTGTGGGCTGCACCAGCAGTGCCAGGGAAAGTCCAGTGGCCCAGAGCCCCTGGTGGATTGTGTAAAAGGAAAACCGAAACCGAATGCAGAGCCCTGGGCCTCCCAGCAGCCCTGGCCTGGCTGCCTATGCCTGTACTCACTGCTCTGGCCGCCTATGCCTGTACTCACTGCCATCACCCTGTCCTGGCCACCTATTCCTGTACTCACTGCCATCACCCTGTCCTGGCCACCTATGCCTGTACTCACTGCCATCACCCTGCCCTGGCCGCCTATGCCTGTACTCACTGCCATCACCCTGCCCTGGTCACCTATGCCTGTACTCACTGCCATCACCCTGCCCTGGCCGCCTATGCCTGTACTCACTGCCATCACCCTGTCCTGGTCACCTATGCCTGTACTCACTGCCATCACCCTGTCCTGGTCACCTATTCCTGTACTCACTGCCATCACCCTGCCCTGGTCACCTGTTCCTGTACTCACTGCCATCACCCTGCCCTGGTCACCTGTTCCTGTACTCACTGCCATCACGCGGCCCTGGTCACCTATTCCTGTACTCACTGCCATCACCCTGCCCTGGCCGCCTATGCCTGTACTCACTGCCATCACCCTGCCCTGGCCGCCTGTTCCTGTACTCACTGCCATCACCCTGCCCTGGTCGCCTATGCCTGTACTCACTGCCATCACCCGGCCCTGACCGCCTGTTCCTGTACTCACTGCCATCACCCGGCCCTGGTCGCCTATGCCTGTACTCACTGCCATCACCCTGCCCTGGCCGCCTGTTCCTGTACTCACTGCCATCACCCTGCCCTGGCCGCCTGTTCCTGTACTCACTGCCATCACCCGGCCCTGGTCACCTATGCCTGTACTCACTGCCATCACCCGGCCCTGGCCGCCTGTGCCTGTACTCACTGCCATCACCCGGCCCTGGTCGCCTATGCCTGTACTCACTGCCATCACCCTTCCCTGGCCGCCTGTTCCTGTACTCACTGCCATCACCCTGCCCTGGCCGCCTGTTCCTGTACTCACTGCCATCACCCGGCCCTGGTCGCCTGTTCCTGTACTCACTGCCATCACCCGGCCCTGGCCGCCTGTGCCTGTACTCACTGCCATCACCCGGCCCTGGTCACCTATGCCTGTATTCACTGCCATCACCCTGCCCTGGCCGCCTGTGCCTGTACTCACTGCCATCACCCGGCCCTGGTCACCTATGCCTGTACTCACTGCCATCACCCTGCCCTGGTCGCCTGTTCCTGTACTCACTGCCATCACCCTGCCCTGGTCACCTATGCCTGTACTCACTGCCATCACCTGGGCCTGATCGCCTATGCCTGTACTCACTGCCATCACCCTGCCCTGGCCGCCTGTTCCTGTACTCACTGCCATCACCCTGCCCTGGCCGCCTGTTCCTGTACTCACTGCCATCACCCTGCCCTGGCCACCTATGCCTGTACTCACTGCCATCACCCTGCCCTGGCCACCTATGCCTGTACTCACTGCCATCACCCTGCCCTGGTCACCTATTCCTGTACTCACTGCCATCACCCTGCCCTGGCCGCCTATGCCTGTACTCACTGCCATCACCCTGCCCTGGCCGCCTATGCCTGTACTCACTGCCATCACCCTGCCCTGGCCGCCTATGCCTGTACTCACTGCCATCGCCCCGGCCCAGGCCACCAGCGTCGCTCCCTGGGACATCTACAGTTGTTTCCAACCTGGTTTCCTGCCTCACCTTTGTCCCCAACACACTCCTCCCACATGGCAGCTGGAAGGATCAAAAATGTCACTCCCCTGCTTTGACCTCCCAGTGACTGCCCATCACATTTAGGATAAAAGCCAGACTCCGACCCTGGCCTCCAGCCCCGGCCTCTCCAACATCACCTCCTACTTCTTGTCCCCTCACTCAGGGCTCCCCAGGATCACCAGCTTCTTTCTGTTCCTCAAAAAGTCAACCTGGTTCCCACCTCCAGCCTTCGCCCATGCTGTTCCCTCCACCTATAACACTGTTCCCTTGTACTTTCCCTTGGTGGCTGCATCTCATAAGTCAGCTCTTAATAAATGCTAGAGCTCCCCCACCCCCACCCGCGTCCTCTGGGCCACCCACGATACCTCCTCCCGCCGCCCTCCTCGCACCCCTCTGGCTCTGTCTTTGCAGCACGGACCTGTATCTGGAAGTACTCGTATCTGCTTCTTTGTCCACTTGCTCGTCCATCTCCCTCACCAGAACACCAGCTCCACGAGGACAAGCATGGTGTCCACCTGGTCACTGCTATGTTCCCGGCACTTGGCACACAGTAGGTGCTCAACAGATGTTTGTTGAAAGAGACTGAGAGGAAATCGCTTAAATCACCTAGGGAGCTCTCACTGGGATCTTTTGAGTCCCCATTCACTGTCCTGCCCTGGGCATCACAGCTTAGTCTCCCCCATGTACCAGCCCCAGCTGGTGAACAGTGCTGGGGAGAATTCTGATTTCCGGGGGAAAGATGATTGATTAGTGATGTCTGCCACAGGCCAAGCACAGTGCCAGGGCATCTGCAGGCCTTTGTGTCTGGTTTGCTCATTGCTGCCTCCATAACACAGAGAAAAACTCCTGGAACACAGTAGGTGCTCAATAAATATTTGTTGAACGTCAACTACCGGGGTTCTTGACCTGCTTGGCTCCTTCTAACAGGGAGACCAGCTTTAGCTCATTCAACCAACAGTCATCCGGCAGCCATTCAGTGAGGCTCCACTGTGTGCTAATCCTGAAAAGATTCTGCCGGGAGCTTTTGGTCCTCTATTTACAGAGGAGAAAGCCAAGGTGATGGACTTGATCAAGGTCACGCAGCTGACCCCTAAGTTCTCTGAGAACCCAGTCTTGCATCATGAGTGAGTCCCCCCCCCCCCAGGTTCCTGCCCTCCCCCGGGCAACCCTAGCCCCTCCCTGGAGCACAGGGTTTGAGGACAGGAGGCCTCTGCTTCCCTTTTGGGGCATGTCCCAGGGCTGTGGTTAAACGGAAGCAGGGCCCCTGCCCATCCCGGTGCAGGCCCCCAAGGGCCCCACCCTCCCCATTCCCAGCCCAGACGCTTCCCAGCTGACCGTGGGGCGTCGGTTCTTCGTTCCTCTTTTCTCTGGGCAGGAGGAAGTGGACGGAGCATGGGAAGGTCCAGAGACGCACTTTCCTCAACCTGACAACTGGGCTCACCCCTGGCACCTTCGTGAAAGATGCCAAGCCAGGGCATGACAGGCAGTCAGGTGGGAAGGCAAGGGGGACAGAGGTGTGTTGGGCCCCCTCTCCCTACTCAGACCCTCCCAGCTCCCCCATCGGCCTCAGTGTTAGACCAGGCTGCCCCCCCCCCCCCCCCGGGGAGCCTTCCAGCCCAGCCCTCGGCTTTCCTTGCTCCCCGCTCACTCCTCAGCTCCCAGCTCCCACCACACGGCCTTTGCACATGCTGTGCCCACTTACTGGAACATCTGTTCCTCCCTTTCTCCTCTACGTGGCCTCTGCTCACCCTTCAGGTCTCAACTCAGCTTCGTGCAGGAAGCCTGCCTAACCTCCCCAACCATGTCGACCCTCCTGCCCCGTTATGGGAACCACCTTGGACTTCTCGGCCACAAATAGACATTTCTGAGAGTGAGTGGATCAGCGTCTGTCCCCTACACTAAGCTCCTTGTGGGCAGGGATCATTGTCTCCCCAGAGGCTGGCACAGAGTAGGCGCTTCATTAATATTTGTTGGCTGAATGAATGATACATGCAGGACGAATGGAGCAGCCGGCAAGTCCCACCCTCCAGACACCCTCTCCCACCCCTGCCCTGCCCAGAACCCCTCCTCCAGGATGGCTCTTCAGCCACCCCACTCCTGGTCCCCCAAGCACCAGCTCCCTCCCCCTCAGAGCCTTACTTTCCGGAATGGAAACCAAAGGGATGGCCCTCACCCGGCCGGCATGGCTCAGTGGTTGAGCATCGACCTATGAACCAGGAGGTCACCCTCTGCTTCCCGGTCAGGGTTCCCCTGAGCCCGGTATTCTAAGGATGGACCTTGGGGTCACCCTGGACAAGAGGTGAAGAGGTCCCCATTCCCAACATCACCCAGAACAGCCCTCCCCACTATCTATGCTGCATCCAGGGTTGTCACGGCTTAGGCACTGTGACAGGAATTCAACGGCACATGCTCAGCACAAAATAAAGAGACAGCCTCAGACAGAGAAGAGCCCGTCGCCTGGAGGATGCACCAGGAGGGGGAGATGTGGGCTCACCAGTCCCCCTTAGTCCGTGTCCACTCAAATGCAGCCCTGTCCCCACACCATGCCCCCCAACACAAGCCGGGCCTCCCCCCGGGTCGGACCTGATGCTGGGGGGATATGAAGCCTGAACATCCTCCTCGGTGGGGAGGGCTGGTCCTTCCTGTGGAAACCCCAAAGGGGAACTTGACCGTGGCTGATTTCCACCTTCCAGGCCAGCTTCGAGCTTGCCTTGGGTGATGTGGGCCACCGCACTGGGTCTTCTATTGAACAATAGGTACCACAGCTCAGAAAAGAGAAAAACAATAAAAACCCTGGGACAAGATGTTCCCCGAGGGTGCACCGAGGGTGAACTGAGAATTCCTCGCTTCCACCCCTGCCCAGTGTCACCTCCCAGACGCCGGCGAGGAAGGTCTGGGATCCCGTGTCCTTTGCTTCTCTCCGCCTGCCTGGGACCCTCCTCCGACCTCCACTCTGAGGTCCAGGCTGAGTCCCCGGAGTGGGAGGGGCCCCTCAGCCCTCAGTTGGGGTTATGTCCCCACAAGCTGCATCAGAGGGAGGAGCTGCCAAGACTGTGCCAAACACAGTGTTTTATGAGCCTACTGTGTGCTGAATGAGATACAGTCCTGCTTGCTGGAGCTCACCTCAAGGTGGGGTCAGGGCGGGACAAGACACTGAACAAATGAATAAATAGAGAGAGGGGGACAGAAAAACAGATCAGGTCGGATGGAGGGTGGTGGAGGGATACTGCAGGGAGTGGTCTGGGGGGCCTCTCTGAGGAGGAGCAAGTCACGGAAAGATCCAGAACAGTGTTCCAGGCAGATGGACAACAGAGCAAAGGCAGGGGTGGGGTGGGGTGGGGTGGGGTGGGGGGGAAGCTTTGTGTTTTGTTTAAGGAGGAGTGAAAGTCAAGGTGGCCAGAGTCAAGGAGGAGGGAGGAGGGAAGGAAGGAAGGGAGGGAGGGGGAGTGGAGAAGGGTATGCAGGGGCCAGTCCTGCAGAGCCTGTGGGGAGGGGGGGCTGGCTTTTCTAGGGAGGGAGGTGGGAGCCACAGGGGGCTTTGAGCAAGGCACGGACTGAGGTTCTAACAGGATCCCTCCAGCCAAGCAGCGAGGAGGGGGGCGGAGGGGGTGAGGAGGAGGAGGGACCAGGTCATGGCAGAGGTGGAGGGGCAGGTGGGATTCAGGATACAGTCAGAGGGTAGAGCTAGAGCAGAGGATTTGCTGGTGGATGTGGGGTTAGAGAGAGCAGAGTCGAGAACAACTCTGAGGTCTGAGGCCTGATCCACTGGGTGGGGGGCAGTGCCATTTTCTGCGCAGGGGTGGACATGGGCGGGGGGTGGGTAGTGGCATTAAGTGACACCCATGTGTCTGATTTGGGCAATTGAGCAAGACGGAGGCCTGGGAGGAGGAAGAGACACCAAGAAACATTGACAGGAACTGGGCAGCCCTCATGCCTTTGCTAGGGACCCCTGCAGCTGACCGCACTGAGGGTGAGGTCAGAGGAAGGCAGGGGAAGGCTCCCCCCACCCCAAGGGCCATTTGTGAGGCCTGAGGAGGAGGGTCATGGGGGGAAGAAGGAGAACCAGAGAACTGGCATCTGGAGGTTGGGGAAAGGGTACTCAAGGCCCCTGAACACAGTCAAGAGCACATGCCACAGGAGGCCCAGCCAACCCAGGCCCATCCGTGCATCCTGGAGGCGGGACGCAGAGACTGGAACCAGCGGCGGCCAGCTGTGTCCCCACCACCTTCGGAGCCTTTTTTCTTTGGAGCAGCTGGAGAGGCTGAGTCCTGGCGGGTCTAAGTCAGCCATGAGAATTCCTTTTTGGTTTAAAGGCGGACACGTAGCTCTTCCCTTGTCACATGGGACACGGGGGAAGTCTACTGGAACACGTGGGAAATACGTCCCTGCCTGATAGGAGAGTGAGATCTGGATGAGAAAGGCCCCTTCTCTGCCCACCCCTTTCCCTTCCTGGTTAGGATGTGGTCGTGTGCAACATGATGTCTGGTGCCAGAGCAGCCACTGGGCCCATGAGGAAAAGAAATGTGAGCCCCGCTCACCAATCTTGGCACAGCCCTACATCTGGACTCCTTGTCCTAAGATTTAATTAAATGTCCTTACTGTGCAGGCATGGAAGACGGCCTCCCTGGGGCAAGAAGGAAACAGGAATAAACCCGAGACAGGGGAGAGAGTAGAGAGGGGAGGGATGAGAAGGCAGAAAGGGGGTTTCAGAGAATTTCACGGGGGCAGCAAGTTCCTGGGAGAAGGAGTATCACTTTCCCCACCAGCCATCTAAGGGGCCGTGGAGGGGCACACTTCACTCTACAGATGAGGACCACAGCTCAGGGAGGTCAGCAGCTGCCCAAGCCCGCACAGCGGGAATGACTGGTCCATGCTCCCAGCCTCGACTTCATCTGCCAGTAGAAACAAGCACGGCAGGCATCCTGCGCGTCAAGGACCCCTGAGCGCTCAGCAGAGTGGCTGAGAGGCCGTGGACACTCAAAACCATCCAGGCCCAGGGCCTGGGCGCCCGGCAGGCCCCCGAAGTGTGAGTTACTGTTTCTGCAAACAGCAGGTGCTCCATGAAGGGTGCTCTCACTCAGCAGGTGCTCCATGAAGGGTGCTCTCACTCAGCAGGTGCTCCATGAAGGGTGCTCTCACTCAGTGCTCCCTCTGCTAGCATGCGTCCTGGGACTGGAAGCTCACTCTCTCCGGGCCTTACTTTCCAACGTCCTTTGTCCCTACATGGCCCTAGGCAAGTGCCGCGGACCTCCCTGGGCCTCACTTTGCACATCTGTAAAAAGGGCATGAATCACAGTCCCACCTCAGAGGCTAGCTGTGAGCACCCAGGAAGGCCCTGGTGCAGTGCCTGGCTGGTTCGTGCTTGATGAACAGGAAGAATAGTTACTAGCCATTATCGTTGCCTGGGGCTGGCCCTGCCTCCCGCCGCTGGAGCCCTGGTCTGTCAGGTTTGGAGCTGAGGCGCCAGGAGTGTCCCCAGACCCTGACCCGGGAACTGGGAGAGGAGGAGGGAGCACTGAATTTCCCAGGCCCACCCGCCACCTCGCACTGCAGCCCCTGGCTCCAGCTCATGCTGCACCCAGGGCCACCACCTGTCTCTAAGGACCCATTGTTCCTGTCTGGTTCCATTCCAGGGTCCTGGCCCTGCCCAGGCTCACTTCCCTCCAAGGCCCACCTCCAGGGCTCAGGGCTCCCTTCAGGCCCCTAAAGAAGGTGCCGGTCGTGGCCAACAACCCAGCAGTGGGAGTATGAGTTCGAATCTGAACCCCGCCGCTTCCCAGCTGTGTGACCTTAGCCACGTCTCTCTGCATCTCAGTCTTCTCGTTTGTCAAATGGGGTGACAGAGCCTCACAGAGCTGCAGGGAAGACCCTGGGAGTCTGGGGATGGCCGAGTGCCCAGCATGCAGTAAGCTTTGGGGAACGTTAGTTCCACTTCCTCTGCTGCCCCCAAGCCTAAAGGCCAGAGCCAGGAAGAGCAAATGCAGGGGTGGGGAGGGGCAGCTGGCCTTGAAGTCAGGGGGCAGGGGTGGAGATGGGAGCAGAGCCCTGGATGAGGAGGCCAAGGCCAGGGCCCTGGCTCCAACCCTCCTGTGTGACCTCAGGCAGGCTGTGAACATCTCTGGGCCCCAGGAGAGGGGAAAAAGAGGCTGGGATCCTCCTCTCTCCCCAGGAAGCAAAGGGGAGGGGTGGAGCCAAGTTTTCTTTTCATTTTTTTATTTTCAGCACAAAGGGCTTGAATGAAAACCAGCTGCAGAGACAGAGAATCCTATTGTGAAGGCGCCAGAGACTCCGGGGCAAGCGGAAGAGGCAGCGTCTGGGGTGTCTGGCCTGGGTAAACAGAGGCCAGAGGACTGTCCAGGGACACTGACAGGGAGGGGACAGCTCGGGGGAGGTCTCCTACACGGGCCTCAGGGTGCTAGCCTGAGAGGCCAAGACCCTGCCTTGGGCATCTCCTGCTCAGCCATGGTCTCTGTCCAGGCATGGGTAGGCCATTTTGCCTCTCAGAGCCTCAGTTTCCTCATCTGCAAAATAGGCACAATAGCAGCACTTTCCTTCTAGGTGGGAGTAGATGTGTTGTTATAGTCTCTGATCCTGCCCCCACCACACACACACCAACTTCTCATCACATCCAGGAAGAGGTGGGGGTGGAGGATGGGGCATTAACAGTGCAAACCCCTTAGTGGCAGAGCCTGGCCTTTATTCATTCTGGTAAAAAGGAAGGAGGGCACAGGTATTTTCTGAGTCCTCACAGTGCGCCCACTTACTTGATCCCATGACAACTCAGTGAGGTCAGCACTGGGGTTATCCCCATTTTACAGAGGAGAAAAGTGCAGGGAGGAAGTGAGCAGGCCTGTGTGAAATCCAGACCCTATACCCCTCCCGCTGCTGAGGGAATGAAGGAACAGCCTCTGGGGTTCCAAAGTGTCTCTGAGCCTCCGTTTGCCCATCTGTGAGCCTGGGATGACACACACCTGCCTCTCAGGGCTGCGGGGAGAGGGGACACAAGCAGGCTTGCTCGCTGAAGCCTGGCCGGCTGGACACCCTCCCACAGGCTGGCTGTTACCATAGCTCCTATTATTATTACTATCACAGGGGCACGCCCATCCGACCTGTGAACCCTGTACCTGCAGTTCTTCCTGTAATGAAACCCGCCTGCCAAGGCCCAGCAAGGGGCCCTGGTCGCTTGTTTAATTATAATCTTTGGGGAAAGAAAAACACCCCCATGAAGTGAGCTGCTGGGGGACCCACCAGTGTAGCTGCAGCCAGTGGGGGGTAACTTGACGCCCCTCCACCAACCCAGCCCCCAGGTCTTTGTCTGAGTCCTGCCCAGATTATTCTCCTATTTTTCCAACCTCAAATTAGGGCTGGCATGAACTCAATGCCCTGCATTGTCCTGGGACCAGGCCCCCCCAGGGCCCCTAGGGCTGGCCTCATCCTTCCTCTAACTGGGGATCCGGCCCCCAGGAGGCGACTCGGGAAATCAGAAACCGGGCAGGACTGCCTCCTGTGCACTGGGTCCTATACTCATCAAACCCTTACAACTTCACTGCACGGCGGGGCTCGCGCTGTGCCCATTTTCCAGATGGAGAGACTGAGGCCTGGGGAGTCAAATCATCGCCCAAGTTGATACAGGTGGAATTGACAGAGCCCAAGTCAGACTGAATCAGGACCCTTTCCCACGAAGGGGGCCCTCAACTGGAGCCAGGCTTCAGGGGGCTTTGGGGGAAGTTACTTTCCCATCAGCCGGAGGCTCCTCCTGGAAGCTCCTCAGAGTAGACATGGAGGAAACCTGAACCATGGGGCACAGGTCATCAAGGCTAAGGGCTCAGTTCTTCCACAGCTGCTCCAGTCCAGCCCTGCTCCTTCCTGGGCCTTGCTTTCCTGAACTATAAAACTAGGTGGGGAAAGGACTCCAGCCATCAGCTGTGTGAAACATTCAAGCAGGTAACAAGTGCTCCATAAACAGGTGCTGAAAACCAGAGCCTGAAAATGGCAAAGCTTACCTGCAGGCTCAGGCTCCTGCCAGGGGCCTCTCTGTGCACCCCATCCTTACACACATCAGCTCCCACGGTACCAGCCCGCTCTGCACCTTTCCCAGCTGGTTCCCTGAGCCTGCCCACACCTTCACAAGAGTCCCTTTACTAAGCTCTCCTCCAGGTCCCTGCGGCACCCCGTTTCGGAGGAGTCTGTTTCCTGCCAGACCCTGGTTGCTATAGATTTGAAATAAACATGGCAAAATGTTAGGAAGTGACAAAGCCGGGTGATGGGGACCTGAGGCTCATTAGACTCTCCCTTATGATGTTCTGGGTGGTTGAAACATTTCCTAAAGGAAGAAAGAGACAGCAGAGAGCAAGCAAGCTCCACGGCCGGAGGCTCAGCCCAAGGGAACTCTGGGTGAGGGCCTTGAGGTCAGTGCAGCCACAGGGTCCATCCCCCAGGCGTCGGCCACACTTGCCCACTTCTGCCTCTTCTTGGCCCCTTCCCACCTCTCCCCCTGGCTCACACCTCCCCACAGGAAATGAGAACCACATGGGGGGATCATTGCAGAGGGGCCCAAAGGGACCTCACAACTGGGGGCCACTCTGGAGCATACTCACTCCTGGGCAGTCCCTCTTCTCTTCCAACCTCAGTTTCTCCATCTGACCAGGCCCCGGCCAGCCCTTCGTGCAGAGAATAGTCTGGGGATTGGTTTTGTTTGAGGCTGTTGTCTTCCATCTACATGCACAGTGACCCCATCGGTAACTCGTCACACGTGCCTGAATGAAGTCACTTTGTGTGCGCTGTTTGGACTCGGCGCCTGGCCTTCCTTTTGCACCTTTCCTTTCCTGTGAGTCTTCTCAGCCCCCATGTGGACCGTTGAGATGGGCTCTTACCTGGTTTTCTGTAAGCATGAAAATCCCACACAGACTCTGCCCGGACAAGGGGTTCTTTATCTGTCATTTCTTTCACAAACCAGAATCAGACTGTACACCCTTTCCAGCATCTTGCTTCTCTCATTCAAGAACAAACACACACAACAAGAACTTGTGCACAGCAGCATTATTCACAATCGTCAAAAGGTGAAAACAACCTCCATTTCCATCAACAGGTGAATGGATAAACATAATGTGGTCTATTCACACAATAGGACATTATTTGGCCATAAAAAAAGGAATGAGCTGCTGACACATGCTACAACCTGAATGAACTTCCAAAGTATGGTGCTAATTGAAAGAAGCGTAACACAAAAGGTCATGTGTTATACGATTCCATTTATAGGAAATGTCCAAAATAGATAAACCCATAGAGACAGAAAGCAGATTGGTGGTTGCCCGGGGCTACGGGGAGGCAGGGACGAGGGGAGACTTGTTTAAGGGGTACGGGGTCTCCTCTGGGGGTGATGAACATGGTTTGGAACTACACAGAGGGGATGGCCGCACATAGTGACTGTAATAAATGTCATTGAATCACACAGTTTAAAACGGTTAATTAATTGTGATTAATTAAAATGGCTACTTTTTTTTTTTACCCTCACCTGAGGATATTTTTTTTTTATTGATTTTTAGAGAGAGAGGAAGTGAGGTGAGAAAGAAACATGGATGTGAGACAGAAACATCGATCAGTTGCCTCCTGTACGTGCCCCAACCAGAGATAGAACCCGCAACCTAGGTATGTGCCCTGACCGGGAATTGAACTGGCAACCTTTTGGTGCACAGGACGATGCTCCAACCAACTGAGCCACCTGGCTGGGGCCAAAATGGCTACTTTTACCTGGGAATTTCATCTCGAGTTTTAGAACTATAAAAAATATGAATGAATATGTCTCCTCCCTTTTTGAAACAAAGGCAGAATACTAAGATACTGACTTTTACTTTGAATATTTTCAATTAAAGATAAATTCTAGAGGAAAAAAAATACCTGAGTAATTAAGAATGTTTATAAATAAAACAAAAAAGATTAACCACACACGGCACCTGGGAAAACTGTAGACTATTCTTTTTAACAGCTGACTGATAGTCCATGGTGTGGACAGACCAGAATGGATCCCATTGACCCAAAATGACGAATGATGAATTTTTTCCCCTTTTCTTTTGGTTTCTAGACATACCTAAGCACTTTACACACAGTATTTTATTTCACCCTTATTTCAATCCTATTTTTCTCCCATTGTTTAGATGAGAAAACCGAGGTCCAGAGAGAAGAAAGCCAGGAAGTGGCTGAACCAGAACTTCAAGCCAGGCCTGTCAGAGCCGCACAGCCCTGGGGATACCGGGTGCGTGCTGGGGATGCAGCAGGGAACAGTACTAACCAAGGCACTGCCCTGGGGGCGCTGGCATCTAGGTGGGGAGACAGACCAGAAACAGGATGAATCAGTAACCTATGTGGCCTATTCCCAGGTGTCAAGGTGTCTATAAGCAGAAATAAAGGAGGGAGGGGAGGAGGGGCGGTGGGGAGCAGTCAGGAAATGCCTCCCTGGGAAGCTGACGTTTGGGCAAAGACCTGAAGGAGGTGAGGGAGGGAGAGCTGCAGCTTTCATCCATTTGGGGGAACAGTGTTCAGAACAGAGGGAACAGCAAGCACAAAACCTGGAGGCAGGGAGGCTTCTCCAGGTTGGGGAGAGGGAACAGAGTATGTCCGTGGTGGCTCAGGCAGGGAGGGGTTGTCATGGAGACGGAGAGACGCTGTCTGGTGCTGGAGGGCTGGCCTTGAATCCAGTCCCCCTTGGAGGAAGCCAGCTCCCAAACTCCCCAGAGAAAGTGCCAAGAAGGGAAGAGGAACTTTTCTGACTCATGGGCCTGGGCCTCCCAACTTCCCTCTGGGGGAGACCTGAGCTCAGAGGATGGGGTGGGGAGCCCTGTGGGGGTGCTGAGAGCAAATACAGTAATTACACTGTGGTAAGTGACTTGTGGGGGTATCATCAGGGAGGGCTCCTGGAGAGAGAGTTTGAGTCGGAGTCAGAATAAGAATTAGAAGTTTAACGAGGCCAACGTAGAGAAGGAAGCGCATCCTAAACAGTGGGAACAGCGTGTGCTAGGGCCCTGAGGCTGGAGGCAGCCTATGAGTTCAAGTTTCTAAAAGGAGGCCTGGCTGGGCCGAAAGAGCCCTGCGCGCCGAGCCCAGGGTGACAGTGACCTCAGCCAGAGGACACACCCAGCCTGGCCCCACACGTGGCCAGCCCCTGGCAAGGATTGCTTCTGTTGCCCTGGAGGTTGCGTTGGTGAAGTTCCCCCACCCATAAGCTTCTCTGAGCTTCACACGAGCCAGTAAAATCCTAAGCACATTTGGAACAGAAATAAAGGAAGTCCCAGAAATTGTTGTTCTCGTTGGAGAGACATGGAAAGCGGGGCCTGGAGAGCAGAGAGGTTATCACACCAGGAGAAGGTTACTGAGAGCCTCCGTGCCCAGTGCCAGCCGCCCTGGTCCCTCGCTGCTCCTCGCAGGACTGACTGTCACACTTGGAGGGAGCCCCTTGTGGGGCAGATGGTGGTGGCTGGAGAGGCAGAAAAGTGTTCGACAGCAGGAGCTGGCCCACCGCCCATGAAGGCTGAGGGAGGGGATGTCAGAGAGGAGAGGAATAGAAGGGAGAGAGAGAGGACAGGACAGAGATCAACAGAGGAGGACAGAGAAAGAGGAGAGAAGCGAGGAGGGGAGGAGAGGGAAGAGGAAAAAGAGGCAAATAAAAGAGAGATGGAAATATAGAGAGAGAGACAAAAACACCTAGAAGGAGAGACAAAGAGAGGGGAGAGATGATGGGAGGAAAGAGAACAAGACAGAGACAAGGAGACAGAAGGGGCAGAGAGAGAGAAGGAGAGAGAGAGAGAGAGAGAGAGAGAGAGAGAGAGAGAGAGAGAGAGAGAGAGAGACTGGCCTGGGTGGGCAGGCCGGCTCCAGAGTCAGCTGAATCTCAGTGCCTCCAAGTCTTGAACTCTCCATTTGCTGGAATTTTAAGAACCTTGCAAAGATGTAAGGTTTGTATTTAAATCACTAAGGCTCGCTCATTTGCCAAGCACGCCTTGAGCACCTACTGCATACGCCCTGTCAACACTCTTCCAGGCCCCAGGACGAGGCCCGCAGCGCCAGCCCGCCTTCCTGGGGCTGATCTCCTGAGAGGACGCCGTGTTTTCAAGTGAGCAGACGCACCTGTGTCTCCACACAGTGACGACGGGCTCGGAGGGTGGAGCCGGAGCCACGAGCAGGTGTCACAGGAGACCCCGTTCCTGGCTGCTGGGAGCTGGGCTGACCCCATGAGAGGAGGGGGAGAACCGGCTGGGTATAGGGGAGGGTGCAGTGGTCACAGAGCCCAAGAGGAGTCAGGGCGTGGGAGGAGCTCAGAGCAGGGTTGGGGTCCCCTCAGGCCAGGCCGTTAGGACCTCCTGGGCCTCTGAGCAGGCTGGGGCCCTGGGAGGGCTCTGAGCAGGGGAGCCAGTGGTCTGACAGCTCCACAGGGCTTCTCTGGCTGCAGGTGGAGAACTGACTGAGGAGGTGACCGCCGTGGTCAGAGCAGGAGACCAGGGGGTGGAGCAGGAGGCAGCGTCTGGGGCAGAGGGAAACGGGAAACGCACGGGAGCCTGGGAGCTCCGCTCTGGAGACAAGAGGACCAGCTGGGACCAGGGCCTACTTTGAGGCTCGTTCCCAAGCACTCCATGAACCACCCCCTTCCTGACATGGTAGCTGCCCCCGGGCTCTCTGTGTCACAAACTCCAGAGAACTCACACATTGTCAGTGGCCCAGAGTCAAGACTGCCCCCATTTGGGTGCTTCCTTCTGCTAAAGAGTTTGCAGATGGAAAAGAAAAGGGGAGGGGGGAGGGGGAGGGGAGGGGAGGGGAGGGCAGGAGAGAGCAGAGGAGGGGAGGGGAGGGGAGGAGGAAGGAAGGGGCCCTCCCTTTGCCACAGTTACAAATGCACCCACCTCACCTTCCAGAAACCCTCAGAATGATGGGATAGCAGAAAGGCACTCCACTGGGGTGTTAGCTAACACTGTGGCGGTAATCATTTCACTGTATTACGAGTAAGTGTATCGAAGCAGCACGTTGTTCACCTTGGATTTACAGTGTTGTATGTAAATTAGCTCTCCATCAGCTGGAAGGGAGAAGAAGGAAGGCCCTGCCCAGTGGACAAGGGCACAGAGGTCCAGTGCCTCTTTAGGAGACGTTGGAAATAGGTGATTCATTCCTACCAGAAATGAGAGAAAGAAATAGTAACAGCAGTTACTGCTCCTGCCTGCCAACCACATGCCAAGAGCTTCCCAGATATTATTTCTATTTTTATAGACTCTCATTGTGTATTTAGATTAAAAATTAAGAGACTCATTGTAAAAAAAACACAATAATAATAATAATGTGAAAGGAGGAGGGGAAGAGGAGGAAGAAGAGAGGGAGGAGAGGAATTCTAACATTACGGAAATATATAACTCACTCTCCTCCAGTCATGCTGGCCTTTTCACTGCCCCTCAAACACGCCAGGCCTGTGCCTCGGGGCCTTTGCACTTGCTGTTCCCTCTGTGTGGAATGTTCTTACTCCAGGGAGCCAGCCACATGGTTTATTCCCTTCCTGCTCACAGAGAGACTTCCCCCCCGAAGCAGCAGCCCCTCCATCATGCCTGCAATTCTTCTTCACAGAAGTTAGTGCGCCTGACACTATGTTGTTTGTCTGCTACCATTAAAACGTCAGCTCCATGGTGGCAGGGACTTGTCTGTTTAGTTCACAGGAACTCGTGGGGGTCAGAACAACTGTGTTCTGAACAACTCCTGGCCCACAGTCGGTGTTCAATAAACACTTGTTGTACCTGTGAATAAATAAGTGAATGAGATGTCTCTCTTCTCAACTAGACCAGGAAGAGCAGTTCTCTAAGGCCAGCAACTGGGCCTTATGTGTGTCTGGCACACAGTAGGCATTTGTAGAATGAATAGATGGATAGTGGGGTCATTAGGAAATGAGAGGCGGCAAAGCAAAGAAAACAAAGAAGGAAAACAAGAAAGAGAAGGAAATATTTATCCAGGTTCCCTGAGTGCCTGTCCTGTCCTAATCCCATGTATTAGTTCATTTCATCCTCACAACAACTCCATGAAGTAGCTTTTATTTTAAGCCCATTTTCTAGATGCGGGAAACCAAAGCTAAGTGAGGAAAAATAATTTTCCCAGGTCCCACAGCGAGGAAGGGGGCGGAGCTGGCACTGAAAATCAGGCCCGTCTGCCTGCAGAGCCAGGCTCCAACCTGAGCGTGCCTGGCCCATCATGCTGTCAACTGTCCCAAACACCTACTGTGTGCCGGGCAGAGGCTGAACCAGCTGGCAGAATGTAAGCCAGGGCGGTCAGGCTTTCCACGTTTGTGAGAGAGACTGTGTATCCACATTTTTTACACGAAATCCTTTGCTTCGATGCTCGCTACCAAAGCAGCACGTTTAAAAACACTGTTCAGCTTAAAGAAAGTACCATCTGAGGGCCTCTAGTTAGAGACCCTGGGTCTGGGCTTAGGGTCCCGGGAAATGCGTACATCATTGAGGATGGGGCAGGCAGAGAAGACTTCCCTGGAGGAGGTAGAAATCAGGCTGGGCTTGGGCCTGAGGAAGGTGTGGCCAACCTTCGGGTGGGAGGCCTGGTGTGAGGAAAAGCATGAGGGGCCTTGGGCTGGCCTCAGGGCAGGCTGGGGGTCAGGGCAGGCTCCTGTTCCAGGCTCCCCACGAAGAAGCCCAGCAGGTCAGACCAGACTGACACCGGGAACACGTGGGGTCAGAGCACCAAGGCTCCTGTCCCCTCCCTCCACCCACGCTTCCTTTCCATCCCGCTTTGGCCCTCTGGGATCTGAGCTGCCTGCGACATGTTTCCCGGAAGACTGTATCCCCGCAAATTCCCCATGGGGCCAAGTGGAGAGAGGTCAGAGAATGGCCCAGCACGGTGGCTGGGAGAATGGGACCCAGTGTATGCCTGCGCTCTGTCTTCCACTGGTCATCTGAGATAGCACAGCCTCAGCAGAAAATGTCTGCGATCTGTGGGCGAAAGGGGCCACATGCTGACCTGACAAGCTCAGGGGAGGCCTGCATGGCGGTCTTGCAAACTCAGAGACCTAAAGTCACCACAGAGGATGGTCTGAAATTAAACATTAACTAAAAGCAGTTATGGTGGATAGTTACGTCCTAGGCCGGTATCTTCACTGACAAGGTCAACCTTTACCTTAACTGAGCCTATCTGTCTTTTTGCATCTATAATGACATACCCTTGAAATGTCTGGGTAACTTGTAACTTCCCTTTTTCCGGACCCCTTGAGGCACAACCTAATGTACCTGGGCACCAGGACAGATACCACAAATTCCTTCATTGTTATCATGTTCATTGTTCCTGCACCCACCTAAGTATGTGTCTATCATTTTACTTTTTACCCAATCCTAGGGGTTTCCCCGCTTTGCTTTCTCCTGCCTCTCTAGTCTATCACCAATGGATTTCATGTAACCCACCTACATCCCTTCCTTTGATTGCAATGTATAAATACAGATGTAACCCGCCATTCTCCGGAGCATTATCTCCATCCCTTGAGGTTCTGCTTCCCGGCAATTGTCGACAGTTTGGCTCAAATAAACTCACAAAAATTCTTTACAGGTTTGAATGTTTTTTACGTCAACAGATGCAAAACACAAATGTATTGGGCTTTCAAGGAAATCATGTCATGTAAGTTAAATGTCTTTGAAATATACTATATCAGCCAGTCAACTCCGAGGGAGTGTTTTGTTTTTAGTTGTATATGAATTCTATTTAATGTAAGATGTAGATCCATTTTACTATTTGACATAATGGAACCTGGACTTGAAACCTATCTCATCACTTACTAGCTGGGAGACTTTGGCCAAGATACTTAACTTCTCTGTGCCTCCATTTTCTCTCCTGTAAAATGGGGTTGATGGGGAGTAACCAGGGTCTGGGGTGTCATGAAGCCTAAAGGAGATAATGTACCTAAACACTTAGAAAGTACTTAGCACATAATAAACAGTAAGCAGTAGTGATAATTATGGCTATCAATATAGTGACACACCACTGCCTTAAATCACGTTATCTATATAATAAAAGGGTAATATGCTAATTAGACCGGGTCGACCGGACATCTTCCAGATGTCCGACTTCCTTCCAGACAAAGCCACGGTGGCGGGGGCCGAGGCAGAGGCAGTTAGGGGCGAGATCAGGCCGGCGCGGGGGAGCAGCAGTTAGGGGGTGATCAGGCCGGCAGGGGAGAACAGTTGGGGTAAACAGGCCAGCAGGGGTGGGCAGTTGGGGGCAATCAGGCCTGCAGGGGAGCAGTTAGGCAGTGGTCAGGCCAGCAGGGGAGCAGTTAGGGGCAATCAGGCCGGCAGGCAGAGGTGGTTAGGGGCGATCAGGCAGGCAGGCAGGTGAGTGGTTAGGAGCCAGTGGTCCCAGATTATGAGAGGGATGTCTGACTGCTGGTTTAGGCCCGATCCCTGTGGGACATCTGGTAGTCGGACATCCCCCGAGGGGTCCCAGATTGGAGAGGGTGCAGGCCGGGCTGAGGGACACCCCTCCCCCCCATGCACGAATTTTGTGCACTGGGCCTCTAGTCTATACTAATAAAAGCCCATGTGGTCGTCACGCCCTTACGCCGTGATGCCTTCACACCATGACAATCCATCACCAGGAGGCTGCATACGCAGCGGGTGGACATGGGTGGGCGGGGCTGCATGCACATGGAGCCTCGGAGGTGGGTCCCGGCAGCTCCGCCGCCATCCCACGAGGCCGGGGATCCCCCGGCGTGGGGTCCCCCAGCTCTGGCCTACCTCTTTGGAGCAATCCATCAAGGAGCCCCGGATGGGTGGGCCAGGCCTACCTCTTTGGGGAGATCAATCGCGGGGCTCCTGCACTGTGAGAGGGCACAGGCCAGGCTGGGGAACCCCCTCCCCTCGAGTGCACAAATTCCATGCACTGGGCCTCTAGTAAAATATAATGGATTCTGGAGACATCAGTATAAACTCATGTTTAGCTAACTATAGATAGAGATTATTACATATTGATATATTTATACTAGTAGATATGTGCCTATACGTGCATTGGCATACACACACACACACATATACACACACATATTTCTTTTTTCTGTCAGCTGAGAAGGCCTAAAAGAAATGCCACCCCAGATCTTGGTTTCTAATACTATTCTCCAATCAAAGGAACCAGGGCTCCATGGATAAATGTCTGATTCTAAGATTGGAGCAGGAAATAGACAAGATGAGCCTGAAGCATCTTGTAGTACCAGGAGTAAGGAATGATAGAAAAAGGAGGAGGTGGAGGAAGAGGAGTAGTGAAGGAGGAAGAGGGAGCGGGAATGAAAGTAAGGAAAGAAAGGAAAGGGAAAGGGAGAGGGGAGGGGAGAGGGGGAGGGGAGGAGAAGGGAGGGGAGGGAAGGGGAGGAAAGGACCTACATTGGTGTCGGTACATCAAGGAGCAAGGGAGCCAACTGAAAAAAACTCCCAATGGTCAAAGTTGGAACAATTTGAGCAATAAAATTAAATAGCATTGAGTTATAACCCAATGCATAAGTAACTAGATACCCCTGCGTTCATACTGATCTATGTAAAAGGCTGAATGGATAAATAGGGGAGAAGAGGCATATTTCCTGTGCAGAAGAATTCCAAATTGTTTATGCAGGGAGTATAACTCCCTGCTGCTGAGGTTGGGGCCACACGGATTGACTTCCTTCCGGAAGGGACAGGCGGAAGGGGAAGGAGAGTGACTTGACTGTGGAGAAAGCTGACAAACACTACCTGAGCCAGGTGATCAAGGCCAACAGCACAGCGCTCAGTCGTGTTGGTCGCACACCCCCTTGATGTGATAGGATAAGAATGACATTTTACTTTCTTCCTTCCCTTTTCTCCAATCCTCTGACCTCGAGAGGCACCCCTGTGCCCCTGTCTCCAGGCCGGGGTCCACCCAGTCCTGTAAGCTCCCCCAGGACGACCCCTCCATAGGGAATTACTTGGTTCACAATGGCCGTCGTGCCTCCCAGGGGCACCTCTGCACAGAGGAAGGTGGGGGGGGCGCAAACCCTTGACCCCTGCCCCAGGTCTCCTCCCGGCCTCGAGGACAGCTGACTGTCTGGAAGGAAAGAACAAAGGGGAAGCACATGACAGGACACCCATTTCTCAGAAAGTCTGGGCTGGAAGTCTGCGGGCTTGGGTTCAAGTCCCGAACCCGCCTGTGACTCAGTGTGCCACCTTTGGCCACTCACTTCCCCTAGTCTTGACCTCAGGTTCCTCATCTGGGAGTCAGGGGGTTGCACCAGCTGACCTCCCGTCCCTTCCCCCAGTGACATGGGCTGCTGAAATCAGGGCTGGTGGTATGACACCCCCTCCCCAGCCCACCTCACTCTCCCAACAGCACTGAAGTCCAGAGACTGTGGCCACATTCCCAGTTAACCAGCTCACGTTCCCGTCTAACACGCCGCACTTTCCTCCATCAGATTCCCAGGACCCCTTACCTTCGTATTTCTTTCTAAGGTGTCTGGTCCCGAGTGCGCACGTCAGGGCGGGAAGTGAATCACCATGAGTCTGCACTTCGCTGTATACCGTAGTCACTCATAAACTTTGGTCTTTGTTTATAATAATCACCACTGGAATGAAATTCGAATGCCTCACCCCGGCTCCGAGGCCGGCAGGGTTCACCCCTCCCCCTGTCTCTGACCCTCTCCCGCTCACCCACTCTGTTCCAGCCACAGTGGCCGCCCTGGTGTTCCTGGAGCCCACGTAGGCTGTTCCTCCCTCGGGGCCTTTGCCTTTGCTGTTCCCTTCACTTTACAGCCCCTCTTTTAGTCACAGCTGCTTCTCAGGAAGGCCCTCTCCAGGCACCCTAGCAGGAAGTGCCTGGTCACTTTCTCTCCATCACACCTCCCTGCTTATCTCCTCCTGAGCCTTTACCATGGTCTGAAATGATGCTATTTGCTCACTTGTTCACGGTCTGTCTGTCTGTCTGTCTGAAAGCAGGGATTATGTCTGCTTTGTTCTGTGATGTGACCGCAACATCCTGCCCTGGGCTGGACACATAGTAGCGTCTCAGTAAACCCTGGTGAAATGAATGGGGGAATGAGACTAGGACCACAGAAGCGCTCTGCGGTGGTCTAGTCTGCAGCTAGAACATCCGGCCTTTATTAAGCAGCTGCTAGGTGCCTGCCTCTGAGCTTCTGTCTCATGCCTGGGCAGGGAGTTCCATGGTCTCCATTTTGCAGGTGAGAAGATCAAGACGCCCAGGCTTCAGAGCCTCAAAGGATAGAGCTGGCCTTGAACCCAGGGGGACTCTAGTGTTTGGACTCCTTCCAACCCACCAGGTTCCCCTGTGAGAAGGACATGCAGAGGGGACCTGAGCCTTGCCCCCCCCACACACACACACACACATACACGCACGCACACACACGCACATGCACACGCACACCCCTTGTCTAAGTCAGAACCTCCTCGGCACCTCCCTGTCCCAACCGCCTGGTGGAGCCCCTGGAGCCAGGAAGGCAGCCAGGTATGGGCAGTCTGGGCTTGTGCCAGGCGGTGCCAGGAACCGGCCTGGGGAGTAAAGAGTCTGGACCAGTCAGGGGTAGGTGATGCAGGCCACCTGTCCCAAGTGGGCTCCTAATGTTCGCTGGGGCATGCAGGATGCCTCTGGGAGCCCGGGGGCTCAGGTCCCCACCAGCCTTCCCCTGGGGGTACAGCTAACCCCTGGGGGCCTGGCCTACTCCCTTCCTCAGTTTCATGCTCTGAGCCGGGCAAAGGTCAAATCATCCCACAAGTCTCCAATGAGAAGACCAGAGCTGGGTGATACTGGACATAGAACTAACCTTGGCTCCTGGCGCCTGCCCTTGAGAGAACCCAAGGGTGGGCATGGAGGTAGGCAGGTAAACAGTAGCCAAAAGGCAGCTTGTGAGTCCTTAGTGCAGATCCCTCCCTGAGCACTTGCTAGCTGTGTGTCCTCGGGCAAGTCCCTTACCCTCTCTGGATCTCCATCTCTGGCAGGTGGGTGGTGCTCATGATTCGAATGAAGGCTCCCCATAGCCAAGATCTGCTCTGGGAATAGGGAGGAAAGAAAAGACCGTGGAGGCAGGACAAGTTCCTTCTGGGGTCTGAGAAGCCCCCCAGTCCACCCCCCACTCCCTGAGGAGTGGCCTGCCCAGCCAGGCCTAGAACCTGAGTAGGAGTTCAGCACAGAGAGGCGGAGGAATGGTGCTCCAGGCAGAGGCACAGCCTGGCCGAAGAGCAGGCCTTCTGCCCGGCGAGCCTCCTTCTCCCCCTGAGGTCTCAGCTCCAACAGCACCTCCTCTGAGCGAGCCCCACCCCTGCCCTCCAGCAAAGCAGCTTATTTTCCTCCTTGCGCTTAGGACAATCTTACTCGTCTGTTTATTATTTGTCTCCCCTGCCAAGTTCCCCCAAGGCGGGGACAATGTCTGTCCTGTTCACCGCTCTGTCCCAGGGCACAGCACAGCGCACATGGAACACGATTTGAACAACTGACTCCCCCTCCCCGTGCCTCAGTTTCCCCGGCTGTGAAATGAGCTTCAGAATAGCACCCACCTCAGAGGGTTGTTGTAAGAATTAACTAGTTAATGTCTGTAGGGCCCTTAGAACAGATCCTGGCCCGCGGTACATGCTGTGCACAGCGTGTACATGAAAAACGTGATAACCACACTAAGAGAATTCAGAAGTCGTAGGTCGGAATGTCGTAATTCTGTAGATCACCAGGTTGTATAATATAGTATACGGCAGCTTATGCTTATATTTTATTTTCTATTTCAGTTTTTCCCGACTTTTTATGGTGACACATTTCAAACCCATAGAAAGTCAAAACACAGAACAATGAACACCTCAACTCACCAGTTCTTGATTTTTTTGTTTTGTGTGTTTTCCCTCTCGATGGATAGAACGAGAAAGATGAATATTTATACTTTTATTTTCTTGTCTTATTTTTTCTTACTGCAAAACAAGTAAGTGTTTTTCAAACTCTTCTGCTCCTGTGGTTGTTTTAAAAATCTCTTGCTCTGTGAATGCATGAACTCTCTGGAACCAATTGTAACTGAGTTCCTGATCTTAGAAGTCTGTAATTCTACAAATCTACTAACCCATGAATTCTTCGACCTGGAAATGTTAAATATTTGGTTCTAGGAATTGTCACCTGCTGGTTCTTGGAGTTGGCACTTGACTAAGGATCTCTCTCTCTCTCTCCCCCCGCCCCCCTTTCTCCAATTTGGGATTCCCGATATCTTGCCCCTGTGGTTCAGTACACTACAAGGCTGGTGCCTCTAGTCCTGATTCCCACTTCCCAGAAGCTGATGCCCGGGGCTGACTAAGGGGAAAACCCTGCCTGTCCCAGCTCCCAATGCAACGCCAACCCCCAAGGATGCCAAGTGACACAGGGGCCTTGCTGCGCCCAGGCCAGCCGGGTGAGGGGCAGATGGGCGGCCCCTATGCCCGCCCTGCTCGTGGAGTAATCCTCTGAGTCACCCCCACCTCATGACTGGCCTGCCTGCCACCACCAAGGCCTATAATTATGGCCACCGCCTCCTCGGAGGCTGGGTCTTATCAGCCCATCAGAGCAGGCCAAGGAGAGGATACCCTGCAGGTCCCCCACAGACGAGCCCGTCCTAGGCTTGGTGGCACGCGATCCGGGAGCGCCTCTGCCACAGGTGGCAGCTACCCCGAGCCCAGAGGTTCCTTTCTGGCTCTCAGGATTCCCATTATCCCTGTCCCCAGTTCTGCCCTGAGTTCCACTATTCAAGCCATGTTCTGGCTCAGGGGTAAACTGATCACTCGGAGGATCAGGTTTTTAAAAAAAAATGATCAGTTTCAGAGGAAAATTTTCCAGAGCCCAGCTGGGGAACCAGCGAGGCACCCCGGGGTCCAAGGAAGACCCAGTGGAGAGCCGTCTGTGGTCGTGGCTGACGGGCACACCTTGTAAGGGGTGCTGGAGATAGGAGGGAAGAAAGGATGATGGTGGAGGGACAGTCCTTAGTGACTGGTTCTGGAAGGGAAGAGACAGATGATGGGCAGGTGGTAAACCTACCCTTTACCTCCTTACCTCTCCTCTTCTTGGCCGCCCCAGACCCTGGAGGAAGAAACTCTGGTTCCCATTCTACAGATGAGGAGACTGAGGTTCAGAGAAGCTTCAGACCAACTCCCCTCCTCTGGGGTGTGGCATCAGGGATTGTGCTGATGTTGGGGGAGTGGATTGCGGCCTTTTCTAGGGAACGGGGATCCCTCGACCCCCAGCAGAGTGTGGAGATGCCAACAAAGGCACTCTAGCTGTAATGAGACATCCTGAGTTCAATCCTGACCTAATCCCTCTCTGCCTCAGTTTCCCCAACTGTCAACTGGAGATAACAATGCCAACCCCGTCTGGTTACTGTGAGAGTTAAACCTGCTTGTAGTGAGGTGCCTTCCGAAGGCATGTCGGCAGCTTTCTCCTTCCTCCTTTGCCGTTGGCAGATCCCTCCTTACCTGGGTTATGGGAGGCAGGGAGGCCAAGATGTGTCTTAACTCGGGGAGACTGACTCTGCCCCCCTTTACCTCCCCCACCCACACAGGCCCCTGGGAAGCTCCAGCTGGTCCCCAGGCTGCTCCTCACTCCAGGGCAGGGTCCCTAGGATTAGCACCCACAGCCCCCACCTCTGAAGACACACACAGACACGTTTCAAGGCCTGCACAGGGCTGGCTGCTGTTCAATTATTAATAATTTCCTCCCTCCGTCCCTCCCCCAGACCTGCTCAACCAGTCTCCCCACCGGCAGCAGAGCAGGCCTGACATTTGAACCAACTATTTTTCTCTCACTTCGGGGAGAAGCGAGGAGAGAACATGGGCCCTGTGCCTTAATGCTGGGGGTGAGGGGTGGGGGAGCAGCACAGGCTATCTACAGGCGCACACACACACACACACACACACACACACACACACACACTCAAGCTCCCCAGGCAATGGGCTCCTTGACCCTTTCCTGAAGGTCAGGTGAGAGAGAGAGATTCCTGCCAAGGGGTAGGGGAGGCTTTTGAACAGGGGCAGGAGTGCAGGGTGGTTAAATGTCAAACTCAGGGTCTGAATTTATGACCTTTACTTGCTGTGTGACTTTCGACAAGTCGCTTCACCTCTCTGAACCTCTTTTTTCTCATGTGCAAAAATGGGGTGATAATAACCCGCACTGCAGGGCCAGTGGGTTTAAAAGCCCTGGGCCCAGTGCCCACTGGGACACACGGGGGACAGGTCTCTGGGCTTAGGATCCGCTCACACTCTTTCCAGAGGGACTGGGCCAAAGTGCCAACCGGGGCTGCTCCTGAGACAGCCCTGAGGCCGGGAGGCACCAGCACCTCCAGGTCCAGTCCCCTCTCCAGCCACATCCAACACCCTCGCTCCCTGATTACTGTTTGTGGCACTTCCGTGACAGTTAGGGAGCACCGACAGCACCCAGCACACCTGGCAAAACCTAGGATTGTGGGAAATTGAAATGCAGCAATCACTTGTCAAAAAACTGAGCACAGTACCCGGCACATGGAGGTGCTCAGGAAATGGAAGTTGGCAGTTGTTTCTGCATCTACCACGTAGTTACATTCTTCGTGCTGTTCCCTCCGTGTGGTGAGCCCACGCCCTTACTTTTCATATGAACTCCTATGCATCCCTGAAGGCCCACTGAAATCGTTCCTCCTCTGAGGAGCCATCCATGACCCCTTTCACACGCACACTTGGAGGTCCTCTCCTCCGGGTTTCCTGGCAATGCCATTGGGCACCTCCTTCCAGAGCCTGGCCACACTATGGGTGGATGAGCTGGTGCCTGCGGGATTCACCATTAGGTCACCAGTGCCTGGCGTGAGGAGATATGGGTGGAAGGTACTCTTTCTCTCTCTTCTATTTCTTTTATAATTCCAACCAAAAGTCCCCACAGACCGGGGAGAAGCTTATCATTCCAATCAAACTTTAAAAATTTTCTCAGACTGCCACTGGATGAGGACAGTACAGATCCCAAAAAATAAAATGCAGAATTTAAAAGCCCTTTAATCAAATGTATTATAGACTATTTTCAAAAATAAAAGGAATACCATGTGACAAGGTAAGAATCATGAAGCCGCTCAGAGTGTGGGTACTGATCTGGAACAGTCTCCAAGATAAGTTATCAAGTAAACAAAAATAAAATGAGGGGCAGAATGGAGTATGAAATGTATTGACTCCCATTTGTGTGGGAAGGAAGCAGGGAGGAAAGGACACTTTATATATGCAGTATTTGTTTGTAAGCACATAAATTAGCCGGGGGGAGGGGGGAAATCAGTTAATGGTGGCTGTTTCTGGGGCAGGAAAGTCAGAGACTGGGGTCGAGGATGGCAGAGACTTAGTTATTATTCCATTTCCTCTTTTGGATTTTGTACCATTTGCTCACAATGGCTGTTCAAAAACAAGCACATGAATGAAGTTTAGGGCTTTGGAAGTCAGAGACTTCAGCATCAGGAGCCCCCTGATGCAGGAACACTTCTCAGCACCCCTGACAAGCTATCCTGCCTTGAATGCTCCCAGTGACAGGGAGCTCAGTAACTCACCCGCCAGCTAATCCATCCTGGGGTAGCTTGGAAGTGCGGGTTTGGGCTCAATAAGAGAAGGCACAAAAGTGCTTCTACGCTGTAAACAGGTACCTCTCTCTTACCCCCAAAGTAGGCAGAAATGTGCGCTTCTATCTAAGGACCAGCTCTGAGGGCCTTCCTATTCCCAGGCCCAGGTAGGAGGTAGGCAGGGTGGCAGGGTGTGCTCCGCCGTGACTCAGGTCCCACGGGTGCCCGGGGCGCAGACAGCTTCCCAGGACACAAGGCTGTGACTCAGGGCCACACAGCGGGGCCAACCCAGGTGGCAGCTGGCGGGCCACCAGCACACCGTGCCCTTCCCAGCCTCGAACCCCCAGCAGGGCCTCTGTCCCAGGCACATATCACCTGGCTTGCCACTGCCCCTTGGCAGAGGACAGGACGCGGAGATTAAGGCTCTGGCGCCAGGCAGCCATGGTGTAAATCCTGCTTCTGCCATTCACCGGCTTGAGCCTCAGTTTCTTCATCTGTACGTATGGCCCTGCCTTCTCGTCGGGCTGTCCTCATCAGCCCAAGCAGAGGCTGCACTCAGTAAAGGTAGCCATTACTGCTGGGGGAGGCCTGGCTGTGGGGTCCCAGATACTGGAGCCTCACACAGAAGCATGGGCGCCCCTGCTCACCACCCATGGCCTGGCCAGCGGGCCCAGGAGGAGCAGGCCTCCAGGGGCACCTGGCTTCAGAAAGATCCACCAGCAAAGCTCTGAGCAGGCCCCCCACAGAGAGTCAAGTCCACAAGGGACAGGCTTCTACTTCCCTAGCTGTGGCCTGTGCCCCGAATAGTGCCCGGCACACACTTCACAGGAGTGCGCCCCGGGCCGTCACACGGGCCGAGCTCCGAAGTTCCCACGCTTGCTTTAATGCCGGTGCCATCTTGAAGTTCTTCGTTTGAACAAGGGCCTCTGAAAGTCTATAACCAGTGCTGCTCATGGTTGACATGAATGAATGAATGAATGAATGACCAAATGAATGCTACCTACCTTGCGGCATCCCTTGCCTCGTTTTACCGGGAGAATCGTGGATCCCACGTCTCCTTGAACCAATGGGGAAACTAAGGCTCACAGAGAGGTGAACAGACTCACCTGACAGGCCAGAATTGAAACCCAGGCCTGCCGGGCCCCACGTAGTGGGGGTGGCTTCTCTGCGCCGGGGGAGGCCACAGCACCACGGGACTCCGGGCAGCTGGGCCAGATGTCCAGCTCTGCCCTCCAGACCGGAGCTGTTCTGCTTCCCCTTTCTCAGACAGGGAAACTGAGGCCCAGCTCATGAGAGGAGCTGGCCCAGTTCACGGGAGGAGCTGGCCCAGCTTGGTGAGGGTGCCTGCCCGGGAGGCAGCCTGGCTGGGTGCCCGGTCAGGGGGCGGGGGCCTCTGTGAATCGCTCCTCAGTCCCCGCCGACCACAAGCGGGTTGGGTGAGAGGCGGCTGCTCCCCGCCCGCTTCCCCGCCAACGTGGGCCGAAACAATGGGCCTTTGTGGCCGCCGTGGGCGGGGTGTCAAGGTGCGCAGCCCTGGCCCTGAGCCCTGGCCTCGGCCTCCACAGGGCCAGGGGGCCGGGCCAGGGGGTCTGCATGGGCCAGGAAGCCCAGCAGACCAGGGACCAAGGCCTCCGGAGCCCATCGGAGCAGGAAGCCGAGAAACGGAGGAGGCGGTGCAGGCACCCACCGCCACAGGGGCGTCAGCAGCAGGTAGGGAACCGGGGACACCAGCCTCCCGCTCACCGTGGCCTCAGGGCTCCCGCCCTGCGGCAAGGGGCGTGGACACCCCTGGAACCTGCCCTCAGGGTGTCAGCAGAGCCAGGATCCCCCTGTCTCTCCCTTCTCATTGCCCCCACGTCCCCTTGGCAAAGGGGCTCAGCCGGAAGCACCACCCCCTCCCCATCTCTGGGAGGCCCCCAAACTGCATCAGCCATAACATTGCTAGGAAAATGTCACCCCTCACAGGGCCCCCCCCCCCCGCAACCCACTCTAAAGCTTTCCTCTTTCAAGATCATGTGCCCAGCAGGAAACCACCTGGTCGGGTAGGCATGGCCATGAACCCCGTTTTATAAGAAAACACTGAGGCTCTGAGGGGGGGGTTGGGCTTGCCTAGGGTCACCCACCCAGGATGGAGCAGTTGCGGGTAGTTAGGCTCCAAAGATTTTCAATGATCCCCAGGACAAGAGCAGGCCCTGCCCACCAGCACCCACCTGCTGGTGAGAAAGACAGAGAGGTCAACAACAGTAATGATAACAACTAGCTATTGGTCATTGGGTATTGAATAAGTGCTTTATGTACAGACTCTCATTTCATTGTCGCAAAATCACTGGGAGATACCAGTAGGTATTAATATTATCCCCACTTTTACAAATGAGGAAACTGAGGCAACTTGCCTTAAAGACAACCAGCTCATAAATGCACTTAAACCCTGCCGAGTCCACTGACTGTCTTGTTCACTCAACCCTCACAACCACCTTGCAAGGCAGGGTGAACCAGCAGCCCCTCATCTTCATCTCCCACCTAGACGGATGCAACTGCCCCCCCCGCCCCCCGCCCCCCACGACCTCATCCTTGCTGGTCTTGCCCAACAAATAACAGACGATCATGAAAATCCAGAAAGAAAATCCAGTCAGGAATAAGCTAAACATCTGTGCACAGGAGCTTGGAGGAGAGCACTATGGTCTGTTCACACCACAAATCCTACATCGAGAATAAATAGATACACCCAAGCTGCTATAGCATCTCCGAACAGAACTTTGAGTGGAAAAATGCAAGTTATAGAAGTAAAGGTACAAGAGGCGCCATCTGTACAATCATACCCACAACCAAAGCAGTGACCCAAATCCCTAATCCCTCCCTATCCTTCAGGGGTGTGTGAGTGTGCGTGCATGTGTGTGTGCGTGTGTGTGTGTGTGTGTGTGTGTGTGTGTGTGTGTGTGTGTTAAAGTATAAAGATATAAAGATGTGCTAGAACTACTACTTTGGGAAACTGGCAATAGCTACAAAAACTAAATATGTGCATATCCTATCAGATAGCAATTCCTTGAATATATACTAAAAGAAATGTGTTCTTATGTCCACCAAAAGATAGGTATGAGAATGTTCTAGCGGCACTATTGAAAATCCTGGAAACTGGAAATAATGTACATCTCCACAGACAGTAGGGTGGTTAGACACACTGTGGTCCATTTAAACAGTGGAGTACTACACAGCTGTGCAAAGGTATGATCCATGGTCATACTGTTGAGTGAAAATGTCAGACACAAAAGAGCACACGTGAGATGAGTCCATTTATATGAAGTTCAAGAACAGTACAACCCAAGGCTAGGACTCTGGATGTTGATCCCACGGGCTTTCAAATTGTACAATTAAGATTCGTGCATTGTACTGTGTATACTTTAGACCTCCATCAAACACATAACAGAAGGACCAAGACGTGCATGGAAACTCGGACACCAAATCGAGGGTCGCAGTAACTCCTCAGAGAGATACAACTGGGGAGCGGCATTCGGGTGTGTCACCTATCTTGGGGTGTTTTCCTCTTAAGCTGAGTGATGGCTGCATGGACGGTTCTTTTATTATCCTTTGAACATCTTTGAATGTCTAAAATATTTCATTGAAAACCACGCCAGAACCAAAAACCATTCCCACGGCTTCTCTGGCTCCCGAACGCGCAAGGGCTCCCCACTGCCTACAAGCGAAGGCCCACCCTCCTTTCGCATGCCATTCAAAATCTCATCCTGGGCCTCAACCTGTCTTTCCAGCCTCCTCACCTCTCCCCACCAGCCAAGCTGGTCTCCTCACTCTTCCCCTAACACGCCTGAAGCATTCCCATCTCCACACCTTTCCTCCCACCTGGAATGCCCTCCCCATTCCTGTCTCCTTGCTCTGTGCCAGGCATTATGCCGAGTGCTTTAGGCTATTAACTCCTAGAATCTGGGAATTAAGCCATGGGGCATCGCTTTCATCCCAAATTATCTCTATGGTTACCCCCAAAAGCCACCTGAAACAGTCAAAGTACAGAGTGGTCTTGCTGTGTCCACAGTTTCAAGATCAATCCTCCCAAACCCCAACCATTCCCTGGCTCACCACAGATTTCATCTTCCCTCATCGCTAAGGGTTAGGTCTTTATTGTTCTCAGTTTACATCAGGGGGAACTAAATTCAGAGAGGGAAGTGCCTTGTTCAAAACACTCAGCAAAGGCCACCTTGCTCTCTGAAAGCTTCCACACAGGAAAGACCCCCCAAGTTTGTTCTTGCCTCAGGGCCTTTGGACTTTCTCTTCCCTCTTCTGGAAAGCTCTTCTCCAGGAACCTCCTTTTCATCCTTCTGGTCCCTGAATTCAGGTCAGCGCAGCCTTCCCAGACCCCTAATTCCAATGTAAAATAGCCCCACCCCTATCTTTCTCGGTCACATAACCACATTTTATTCATCAGATAACTTAGCATTATCTAAAATTGTTCTGCATATTTATTCATTTGCTTCTATATTATCTGCCACATGCACACACCCCTAGAATATAATCACCATGGGGCAGGGCTTTTGTCTATCTTGCTCACTGCTGCATCCCAGGGTCGGGTCTGGCATGGTAGGTGCTCAGTAAACGAGCTGGAAGAACACTAACCACTCGCTGGTGGTGCCTACCCAGGATCACACCGTGAAAATATGCAAAGAAAGGATTTGGTGATCATCTGGGGCCAGAATCTTTGCTCTTCATCATTCAGCTCTACCCAGGCCCAAGGCTGCGCTCGGTCCAAAGAGACAGAACGAGAGGTGACATGGGCTCCACCACAACCCAGCAAGCAGGTTGAAAGGGCCCCACAGTTCCCTAGAAACATAAATGCTTTGCTGTTAATATTTCTGCGTTTGTATAATGGTATGATTTAGCCCTTGACGTTATTCATTTTTCGTTTGCAACTTTCTAGATTTCTAGCGTTTTCACAGATGCTTATGAAGCTCCTATGGCCCCATAGGATAGAAATTAAACAGAGAGAGACATGGAGAGACAGCAAGAAAGAGACCAAAACAGAATGAGAGACACTGAGAGGGAACAGAGAGAAACCGCTGGACATGGAGAGCAGATGGGGACCGAGAGAAACAGAGTAAATGGTAATGCCAGAGACCGAGAAAGAGGCCAGAAGATGGACAGAGAGAGCTGACTTCCACATCTCTTTACATAACATGCACCTCAATAACAATAACAATATTTATTGAGCACTTACTATGTGCAAGCACACGGTGAACACTTCTATATGAGTGGTCGTGTTGGACTCTCACAACTCCCTGTGAGATTAGTGCTACTCTCATTCCTCTGATAAAGATGAGGAAACTGAGGCACAGAGAGGTCACCTAGCTCACCCCCAGTCACAGAGCCGGTGTGTGGCCTCCCAAGGCTGAACTATTTCCTCCAGTAACAGATCTCGGGTTATCTGGGTTTGTCTTAGGGCAGCTCCTCTCCAAACTGGCTGAGCCAGCCACATGCAGGTCCTGATTCCACAGGGCTGGGGCAGGGCCAAGACTGTGCATTTCTAACCGCCTCCCACGTAGGCCAATGCTCTGGGTCCCCCGATCGCTCTCTAGCAGCAAAGGTTTAGAGGAGTCTGTTACTCTGAGGGTCCTATCAGCAACCACTCCAGCCACCAACCATAACCACAGGCCCTGAAGCCATGCGGACCCCTTTGGTTCAATTTCCTCCGCTCAACGCTTCCTGTTGATCTGTCCTCAGATTCCTGGGAATTCCCCACACGCTGACTGCTCCTGCACACAAAGACAGCGACACAAAGATGTTCATTGTGGCATTGTTTATAGGAAAGACCAATTGGAAGCACCTAAATGTCCACGAATAGGGGGCTGTTAAATACACTGGGGTCTGTACGGCCATTAAAAATGATGGCAGCAAAAAGCTCCGAATATCCATGACTTCTGATCTGACAATTCCACTTCTAGACATGTATCCTCTGGATTTGCACATGGGCACAAAGATGTTTGCACAAGGCTGCCTGTTGCAAGTTATAGTGATGAAAGCCTACAAACGCTTCAGTGTCCATCCGTAAGGAACGGGTTCGTTAAATCAGGGTCCACTTCCACAAGGAACTACCGCACAACCTTAAAAAAAAAAAAAAAAAAAAAAAGGAGGGCACTGCCTATGCACCGATGGGGGCCATCTCCAAGAGCTCCTGCTCAGTGAAAAGAACCAGGCACAGAATCCGTGTGTGTTGTCTGCATACTATTATACATAGTGTGTACACCGTATAACATGCATGCTGTTGACAAAATTAATAAAAGTTAAAATTGTTTAAATGATCGAGGGGTGCTACATTTTTGGATGTGGGGAAATGCTGATGATACATTTTTATTTATTTATTTATTTTTTTTGTTAATCCTCACCCAGAGATATTTTTTTCCGAGTGTGTAAGGAAGGGGGAAGAGACAGAGAGAGAGAAACATCAACGTGAGAGAGACATAGATTGGTTACCTCTTGCACGCTCCCGACCAGGGCTGGGGATTGAGCCTGCAACCTAGGTACGTGCCCTTGACCAGAGTCGAACCTGGGACCTTCAGTCCACAGGCTGACGCTCAATCCACTGAACCAAACCAGCTAGAGCGATGATAAATTATTGAGGGAGAAAGGAGGTGACCCAGTTTATAAAATACAGGGATGGGCAAACGTAAGTTTACAGTTATGAAACAGAGTTTATTCTCGTATTATTTGTTCATTGTTGTATTATGGTTCTTTTCCATAGGAACACCTGTAACCCTACCTTGCCCACCCTCTGTAGACGCATGCACATAGGTGTGCAGAGAAATGTCTGGGAAGAGTGTCATGCAACTGTTAACAACCGGAGGTGCTGCTATTTAGGCTCTATCTGCGCTAATTCGTTTAATCCCCACAACAATGTGGAGGCGGACGGACTGGTATTATCCTCATTTCGCAGATGGGAACACTGAGGCCCAGGAGGCGACGTGCCCTGCCCTGGGTCTCACAGCCAATGAGAGGCAGAGCTGGGATCTGAACCACAGCCCTGGGGCTACAGAGCCCACTCTAGTCAAATTGGGTGATTTTTACTTTTTGCTTTGAATTTGTTAGCGTTGTTGGAAGTCGGACAGTTAGACAATGAACCCAAGCCTGATTGTCTGTCTGTCTGTCTCTTTCTCCCTCTCCTTTTAAACAAAGCTTTTAAGAAAAGAGCCTCGGGACACCCCATGTCCCCAGGTGGGCAGCCCGCTCAGCAGGCACGCATTGCGCCTGGGACTTGCCCTGGAGCTCCAGGCAGGGAGAAGCACAATAGCAGTTTTAAAAGAGTGCATTATATACCAAGCAAGGGCAGGGAGAGTGTTCCAGATAAAAGGACAGCGAAGAGACTTGCCAAACACCGGGCCTGATCCTTCATTAGAGTTGGAGCAGGAGTAAAAAACAAACCAACCAGCCAGCCAGCCAGCCAGCCAGCTCTCAAGGACACTTTGGAGCAGCCTCGGCCATTTGGATACGGGCTGTGCACAGGTGGCACACGGAATCAGGGCCGAGTTTCTGTGGTGTGGCAACGCATCGCGGTTGTGTCGGAAACCACCCGTGTTCTTCGAAGATGTTTGCTGGGGTATTTAGGGTGAAGGGTCAGGATGCCTGCAACTTACAGCCAGTTCAGTCAAAGTCATGCGGGGAGAGAGAGGAAGGGAGAGAGAGACAGAGAAGACACCCGGGGCCGAGGGTTGACAGTTGGGGAATCTGGGTAAAGGGACTACAGTAGTTCATGGTGAGGTTTTCTATAAGTTTGAAAGTGGGGTTTTCTTAAGTTGGGGGAGGAGCATTTGAGATCTTGCTCCCCAGCATAGGTCATCAGAATGGCTCAAATAAACTTTTTTTTTTTTTTTAAGTTGGGGGATCTTGGTGTTTGTGAGCAGCTGGTGGTGGGGAAAGAGACTGACTACAAAGGAGCAAGGGGAACTTTCTAGAGTGATGGCAATATTCTGTCTTGATCGTGGTGGTGGTAGTGGTTAGGCAACTGTATATGAGTTTCTCAAAATGCATAGAACTGTACACCAAAAAAGGGTGACGTTACTGCACATAAATTATACTTTCAAAAAGGTGACTTCAAAAACATGTTGGGGGAGACAGAATCAGCAGAGCCCCCCACCCACAGGGTCTGAGAACACGGTGGGTCCTGCCTTCAGCTAGCCTTGCCCCAGCCTGTCCCACATGGGCCCCAGGGGCTCAGCAACGCAGAGCAGATGGCCCTCTAGGTCCTGGGACCCACAGCCCAGCCTCGGAGAGCATCCGGGAGCTTCCTCTCCGGCCTCCTGGGCCTCAGTCCAAGGCCTTAGTTTCCCCAGGGCCAGGAGAAACATACCAAGTAACGTCCTTGTGTTCCCTGAGAAAGTGTGCCTGGATGCCCATCGTGAGGCATTCTCAGCCTCAGCAGAAACAGGGGGTCCGCAGGAAGGACCACTCACCATCCTTCGGTCCACCCGCCACCACCAGGTGCACCAGAGCTGCAGGGGGCCCCGCAGAGGGAAGTAACTTGCCAAAGTCACACAGCAAGTCAGGTAGCTCCGTCTGAGGCAGCTCATTCCTAAACGAAAGCTTTGAGCCCGAGATCAGCACATTCAACCACCCCCATTTCTCAGCTCAGAAGACCGAGGCCCACGTCTGTGTCAGAGCTCAGATTACCAATGTCTCGGGAACCCCAGACCCTGTTGCTGTGATTCCATTTGGTGCGGTTCCCACAGGCTTGCGGTGGGGGCATGGGGAGCTGGGATGTGAGCCTCCACACCTGACCACCATCCTTTGTCATCCCCGGTGTCCTCTCCCGAGCTTCATCTGCTCCCACTTCACAGGGGCAGAGGGAGGAGGCGGGGGTCCCACGCCTGCCCCCCACCGCCCCAGGGAGCGCCCACATGGCAAAGGGCCATGGATTCTGCCCAGCCCACGAAACTCACCTCACCCAGAACCTGTTTCAACTCCTCCAGTTCTCCTTGGCAGCTGTGGAGGCCTCATTAAGTGATGCCAGCGCCTCCCACACACCACCCGGAGAAGGGGAGGGGGCACACACCAACAATGGGGCTCTATGGCATCCACCCCAGAGACCCCCAGGCCCCAACGAGGGCAGAGATGGCACCGTGTCTGGCCGGGCCTGGGAAGCTGGGGCCTCGCTGGAGATGGCCCTGCCACCTTCTCCCTGGGCAGGCCCGCCTGGGCCCCCAGAGTAGTTTAACCTCCTTAATTAACCAGCAGTGATTAAGAGGCCACCTTGGAAAGCCCCCAGGGCTTCAAGGAAGGCTGGGGGCCAGGAACTGGGGGTAGGGCCCCCAGCCATGGCAGGCTCAGAGGCTCCTCCCCAAGAGGAATAGGGAATGAGACCCCATCCCACACCAGAGGGTCAAGGTCAAAAGAGCCCATCCTCCCTGAATCAGCTGTGTGATGCTGTGAAAGTGGCCTCACCTCTCTGTGCCTTGGTTTCCACCAGGAGGGAGGGCAGGGTGGTGGTGAGACTTGATTAATGACTGTTTGTGAAAAGGTCCCAGAGATGCTGCTGATAATAGGCCCGGCTATTATTCTGGGAAGGCATCGAGGAGTGTCTGAGCCCATAATTACCAAGAGGATGAAAACAGTAAGGAACAAGAAGGCCTCACCCAGCCCTGCCCCCTGCCCCCACGCCCACCCTCCCACCAGGACACGGGGACCCAGGGAAAACAGGTTTCATACCCCAGCCTGGGCCCTCAGCCTTCTACTCCTCCTCTTGGCACCTATATTCATAAACTATTTCCATCCATTCCTTCCTCCATTCATCCCATACATGTTTATTGAACACCTACTATACGCTGCCAGTGCAGCAGGCAACAAAACAGACATGGTTCCTGCCCAGGAGAGCTCAGTCCACTAGAGGAGGTGGTTGTCAAACAAATAGGAAAATTCCATCAAGGGAGCAGGAATATATATTTTTAAAGGTGACATGATAGGGAACAATGGGGGGCGGGGGAGACTTGAGCTCAAGTGCTCAGGGAGGCTTCTCTGAGGAGGTGAAATTCGAGCCAAAGAATGAGATGGAGCCGTCATGGAAAGAGTGTTCCAAGCAGAGGAACTGCACGTACAAAGGCCCTGGGGTGAGAAACTGGTGTGTTGGAGGAGGCTGGCGAAGAGAGGAGAAGGAGAGAGTTGTGGGAGGTGAGATCAGAGAGGCCGGTGGAGTGGGGAGCGGATCGGGCAGGTCCTGGTGCAGGATAAGCCTGGATTGCTTCCTTGGGACAGCTGGCAACCAGGGGAGAATTCTGAGCAGGGGTGCAAGGGAGCGATCCTCTCCCCGGCCTATTGTGCAGGGCCTGCTCAGTGCACACAGGCAGATTAAATTAAAATTCAAATGGCTGACAATCCTCATGATGACCACTCTGCCTCTTTGTAAATACTCTCCTACTTGAGGTTCAAATACATACACACACACACACGCACACACACCCACGCACACACACACACACCCCTGCCACTTTCTGGCTGTGCAATCTTGCACCTCCGTTTCCTTTCTTGTGAAATTATAAAGATAGCTGATTCTGCCTTTGAAAGGGGGAGGGCCCTCCCAACTCCAATGGCAATGATGATTTAAATGCCATAAGCTCACAGAGCAATAAGACGCCCGGCTGCTCCTGAGGCTCTGGAGTGTCAATACCAGGAGCTGTGTGCCTCGGGCAAATATCTTGGCCTCTCTGAGCCTCAGTTTCCTCATCTATAAAACAGGGTTGATGGTGATACCTACCTCATGAGATCTTTGTGAGAATGAAAATAGTTCATAAAGTGCCCAATAATAACAATAACAACAAAAAGAAAAAGAAATAGGCAAAGTGCCATGGGGCTGGTTGGGTAGAAGAAGAAAGGCCCCCTGGTAGGGGCTTTCCCCCTGTCCCAAGACTCCAAAGCCATGCCCTGGTCCCCAGCCTGGGAGGGGCTCTGGGGACACGAGGCTGGATTCCTGAGGCTCATGTCAAGAGTCACTGCTTTCTTTAACCATGAAGAGGCTATTCCATCAGCACCCATGGTGGCCTAAGGAGCACAGTAAGACATACTCTCAGCAATGCACACACCCAGTGACCCCCCAACCCTCACAGAAAGACAGGCTCTAGGGCCAAGCAGAGCAAGGGTCCCACCTCCAACTAGTGACTTTACCTCTCTGAGCCTCCGTTTCCTCACAGTGAAAGTGGGAGTCATCTCCCACCCAGATGTCAGGGTGGCCTCACACTGGTCATCAGAGACACAAACATCCCAGTATTTTCCCCACTGACCATGCACCTACTAAGTGCCAGGCACCAGACTAGGCACCTTACACCTATGGTCTAATCCCCACAGCAAATATGAGAGGCAGAGCCAGGACTCAAACCCAGGGCTGCCAGACACTCCATCCCTGCTCTTAACTAGGCCACAGGCGGGAGATACCAGCGCCCCCTCATTGGGTGCCCACTGTGTTCCAGGCACCATGCTCAGCACGTACATGGATTCACATGCCTTGTCCTCACAATGAGCCCCATGAAGCCACACTGCCTCCCTCTCCAGGTGAGTAGCCCGAGGAGGCTGAGAGAGGTGAGAGGACTTGCTTGAGGGCACAGAGATGTGGAGAACCTAGGTTTGCACCCAGGTCTGCCTGAAGCTGCAATTCTAGTGCGTTCCCCTGTGCCGATAGAAAGAATAAAAACAATAGCTGCCCTGTACTGAGCATTAGCTGTATGCTGGGCCCTGCTTAGACGCTTTATCTGCATCATCTCCCTTAGTCCTCACCACCACACCTGGGAGGGGGGGGGGGTGCTATTATTATTATTATTATTATTATTATATGAAGAAACTGAGGCTCAGAGGGAGATGCAAACTTGATCACATTCACACAATGGGAAAGGGGCGGAGCTGAGATTCAGGGCCAAGTGAGCCAGCCCAGTGCCATGCCCTTCACCTCCCCTCCGCATACCTGGCTCAAAACACACCTACTTCACCAAGCTGTCTCCAAGACCTCTCCTGCCTCTGCCACCCTGTCCCTTCAGTGCACACCCCCTTAGCACTCAGTTGGGCTTTCCAAAATATTTGTTTGCCGTGGGCTGTGAAAACCACCTTTCCTAGAATTTTCCCTTTGAAATCCACCCCTCCCCTCTTCTCCCCGCCAGCCTGGCTCCCCCCGTCAGGGGACCCTGGACCAGCCGGAGCCCCACCTGACCCATGTGATTCATTAAACCCCAACTGTGACCTGTGTCCTGGGTCCAGGCCTCGAGCCTGGTGACCTCAGTCAGGCGTGGTGAGGGTGGGAGGGATGGGGAAGCAGTGGAGACAGTCCGTGGGCTGACGGGGTCCTCCCCACGGCCCGCCCGCTCCCTGAGAGGAGCTTTGGCAATCAGAGAAGACAGTGGGTTTTCCAAGAAAAGGAGGAAGAAAACAGAGACAGAGGGCAAGAAGCTCATGGCATGTGAATCAACACCCAGTGGGTGGGTGGGGGCCTAGAGAGTGGACTCCATGGAGCCAGAGGCCTAGGGGGGAGTCAACAGCCCAGGAGGAGGACCAAAGGCTGAAGGCCTCAGCAGAGAGGGGAGAGGTGCACATATTTTGAACACCTGTGTGCCAGCTATTATCCACTCAAACCCCCCGGACTCCCCCGAGCAGCCCTGCAAAGGAGGTATCACATGCCCACTTAATGTAGCAGGACATGAAGATCAGAAAAGTAAAGTGACTTGCCCGGGTCACATGGCATCTAGGTGGTGGACCTGGGAGTCAAACCAATGTCTATGGCTCAAAAAAAAAAAAAAGGAGTTAAAAGCAGAGCCTTTAGCCCAGCCAGCATGCCTCAGTGGTTGAGTGTCAACCTATGAACCAGGAGGTCATGGTTAGATTCCTGATCAGGGGATATGCCCGGGTTGCAGGCTCCATCCCCAGTGGGGGGCGTGCAGGAGGCAGAGGATGGATAATTCTCTCTCATCATTGATGTTTCTCTCTCTCTCTCTCTCTCTCTCTCTCTCTCTCTCTCTCTCTCTCTCTCTCCCTTCCTCTGTAAAATCAATGAAAACATATATATGTATATTTTTTAAAAGCACAGCCTTTACAGTCAGATCTGGATTCCCACCTGAGCTCTCCCACTTATAACCAGGTGGCCTTGGGCATGTCACAGCTCCTCTGAGCCTGGGTTTCTCTATCTGCACAATGGATATAACAACATGGTAACATCATCGGTGCCCTCTATGAGCCCGCACAAAGTGTGTCTCACATCAGAGAGGGGCATTGTAGGGCTGGTAGTGTGCACCCTATATGAATGCCCCCCATTTTGGGGGGCTTAGTCCCTTAAAAAATAGATTTTCCAGCCATAAAGCTTCTTATTTTGAACTAAATAAAACCGACCTTCTCCCCACACCATCCTAGGCTGGCCATGGAGACCTCCCTGCCCTCCACTCCTCTGTAAAATGGAATGAGGCCGCTGACCTTGCAGAGAGGGCTGCCATTGGCATACATGTGTGGGCTCCTGCTGGGTGCCAAGCATTGGTCTCAGCTCTGGGGACACAGAAGTAAACAAGTCCAACAAAATCTCTGATATCATGGGGCTGATGTTCTGTGGAGAGGAGACACACAGTAAGCATATAACCCCTTAATGAATATAACTACTAGATCATCATTTATTGGGGGACTCTAAACACAGGACGCATCCGAACAACAGAGAACATTTAGAATTTATTTTCTTATCATCCATTTCTTAAATGACATCACGGTATAAATCAGATAATGTTCCTTCTTGGCTCAAAACCCTTCCCGACTTCCACTGTCTTCAGGATCAGGTGTAGATGCCGTAACGTCACCATAGGGCTCCGTGTGATCCAGCCCCTGCCCTCCTCTCTGATCTCACCCCCACGCCCCTCTATTCCAGCCACACAGGCCTCCTCACTGTTCCTTGAACAGGCCGAGCTCTTCAGTTCTCAGAGTCACCGCACATGCTGTTCCCTCCACCTGAAGCTCTTCCTCTCCCTCTCCAACTGGCCAGCTCCTCCTCAAGAGAGTCTCCATGCTCTACCAGGGAAACACATCTGGGCCCTGTCTTGCCTATCAAGTGGCTCACTTGGCCTCCTTCCCTGGCTCCTTCGAAAATCCACGCAAACGGGAAAGAAAAATAGCCAGGAAAAAGTGTGAATCATTTGTTTACAGACTAATTAATTACTAAGCTCAAAAACTTGATTTCCATTCTTCCTTTTTTCCCTTCTCTGCCCTTTGAGAATGTTTGGAATCCACATTGTTTCCCAATGCAAAAGTATGTCAAGTTTATTTTTAGCAAACGCACATGATGGCTGGGGCTATTATTCACCCCCCTCTCCCCACCGCTCCCCCCCAGTGAGGAGCTAACACAGGGCGTGCGGGCTGCTTAATGCTCTTTAGATGTGGCTCCTGGGATGGGTCTGCAGTAGCCCGATGGCTTTGGGGTCAGTGTGACCCAAGCTGGGTCCCATGCTGAGGGACTGGGGATAGAGGTCCCAAGCTGCAGTTTCTCCTCCTGACCAGGGGAAGCGCTGTGATGTGGGTGGCGGGTAGTAATTTCTCCAAAGCCGGCTGGGCAAATGCCTTCTTCCGGGAATGTGAGTATTTCGGCCACTTGTCCCTCCACTCTTGCCTTTAGAAGGACAGCGAGAGAAGCCTAATGGATTCAACTAGGATGGAAAGGGCCTCAGGCTTCATCCAGTTGATACTATTGTGTCTTCGGGGCTCACTTCCCCATCCCCCACCCCCACTTCACCACCCCTGTCAGCCCACCCTGCTCATCCCTCCTGCTCTCTGAGAGCCCGGGTCACGGAGTCCGGGCAGCCTTGTGGGAATTCTTGCCAGGAGCTTTCTTCCAGGATTGCCACTTCCGGACCCTGTCCTGGGATGGGGCCCAGCAGTTATGGGGAACCTACATCCAGCTACTCGGGGGGATAAGAACGGACCTGTCCCCAGTAGACACCACTGCCCAGCAATACAGGTGCCAGTACGGCTGTGGGGCAGAGGAGTGTCACCCCCAGAAAGCAGGGCTATATCCACCATGTTCTCTCTGTGGCCCAGTGCGTGGCATTCAGTGGGGGCTCCGAAAAGACGTGTTAACGATTGTGACCTGAGTCCCAGGCTCACTGTGCAATATCCGTGTAAGCCACTTGCCTGCTCCCCTCTTCCAAATGGGTCACTGAACTCTAACCCTAGAGCAGGGGTGGCCAACTCAACTGCCTACAGGAGCCAGGCAGGGACATAAAAGCGAAAGGGATGGGGGAAAGGGGCAACTGAGGCCACGCCCTGTCTGTGGGGACAGCCACTCCTCGGCTCCAGCACACAGCACTTTCGAGCCCATAGTTCCTGGATCTTCCCATTTCTCAAGAGAAGCCAGAGATCTGGAGGTTTGTAATTTTTAGAGTTGGCAGCTCCTTTCGACTTGACGCACAAACACCACACGGGCCAAACACAACGCACCTGAAGACGGACCTGGCACACGGGCCCCAGTTTGAGTCCTTGGCGGTTAGCGTTTGTGGCTCCCGAGGCCTTCGACAGGCCTGTCCCGCCCAAGCCTGGGACGAGGGGCTGGGACGGAGAAGGCGGCACCAGCCTCACCCCGTGTGGGAGTAGCTATTATCCCAGCTTATGGGAGGGCCGGGCCGGACTCGTCGGTGCTGGGGCTGTGGGCATCGCCTGCAGAGCTTTGCCTTCCACTTAATTAAGGAAGCTGATAATGATCTAGGCGGAGCGTGGAGATAGGTCGACAATGAGTTAGCAAACTGCAGCCCGTGGATTGTATCTATTGTAAAAAGCCCAGATATAATATCAGATTAATACACTTTGTGTGCCTATTATAACACCGTGTCATTATGGGACATGTTATAATTAAGGCCCAAGTGGGCCCCTTCTCTCCCTGACTTTGCAGGTCCAGGCATAGCATCTCCTCTTAACTCCCTCTTGGCCACGATTGGCCCTGCCAATGGGGCATGTGACGCAAACCCGATCAGCCAGTCACGGCCCCGTGCTGGGCACTCAGAACCGAGGCAGACAAGGTCCTGTCCTCAGAGAGCTCAGAACGGGTGGGGAGGGGGGGGAGAGGAGCCTGACTGATTATAAATATGGGAATAAACAAAACAAGTCGGGCTCACAGTGAGTGCTGCCAGGGAGCTGGGTAGAGGGTCTGGAAGGGAATTGGGTAGCCAGGGGGCCCCTCAACAGGGTAGCCAGCGAAGCCCCCACCAACTGCAGTCTGAGGAGGACAAAGTGAGATGTGGGCACCACCCTCGAGCCATCGGCTGGAGAAACGGGGGCTTAGGAGGTTGGCTGAGGCATGATTTAGGCCATGTCACCCCCGCTGCCCACCCATTCACTGATTCAGCAAATCGTTGTGGAACACCTACTGAGTGCCAGGCCCAGGCAGCGTGAACCAAAAAGACACAGTGCCTGTCCTGAGGAAGGGGACATTCTAAGAAAGGAGACAGGCATTGAACAAACAAATAAATAAGTGTATAATATGATGGCAAGTCAGGAAGAAAGATTAACGCGCTGCGGATGACAGTGGTAGTGGCACTTTAGCAGGGTAACCAGGGAAGGTTTCCCTGAGGCAGCGACCTTGAGATGAGATCTGAACAAAGTAAGGGATCCAACTGTATGAAAGAGCTAGGGGAGGTGCATTCTGGGCAGAGGGAACCGCAAGTGCAAAGGCCCTGGGGTTAGATCATGCCTGGTATGTTGGAGGAAGGCCCTGTGGCTGGCGTTGAGTGAGCAAGGGAGAGAGAACTGGAGAGATGAGGCCAGAAAGGCAATGGGGCCAGATGAGGCAGGGACCTGTGGCCCTCGAAAAGACTTTGGCTTGTGCTCTGAGATGGAGCCACGGAGGGTTTGAAGCAGAGGGACAGGATCTGACCTAAGATCCACCTGGATCTAACAGGCTCCCTTTGGCTACGTGTGGAGAACGGACGGTGAGGAGTGAAGGTGGGAGCAGTGAGACCGGCGGGCGGTGCTGTGAATCCAGGTGTGGAGGCAGAGGGGGAGACCCAGTTGGGCTCCGGATGTATTTTGAAGGTAGAGCTGATAGGACTTCCTGACCAATTATTGGATGTGGGGAAAGAGAATCCAGTGAGTGACCCCCAGGTTTGGGCCTGAGCGCCTGGAAGGATGAAGCTGCCATTTCCTGAGAGTGGGTGGACCCAGTGCCAGGTCTGTCTTCTGCCCTCTCCCCGAAAGCCCCGGCTGACCCCCACCCCAGCTTCTCTCAGGTCAGGGCAATGGAGGGAGAGAGCGAGGAGTTGGCCCCACCCAGGCCTCCGGGCAGGAAAGGGGCACCCAGGGCCTGGCCACAGGATGACACAACACTTAATAATTTCTCCGCTGAGTTTTGCAATGGGCACCCTTTATCGACTGGTGAAGGGAGTGGGATTTTGCAACCTCCCCAACGAGTGAGCGTGGCTGATGCCAAGCCAGAGGCATATCAGGCCAGGCCACAGTCATCTTCTTGACCCATAGGGTTGAGTCCCAAACAGGCCATCCAGGCCTGAGCTGGCAGGGTGGCACAGAGGGCCGGGAGTGGGCACTGGCCTCAGAGCTCACTGGGTTCAAATCTCAGCTCCTTCCCTTGGCTGGTGACCTTGGGCAAGTCACTTCCCCTCTCTGGACTTCAGCTCCTCCTCAGAAGAAAGGAGAGCGATTAAAGGGATTTTTTTTTAAATTACTTTAAAATTGTTACTCAACACACTATTTCATGTCTATTGAGCACTTACTGTGTACCTGGTCCTGTGCTGAGCACTTTCTGTACATCATCTCACTTAATCCCCATGTCGGCCTTGAAACTGTTATGTTCCTATCGTACAAATGGGGAACCTGAGGCTCAGTGAGAGGCAGTGACTGCCCAGGTCACCCAGCCTGCAGGTGGGGAGCAGGGACCCAGGCCTGTCTGACTGCACACCCCAGCTCCGTGGGGAGGAAATCACTGTGGCTCCCTGGGGAGGCCTCCTCTCCGTCAGTGGGAATTACAAGCGAACTGGAATGAAGCAGCTCCTCCCATCGGTTGCTGTCAGGCACTTGGGGAGCCCTCTGAACACGGTGGCCATTTTATTACTATTCCCAGAACTGTTGTTACTGGACAGACTAAGATACCCCCCTCCCTCCTCCCTGCCCCACCCAGCCCTGTGGGGCACAGACAGGACACAGGATTTAGAATCGCACCCCCAGAGCCCACACCCCTCCTGCCTTCCTGCTGTGGCCCTGGGCAGGTCTCCCCGTCCTCTGGGGTGTCGATTCCCACCACCTCTCTGGCCATTTACAGGCCAAAAGAAGATCCTGGGCCAAGGATAATCCCAGGGAGTTAGGAGCCTCGGGACGGTCCTGAGAAGGAGGGCCCTTTCCTCACCTGGCTGAGGAGGACGGCCAGGCTCAGGCTGGACAATGACACCCACAACATCGTTGCTCCCACCACCACACGGCCTCTGACTGCTCAAGGCACCGATGCCAAAGCCTTCCTGGCAAAGTCGCTCCCTCTGTCTCTCTCCCTGCCTCTCTCTTTCCCTCTGTCTCTCTCCCTGCCTCTCTCTTTCCCTCTGTCTCTCTCCCTGCCTCTCTCTTTCCCTCTGTCTCTCCCCCTGCCTCTCTCTTTCCCTCTGTCTCTCTCCCTGTCTCTCTCTTTCCCTCTGTCTCTCTCCCTGCCTCTCTCTTTCCCTCTGTCTCTCCCCCTGCCTCTCTCTTTCCCTCTGTCTCTCCCCCTGCCTCTCTCTTTCCCTCTGTCTCTCCCCCTGCCTCTCTCTTTCCCTCTGTCTCTCTCCCTGCCTCTCTCTTTCCCTCTGGCTCTCTCCCTGCCTCTCTCTTTCCCTCTGTCTCTCTCCCTGCCTCTCTCTTTCCCTCTGTCTCTCAGATCAACTCTGGAAGTGTGTCTCTTTGTCTCTGTCATGTGTCTGTCTCTCCCTCAATGCCTGTCTCTCCTTCGGTGTCTCTCCATCGTGTCTCTCTACCTCTCCCGCCCCCGTTGTCTCTGGCCCAGGCTGCCTCTTCCCTGCACTCTCACCCTCTGGGCCCGCCCACCTCTTCTCCATTCCTGGCTCTATAAATATTTGCTGAGGTGAAGGTGTCTGGCCACCTAATTTACTTGAAACCCTCACCCAGCCCCACCTCCCCTCTCACAGCCACCACCCAAGGGCTCTCCAGGGATGAAGGGCAGGTGGGGGATCCACAGCCTCAGGGATGCTGAAAATGCCCCCGTTCGGGGGTCCACAGCTCATGGCCAGACTGGCCCCATCTGGATTCCCTCTTATTGGGCAAGGGCAGACCCGGGGCAAATGCTGATTGGCCCAAGTCAAACATGGCCCTTTCCCTTCCCTTGCAGTGATTGGCTGAGGCTACGTAGACCTGGAATGCATCTGTGGCCAGTGAGATGGGGAAGTCTGCCAAGGGACTTCTGGGAACAGCTTCTTCATTCTTCAGAGAACACGTGAAGGCCTTTTCCTGCCTTGGCCATGGCTATGTGAGGAGGAGACGGCAGGAGTTTGGCACCATCGTGGAACTATGAGGCGCTGGGCTGGGAGGAGATGGGAAGAACCTGGAGTCGTAATGATGCCCAGGCCCCCCCCCCCCCACCCCGTCCCCACCACCACCACCACCCTCTAACTGACCAGGACATTATTCATTCAGACGTTCGACATTTATTGAGCGCCTTCTGGGTGCCAAGCCCTGTGATGGGCACTGGGGATGCAGCAGGGAACGGCGTCAACATGGTTCTTGGCTTACGTTCTAGGGCAGGGGACAGACCTCAAGCGAATAATCATCTGGGTGAGTGTGAAACATGCCAGAATGAGGGCTGGGAGGAGAGGGCCATAGAGATAAGGCCAGAAAGGGGGATCCCGGAAGGTTTCCCTGTGATTTATCTGAAGTCAGGTTGCCCAGAAACAAAGCCCGAAAAGAGACTGGAATGCATGTGATTCACTGAGGAATGCTTTCGGGAGAAGAGAAGAGACTGAAGCTGGAAAGGGCCTGGCAGAGAGCTCTGCGAGGATGTGGTCTCCGCTGACGTCCAGCCTCGGCCCGGTCCCATGGGAGGCCCTGGAACATGAACTGCCCTGCAGAGTGGATCCCACCTTGAACTGGGAGGGCTGAGCTGTGTTCCCCAGTTTAATCAGTTATTGGCTGCGTCTGCCTCTGATGTTTGGGATTGAATTGACCTCTCAGATGAGGCAGCTCCTGTTGGAGGAGTCAGATCTCCAGAAAGAAGGTCCAGCTAGGACCCAGTGTAAGGGAATCTGGGTGGGTCACCACAGACCCACGCCAGGAGGCTCCCCTGATCTGAGATCTGGGCACTGAGTAGGTGAAGAGGAGAGAGGAAAGCATTCCAGCAGAGGAAGCAGCATGTGCAAAGGCCCGGGGGCAGTCAGGAGCCAGATGCACTGAAAGGAGACCAAGATGGCTCTAGCAGAGTGAATATGTGAGTGGCAAGAGATTACGAGAGAGGGGCCAGCCTTCACCTGGCACATGCAGGTCATGATCAGGAAGTTCATCTTTATTCCGAGGGCAGTGGAAGTCATGGGAGACTGCTGACCTAAGGAGGATGGTGATTCAGTTTACGTTTTTAAGGCTCCATCCAGCAGCCTGTGGAGAATAAACTGAAACTGGGAGCAGGAGGCCACGTGGAGGCTGTTGTAATCATTCAGGTGAATCAGTCCACTGAATGGTGGTGGGAGTGGGGAGCATGAAGAGGTGAGGACAGGGTGGGCAAGACCTTAGGAAGCAGTAATAATGGTAGTTATTGATCACGTCCCATGATCAGACACCGTACCAAGCACCTTACAAAGAGTATCTCATTTAAGCACATCCCTGTTAAGGAGAAACTCACTATCCCTGCTTCACAATGAGGAAACTGAGGCATGGTGGGATCAATGCCTAGAAGAGGCTCATACCCTCACTTGCCAGCACTTCCTGCCCCCCCCCCTCAGCGGGCCCCCAAATAACTCTAAACCTCAGGCATTCAAGGTACCTTGGGGCAGGTCAGTCACCCTGGACGCCCCCAACCGCCAGTTGGAGACACGTGGGAATCCCATCATGGGTAGCCAATTTCTTCCGCCTTGAGAAGCTGTTGTTATTATGACATTTAAGGTCTCCCAGCCATGGACCCCATTTCCACCCAGTTCCTTGCTCTCTCCTATGGGGTGGGGGCCTCACCCTCTGTGATCCAGCAACCCACAGAGTGGTAGGGACTCCCCGAGGCCACCCAGCATGTCCCTGGTGCAGGTGCCTGAGAGGTGGGGGGGAGGGCTGTTAGCTGTTATCTGTGGCCGGAGGCAAGAGGCCTGACACCTGGTGCCTCTGATAAGGAGGCCTGTGGTCCTAGCCCGGTGAGGACCAGCAGGCCATGCCCAGCCAGGAGATAATTGAGACCAGATTCTGGCCAGTGATTCATTACAACATCACAGCCAGGAGTCTGAAGACTCAGAAGCCAGATCTTCTGGGGCTGGGGCTGGGGGAGGGGTAGGCATGGTAGAGGGAGACCCAGGGGTCAGTAGGATCCCTTCCTAGGAGAAATCCACACAGAAAAAAAAAAATATCCCGGCTGCTTCTTGATGGTCACTGGCTGCTCATGGAGCACCTGCTGTGTGTCAGGGCCTATGGGACACAAGGGTGGCCAAGGAGACATTGGTGCCTGAACTCGGGGAGCTGACACTTGGATGAAGGAGGCAGGCATCCAATATGGAATCCCATTAAGAGAATGGAGCGTGCCAACCGCTGGGAAGGGGAGTTGCAGGGGCCTGCATGGGTATGTACCAGGAAGGCCTCCCCAAGGAGGAGGCTTTGAGCTGAGGCCTAAGGGTTGCATAGTGGAGAGTTCTGGGAGGAGATGGAGGGAGAGGGTACTAGGAGGGGATACAGCATGTGCAAAGGTCCTGAGGTGGGCCAAATGTGGAATGTTTGAGGGTAAGACGGTAGAAAGGGAGGGCCAGAGTGATAAGACAGGAGCAAGAGCAGATCAGCAGGCACCCCTAGACCAAGGTGAGGAGCTCCGATTTTACCTAACAGACCATGTCAAGCCATGGAAGGCTTTAGGTGGGGGTTGGGTTAGGCATGATCGGCCGGGAGTCTAGTGAGTCTGCTCTCCAGGAAGGTCTATAGGGGCCTGATTAACTGTAGGTTCTAAGACCCAAGGATCCAGGGCTCCTGGGTCTCCCCCCTTTTCAATATTCAGGACTCTAGTAGCCAGAGGCTGAGAGGCCCGGCTGGGTCAGTCCCAGGTCCCATGGGCCCCTGGCTGCCCACCCCCACCTGGACCTCCTAGGGAACATTCCAGGCAGCGATTGTCTCTGTTCTGAGTACTAATTAGCCTGGTTTCACCTCAGGCATCCCAGCTCTGCTCGGAGGGGGCCCCTGGGAGGAAGCCTCTGGGTACAAGGTCCCAAGGGAGGGCTGGAGGGACAAGAACTAAGGGGCCCTGAGTGGGTTCCAAGGACCACTCAGAACTGCAGCTGCAGCCCAGAGGTGTGGCACACGCCCTGCTGGGGATGCCTCCAGCGCCCCCATCCCACAACCCCCTCCTTCAGCACTCATGTACCTTGGCCAGCCCCAGGCACCTGGCCGAGCAAGCCCAGCCCCCACCCCCCCTGGGAGCTCAGTCTCCTTCCTCCTCACTCTGGTTCTTTGCCTCTCTAGGCCTGAGTCTGGCTACTTGTGTGTGTTTGTGTGTCTTTCTCTCTCTCTCTCTCTCTCCCCCCCCTCCCTGTCTCCTTGCCCCCCCCCCAACTCCTTGGCTCAATGCCAGCCAGTCTCCCCTTCCCCAGGTCTCCAGCCTGAAGTGGGGGGCAGGGAAGAAGGGCAATGCTCTTCTGGCCCCAGTCCCTCCGGGGCCCAGAGCAGCTGTGAGCATCCTGAACAGCCTCCAGGTAGCGGGGTGAAGATGGCACCTGCACAAGCTGCTCCAACCCTGCCGGTTTTTCCAGCTCAGGCCCACCCTGAACTGGGCCGCCCCCTGCCCGGGGACCACCGTCCCTGGGCCAAGCGGGGCTGCTGGAAGGTGAGGCCTGACCAGGAGGATCCTGAGAAACAAGCCAGAGCAGAATCAGCCTGCCCTCCACACCGCCCAGGCCCAAGCTGGAAACTTCATGGCCCCATTTACTAGTACACAGGGGGAAACTGAGGCTCAGAGAGGGCTCAGGGTCACATAGCAAATTAGAATCAAAATTCAAACCCAAGACTCAGGGAGCGCTGCAGACATAACCAAGGGTCTCCCTCCTGCTCCCGGGTTCCTTCCCTAGAGGCCACTGTGGTCCCAGCTCCCTGCGGTCCTTCCAGAATTGCTGCGCAGATCCGAATGTCTCCTCTTGTAGGAACATTTTAACACACGCGGTGAAAGAACGGGCCTTGTCCTGCACCTGCTCTTTCCACTTAGCCGTATCTTGAAGATCTTTCCTTATCAGAGCGTTCTTCCTTATTTCTAATACCTGCTGGGCCCTCCCCTTCGTGGACCAGCCTCAAGGTACTTAATCAGCCCCACCACAGGACATGCGAGTTGTTTCCAGTCACGTGTGTGTGTGTGTGTGTGTGTGTGTGTGTGCGCGCATGTTACATCAACCCCAGCCCCCGAGCACACCAGCTCGCATGCACACGTGGCAGCTGACCTGCGGGATCCAGCTGCCCTGGAAGGGGGCAGTGAGTCCCCAAAGATGAGCTCAGAGCCCTAGGGTGGAGCTTGTTAAAGCTGCAGGTCTCTGGGCCTGTTTCAAAGCACCTGAAGGACAAGCTTGGGTGAAGGAACCCTCAAATTTGCATTTTTAGCGAACACCCCAGAGAGGAGGGACTCATGGGTGGGGGTGGGGCAAAATCATGGACTGTCCAGCTGGGTTTTCAAGTTGTGTCCCCAGCTCACAGGGCTCCTGGGGGATACCCTGCCCCCCACCTCAGCAGCTCCTTTTTGTTCCATTCATATGGTGAGGCTCTGGAAAAATTGAGGGGGGGCGGGTGGTGAAAAGGGTTCTACAGTGAAAAGCAATAGTGAAGCTGAAAAAGCAATAGTTGGGGAAACCGAGGCAAAAAGAGGCAAATGAATAAGCCCAAGACTCCACAGGCCTTGGTGTTAATATGTAACAAGGCTGAACTTGAACCCAGGATTCCTAACTCTTGGGCCAGGAGTCTTTATTGTATTCCACTCCACCCTGGTCCAGTCTCCTGTCAGCTAGCCATCACTCATCCATTCACCTCACCCAATAATCTGCCCACCCACCCATCCCTCCTCCACCTGTTCACTGCTCACACCATCGCCCAGCTGAACCTTAGCCATTCAAGGCCATCCATCCATCTGCCCATCCATCCCTCTGTCTATAGACACATAATTCATCCAACCACCCATCCTCCATCCTCCCTCCAGGATTCAGAGCACCTACTATGTGCCAGATGCCATTCTAAGTGCTGGGAACACAGCAGACCTGTTCCCACCTCAGGAGCTCAGTTCCTATGGGAGAAACTAACCACAGACAGATACACACGAGCAGCCCCCAAAACTGGGTTCCCAGCTGTGAGCCAGGGAAGGCCTCCTTGGTGAGGACCCTCTCCTCTGAGAATCAGGCAATGAGTAGGCATGAGCCTGGTAAAAACGGAAGGGAAAGGCATTCGCTGAGAAGGGAACAGCATGGGCAAACAGTGGAAGGAGGAATAGCAAGTTGGAGGATGAGGGAAAGTCGGGGAGAAAGGACAGGTGGGAAGCTGGGAAGCTCTACTTGGACCGTCCCACCTCCTGCCTCTCTCCTCAGGAGGACCAGCCCTGGCCTGCCCTCCTGGTCGGAACACTGTCTCCCTGGCCCCACCCCAGTTCCCAGCTCCTGCCAGCCCTGGCCTGCTGCCTCCTCCCACTCACCCGCGGATCCTGCCTCACTGCACGAGGGTCTTCCCTCCCCGCCCCCGGCTCAAGGGGGTACCAAACCCTCCATGGGGGGAGGCTGGGGTAGATGGGTCCCCTCGGGCATCACCAGCCCACCAGGAACCCCATTAAAACTTAGCAAATCGCTCCACCCAAAGCCTCCACATCCCTCTGCAGTAACACCATGCTGTTTATTGAGTGCCTAGTCTGCACCCTGAGCTCAGCGCTTTCCACCAGCTCTTTCCTTTTGCTCTCTCCTCTGCCTGAAGGCCACCCCACCCCATAACCCCGGGAGGGTGAAGTCAAATCAAATCCCTTGTCTGCTGACAGCCTCACCTACCCACTACCACACACGCACCGCCATCCTCCTCTCCCTCCTAACCGCCCCCCCCCCCGACTCACACAGTCCCCACATGCCTCCTGCTGCTCCTCGAACATAGAAAGCACCATCCCACCTCAGGGCCTTTGCACTTACTGTTTCCTCTGTCCCCAGACATCCCCATGGTTCTCCACCTTCCCTCTAACATCACCTTCTCTCGTTGAAGCCTTTCCTGACCTCTGTAGCTAAATGCAACATCGCACCACACACACACACACACACACACACACACACACACACACACACACCAGCACTCCTCTCCTTCCTCTTCTTTCTTCTTCTCCACAGCACTTGACATCTGACCAACTGTACCGCCCACCATGAGTGTAAGCTTCATGAAGACTGGGCTTGGGGCTGTCCTTCAGCTGTATTCCCGGGCACAGCCTGGCACCTGGTCGGTGCTCAGTGACGTTCCTGGAGCACATCTTTGAGTGTCTTCTGTCTGCCAGGCGCAGCGCCTTGGATACAGCAGAGAACAACATGGAAACAGTGTGGACAGCCCTGGGTCCAGCACCTCATACAGCCACTTCCTGGTGGTGGGACCTCAGACAAGTGCAGGAGGCCTGAGGAGCAGTGCCACCCCTGGGCTCGTGCCAAGGACCCTGTGACACCCACCGTTTCTCCTCCAGGAAATGCTGGGCCAGTTACTGTCCATACCATATGGTTCTACTTCTACAGGTTTCACAAGCAACTCCGACTCACTGAAACCCACCTCAACGGAGTCCTCGATCACCCAGGGCTGAGTTTTGCTGCTGTCTGTTTGTTTATTCCTTTTGCTTCCATTAGTTCATGTGCCAGCCATTTATCTACTGGACACCACGCATGTGGCTATTGTGGAGTATCGTGGATACCCATTACAGAGAGGACTGATACCCAGGGACTCAGAAACAAGGAGAGAGATGGGCCTGGAAATGGGCGGGGGTGAAGGAGGCCACGAAAAGGCATGCTCATGAGGGGACACTGGGTGGGTGGGATTGGTGGAAATGTGTCCACTCTTCTGGACCCAGGTTAGACTTCCATAAAAAGTTTACATTTTAAAAAGTGTAACAGAAAGAAAATAAAGGAAGGAAAAAACACACGGGCGCACAGATGAAAGTAATGCGTACTCAAAGGCCTGGAAGCTCTAACCCCAGGATCATAAAACCACCCTGGGCAGGTGAGGAAGGGGCCGCCCTGGGCGAGCGGTCCCAGACCGGCTTCAGCCTGATGGGAAATGTTTTCGTGTCTGAAGAGAGGATTCATGTCTGACTGACATTATTTTAAATCAAAATTTAACTGCAAAAAAAAAAAAAGTCAAAAAGACGGGCCAACCAGGGAACCACAGAGCACGTTGTATTTATTGAGCACCTACGATGGGCTCCATGGGCCCACAAGTCCTTCTCTTCCCAAGTGTCCTCTTGGCTCGGCCGCTGGCGGGAGCCGGGCGCCAGAAAACCGAGGTTCCTCTCTCGTCGCCCTGTGGTCTCGCACAAAGAACACTTCTTCCCACTTCCCAGGTGAGGAAACCGAGGCCAGCGAGGTTAGGGATGGGGACACCTACGCTCAAAGACTGTTCCACAACTCAGGGGGGAGTGCCTGGCCACCTCGCCAGATGCCGCAGCCCTGCCCAGGACCAGCCCTCCTTCTGAAACGATTAAGAGTTTCAATACGAGCCGAGGCCGGTTTGGCTCAGTGGCTAGAGCGTCGGCCTGTGAACTCAGGGGTCCCAGGTTCGATTCCGGTCAAGGGCATGTACCTTGGTTGCGGGCACATCCCCAGTAGGGGGTGTGCAGGAGGCAGCTGATCGATGTTTCTCTCTCATCGATGTTTCTAACTCTCTATCCCTCTCCCTTCCTCTCTGAAATCAATAAAAAAATAAAAATAAATTTAAAAAAAGAGTTTCAATACGAACAGGCAGAGCATTAAACCAAGCGCCGGCCCTCTGAGCAAGGGCGCTATGCAACTGCCCAGGAAGGCCGCCCAGTCTTGCCTTAGCCTCCCAAGAACTTTTTCAAAACCCAGAGTGGAAATTAAGAAGTTTTCTGAGTAACCTTCCGAGAGTCCGAAAAGCTCCTTGTTCTGAAACTTTCTGTTCCGCGGCAGCTGTCTTAACGAGCCGGTGTTTGCGTGGCCCACGGACAAGTGGAGCTCCGATTCCCACCAGCAGAGAGAATAACAGCAGCAGCAACTACCGTTACCGAGTATTGGTCTGTGCGGGCATGGTGCAGAGTTTTGCATATATTTAACTCTTCCACTCTGCTCATCGATGCTATTGGGTAGGTGTTCTCATGGGCAGGTCCTGGAAGTGGAAACTGAGGCACAGAAAGGGGAGCCACAGGTCACGTAGCCAGTTGGGGGCACAGCTGGCATCTGCACCCAAACCTGTGGGTCCCTAGAGCCCACGTGCTGGCCCAGGAAGGAAGGCAAAGGCCAGCAGGAGGCGAGCAAGGTTGGCAGGGCCACCTCGGCCAGGGAGCGGCCGGGCAGTGAGCTCGGTGCATGTGAGCTGCCGGCTGGGCCGCCCTCTGTCCCACTGCCTCCCCTCCTAGTTGGAGCCGCCAACTCTGAGCCGAGATGGTCTTTGCCAGGTGGTGGTTTCGCCATCCCTCGCCAGGCCCTGGGGAGCCTAACAGGGCTGTCAGCACAGTGAGTCCGAGCCAGAGTACTGGGTAAGGAGCACACTCGGGGTCACCACCCAGACCCACATTCACATCCTGCCGCTGCCACGCACCGGCTGTGTGACCTCGGGCAAGGGAACCCCTCTCTCTGAGCTCTGTGCGCTTTGGGTTTCTCCTTCTGAACCGCAGGTGCGAGGGCTGATTGTCCAACTCCTCGATCCACGTCATGTGGCCATCACTGTCCATGCAACGCTCCTCTGGTCCTATTTACGTTTTCTCTTCAATCCCACTCCCCCCCCCCCCCGCCCCGCCCACCTCCTTCCCTTAGGTGTGATGTGTATCTTCAGTTCGTTTTCTTTTACTTTGATTTTGACTTTAACTTACGGACAGTGAGGTTCAAAAAGGGAACTTACCGCCATGAATTTTCGTCCCAATGAATGCTTACATACGGATGAATTCATGTGACCACCTCCCAGGTCAAGACACAAACTTCTGCAGCTGCCAGAAGGCTCCCCGATGCCCCTTCCCGGGCACTAACACCTCTACCCACCAAAGGAACCACTATGGCGACTTCTAGACTCGTCTGATCTGTTCCCGAAGTCCGTATCAGGCATCACACTGGTCTTGTGAGTCTGGCTTCTCTCCCTCCGCACACTGCTGTTCCGGGGCGTCCATGGTGTGCATGAATCAATAGCTTGCTCCATGTTATTGCTGACTGGTACTCCGTTTATAGACGTATTACAATTTGTTGATCTTCTCACTTGCTGAAAGCCATCTGGGTGGTTTCCAATTTGGCTGTTATAAATAAAACTGCTGCAAATATGCTTACAGGTCTTTTTGTGGACATATATCTTCATTTAGCTTCGGTATTTTGAAGGCAGATGCTTTGATTTCTTTTTAAATGTATTTTGGTATAACTCTAGAACTTACAGAAAAATTACAAGACTTACAAGGGACTTCAGATGGCCTTTGCCCAGATTGTTGTATTTTCTCCTACTTCCTTCATCACTTTCCCTCTATTTATATTCTCTCTTGTACCAAATTGAGAGTCAATTGTAGACATAGTGTCCTTTGACCCCTGAACCCTGCATTATGGATCTCCTGATCCCTGTCACACACACACACGCACGCGCACGCACACACACACACACACACCACAGTTTTCTCAAATTCAGTACACTTGTCATCCATAAGCATTCATCGAATCCACACGCCATGTTCACCATTCCATGCTTGTCCCTATAAAGGTCTTACTGCTTTTTCCTGGTCCAGGGTCACACCTAGCTTCCTCCTATTGTATGTAGGTTCTTTCAACAGCTCCTCGGTCTCTCCGTGACATTCTTGTCCTTGACACTTCGGAGAATGGCAGGCCAGCTATTCTGTCACGTGCCCCTCACTTGGGATTTGTCTGATGTTTCCTCCTGGTTACATTCAGGTCATGCATCTTTGCAGGGATAGAACAGAAGTGATACTGTGTTCGTCCTGTGTGTCCTGTCAGGCGGCACACCATTATGATGTGTCCCATCGCTGGAAAATGGGGATCATAAGAGCCCCTGCCTCCCAGAGCTGTTACGGGGATCACAGGAGACACCGCCCAAAGCCTGCCTTTGTCGTTATTGTCTCTTCTGCGGTCAGAGGGAGGGCCTGGCACCAAGTGGAAGAGGAGGCGAGGGCCGTGCCCACCCACACCTGTGTCCTGGCCCAGTCCTGGCCCCGCCTCTTAGACCTGCAACCAGGATGGAAGGAACACACCGGAGTGAGGATTCCAGTCAGATCAGCTGGAGAGCCTTGATGCCGGCTCCTCCTGATCCCGAGTGACGGGAGCCTGAGCCCTGAGAGCGCAGAGGGGTTTCCCAGCATCACACAGCCAGCCATTCGGCCTGCGGGGCTCAGTCGGGGGGCTCAGTCAGGTGGCTGTTTTCACCTGATGGGGAGACTTGCAGTGTCTGGAGACGTTTTTGGTTGTCATAACTGGGGTGGGGGCACTCCTGGCATCTAGCGGGTGGAAGTCATGCAATGCACAAGACAACCTCCCACAGAAGGGATGATGCTGCCCCAATGCCAGTAGTGCCGAGGTTGAGAAGCCCTGGTCCACACAGCAGGCAGCAGGTGAGTCCCTGGCCAACTCACGCTGCCCATTTCCTCCCAGGGCCCAACTGGCTGCAAAGAAAAGGTGGTTCAGACCCTTCGACAGTGTTCAGGCTTAGGAAGGGGCGTCCCCATTGCTGCCTGAGCCAGTCTTTTTCTGAGTCCACAAGGGTTCAAATCAGCACTGCTGGAGAGGATCTGAGGATGTTCCTACCTCTGAAGAGCTGGGGGCTGGGGTACAGGGGTGTCAGGGCCCTGGCCTGGAAATGGAGGGGATGGAGATTTTAACCACCTTTGGCAGCCAGAATACTAGGTGGGGCAGTTACACCCCGCGGTCCTATCATCTTTTCTGGGCTCTGACTTTATAGTATCTGAGGTTCTGCTTGCAGGCAGAGAGACGCTAACCCTGACATGGAGCAGATTCTTATTAAATGATATGTTGAAAAAATGAATTGTGATAGTAATTGATATTTACTGCGCATTTACTATGTGTCACGCACTGTTCTAAGCACTATGCATATATCATCTCATTTAATCTCACCACGCCCTATGAGGTAGGAACTATTATTGCCATCCCATTAGGGACACAGAGCCCCTAAGGCAGTGAGCGAGAGGGGCTGACTTGGGGAGGACCAGGGAGCCAGGGAACTTGGGCTGGGGTTGTTATGCCACAAGTAGAGTTGCAACCAGACTTCAGATTCAGTAATGTTTTTATAATTAAATCTTTATTGTTGAAATTGTTACATATGTCCCCGTTTCCCCCCCATTGACCTGTGGGGAAGGTAACTGGGAATGTGCAGGCAGGAGTGGAAGGCAGAGTAAGTTTTCACGATAAACCCTTTCACACTTTTTGAATGTTGAACAATACGCATATATTATGTGTTCACATTAATTGAAAAATGTGAAGACTTGCATAGAGGCCAGAGGGGAGTTGAACTGAGATCATCCACAAGGAAGGTGGCACAATGTGGGGTCCAAAGCAGGGAGAGGAGGCCTGCAGTTGGGGAGGGAGGGAGCTGGGCAACGTGCAGAGACTGGAAATTGGTTACATGTAAGCAATTGGTCAAATAAGTAAATATATTAAGAATAATAGAAGCCAATTTTCTCACTGTCAGATGAGAGAGTACCAAATATAGAAAGAGGTCATTGGAATAAATTGTGTGGTGCTGGATTGGAATTGGAGATATCAACATAAACTTGTAGTTTTCTAAGTAGATGATAGATAGATAGATAGATAGATAGATAGATAGATGATAGATAGATAGATGATAGTCATGAGATGCGGTTACAGAAAGAATACAGATATGAATGTGTATCTATGTATGTGCATACACGCAGTCCTTAGTTCTGCTCACTGAGGGTCTGGGAGCAGTGACAACCCAGCAGCAATGAGCACACTTTGTGCTGAATCCTTGGTTTCTAAACACCATTCTCCACTCGAAGGAGCCAAGGCTCCTTACAGAAATGCCTGATTCCAGGGCTGGGGCAGAGAAAGCACTAGACGAGCGCACAGCACCTATGCCAGAAAGTTAAAGAAGTGCTCGAGAAATGATGGCGACATGCTAAAAGGGCACAGAGCCAGCTCCAAGGGGCTCCCAGTGATCACACATTGGAAAATGTGAGCCTATTAACACTTAGTAACAATGTACTAAAGCCTGCTGAATAAAATAGAAAACCATGAGTCCATACTGATAAGAGTAAATGAACCACTGGAAGTTTGATGAGGAACGGATATTTGTATAGTTCTGAAGTACCACACCTCAAATACCTATTACTGCAAAGCGGGGGTGTGCGGGGGGGCGGGGGGTAGCTTTACAGATGTGAAGTCTGGCAGACATCTCTTCAATCAAGTATCAGATGAGCACCATCATTCTCATCACAAGAAAAACAAGTGTAACTATGTGAGGTCATGGATGTTAACTAAACTTGTTGTGGTAATCATCCTATCTAATAAAGAGGGACTATGCAAATTGACCGTCACATGGTAATGGTCAAGATGGCTGCGCCCACAGCGGAGGCCGGGTTCCCATAACAAGCCTTAACGAGCAATCAGCAGGGACCTGAGGCTGTGCCCCCCAGCCTGGTGAGGCTTTACAGGGGACCTCAGGCCACGCCCCCCACCCAGTGAGGCTTGATGGGGGTGGACCCAGCCGGGTCTGGATCTTGTACAATTTCGAGGCGCATGTGGGTGGGCGAGTTCCCGTGGCGCGCCCCATACTCTGACAGGAGGAAGATTTTCATATACATTTTACTAATTTTCTTTCATCTCTGACACTTCTATTATAGAGAAAGGGCAAATAGCAATAATAAAATCTTTCCTCTAATTAATTCCCTTTTAATACACATGAATTTCGTGCAATGGGTCACTAGTTTAATAATATATACATGTATCAAATCATTATGGTGTACACTTTAATGTGTGTGATGTTATATGCCAATTATATCTCAATAAAGCCATCGACAATGGGACAAAGAGAACAACACAGCCTCACTTCTGTGATTTACCTGCCGAAGATGCATAACCTGAATCTAACCACAAGGAAACAACAGACAAGCCCAAGGTGAGGGACATACTACAAACAGCTGCCTGTCATTCTCAAAAGTGTCAAGGTCATGAACACCAAGGAGAGACCCAGGAGTTGTTCTACATCAAAGGAGACTAAAAAAGACGTGGCAACTAAATGCAATGTGATTCTGAACGAGATCCTCTCACTGGACATTATTAAGGTAATTGGCACTTATTAGAATGTTCATTTCCAGTTTTTGATGGTTATGTTGTGGTTAGATAGAAAATGTCTCTGTATTTCAACGTTTTAGGAAGTAATAGGACAACAGGTCAGCAGTTTATTCTCAAATTATTCAAGAAAATAAAAGAAGTTATTTGGACTTTTTTTGTAACTTTTCTAAAAATGTGAGATCTATTTCTAAATAAAATGTGCTATAGATTGAATGTTTGTGTCCACCAAAATCTATGTATTAAAATAGCCCAATGTGATGGCTTTGGGAGGTGGGGGTCTTTGGAAAGTGGTTAGGTCATGAGGGTGGAGGCCTTGTGAATGGAATTAGTGCCCTTACATAAAGGACCCCAGCCTGGCCAATGTGGTTCAGCGGTTGAGCATCGACCCAGGAACCAAGAGGCCCCCGGTTTGATTCCTGGTCAGGGCACATGCCCCTAGGTTGTGGGGCATACCAGCAGGAAGCCAATCAATTATGTTTCTCTCCCATCAATATTTCTATATATCCTTCTCCGTTCCTCTCTCTAAAAATAATAAATAAATAAATAAATAAACAAACAGGACCCAAATCACTCGTGTGCCCCTTTGCCATGTGGGGACAGAGTGTCTGTGAATCAGGAAGCAGGGCTATAATCTGCCAGCAAGCTGACTTTGGATGCCTCAGAGTCCAGAACGGTGAGGGGTAAATTTCTGTTGTTTCTATAAGCCACCAAGACTATGGTATTCTGTTTGAGCAGACCAAACTGACTAAGATAGAGAGTTTATTTTAAACAGAAAAAAAAGTAAGAAACTGAATAACATCTAGTGTTGAGTACCATGAACAGGAATTAAAACACATACTCATAGCATTTCCTATGAGTCAGCAAGGCGCTCCCAAAATATGCCGAACTGAAATATGTACATATGTTCACCAAAAGACATGCATTCTAGAATGTTCATCACAGCCCAATTCTGAAGAGCTAAAAGCTGGAAACAACCCACATGTCCCTCAGCAAGGAAATATACAGGTGGGCGAAAGTAGGTTTACTGCTGTTCATATGGAAAATAAAACAATAATTAATAAAGAATAGTTTAAGAGTAAACTCTGTTTCGCATACTCACAGCTGTAGAGCTACTTTTGTCCACCCCTGGACTGTGTCCGTCCAGGCAATGAAATTCTATTCGGTAACAAAAAAGCAACAAGCCCTGATAGGTACACGCAACAACTTGAGTAGATGTTACAGTAACAATATTGAATAAAAGAAGTCAGATATAAGAGAACACATAGTGTCATTCCACTTATAGTTACAGAAATAGGCCAAATACGTGTTTGCTGTTGGAAATCAGGGTAACGATCGCCCTTAGGTGGGGGCGGTGACTGGGAGGGGCGGGAAGGGCTTCGGGGGAGCTGGCGTGGTCTGCCTCTGAGCCTGGATTCAGGTTACATGAGGGGTTCCAGGCAGGGAACATTCACGAGCTGTGTGCCTGTGTTGTGTGCGCTTCCCTGCGTGTGTACATTTCACTAAGAAGAAAAGACATAAAATAAGGGATGATGCCCACTTTGGGGGGGGGGGTGCTGTGAGGAGTGGTGGGATAGATGCAGGGAACTGGAACAAAGGAGGAAAATAAAGCAAAGGGCAATGCAAGGGCTGCTGGCAAGTAGAATTAGCTAAATGCTCTGCACCTGAGTTTCAAGGCCAAAGGAGTGACAGGATCCCGTGATCTGCGTGTCCCTCACCAACACCCAAGAGGGTCAGCAAGGCAAACTGGATGACAGGCCCCAGTTAGCATGAGAGGACAAAGGCCTGGCTTGAGGGTGGCACCCATACCCCAGGTGGACCAAGCCTGCCCCAGTCCTCTCCCCTCCACAGCTTGCTGACCCCCACCCACCAGTTTCTCTGAAGAGCCCTCCTCCTCCCTAGCCACCTCGGGCCCCTCTAGGGCTCCAGGGCTGGGGCCTGAGAGGCAGGGATCTGGTGACAGCTATAAAAGTAAAAGCTCTCCTGCCCAGCTCCCTGGCCTACCGACTCACCTCGCAGAGATCCCAGCTGGGCTGGCCCCAGGCAGGCTGGCAAAGGGCTCCGTGGAGCAGCTGGTGGCAGCAGCAGCATGGGGCAGAGGGGTCATTCAGGGTGGTGCGGTATCTGGTCCCAGTGTAGCTGCCATCACACTCGGTGAGCTGCAGCAGGGGCTGGCCCTCTCCGTCTCCAAGCTGAGGGCCTCCTTGGCGGATCTCATATGGAGGATGGGGAGCAGGATTTGAACTCACAAGAGTTATCAGAAGTGCCCGGCTGGCATGGCTTAGGGGTTGAGTGTCGACCTATGAACCAGAGGGTCACAGTTCCGATTCCCAGACATGTGGGCTCGATCCCCAGTGTGGGGCATGCAGGAGGCAGCTGATCAATGACTCTCTCTCATTGTTGATGTTTCTCTCTCTCTCTCCCTCTCCCTTCCTCTCTGAAATCAATAAAAAATTATTTTTTTTAAAAAGTTATCAGAAGAGATTCTGTCCACCCCAAGGGCCTGGCTCATGCCTGCCCTGATGCACACTGAGATTTCAGAGTCTCAGGGGAGACAGGTACCTGAAGACGCGCAGAACAGTTTAGGGGCAGATGTCCTTGTGCATTACTTCTGCGATTAAAATGAATTAAAAGAAACGCTTCCACCACATCTGATGCAAATTATTCTTCCGAACCAAAGTGCAAGCCCTTTGTTTTGTGTTTATGTGTAACAGTGTCAGTAGAACATCCGCAGACAAGGAAGCACTGGGGCACCACTAGGAAATGCGGGAACCAAAACAGCTCGTACAAGTCGATTCTGTTTTGGCAAATGTATCAGAAATAGATTCAGCTGCCAGTAATACGAAGACAAAATGACAGAGACCTCAATAAGCAGAGATTTATTTTTGTATCAGGTAAACAAGGCCAGAGCAAGGCAGGCAAGGACCTGTGTGGCTGGCTGCTCCACCACCATCAAGAACCGACGAGCCACCCTAGCCGGTTTGGCTCAGTGGATAGAGCATCGGCCTGTGGACCAAAGGGTCCTGGGTTCGATTCCGGTCAAGGGCACGTACTTGATTGCAGGCTCTTCCCCGGGCCCCGGTCAGGGCTCGTGCAGGAGGCAACCAATCGATGTGTTTCTCTCACATCAAGTTTCTCTCTGTCTTTCCCTCTCCCTTCCACTCTCCCTAAAAATCAACAGAAAAATACCCTCCAGTGAGGATTAAAAAAAAAAAGAAGCCAAGAGCCTTTTATCTTCTGGTTTCACCACCTTCACGACGTGACTCCTGTGCGTCAGTGTCTGCCTCATGATTCAAGATGGCCCTGAAGCTCTGGCCATCACATCTGAGTTCCAGGGAGGACGGAGAAAAAAGCAACGGAGGAAAAGGGGATTGCAGAGGAGAGCGGGAAAAGGGAATGTCTCTCATAGCTGAGTCAGGCCCCTTTAAAGAACTTCCCTGGACACCTCACCTATAGCTTCTATTTATACCTCATTGGTCATCTCTAGCTGCAAGAGAAGCTGGAAAATGTAGTCTTTACGAGGGTACTTACCCCAGTAATACAGGGGTGCTATTGCTAAGGAAGAAGCAGATGAGTATCAAATAGGAACATTAGCTATAATGAAATAAAATACACATGGCATGAAAATTCTAGAAGGAAATACAACTGCCACATACACAGTGTCTCTCTCTAACCATCCTGTGTGAATTAACCTGTCAAAGCTTTACAAAACTCTGGGAGAAATTTTATTCTCTTCTTGTTACAGATGGGGAAACTGAGGCACGGCAAGATACAGTCACCTGTCCCAAATCAGAACTAGCCAGATTGTAGCATCTGGGCTCTCGACCCACCAAAGTAGTAATGATGTTATTAATAATGATGAAACATGTTACAATGACTAACTCATTTAATCCTCACAGCAATCCTATGAGGCAGTCACTATTCCATTGTATAAATAAGGAAATTGAGGCACAGAGAGGTGAAGTGACTTGCCCAAGGCCACACAGCAAGTGTTAGCAGGGTTTATTTCTGGATAGTGGAATTATAGGTGCTTTTTATGTCCTTCTTTTTTGATACTCTGCATTCTCCAAACCTCCCGCCACAATCGTGCATTACTTAGGAAATCAAATAAAAACTGCCTCCTACCTGCCCCCACCCCACACTGCCTACCACTCCCACCCCAGAGGCCTCAGAGAGGCCTGGCCCTGCCTCCCTCTCCAGCCTCCTCTCTCTCCCTCCTCGGTGCCCTCTCCCCTGCAGTCACGCTTCCCAAAGAACTCTCCCTCTCTTGGCTCCCAGCCTTTGCTCCTCGGGTACCCGCCTCCTGGCATGCCCTTCCCCTCATTCCTGCCTGGTGAACAGCTCCTCGTGGCTCCAGGCCCTGGGTCAGAGGCTCCTCACCCACAAGGTCCCCTGGGCCCAGGCAGGGGGCCTCCCTGTGCCCTTCACCCACTGCACTCTGCCTCCTCCAGAGACCAGGCGGCCTGTTTTGTCCCATCAACAAACTTGTCAAGGGCTCTCTGGGTGCCAGGCCTTGGCATGAACACCTAGTCATTCATCCTCAAAACAACCTCTCTCCGCCTCACCCTGGCCTCTGCAGCCCCCGCACGAAGGCCCCTGCACCCTCTGTCCTCCGCTCCTCCCTCCACCCTGGCTGCCTCTGCTCTGTCCTCACTGAGCTCCGTCCTGTCTCAGGGCCTCTGCACCTGCGGCTCCTTCTGCCCAGAATGCTCTCCAAATACCCTTCCCAGCCGCCCGCTGCCACTCCCCCCGAGGCCTGTATCACAATCTAAAATCAACCTGCAATGCACTGCTTGTGCGTCTTCGGCCAGAATGTCAGCTCCAGGGGCACGAGGACCACCCGGGGTCAGAGTGGGTGCTGCCGTGACACTGGCTGCTTGTGTGCGTGGCAGCCGGCACTGCTCTCACTCACAGGGGCGGGAGCCCAGGCCCACATCAGCCAAGCATCTTGCCCAAGGTCACCCAGTAAGGACAGAGCAAAGCTCAGAGCCCGCCCCCCCCCCGCCCCCCGACACCATCTTACCCCTGAAATGGTACTAAGCTCGCCGTTTGCCCATCTGTTCCCCCACAATGCAGTGACCCGCAGACCAGGAAAGCAGCTCAGCCTGAGGCTAAGACAGAACTGGATTCAAATCCCACCGTCTCCCCTTGGTGGGCTAGGGACCGTCCTTCTCAAAGCCTCGGTCCCCACTCTTTGAAATGGGGTTGCTACCTCTGGGCTTCAGAGGACACCCAGGAGGGGCTCAAACTCCAACCGTCTGGAGCCTCAGCACCCCCACCCCCATTCCCAGCCCAGCCCACCCAGGCCTCCCTCTCTGCCCGGTTCATGGCCAGTCAATGCAAGGTTGAAAACCCCCAGTGAGGGGCAGATGGCCAGCTGGGGCCCCTGGGACTCTACCACGAGTCACGCAGGAGGTCAGCCGAGGTAAGAAAGGATAAAATGGGGGAGGGGGGGCAGAAAAACAGAGCAAATGAGAGGTTTAGGGTTATGGCGGGGAAGCCGGAGATAAAGGCCTCTCAGGTTCAAATATAATGTGTGAATTCAAATCTCACATCAGTCCCTCATTCACCAGCTGTTGGGCCAGTGACTTTGCTGCTCTGTGCCTCGGTTTCCCCAACTAGGGAAGGGGGATGATGAACAGCACCGATGTTAATGTGAGGATAAAGATACATAAAACACGCACAATGACACCTGGTGAGGAGTGAGTGCTCAGTCCACAAGGCTCTTCCCCCTTCACACCTCGCCTCAATCAGGCACCTGCCAGGTGCCGTCTCCTAGGACAGGCCTCCCCGGACCTCCCCACCCCTCCCTGCCCCACTTTCCTTCCGAGCCCTGTCTCCACCTGTCATTATATCTTGTTCCTGTTACTGGATACCTAGTCTCTGTCTCCCCCTATAAATTGTCGCCTCCATCTTAGTCACCACATGTCCCCAGAACCCAGCATAGGTCCTGCGCACAGTGGGTGCTCAAAATGCTTACTGAACAAATGAAAAAAATAGCTGGACAAATAAATGTCTTAGAGACGAGGATAAAACAGTCCCAGGGAGGTCTAGAGAGGACTTCAGGAGAGGGGGTACTCTGAGCTTTGCTCTGTACTTTGTTAGGTGTTTCCATGGAATCTAAAGTCCACCTCTTTCCTACTCCACTTGCACCATGCTTAGCTGTGCGGCCTTGGACAACTCACCTCCCCGCTCTGAGCCTGTCTGCTTGGCAGGAAAATGCCAATAGCAAAGCCGAGACCTCCAAGGGCCTGATTAAACCGACAGCACACCCTGAGCACAGGGCCTGGCAGCCAGCAGTGTCTCCAGCTTTCCTTTCTGACACCCACTTTCCTCCTTGGTGAAGATCACTAGGCCATGGGGCAATTGCATAAGATGATGAGGTGTGAATGTGTTTTGTCAACTCTCCTGTCCTGAGCAAACACTGGTTGGGGTTCCCAGCTAGCCTCAGTGGTCAACCCCACTAAATGGGTCTGTGGTTACTATGACCAGCCTTCTTGGACAGATGCAAGGATCCCGCCTTAGAGGGGTGCTTTGCACACTGTAAGCCCCAAACTTGCTTCCACTATTAGTCCTAACTTGTCCCTAGCCTCCTGAGCATTTTGAGCACCTACTATGCGCAGGACCTATGCTGGGTTCTGGGGACATGTGGTGACTGAGATGGAGGCGACAATTTATAGGGGGAGACAGAGACTAGGCATCCTTTTGCTTCACCCATCCTAATCTTTTTTTCTTTTTTTTTGGGGGGGGGCGGCGGGGCGGGGGGAGAGAGAGAGAGAGAGAGAGAGAGAGAGAGAGAGAGAGAGAGAGAGAGAGAGAGGGAGAGAGAGAGAAAGAGGAGAGGAGAGGAGAGGAGAGGAGAGGAGAGGGGAGGAGAGGAGAGGAGAGGAGAGGAGAGGAGAGGAGAGGAGAGGAGAGGAGAGGAGAGGAGAGAGAAGGTGTACGGGACAACACTTCAACCAACTGAGCCACACCGGTCAGGCCTCTACTCTTTCTTGTTACCTGGCTTTTGAATGATCTGGTCCCTCCTCCCTGCAAGCCTTTAGCCCTCCTAGCCTAGGGATCCACAGGGCAGGTATCCCCCAATCTGTGACATTTCCTGAAGTCCTTTGGGCACAGCTCTGTCCACCATGCTCCCACATCAGAGCCTCAACCTGTTAACTATTTGTCCCAGCCCTCTTCAGGGGCAGATGGGCTCAGGTTCAAATCCCCTGTTGCTTCCAAACTGTGAAACCATGTGTAAGTCACTTAACTATGGTGCTTGGGGTGCCTGCATACGGGGCCAGGCAAGGCGCCCTCCAGGTAGGGCCCAGGATTTAGGGCAGGGGGCTGAAATGACAAGCCAGATTCCCAGCCCGAGCTTTCCCCAGAGACCTGGGATCTTATAACTGGTTCCACCTTGAGCACGAATACCACTTCTGCGGGCCTCGGTTTCCTTTTGTAAGATGGGTGTAACACCTTCCATGGGATGTTGTGTAGATTAAAGCAGGACCTGAGTGTGTAAGGAGCTGCGCTCCAGGCTGGCCATGGGTGAAAGGGGAGCCTGGGTGTCACTGTTTGACCACGCTGATCCCTTCTCGCCTCCCTTGTGTCCTCTGCAAAATGGGTGAGCAGCAGCTGCCAGCCACCTCTCAGTGACAAAGGGGAGAGCAGGGACTGGAGAGATTCATTCCTGAATTGTGACACCCCTTTCCCCCCAAAGTCTGAGCCACCGCCAACCCTAGGTCCATAGCCCCGGCCTTGGCACTCCAGCAGGTAAATCCTAGAGGTAGTTGAGCAGATGTGCTGTTGTTGGTACTGGACTGGACTGGAGGGTCCAGGGTCCTGACCAGTCACCTGGCCACCCAGGGCAGCGGGGAGGCCTGTTCAGAGCCACACTGGAGGCCCAGGCCCGGAGTGAGGTTACCTCTGCCCAGCACTCGGCATAGCCATCGTGCCACAAACAGGGGACACTAGCATTAGGGAGGTAGAGATTGTCTTGATCCTCAGCTCCATAATAGTGGGGGCTGAGTGTGTCTGTCCCCCACGTCCCAGGCTCCCAAAGGGAAAGGGAGGGAAAAAGCATTCTGCTGATCTCAAAACACAGTATCAACAGCTGCTCCCAAAACCCCCAGGCTGCCCCAGGCCCTTGGCAAAATAATATACGAACCGCCCCCCCATTTTACCCCTCCCCCACTGCTGAGTTCCTAGGGCAGGATGACCCCAAACCACTTTCTTGCCCACAGGGATTCGACAGCCAAAAACTACTCTAAAAACAGGCCCCCTAATAGTACCCAACTCTCCAAAGGTTGTGAAGTTTAAATGAAATGGGGCAAGTCCAGGGTTTACCGGACGCCTGGCCCTTGGCAAGTGCTCGGCACACTCACTGCACTGCAGACTGGGGTGCCAAATGCCAAGAGCCTCCCAGTGAAAAATAATAACAAGAGCAAAGGCTTATATAACACCTCCTGCGTGCCAGGCACCGCAGGACGCCGTACGTGTATCCACTAACCCCTCTGTCTACATCCTCAACTCTCAGGAATGCTGTCCAGAGCTGGAATGGGGGTGTGGGTGCAGTGAAAAGAGGCGGGAGGCTATCAGAGGGCAGGGATGAGGAAGCGTTGCCAGGGGCTGTTTCTGTCCCAGGGGATCAGGAACAGGGGCCCCAAGTTCAAGCCCAGGCTCAGCCACCTTGAGCAAGCAGGTGAGGCTGGCCTCAGCGCCCACATCTGGGCAGAGGGCAGTGGTAAGCCTCCCATTCCCAGGAGAGGGAGTGGAAGTGCAGGAACCCTTCCCCCCACCTCCCTCCATCTGGCCGGGCTTCTCCCCTCCTGCCAGACAGGGACGCCCAAACCGGCCAGGGACACACAACACAAGCTCGCCCACACATCCAGGCTCCTCTCTTAAAATATATACACACACGAAGTACTTTTTAAACAGCCAGCCCACCACACTTACCAAAAGCATCGGCCCCGACTTGGGCTCAGCAGGACCCACACCTGTGGCCTCTCCTCCCGCAATCACAGGCCCTAAACACTGAGCAGGGGTCACAGACCTCCAGGCCCCTCCAAACCCAAACCTAGAACTCAGGACCTGCCAGAGGCCCTGGACCCCCCTCCCCAAATGGGGTTCCCAGTCATTCCTCCCCAGCACCCAGGGGCCCCGAGTCACCCTGAAAGCCCGACCCAGCACTCTTCTGCTCTTCCCTCCCCCTTCCACCCCCCACCCCAGTTCTGGTACCCCCATCTCCAAGCAGAGAGCATGCGGGGAGTAGCAGAGAAGAAAAACCAGCTGCAACACCCCCACCCAACCGCAAAAAAAGCCAAAAATATTAGCAGCCCCCCACGCACCACCCCCCCACACACACCAGTAAAGCAAAAATAAAATCATAGAAATCCAAAATGAAGGAAAAAAGCAAAAGCCAACTACTGCCCCCAAAAGGCTTTTTAACTATTCTCAAAAAAAAAAAAAAGTTTATTAAAAGTGTTCTTAATGCTTGAAACGGAAAAGATTCCCAAATATACAGACGGCTCTTTTCTCATAGAAATAGATTATTTTTTATAATACAAAAAAAAAGACCAAAAAAAAAAAAAAACAAAAACAACATCAACAGCAACAACCCGGTGGAACATCTTTAAGCGATTACTCAGGGCCCGGCTGACAGTTACACGTGGGTTGCGTCAGTCCCGTGTACACACGCGTTCAGCCATGTTTAAGCCGATTGCATCAACTTCGATACCGGCCCGCCCGCCGGCGCCTGGACACGGGGCAGAGGGAGAGCCAGAGTTTATCATTCATCTGTACACATAGACATTTCTTCTTTAAATATCACGGGCGGGCGCCCATCTGCATGTGCGGTTGGTTTGGACAAAAATATAGATATATATATATATAATAAAATATTAAAATTACCAACGAGCTCCCCGCGCTGCCAAGTGCCCCAGTGCCAAAGTTTTGCCGGCGCCACCACGGGCGGGGGCGGGAGCGGGAGCGCGGGCGCTTCCCGGAGTCTCGCGGCCGCCGCGCGCCCCGGCAGCGCGGAGGCCGGCCGACAGGGGGGCGCGCGCGGGGGCCGCGCTAGCAGTGACCGGAGGAGGCGAGCAAGGGCTCGGGCAGCTGCTTGAACAAGTTCCGAAGGGTGCTGAGCTCTCGGGACAGCTGCTCCACCTTCTTCTGAAGCCGCTCGTTCTCGGCCGTGAGCTCCAGGACCTTGTGCTGCGTCTCCAGGTTGCGCATCTTGGCCTTGTCGCGGCTCTTGCGCACCGCGATGTTGTTGCGCTCACGCCGGATCTTGTATTCGTCGCTGTGCTTGTCCACGGTCTTCTTGGCCTTGCTCTTGACCTGCGAGGGCGCCGGCGCCGCCCCCCCGTAGCAGGCCGCCGGGGGCGCCTTGGCGTCGGCGGGGCTTGGCGTGCCGGGCGGGCTGGACGACGAGGACGTGGACAGGCTCCCGCTGCTGCCGCTCGGCACCGCCTGGTAGCCGAGGTAGGCGCGCAGCGCGTACGGGAAGCCAGCCGCCATGCCTGCGCCGCCGCCGCCCGGCGCTCCGGCCTCCTCCTTCCGCTTGCAGTCCGCGGGCTCGAAGCCCGGCTCCGCCTTGAGCTCGGAGGGCTGCGGCGGCGGCGGCGGGGGCGGCGGGTGCAGGGGCGCGAAGCAGCCGGGATGCAGCGCGCCTTTGGCGGCCCCCAGGCGCCCCAGGCTCACGTAGCCGTACTCGGCCGCCTTCTTGCAGTTCTTGCCCCCGTAGTCGTCGGAGAAGAGGTCGGAGAGGAAGTCGTGGTGCTGCCCGGAGGAGGCGGGCGCGGGGGCGGGCGCGGGAGGAGCCGCCTCGAAGGTGTCCGTGGCCGTGGCCGGCGCCGGGGCCTGCGGCGCGCCCAGCGGCTCCAGGTACGGGCTGAAGTCGATGGCGCGCTCGTGGTCTCCGATGCTACCCAGCTCGCCGGCGGGGGGGCGCGGCCCGGGTCTGGCCGCGGGGGGCGCCGCGGGGGCCGCCTTGCCACCGTACGCAGCAGCCAAGCAGTCCGCCTCGTAGTAGAAGTTGGCCACTTCCATGGATTTAAAGGCAGGTGGCGGCGGCAGGGGGAGACATGCTGGGTCCCAGGCCACCAGGCGTTGCATGAACGCGGGTGCCCGGGGAGGGGGCTTGGGGCTGCCCGCTCCGGCCGGCCCGCAGGTGGCGCGGCCTCCTCGCTGCAAACTGTTGCCGCTGTGTTGCTGCTTCGCTTCTGCTGCCGCTGCCGCTGCTGCTGCTGCTGCTGCTGGGGTGGCTGCTACTAGCGCGGGGGCTGGCTGCTGGACCCTGTGGTAGGTCCCCTTCCCGGTCCCGTGCGCGGCTCTGACTCGCTAAAGTTTCTCCTGAGCCCGGTTATTTATAAGGCGGCGCATGGCAACGGTGCGTCACTGGCGGCCGCCCCGGCCCCTCCCGCGGCCGCCGGGACAGAGCCACACCAGGGCCGCCTGAGACCCCCGAGAGGTCGGCGGCCTGACGGAAAACCAGGAGCGCGCGCTCGGGGGGTCCCCTAGCCCCGGAGGGCGGCCTAACGCCCCCAGCCCACTCCCACCCGGCTGACCTGGGATTGGGAGCAAGAAGGGGAGGCGCGACCCCGCCCCCGGACCGCCCCCTCTGGGCTTGGAGGATGTACTGAAAGGGGGAGGGAATCCGGGGAGTGGGCAACGCTATCGACTTACCCCACCCGAAACGCGGCGGCGGCCCGCCCCCTGCTGGAGAAGGCGATGGCTTCAGGGTCAGCGGCGCCCAGACCCGACGCCCCGCCGAGAAGGTACTCCCCAGGCCGGAGCCTGGAGACCTCAACCCCGAGCTCTGTCTCCTGGAGAGGTGAGCATCTCCTCTCCTCTTCCTCGGACGCGCCTCTGCCCCTAAAGTTGCCCCCATCCCCAGTTCTTGGGAGGAAGAGATTCCACTCCTGTGGTGACTCCCCTCTCAAAGCCACCTCCAATACGAGTGGGGGGAGGGGGGTCGTTGGAGGGGAAGGAGGTGAGGGGGGCGCTCCACTGGACCTCTGCGGGGGGGGGGGGGGGACGGGGAGGCGGGGAGGGGGGAGAGGGAGGGGTGTTAGGCCGCTCCCCTCCCGTAGCCTCACCTGCCACACCTGGGTCTTCTCCAGCCCCACCCCAACCTGACCTGGGCCCCCAGGAAGGTGGAAAGGGACAGAGTACTTGGTTCTGCCACACTGTGTGACCTTGGGCAAATCACTTCACTTCTCTGAGGCTCCATGAAGGTGTCCTTACTGTTATTAGTTGTATGACTGTCGCCACCACAGATGCCCAAGAGGCTTGGTTTATGTCCATTTGGGGGTGCATATCAGAAAGAAGGGCCTCTCCCAGGGAGTACAAAGAGGTCCAGAGGGGCCTCGCACACCCAAGGTCACACGGCCTCCTGTCCCCCATTAGTCTCAAAAGGAAAGCCCTTATCTGAGGGACACTAAGACCTATTTGCCCACCCAAGGCCACAAAACCTGTTTCTGAGGCTGGTGGGGAGGGGGGTCAAGCCAGGCCCCCTGGGGACCAGGCAGGAGAGAGAAGGGACTTCCCCCATATTTACCAGTCCCTAGGGTGCACTGCGGGTGGGCCTGGACCCAGGGCTCACTTTTTCACCCTGCCAGGAGGAGGCTTCTACTGCCCCGGTTCACAGCTGGGCAAAACGCACAGCCCATCCCGGATTTAAATGTGTATGAGGCCCTCCCTGCTGAGTGGGCTCAAGCAGCCCCTTGCCCTCTCCAGCCCCATTCCTAGGCCATTTGAGCAGCTCCTTGGGCCCACCCCTCTGATACTCAGGCCCAGGCAAGAGCTCCCAGCCTGCCTGGGGCTGACCCCCGGCCCACTGACCCCAGCCCCGGCCCTGGCGGGCAAGCAGGCATTGCTCAACTTTCAGCGTTATCTGCTGAGCTGGGGTGACCTCTGCCCCGGAGAGCTGGAGAAATGACATCTCCAAGCACCCTTGGGGGGTGGAGGGCAGGGAGGGACGGGATGAAACACGGACCCAGCCTGCTGGCTTTGGGGGCCTTCCCACTGCGAAGGCAGGATCCAAGGCCCCAGGGCCACGCAGCCAGGCCTTCTGAGATGCCTGGAGGACACTCAGGACTGAGCTTGTAGCCCACCGCCTCCAAGAGGCCCTCCCTGCTCCACCTGCTGGTGAACTTCCTTCCTAGCCCTTATCTCCTGCTACCACTATCCTGGATGTCTTGTCTACCTCAGTCTCCACCCAGACTGCCCACTCTGTGAGGGCTGTCCCCTGAATATTGGGACTCCAAGCCCAAAATGTATCAGTGACATTTCCTGTCACCCTCTGGACCAAGAACACTTTTTCCCCAGCTCTGCCCAAGGCTCAGCTCAAAGGTTACCACCTCCCAGAAGCCCTCCCTGACCTCTCCTTTGAAAGTTCCAGGTTCTCAGTCACTCCTTTCACATCCTCCTGCTTTATTTCCTTTACCTTTCTCATTACTATCAAAATGATTTTGCACCTACTCATCTTGTTTTCTGCCCTTGCCGTCTCCTCCTCATGTCTTCCCCGCCAGGATAGGAATTTTTGTTTTGTTCACTTGTTGTTCCCCCAGTGCCTTCTGGCACACAGAAGTTGCTCAAAGGATGAAGGTGAGGTCCCTCATTAGCTGGGCTGTGTGACCTTAGGTAAGATGGCTCCCCTCTCTGAGCCACAGCACTCCCCTCCTAACTCTCGGGGTTCTGGGGAGATTTGATGAGACCTGGGGGTTGGGGGTCATCTAAAGCTAACTGGAGGATTTCCTGTGTATCCTCAAGTCAATCTTCTACCTTCTCTGAACCACATTTTAAGCCCTTTGCATGTATTAACTCATTTAATCCTCCTGATTACTTATAGGGATCAGGTCCTATTATTACATCCACTCTACACATGAAGAAACTGAGGCCCAACAGAGCTAAGCTATCTGCTCAAGGCCACATTAAGGAGAAGGGAAGAATTAAAGTCTTTCCAGCCTGAGCTTCCCCTTTGGACTATAATAAATAATAACATGTCTGGCGATGTGAACCCCATTTTCTGAGTAGAAAAACTGAGGCCCAGAGAAGGCTGACATGGGGCCACATAGTTGGTCAAAAGGCAACCCAGACCCTAGGGACTGGCCCCATCAGGTCTTGCCCTTCTGGCCTCTAGGATGGACCTGTGCTCACCAAAGACCGAGCCTTTTGCTTTCCGCCCTGCCCTGCCCTGGATTCCCCATTCTGGCCTGAAAGTAAAATCCATGCCAGGTGCACCTCAGTGCCACCCCAGGTGCCCCGCAGGGAGGCTGTGTGCCTCCTCAGGTGACGTAAGCCCTTGTCACAAGGCTCGTTGCTCAACAGGCCCTGCCTGCTGCCTCACCATTAGGACTCAGCCTTTCCTGAGGAGGGGCTGACGGGAGCTGAACTACTATGGCCCAGAGATCCTGGGCACACCCCACCGGCCCTGTAGGCAGCGAGAGCACAGAAACCGGATCCAGCTGACACCACCCACAATGATCTCTCCTGCGTAGGTGTTTGCAGCAACCTGGACGGGGAAGGGTCTCAAACTGGCAGCCAGCGGCCAGATCCAACCCGCAGACCTGTTCAGTTTGGCCCCCTGGTGTTTTGCTTTGTTTTGTTGTTTCTTTCTTTGAGTTTATTGCCAACATTTAAAAATCAGGAAACTTCACATCAAAATTCAAATTTCCAGCTCCTCTCCATGCCCCCCCCCCACCACCACCACCCCACCCCCGCCAGCTTCTCTTTTAAAATCAATAGCTGTGGGCTGGGCCCACGTGGCTACGAGTGGTGGGCAGGAGCCAGGTGGGGGCTGTGAAGGGAGCAGGCACTTTGCTACCCAGATACTCTCTCCTCTGCCCAAAAGCTGCTTTCAGAATTCCTTCTCCTCATCTCTGCAGCTTTTCCTTAGCCCTGTTTTCAGAAGGAGGAAACTGAAGTGACTTGCCCAAAGGAAGTCCCATCGTTACTGCTTTGACACAGAGTGATAAAGGTGTTTGCAGAGGGCTTAGAAATCAGCCAGCGGGTAGAAATATAAGGCAGAAAGCGGACCCATCAGAGATGGTCCATGGAGATGGTCTCTAATGGATTTGCAGTGGAGGGATGCAGGGGTCAGACCTTCGTTTTTGCTCTGTAGCCTCCTGGTTGTGGCACTCTGGTGTCCCCTCTAGACCTCAGTCCCTGATCTATCCTCCTATATAATAAAAGGCTAATATGCAAATTGACCAAACAGCGGAACAACTGGTTGCTACGATACGCACTGACCACTAGGGGCAGACACTCAATGCAGGAGCTGCCCCCTGGTGGTCTGTGTGCTCCCACAGGGGGAGCGCCGCTCAGCCAGAAGCCTGGCTCACGGCAGCACTAAGGATGTCCGACTAAAGCCGTCAGTCAGACATCCCCTGAGGGCTCCCAGACTGCGAGAGGGCACAGGCCTGGCTGAGGGACATCCCCCCAGTGCATGAATTTCATGCACCGGGCCTCTAGTAAAGGAATAATATCCCCTCTCTCTCGGGAGTTCTGAGCCAACTGGCACATGGGAGTGAATCAGACCTGCCCCTAGCCCCACAAAAGGCAAGTCACACAAACCTCACAAAGCAGGCAGGTGGAAAACAGGCCTGGGAGTGTTAGGCTTCCCATAAGAGCACAGTGAACTGGTAGAAAAGGGGGACTTAAAAACCAGACTCCCGATTCTAGTGTCTGAGATTTTCCCCATCATGCCTCTTGTTTGAGGCCTCACTTTCCCCTTCTGCCTAATGGGACTGAGTAAATCCCTGAAGGCTGCTAGGCCCAGTGTCCTGGGTTTTGGAATTTGGGAAACTGAATTTCCTGGGAAACGCTTGTGGCTGGCTAGCAAAACTTACCTGAGCATATGCTGCCCCCAGGTGGCAGGCTCTGGTAATGCAGGAGTGATTTAAATGAATCCTTTTGAACAAGGATCTACTGGGGACTTTGCTTTGGGATACAGAGGTTAGCACTGTGAATACGATAGATGCTCACAGTACATGAGCAGCCATTGAAAGAAATAAAAATGTCCAACAAACAGTCAAAAGGTGCTTTCATTTAGTGATTCAGCAAATACTTTTTGGCACCTACTGTGGCTCGTGCCCTAGAGATATATATTCATGAACAAGACAGAAAGATTCCTGTTCTGATGGAGTTGACACTTCCCTTGGGGAAGACAAACAATAAATAAGATAAATGAGAGAAGTATACATTGTGTTACATTCTGGTAAACACCATGGAGAAAAATACAGCAGAGGAGGGGAATGGGGACTGCAGGGGGGAAGGGAGGTTGATTTTAACTTTAGTTCAGGAGAGGCCTCATTGAAGTCACATTTGAGCAAAAACATGAATGTGGTGAGAGTGGGCTATGCAGGTAGCTGTGGGGAAAGTACACCAGCAAGTGCAAAGGCCCTGGGGTAGGAGCATGCCTCACCCATGTAGTTGCTGTGGGTGGAGTACAGGAAGAGTAGCAGGAAATTATCTCATAGAAATAATGGGGGCCATCGTAAAGACATTGGCTCTTACTCTGGGTTAACAGGAGCCACGAGGAGTTCTTAGCAGAGGAGGGACAGGCTCTTACAGGTTTTAACAGTATCCCTCTGGCTGCATATGGGGGATGGAGGTCAGGGCAGAATCAGGGAGCCAGTGAGGAGGTAACTGAGTTGTGCAGGCACATGACAGGATGGTGGACTCCACCAGGTGATAGCCATGGAGGTGGGGAGAAGTGATCAAATACTGAATCTATTTTAAAAATAGAACATTCAGGATTTGCTGGTAGGTCCGATTACAAAACAGCCACACAATGGACCACTCCATAACCATTTAAAGGGACAGGGTATCTGACATTGAAAGCACTGGCAACCAAAAGAAAAAAGTACATAAATTGGACTACATCAAAATTTACAACTCTGTACAGCAAAGGACAACATCAACAGAGTGGAAAGAAAGATAGCCTGCAGAATGGGAGAAAATATTTGTAAATCATCTATCTGATCAGAGGTTAATATCCAGAATATATAAAGAACTCCTACCAGTTGGCAATGGAAAACCCAACTTAAAATGGCAAATGACTTAAAATAGACATTTCTCCAAAGAAGATGCATGAATGGCCAAAAAGCACATGAAAAGATGTTCAACATAATTTATCCTTAAGGAAATGCAAATCAAAACCATAATACGAGACCACCTCACACCCATGAGGTTGACTGCTATCAAGAAAAACAGAAAAGAAGTATTGGTGAAGCTACGGAGAAATTGGAAGTCTTATCGCTGTTGGTGGGAATGTAAATGGTGCCATCACTATGGGAAACAGTGTGGTGGTTCTTCAAAAAGGGGAACGTCGAATTACCATATGAGCCAACAATCCCACTTCTGGGCATAGACACAAAAGAACTGAAAGCAGGATCTCAAACAGATATTTGCATGCCCATGTTCATAGCAGCATTATTCACAATAGCCAAAAGGGGAAAGCGACCCCAGTATCCATTGATGTGTGAATGGATAAACAAAATGTGGTCTAGAGATTAGTTAAAAAACATATATGTGCCCTAGCCAGTGTTGTTCAGTGGTTAGGGTGTCAGCCTTCGCACTGAAGGGTCGATCCACACCGCATGCAGGAGGCAGCCAATTGATGCATTTCAATGTTTCTCTCTGTCCAACAACAAAAAAGAACATACATGCATAGCCCATGGACACAGACAACAGTGTAGTGATGGCCAGAGTGGGGGGAGGGGGAGTGCTGAGTAGAGGTGGGTAAAGGGGGAGGGGGATATGGGGGACATTTGTAATAGTGTAAACAATCCTATCTAATAAAAGAGTAATATGCAAATTAACCATCACTCTGCTACACCCACAAGCCATGCCCATCAGCCAATCAGGAGTGAGTATGCAAATTAACCCAACCAAGATGGCTGTGGCCATGGAGAGAGCAGGAGGGAGGCTTGGGTTTCCCCGGCGATGGAGGAAGCCAAGCTTTCCGCACACCCTGGCCAGCCCAGCCCTCCACTTAAGGCTACAAAGTTTCAATTATCCTCTCTAATAAAATGGTAATGTGCAAATTAACCATCACTCCGCTACACAGGCCACGCCCACCAGCCAAGCCACGCCCACCAGCCAATCAGGGCGAGTATGCAAATTAACCCAAACAAAGATGGCTACAGCCACAGAGAGCAAGGTTTCCCAGGTAACAGAGCAAGCCAAGCTTTCCATAGCCGTTGCAGGCCTAAGCCTCCACTCAAGCTACAAAGTTTCAATTACAGAAGGTAAACAAATTCAAACAAATGGCAGCAGAATGGAGCTTGAGAGAGAAGGCCAGGGTTGCCGCCGGCAACAGGGGAAGCAAAGCTTTCCGCACACCCTGGCCGGGCCCACCCACTTAAGGCTACAAAGTTTCAATTGTAGAAGGTGAATTAACTGCCACAGAAATGGCTGCCGCCCCAGAGGGAGTAGCAGGCTTGGCTCCGCTCCAGGCTACAAAGTTTCAATTGTAGAAGGAAAATAAATCCCAGATACCAGGGCCTCTGCTTGGGTTGCCAGGGGGCATGGCTGGCCTGCAAACCGCCACAGGCCCCTCGCTCAGGCCGCCCCACGCCCCAAGGGAACCCCACCCTGATCCGGGACACCCTTCAGGGCAAACCAGCTGGCCCCCACCCGTGCACCAGGCCTCTATCTTATCTAATAAAAGAGTAATATACAGATTGATCATCACTGCAACACACAATATAGCTGCCCCCATGTGGTCAAAGATCCTGCCCCCATGTGGACACAAGATGGCCACCACAAGCTGGCCAGCAGGAGAGGGCAGTTGGGAGGCACCCATGCACCAGGCCTCTATCCTATCTAATAACAGAGTAATATGCAGATTGACCATCACTCCAACACACAAGATGGCTGCCCCCATGTGGACACAAGATGGCCAGCAGGGGAGGGCCATTGGGAGGGACCAGGCCTGCAAGGGAGGGCAGTTGGGGGCGATCAAGCCTGCAGGGGAGGGCAGTTAGGGGTGACCAGGCCTGCAGGGGAGGGCAGTTAGGGGCAAACAGGCTGGCAGGGGAGCAGTTAGGCATCCATCAGGCTAGCAGGGGAGTGGTTAGAGGGTGATCAGGCTGGCAGGCAGAAGTGGTTAGGGGCAATCAGGAAGGCAGGCAGGCAAGCAGTTGAGAGCCAGCAGTTGAGAGCCAGCAGTCGGACATCCCTCTAGGGGTCCCAGACTGGAGAGGGTGCAGGCTGAGCTGAGGGACACCCCCCCCCCGTGCATGAATTTCGTGCACCAGGCCTCTAGTAAATAAAATAAATGTGGTCTGTACATAAATGAGATGTTATTCAGTCTTTTTGAAAAAGGAATGAGCATGCTATAGCATAGGCAGACCTTGAAGTCATTACTCTGAGTGAAGTAAGCCAGTCACAAAAGGAGCACAAATGCTGCTTGATTCCACTTACATAAGGTGCCAGAGCAGTCAGATCCATAGCGACAGAGAGCAGCATGGTGGTTGCCAGGGGCTGGGGGAGGAATGGGAGCCAGTGTGTAATGGTACAGAGTTTCAGGTTGCGAAGATGGAAAAGTTCTGGAGATGGATGGCGGTGATGGCGGCACAACAACGTGGGCGTGCCTCAGGCCACCGAACTGTCCCCTTAGAAGTGGTGAAGATGGGAAATTGTATGTTATGTGAATTTTACCACACATTCAAAAAAACAAGGTAGATCTTCATATGTCACCACGGAAAGATCCCCGGTGGCACTGTGACGTGGAAGGAGGCGAGCAGAACGGTCCTGGTCGAGTCGTTTCCCTTTAAAACCTTCACCGGCAGCTCCATTTGTTTAATGTGAACAACACGGTGTCGATGAAGGTGGGTGAAAGCAGGTTCTCGTACACACTGTCAGTGGTGGTGCAGAGGGTACAACCTCTGGCTTTAGGTAATCTGGCCATGGCTATTAAAATAGAAAATACAGCCCGGCTGGTGTGGCTCAGTGGTTGAGCTTCAATCCATGAACCAGGAGGTCGCCGGTTCGATTCCCAGTCGGGGTATGTGCCCGGGGTTGAAAGCTCGATCCCTAGTGCAGGAGGTAGCCAATCAATGTTAATCTCTCTCTCTCTCTCTCTCTCTCTCTCTCTCTCTCTCTCTCTCTCCTCTGAAATCAATAAAAATATATATTTTAAAAAATGGGAAATATCACTGGGCCCAGGAATGCTGGGCATTTATACTACACAGACACTCACACCTGCCCAAAGACAAATGGATGCTGTAATAGCAGAAGCTGTTGTTACCAGGAAATACTGTGCAGCTGCTAAAGCGACTGAGACATCTCTGCGGGAGAGGACCCAGGCCGGCGCTACCCCATACAAGTGTCGGGGACGATGGAACATTCTACAGCTGTCCTGTGCCATACAGGAGCTGCCAGCCACTTGTGGCCACCGAGCGCCTGAGATGTGGCTAGTGTGACTGGGGAACTGGCTTTTTTATTTTGTTCCATTTTAATCACATTTAAATAGCCTGTGGGCAGTGACTGTTGTCCTGAACAGCACACATCTAGAGCCCTCTCTAAGGTTCACTGTCAAGTGAAAAAAAGGCCAAGTGCCGGCCAGGATGTGTGGTGTGCCAACCCCCACATAAAGGAGGGGAGATTCGGGAATTCACTCGTGTTTGTTTGAGGATGTAGTCTCCCGCTGGGAGGGCCGTCACAAACTGGCAACAGTGGCAGGCTAGGGCCCAGGACGCTCTGAATATTGTTGTGTAATAACATACCCCAAAACTCAGTGGTTTAAAACCACCACCACCCTGTGGGTCAGGAATCTGGACAAGGCACCAGGGGACAGTTTGTCCCTGCTGGCTGCTGGCGGGAACGCCCACGGCCACTGCGTTCCCACGTGTGGCAGCTCCGCATGGCTGGCCCCAGCTTAGTCCTCAGTTTCTCGGTTCCTCGGTTCTCCATTACCCAGTCTCTCCCTCCCCATGTGGTCTCTCCAAGAGACTCCTGCTCCGGTGGCCTCTTCACGAGGTACCTTCACGTGGCTTTCTATGTGGTCCCTGCACACGGTCCACGCTGTGACTCCACGTGGCCTTTCCACGTGGTCTCCCCAGCACAGTAGCCACACTTTTTACACAGCGGTTAGCTTATCCCAGAGCACAGAGGTGGGAGCTTGCAAAGCTACTCGGCCTTCTTTAAGCTTAAGCCCCACACTGGCCTACCACCATTTCCATCACAGCCATCGGTCAGCCCGGAAGAAGGGCAGGAGAGGATACCAGGGGCGCATACCCGGCGGCTGGTTCACGGGGCGCCCCTACAGTAAGTCTACCACAGGAGAAGGGCTGGGAGCCTGAGGTGGGAGGTGGGAGGTGGGAACAAGACCTACTTCCTCTTCTCACTTTAAAATGTTCGCCAGGGGTAGGTATTACCTTATTATTTGTTTGAGTTTAGAAGGCCATACATTGCATGGTCCTTCCTCCACACCTTTGCTTGTGCTGTTCCCTCTGCCTCCAACACCCTTCCCTTTCACCTCCAGCTGAGAAATACCCGAGAAACTTTCCCTGAATGTCTAAGGCAAATTTCTCCCTGCTTCCTCTGCACTCTCTACAATTCGGGCCTCTAGGATCTTATTCCGCCCCTACCAGGGTTAGTTTTGTGTAATCTCGCTCTCCTGGGAGCCCCTGGAGGTCAGCTCAACCTAAGTCATCTCTGTACACACACGCACACATGCACAGGAATCATGCAGGTGCTGAGTAGATGCTCGGTGATTTGGGGACCCAACCCAAAAAGATAAACTCTTGCCTGATCCCACAATCTCCAACCCAGCTGGCCCAGTGCTGGCACTTGTGGTTGCATTGTCAAGAAAGGCCACCAGGTGGCGATGAGGCCCAGCCTCCAACCTCCCCAGTTGCTACCTGAGCTGAGAAAGACGGGTAGGTCTGGGCCAGAGACCCCAGGGCAGGAGGCTCCAAGCCCAACTTTTATGAGAAATTTCCCACCTTCCTTGCCCACTCCTCTCCTTACAAAATCTGCTTCCTCCTCCAGCAAATTGACTTTGGTTATAGGCATGCCAGCCACTGGATGACTCCAAATCTTGTGCCACGTGCAAGATACCAGACACAATAGAATATGTGCTGCCTGATTCCACTGACATTCAGCTCCAGAGTGAGTGAAAGTAATCTACGCTGGAAGATATAGCTGGGGGTGGGCAGGACTGACTGGGCAGGGCCCAAGGTACTTTTCGGAGTTGTGGTAAATGTTCTGTGTTACTTTCTCAGGGCTTCCATAACAAAGTCACACACTAGGTGGCTTAACACAACATACATTTATTCTCCAACAGTTCTGCAGGCCAGGAGTCTGAAACCAGGGCCATGCTCCCTCTGAAGGCTCTCAGGAAGAATCCTTCCTTGCCTCTTCCGGATACTGGTGGCTGCAGTAGGTACGTCATTCCAATCTCTGCCTCTGTCTTCACATGGCCCTCTTCCCCCTGCGTGTGTCTGCGTTCAGATCTTCTCCTTTCTCTTATAAAGTCGTTGGATGTAGGGCCCACCCTACTCCAGCGTGACCTCATCTGAACTCAGTTATATCTGCAAGACCCTATTTCCAAATAAGGTTCTATTCACAAGTACCAAGGGCTAGGGCTTGAATATATCTTTCTGAGGAACACAATTCAACCCCCTTCGTGTTCAATATCTTGGAGAGAGTTTGTATAACACAGGTAGATGCATTTGTCGAAAATAATCTAAAGTACACCTAAGATGTGTGCCTTTACAGACAGAGGAACAAATACTGACCCATAGCTAATGCTGAAGTGGTTAGGGGTGAGGGGTCCTGGTGTCTGCAACCAAGTCTGCACGCAGTGGCCCTCGTCTCCTTCAGGTGGGAGCAGTGCCCAGCCTTTCTTTCTCATTCACGACCCTGAAGCTTTTGAAGAGTTTAGGCCAGTTACTTCGTATTACTTCGTAGAACGTCCCTCCAGGGGGTCTGTCTGACATCTCCTCCACTCCTTGTGTTGTGTCCTCCTCCATGATTCCCATCAGGAGGCACCTGAGAGCTGTTTGTCCCTGTCTGCGGATGCTAATGCTGATCTCACGGTTAAGGTGACGCCTGCCAGGTTTCACCACTGTCAATCTACTGATTGACTTCAGAGAGGAAGGGAGAGGGAGGGAGAGATAGAAACTTCAGTGATGAGAAAGAATCATTGATCAGCTGCCTCCTGCACTCCCTTGTGGGGAGATATTTTTAAACTATTTAAACATAGTGTTATTCCTCCAACTTCACCCACTGGTTTTTTAAATATGTTTTTATTTATTTTTAGACAGAGAAGAAGGGAGGGAGGGGCAGAAAAATTGATGAAAGCGAAACATCATCGATCGGCTGCCTCCTGCATGCCCCACACTGGAGATTGAGTCTGCAACCGGGCATGTGATCTGACCAGGACTAGAACCAGCGATCTGTTGGTGTATTAGTCAACGCTCAGCCACTGAGCCACACCGGCCGGGCTCACCCACTGATTTTAACATCCACTTATATGCTTGCCTCAGTCAATCTATTGCTGTGTAATAAATGACCTCCAAACTTAGCAGCTTAAAATAATCATCATTTTCTCACTGTGTTTTGTGGGTCAGGAATTCAGGAGTGGTCTGGCTGGGAGGTTCCGGCTCCAAGTCTCTGAGAAGGCGCAGTCAAGGGGTCGGCTGGGGCTGGTTACCTGAAAGCTCACCTGGGCTAGAGCATCCCCATCCAGTAGGAATAGAATGTGAGCCATGTGTTCATGTTTCATTCTAAATTTTCTGATAGCAACAGTTTAAAAGGCCACAGGTGAGCCTGGATGGTGTTGCTCAGTGGATGAGCGTTGACCTATGAACCATGATGTCACAGTTCGATTCCCGGTCAGGGCACATGCCCGAGTTGCAGGCTCAATCCCAGTGTGGGGCGTGGAAGAAGCAGCCGATCAATGATTCTCTCTCATCAGTGATGTTTCTATCTCCTTCCTCTCTGACATCAATAAAAATATATTTAAAGATTGTTTTAAAGGCCACAGGTGAAATTCATTTTAGTAATATATTTTACTTAACCCAATATACCTAGAACCTCATTTCACCATGTCCTCCGTGTAAGATATAATTAATGAGATATTTGGCATCTTTTTTCATGCTGTCTTTGACATTCACTGCGGACTAGCCCACTGTCAGTGCCTAACAGCCGTGCAGCATGTGGCTAGGGGCTATTGTATCAGACAGCTAGGGCTGCTTGAATGTCCGCATGACATACCAGCTGTCGTCCCCCAGACACGGATCAGAGAGAGCGAGAAGGAAGCACGTGCCTCTTACGACCTACTTTCCCGGCACAGCATCCCTTCTGCCATAATCTAGTCATTAGAATCGAATCACCGAGTCCAGCCCCACTCAAGAGGAAGTGGAGTAGGGTCCACCTCTTGAGAAGACTGTCAACAAATTTGTGGGCATATCTTAAAATCACACAGCCTCTTATCTGTTTATTCATTTATGTCAGTATGCATTTTATTTTATTCCCTGGGTTCTAAATCCATCATTACCATTATTTAGTTTGATGCTCCAATTGACCCAGATTTGGCCCTTTCAGCTGATCCCTGTGTCCCTTTACCATCGCTCCATTATTCGTTGAACATCTCTTTATTTGGGGGCACAACAAGATGTTCCAGGATCAATTGCTACTTTTCTTAGCCCTGCCCAGGTTCATTTTAATTTTTAAAAAATATATTTTATTGATTTTTTACAGAGAGGAAGGAGAGGGACAGAGAGCTAGAAACATCGATGAGAGAGAAACATCGATCAGCTGCCTCCTGCACACCCCCTACTGGGGATATGCCCGCAACCAAGGTACATGCCCTTGACCGGAATCGAACCTGGGACCCTTCAGTCCGCAGGCTGACTCTCTATCCACGGAGCCAAACCAGTCAGCCCAGGTTCGTTTTAGTGGAGAATGGTGATTTTGAAACGAAACTCTGGGAGCTGTCCAACTTCTTAATTTTTACCAATTTCCTTCAGGTAAAGCACTCTCTCCTGTCTGTTTTTTCCATTTGCTTTTCCTGTTACTAATGACTGAGCCTTCTTCATGAGCGTGTGGTTTCCCCTTCTGTAAAGGGCTCTTCCCATCCACTGTTCTTTTTCCACGGGGGCTGCTGTCTTTTCTGTTGTTTATTTGCAAGTTTCTTTTGTATTCTAAGTACTGCAATTTTAGACACTGCAATGTCTTCACACCCTGATGTCTATTAATTTTGTCCATGGGATCCTTTGGCCAGAATTCCTTCATTTTGATGTAATTAACATAATTTTTAGATGTCCTTACTTTTTATATTTTGGTGCTTTGTTATTATGCTAAAATATAGGTAACATAAAATTTATCATTTTAGCCCTTTTTAAAGGTAAAAGTGGCATTAAGTGTTGTGCAACCATCATTACCATCCATCTCCAGAACTTTTCATTATTCCAAACAGAAGCTCTGCTGTACCTGTTAAACCCCTGTCTCTGCCTCCCTCCAGTTCCTGGAAACCTCTAATCTACTTTCTGTCTCTATGAATTTGACTACTCTAGGCACCTCATATAAGTCAACCATACACTATTTGTCATCCTGTGACTGGCTTATTTCATTCATCACAGTTTTTAAGGTCCACCCATGATGTAGCATGTGTCCGAATTTATGTTTTCTTTTTCGTGGATGAACAGTATTCCATTGTGTGTCTAGAGCTCCTACTGATTTAAAAGTTTGCACTCCATGTCAAGTCTTCATCCATCTAGAGCCCACCGTTGTTTGCAGTGTGAGGTCAGTTTTATTTGGGGCTGGTTTCCCAGGACCATCTTCTGAACAATCTCTCCTTCCCCAAGTGGGTTGTGGGGCAGCCTCTATTGTGTACTTACTTCTCTCGTGTGCATGGGCGGTTCCTGCACCCCTGCTCTGCCTCCCTGCACCAGCACCCCACTTTTTATTATAATGGCACGTGCTATTTTGCTGCCGATAGAGGAGTCTCCTCCTTCCTATTCTTTTTTAAGGTTGTGGCTAAGTTTTTCCCATGCCACATCTCATCAAATCCTCAGAACAGCACTGAATCGATGGGCATGATCCTTATCCCCACCTGACAGGTAAGGAAATTGAGGCCACGGAGGGGAAGTAACTTGACAAAGTTTACAGAGCTGACAAGTGGCAGAGAGAGAACAGAGTGAGGCCTGTCTGACTCTAGGGCAGTGGTTCTCAACCTTTCTAATGCCGCGACCCTTTAATACAGTTCCTCATGTTGTGGTGACCCCCAACCATAAAATTATTTTCGTTGCTACTTCGTAACTGTAATTTTGCTACTGTCATGAATTGTAATGTAAATATCTGTGTTTTCCGATGGTCTTAGGCGACTCTGCTAGCGGTTTGCGACTCGCAGGTTGAGAACCGCTGCTGTAGGGCCACCTCTTTTTTTCTTTTCTTTTTTAAATATATTTTATTGATTTTCCACAGAGAGGAAGGGAGAGGGACAGAGAGCCAGAAACATCAATGAGAGAGAAACATCAATCAGCTGCCTCCTGCACACCCCCCACTGGGGATGTGCCCGCAACCAAGGCACATGCCCTTGACTGGAATCGAACCCGGGACCCCTCAGTCCGCAGGCCGACGCTCTATCCACTGAGCCAAACCGGTTTCGGCTAGGGCCACCTCTTGATCCCCAGCACCCAGCTGCCTCTCCCCATCTGCAGGCTGCTGGGTTTTTATCTATAAGAAAGGGGAGGGGTGGAAAGGCCTGCTGGGCTGCCACTTGCCCCTTTTCTCTCATGTCCTCCCCTTGTATCAATCACCATTTAACCTGGAAGCCACTGGACATTTAAACAAAGAGATTTTCCAACAGTGAAGTGGTCACAGACATGATGGAGGCACCCAGAAGCCAAGCAAGAGACTGACCAGAAGCTCAGAGACTTGCAGTAACGGAAAGCCATTGCCACCTCGGAGCTGGAGGGACTGCGGGAGGAGGTAATGTTGCAGTAGCCTGGGGCCTGTGGTCCCCCAGCAACGCTAGAAGCACAGTGGACTGTCCTGCGAGAGCTGGAGCCATGGAGGACGCTCAGTTATTGGCGGGGATGCAGCCCAAGGTGGAAGGAGAAAGGGAGAAATACTCTGGCTTCTCCCCTCCTTCTGGCCTCCAATCTCCCACGAGGACCTCCCATTGGCCACTGGGAAGTCAGCTGACCTGGAGCATGGGCAATGCAGCCTGCAGAGGTCAGCCCCTCTGTCAGTCAGAGCAAAGCAGGGGCAGGAAGTGGATCTGAGAGCAAAGAACCAGTCCCTGCCCAACAGGCCCTCCCTTCCTGGTCCCAGGTTCCTCCAGGCAGCCCTCACGAGGGGTCTAGCTTCCAGGAGCTCTTCATACAACATCCTCCTCCTGTGCCTGTGGCCTGGAGCTGGAGCTCATGCCGGGCGCCTCTTCCTGCCCTTCGGCATCTCCGCTCTCCTAGCGCCTGTATACACGATTCCCTGTGTTCCGTTCCTTCTGTTTGAAATTCCTAGAGCGGCCTCCATTCTCCAGCCCGGACCCTCACTGATGCACCACTCATGCCCCAACTTACAGAATGGCCACTGTGGAACCACGTGAGGTTTGTGGATGGGCTGAGAAATGAGCCAGAGGGAGGGCAGAAATTAAGTGAGCTGGGTCCCCAAGGCACAGTCAGTCCCGAGGCACAGTGTGGGCCACGCTGCAGAGTCACCTCAGTGACCTCCCGACTGACGCGGCGTCTACAGAGACGCTGAGGTTTGACCAGTCAGGCCCCAGGCTCAGGTAAGAAGCTCCATGTGGCCGGGCCGAGGAAACCAGGCTCTAGCAAGGGCCTCCTGCGTGCCTGTGTGTATTCATCACCCTGTATGCATGCACCACCCTGTATTAGTTTGCTAGGGCTGCCATCAGGCTAGGGGGCTTAAACCACAGAAATATAGTTCCTCACCGTTGTAGAGGCTGGGAGTCTGAGATCAGGGTTTCTTCTGAGGCCTCTCTCCCTGGCTTTCGGATGGCTGTCTTCTCCCTGTCTTCACAGCGTCTCCTGTCTGTATATAATCTCCTCTTCTTATAAGGATACCATCATATTAGCTTATGCTAATGACCTCATTCTAACTTAATCGCCTCTTTCCTTTTTTTTTTTATTTTATTATTATTCCCCACCCAAGGATATTTTTAGAGAGAGTGGGAGAGAGAGGGAAAGACAGAGAGAAATATCAATGTGAGAGAAACACATTGATTGGTTGCCTCCTGCACGCACCACCCTGACCAGGGCCCGGGCTGGGGAAGAGCCTGCAATCCAACTGAGGTACGAGCCCTTGACCAGAATCAAACCCGGGACCCTTAGGTCTGCAGGCCGACGCTGTGTCCACTGAGCCAAACCAGCCAGGGCTAACTTAGTCACCTCTTTAAAGACCTTTTTTCCAAATACAGAGATACTGGGAGTCAGGACTTCAACATAAAAATTGTGGGGGGAGGACATATTCGGCCCATAACATCCCCCTTACAAGGTGGGCATTATCCCCCTGTTTCCCAAATGACGGAGATTTTCGCAAGACCTCCCGGAGCTGGGTCTACTCAGGCTCGGCAGCTGCTTCGCCACCCACCAAGCCCCAAGGAATCTTCTCTTACTCTGCAACTGCATCAGACCCTGGGATGCCAATCCCCCTCTAAGCCCCTTCCTTTGTGGGCTAAGACGATGCTCCACCATTGGCTGTGCACTTCCGATGAGCCAGAGTCTCCCCCTGGCGTCCCACGTGCAACTACAAACACAAGCCACAGCTCCTTCAGGCACCTGCTCAGACCTCAGAAGCACCCTCCCGAGCATCTGTAACACTGTCTATTTGTAACAACGCCTCTACCCACACAGATCCAGCTCCCGCTTTATTTTCCTTAGAGCAAGCATGTCAAACTTGAGGCCCACAAGCCCCATGGGGCCCACAACGAATATTTTTGCGGCCCAGCCAACATAACAGTACGTAAGAAATGTTTTAATAAAAATTTTGTAACTTAATTTTTACAATATCCTGTTATACATAATTATTAATAACGAACTATAACTTTCGCCAATGACTGATTACTATAATCGTGTTGCATTCATTTCCCTAACGTGCCTGACACACAGGCGCACCATTTCTCTCCACTAATACTAGCAGCGAATATTTTAGCAGCCGATTGCCACCTCATTAGTCTTGGGCTGACTTGTTTGGTGTGCGCAACAGGAAATATTTTGCATTCAGAGAACAAGAAAAATAGGTTTATTTGCGTTACTCTTATTAATCTGTGCAGTTATTCAGTGTCTGGTAAGTTAATGTTCAAGAAAAAAATACTAATTTTTATTACAATGTTCTATTATTTTATGTTAACGATTACTCATTTATTTCAGCCCTTTGTATTCAGCATGTCTCTATCAAAATAAGCCTATGTTTCTATGAAAATTGAAGCTTTTGTTTTTTTGCGGCCCCCATAAACTTAAACCTTGTTTTTCTGGCCCATGTTAGCCTTTGAGTTTGACATGCTTGCTTTAGAGTATCATCAATACCTTATATGCATGCTTACTTCTTTACTGGTCCCCTTCCCCCCCTTCACCCCCCGACACCCAGACTATAAGCTCCATGAGGTCAGACTCTAGGTCCTGGTATATCCTTAGGTCCTAGATGAGATTCCCAATCACCATCATCACAAGTACCCAAGGTTGGTTCAATAAATAATCAAATAAGTCCACTCACTCGTTGAATCCTCACTGAACTCTGTACGATGGGCCCTCGGGTCCTTATTTTATAGAAAAAGAAACTGAGGCTCAGAGAAAGGCCCAACTCTGCCTGAACTCGCCCAGCCAGGAAGCAGTGAAGCTGGAATTCAGGCCCAGGCCCATGCTCTCAGCCTCCACACCCAGGCCAACCTCCTGGCCGTGGCCTTCCTTCCAAGTCTTTCCTGCTCTGTGGCTTCCCAAACTATCCTCACTGCCACCGGAACCTCCCTTGTTCTGGAAGTTCTCTTTGCCCGGCTGCTGGGCTGCAGTGTCATTTCGTGCCAGCAAGTGTCACCAGAGAATTCCCGTGTCCGCAGCAGTTTAGTGCTCTAAAACATGAATGCGCCGTAGTTTATTTAAATCACTTCTAAGGGTATTTCCAAGTTTTTGCTCCACAAACTAAGCTATATCCTTGCACCTGTGTTCATAAGCTATGAGGTGACAACTTCTCTGGGAATGGGTTCCTGGAAGTGAAATTTGAAAGAGCAGTGAACATCTTGACACTGCATAGATGCCATGAACTCACTAAGCCTGGTTTACAACCGAGGAGTGTGGGGCCGAGAGAGAGCACATATGTCATCCAGGGAAGCACAGCAAGCTTGCTGAAGGGCCAGGTTTAGAACTGGCTACCCCCGGGCCATGAATCTTTCTACTGTGCGTGGACGATGCTCCCACCCTCAGCTCGAGTTCGGTCTTTGTGCATTTTTATATGTGTGTGGGCCTGGATCTGACTGCTCTCTCTGACATTCAATCATCCACTCAGTCATTTAATAAATGCATTGGTGAGATACAGGTCCAATGCTGTAAGAAAGGCTCAAGTAACAAGTGTCACCTGGACAAGAAAATAGTTCATTTTCCTCTCTCACATCATCTGAATGGAAGCAGCCAGAGTTTGGATGGTGGCTTTATGGTGTCAGGGACCCAGACTCTTTCTATCTTATAACTCTTCCATCTTCAACCAGCAGTTTCCATCTCATGGCCCAACATGGCTGCTCTAGCACTGCCATCACATCTACATTCCTGCTGTTGGGAAGTTGAGGAAAGGAAATAGAATTCAGCCTCCTTAAGGGCACAAACCAGAATCTTTTCTGCCACTTCCATTCTCTTTCTATTGGCTGGAATTCGTCACATGTCCTATACTGCTGCAAGGAAGGCTGGAACAATAGTCATTAACTAACATAGCTAACATGTTTTCTGCTAAAACTCGGGGTTCTGTTACCAGTGAATATATTGTCCAGTCTCTGCCACTCATACGTTTCTGAGCACCTACCATGTGTGAGAGAAGGTGCAGCAGACCTGACCCATGTGAGGGTTGAATCCTGACTCTGTCTTCCCCAGCTGTGGGTCATGACCTCTCTGAGCCTCCATTTCCTCGTTTATAAAAGGAAGACAGGTGAGTACGGGTGCTCGTCCCACGTGGGAGTGGTGAGCCTGACAATGTACTAGTAGACTCAGCACTGAGCCTACTGCACGGTTGGCACTGAAGAAATGGCAGCTGCTTTTCAAAGAAGCCAGACCCTGAGCCAGAGGTGACTCAGCAGAGGCCCTGCCCTGGATTCCAGCGGGGAGACATTCTAGGGCAGCCTCCTGCCTATAAAAGCCTGGCGTCACATCAGCATGTGTCCTCAACATGTCAATCATGCATGAGTCAGAAGTAGTTATGACCATAAGTCATCGAGTAGCAGCTGGGCCCAAGATACCTGGCATCCTTCCAATCCCACCTCCCCAGCCCCATTGTACAGAAGAGCAAAGAGCCCGGGGAAGAGCCACGAGTTCAGCATGCCTGCACTGTTTTATTAATCAGTCTCCTCCTGATGGGGCATGAGGGTCAGTTCCAGTGTGAAATTATCATACAACAGACTTAGCTGGGCCTCCCTATGCCGATCAGACCAGGATTTTCCAGGGTAGTTGGGGAGAAATAGAATTGCAGGGGAGAGTTTTAAATCCACAGGACATTCCAATTGTAACAGAGGGAGGTGCCTCTCCCCGATTGATTTATAGATCAGAGGCTCTGAACCTCAGCAGATACTGACATTCTGGGCCGGAGAATTCTCTGTGGTGGAGGCTGTCGTGTGCTGGGTAGGATGTGTAGCAGCACTCTTGGCCTGTACCCACAAGATGCCAGTAGCCTATCTCTACCCGCAGTGTGACAACCACAAGTCTCCAGGCACTGCCAAATGTCCCCTGGGAGCCCAAATCATTTCCCCTTGAGAAACGCTGACGCTCACAGAGCCTGTGAGTAGGATTTCTAGGCACAGATTCTTTCAGCAGGTTTGTGAATATAACTGATTTTCTTCTCTTTGGGAAGGTGCACATCTGTCTCTTTGGAAGATGGTACAATGACCTTGGTAGTCGCTAGTTTAAGAATAAGGATTTCATGACATTATTGAAACAACTAGTGGGATTTAAATATGGACAATAGCAATTATATTATAACTTTGTATCCACATTAAATTTCCAGATTTGAAAACTATATGGTGGTCAAGTAAGAGAATGTCCTGACTCTTAGGAGGTGCACATTGTAGTTTAGGGGTAAAAGGACATTGTATCTATAATGTAACTCTTAAATGACTCATAAAAATTACACAAAGAATAACAACTCAAGTGTAGCCAAATGCTGACAATTACGGGATGTGAGTGGAGGAGATACAGAAGTTTTCTATACTACTCTTGCAACTTCCCTGTAAATTTGAAATTATTTTAAGAGATTTTTAAATATTATCTATGTTTTAGTCTAGTTTTTGAAACATGGTTTTAATCTGTTATTTCCACTTGCTCCCATTAAAAAGAAAAGTCATGCCGAAACCGGTTTGGCTCAGTGGATGGAGTGTCGGCCTGCGGACTGAAGGGTCCCGGGTTCAATTCCGGTCAAGGGCATGTACCTTGGTTGTAGGCACATCCCAGTAGGGGGTGTGCAAGAGGCAGCTGATCGATGTTTCTCTCTCATCGATGTTTCTAACTCTCTATCCCTCTCTCTTCCTCTCTGTAAAAAATCAATAAAATATATTTTTTAAATAAAAAAGAAAAGGCATGTCATGATTGTGCCCAGGAAACCGGGCCCCATTCAGGCTATGGTCCCAAAAGTCTCCCAGCAAAGCGTTCTCAGTACAAGCGTGGCAGGCAGGAAGACCTTTTGCATTTATTTGCATCTGTAAAATACCTAGAAAGAACTTTCGCCCAATTTTAACAGTGGTTAGCAATGACTCCTCCCTTGCCTGCAGTTTTGTTCTCAAGTGTCCACCCACACTGCCACACACCCGGATGCCTCAAGAAGTGACCTCAACCCTAGATCCTTGAGAAACCCTGATGGGTCTAAGGGTAATCTTTATCCCCTTGCTAGTGATTGGTCCAGGAATGGGCATATGATGCAAGAGAGCCAATAGGGAACAAATGAGCTCCAGGCTGGTGTTTGACTTGCTTTGATCAATAAAATGTGAGGAAGTGACTTTATGAGACTTTTGAGCCAAGGATTCTGCCCTGAGAACTCCATGTTAAGAAGCCAGTCCTGCCCTGGCTGGTTTGGCTCAGTGGGTAGAGCGTTGGCCTGTGGACTGAAGGGTCCCGGGTTCGATTCCAGTCAAGGGCATGTACCTTGGTTGTGGGCACATTCCTAGTAGGGGGTGTGCAGGAGGCAGCTGATTGATGTTCCTCTCTCATCGATGTTTCTAACTCTCTATCCCTCTCCCTTCCTCTCTGTAAAAAGAATCAATAAAATATATTTTTTTTAAAAAAAAAAGAAGAAGAAGCCAGTCCTGCCCTAGCCAGGTTGGCTCAGTGGGTAGAGCGTTGGCCTGTGGACTGTAGGGTCCCGGGTTCGATTCCAGTCAAGGGCACATGCCCGGGTTGCGGGCTTGATCCCCAGTGGGGAGCGTGCAGGTGGCAGCCGATCAATGATTTTCTCTCGTCGTTGATGTTTCTATCTCTCTCTCTCTCCCCTTCCTCTCTGAAATCAATAAAAATAAATTAAAAATTTAAAAAAGAAGCCAGTCCTCTGGAAGATGAGAGGCTGCAAACAGAATTGAGATGCCCCAGCCAACCACCCTCACCGCTGCTGGGCATATGGATAAGGCCATCTTGGACCTTCAAACATAGGTGGGCGCTGAATGAAGCTGCATGAATGAGCCCAGGTAAAACCAGAAGAGAAACCACCAGCCAGTACACAGAGTTGTGAGAAGTAATAAGTCGGTGTTGTTTTAAGCAACTGTTTTGGGGAGGGATGGGAAGACTCACTGAGGTTGTAACATGACCTGCATGCAGAAAGTGCTCAATAAATGGTCCTTATTGTTGACCATGCATGTCTGCCCTCCTCCCCTGTGCCAATCACTCCCTCCGTCTTCCCCATCTAATGAAGTGCTCCCTATCATTCTCTACCCATCTCTGCACCCTGCTTCATTGTTCCACATCACTTGTCCCTCACCCGACATCAGATTACCTTTTTACCTAGTTACTGTATGTCCTATTGCATCTGTCTTACTCACTGTTGCACTGCCAGCATTTTACACAGCTTCTGGCCCACAGCAGGTCTCAGTAAGGATTTGGCGAGTAAATGAATGGGGCGATCCAATCACCGTGACAGAAGACATGGAAGGCCCCATCCCCCAATACTATGACACCTTGTGGGTGTCCATCTCAGGCAGCTTTGCAGCCTGAGCCTCAGAGCTAGGAGGAGCTAGAGGACAGAACCCTGAAGGAGGAGCAGGAGCCAGCCACATGACTGGGGGGACAGCATGAACTAGGAAGCAGGTACAGTGGAGCCCCTGCACTCTCCTGAGAGTAGATGTCAGGAGTGGAAACGGGAGAGTCGGCAGCACCCACTCAGCAGGGCCTTGAAGGCCAGGTGAGGTGTGGATCTCATCCCACCACCTTCCTAGTCAAGTGTAACAGCAGCGGGAGGTAACAATCACCTCTGCAGGGGCCCCTGCCTGCCAGGCACTGTGAACCTTGCAGTAAGCCTTGTAAGGCTCAGAAACACAGCTGCGAAACTCCACGCTCCAAAGCCTGGGCTCCTTCCAACTGCCCTTCACCTCACTTTCCCTTCCTCCCCCATCTCATCGACCAGCAGATCCTGGCTGTTCCACCTTCAAAACACATCCAGAGTCAACCACTTCTCCACCTCCACAGTCACCGTGGTCTGATCCGCCATCCCCTCCTACCTGGGCGACTGCCGTCACCTCCTCCCTGGATCCGGCCCCAGCACGGTCCCGAGTTCGTTCCACACACACAGCCAGAGGAATCCTATTAAAATGTAAAGTCAGGGTCACTGTACGATGCTTTACCAGACTGTCCAATAGAACGTTCTGCGATGGCGGAAATGTTCCCCCGCTGCACTGTCCGACTCATTACCCACCAGCCACGTGTCACGACTGAGCACTTGAAACCTACTGAAGGACTGAATTTTTATTTATTATTTATTTATTTTTAATTGGGTTTTTTCCATTGGTTTTCAGAGAGTGGAAAGGAGGGGGTAGGGGGAGGAACATCCATGTGAAAGAGAGAAACAGACTGGTTGCCTCCTGCATGTGCCCCCAGTAGAGTCAGAGATCAAACCTGCAACCTAGTTAGTGCCCTTGACCTGGAATTGAACCCAAGACTGATGCTCTAACCACTTAGCAACACCATCCAGGACTGAAGGACTGAATTTTTAATCTCACTTTAGTAGCCACATTCTGCAGGCAAGGCTGTGGGGAACAGGCACTCCTGAACAGTTTTGTGGGAGTATAAATTTGCATATGATTCCAATGGCGATATCTACTTACCTACCTATTGATAGATTTGTCTATATCTACCAAAATAACAAAGGCATTTAACATTTGTCACAGCAACCCCATTTCAAGAGTGTGTCCCATTGATCTACCTTCACTTGCCAAATGACATTATGTAAAAGGTTTATAACATAAAGACAGGAAACAATCCAAGTATCTGTCCATTGATAGGCAACGAATTAAATGAATTATGGTCCAGCCACACAGTAGCATACAATGAAGTTGTAAAAAAAAGAATGAGGAAATATGAGACCTAAAGCACAAAGTAAAAAATAGATAAATTGGACTTCATCAAAAGTGAAAGCTTTTTGAGTTACCAAAGGACATTATCAAGAAAATGACAAGACCACCAACAGAATGAGAGAAAATATTTGTACATCATATATCTGATAAGGGTCTAGGGTCCAGAATATATAAAGAATCCTTACAATTTAACAACAAAGACAAATAACTCAATTTTTAAATGGTCAAAAGATTTCTCAAAAAAAAATGTACAAATGGCCAATTAGCACATGAAAAGATGCTCACCATCATTAATTATTAGGAAAATGTAAATGAAAACCACCATGAGATCATCAGTTCACAGTCATTAGGGTGGTATAACCAAAGACATGGAAAATAACAAATGTTGGTGAGGATGTGGAGCAATTGGAACCCTCATGTATTGCTGGTAGGGATGTAAAATGGCGCAGCTGCCATGGAAAATAGTTTGGCAGCTCTTCAAAAAACTAAACATAGTTACCATAGGATCCAGCAATTCCACTCCTAGGTATATATATACCCAAGAGAAATGAAAATGGATGTCCACCCAAAAATGTGTACATGAATGCTCACAACAGCAGTCTTTATAACAGCCAAAAAGTGGGAACAACTCAAATGTCTATCAACTGAATGCAGAAGCAAAATGTGGTCTATCCATACAATGAAATGTTATTCAGCCATAAAAGAAATGAAGTACTACAACATGGATGAACCTTGAACACATTATGTTAACTGAAAGAAGCTAGACAAAGAATAATAATGATTCTATACTATTATATGAAATAATATATATACATCCTATCTAATAAAAGAGTAAAATGCAAATTGACCATACCTCCGCCATGCCCAAGAGCCACGCCCATAAGCCAATCAGGAGTGAATATGCAAATAAACCCAACCAAGATGGCTGCGGCCACAGAGAGCAGGAGGGATGCTTGGGTTTCCCTGGCAATGGAGGAAGCCAAGCTTTCCGCCTGCCCTTGCCAGCTTAGGCCTCCACTCAAGGCTACAAAGTTTCAATGATAGAAGATAAATAAATCCAAACAGAAATGGTGGCAGCCACGGAGCTGGAAAGATCAGGAGGCTAGGGTTGCCCCTGGCGATAGAGGAAGCCAAGCTTCTGAAGCCCTGGCCTGCCTTGGCCTCCGCTCCAGGCTACAAAGTTTCAATTATAGAAGATACATAAATCCCAATAGAAAAGGCTGCCACCACGGAGCAAGCAGGAGGCTTGGCTCCACTCCAGGCTACAAAGTTTCAATTGTAGAAGATAAATAAATTCCAGATACCAGGTCCTCCGCTTGGCTCGCCAGGGGGCATGGCCGGCCTGCAAACCACCACAGGCCCCTCGCCCAGGCTGCCCCACACCCCAAGGGAACCCCACCCTGATCCAGGACACCCTTCAGGGCAAACCAGCTGGCCCCCACCCATGCACCAGGCTTCAATCCTATCTAATAAAAGAGTAATATGCAGATTGACCAACACACAAGATGGGTGCCCCCATGTGGTCAAAGATCCTGCCTCCATGTGGACAAAAGATGGCCACCACAAGATGGCCAGCAGGGGAGGGCAGTTGGGAGGTCACCAGGCCTGCAAGGGAGGGCAGTTGGGGGGGACCCAGGCCTGCAGTGGAGAGCAGTTGGGGGGGGACCAGGCCTGCAGGGGAGGGCAGTTAGGGGTGACCAGGCCTGCAGGGGACGGCAGTTAGGGGCAAACAGGCTGGCAGGGGAGCAATTAGGCATCAATCAGGCTGGCAAGAGAGTGGTTAGGGGGTGATCAGGCTGGCAGGCAGAAGCAGTTAGGGGCAATCAGGAAGGCACACAGGCAAGCAGTTGGGAGCCAGCAATCCTGGATTGTGAGAGGGATGTCCGGTGGGATCGGGCCTAAATGGGCAGTCGGACATCCCTCGAGGGGTCCCAGATTGGAGAGGGTGCAGGCTGGGCTGAGGGACACACCCCCTCCGTACACGAATTTCGTGCACTGGGCCTCTAGTATATATATAATTTTGATTTTCAAAGCATATGAATGTTCTACATATTAAAAACAAAAACTATTTTTTCAAATATAAATCAGGTCATGTAATTCCTGTATTCAAAACCCTAGAGGGAAGAAACTTCCCAGATCATTTTATAAGTAAAAACCAAGGACTCTTTAGTCCCTCTCAAGGCCCTACCCCATCTGCCCCTCTCCCTTCCTCTCTGACCTCACCTCCTCCACCTCCCTGCCTCTTACCTAACTCCTGTCTCACGGGCCTCCTTGCTGTTCTGGAAATCACAAGCAAGTTCCTGCCGCAGGAACTTTGTCCTTGCTGTTCCCTTTGCTTTGAACCATTTATCTCAAGATATTTGCACAAGGTTTGCTCCCTCACGTCCTTTAGGTCTTGATTCAAATGTCACTTTCCTGAGCAGGCCTTCCCTGAACCCCACATCCCTACCTCCCTGGAGACTCTGTCATGTCTCCTACTATTTCCCTAGAACAGTGTCTGGGTCAGGTTGATGCTTAATAAACGTGTGTGGAATGGATGGATGGATAGATGGATGGATGATCTCAGGCTGTCTGTTCGTCTGTCATTCATGGTGCTGGCCACTAGGAGGGCTCCAGACACCAGACACCAGCAGTAGCCAGCCACCTCAGATAGTTTGGAAGTCTGGGACACATACAGAAAACTTTGGGCCCTGACCGGTTTGGCTCAGTGGATAGAGCGTCGGCCTGCGGACTCAAGGGTCCCAGGTTCGATTCCAGTCAAGGGCATGTAGCTTGGTTGCGGGCACATCCGCATTAGGAGGGGTGCAGGAGGCAGCTGATCGATGTTTCTCTCTCATCGATGTTTCTAACTCTCTACCCTCTCCCTTCCTCTCTGTAAAAAAAAAATCAATAATTTTTTTTAAACTTTGGAGGGTATTTCTCTGAAATCTGAGATCCAGCCCCCACGAAGGCAAGCTGCCCTTAAGCCCCTGGGTTGAGAATCCAAATGTGTCAATAAAGGACAGCAAGCCCTCCCAGTTTCTCCAGAATTCACCACGAGCTGGGCTGCAATCTGTCCCCGCCATCGAAATGAACTTCTGTTTCCTTGAAGGAGGTGAAGAAAGCAGGGAGGGAGCATGGGCCTGGCGAGGGACAGAGGCTGCCCACAGCAGGAACCCTGAGGAAACAGACCTAAGGTGTCTGGGGCGACCAGCAGCTGAGGAATCCAGGGTTTAAACCTTCAGGAACCAGGGCAGAATGGAGCTTCCACAAGCTGGGTCTTACCTCCCTTTCTTGCTCCCCTCTTGGGTCTTTCCATGGCCTCTGAGGCGGCTTCCGTTTGGTGACACTGTGTGGAACTCATGTGAATAACTGTGTACTTTGCAGTCGGCTGGACCCAGGTGAAACCCTGCCCATGTCATCTACCTGCTGAGGGAGTAAAAGCATGTGACTGTGCCTTAGTTCATTCAGCAAGCATCTACTGAGCCGATCATGTGCCCTACTCGGATTAAGATGTGGTGTTCAGCTGTGAACAAAGCAAGTCCTTGCCCTGCTTCGCCCTCGGGAGCTTTTTGTCTGCTGGGGGTGGGGGGGTGGGGTGTGAACTGCAAAGCTCATTGCCCAGGACAGGCCCTGTGAGACAAAACAGGGTGATGTCACAGTGACTGGAGGAGGGGCACTTTGAGCAGGGTGGTCAGAGGGGCCTCTGAGGAGACCAACACCATCGGTTATTAAGAATAAGTGAAACCTGCCCTCTAGCTCCGGGCCCGGCGCCTAACAGAGATTAAGCGCTCACCAAATCTCATAGTGCATCCTAGTGTCATTCTCGTCAGTTTAGGGTCCTCTCCCTGGCGTTTCTCCTCCGAGGAGCACGGCATGGGCGGCCACAGCAGGTGTACGCACGGCCCTCGAACCCCAGCACGCGGGCGGGCTCCATAAGCTGGCCCAGCGTACACAGGCTCCCGCTAGGGAGCTCTGTTCCAAGTGTCCACCACGCGCTGGCCCCCTGGCCCGGGCCCGGCGCCCTCGCGTTTCTTGCACACAGTAGGCGCCTGGCGGTGCGCGCTGAAGAAATGCCCGTTTCCAGGTGCGGCGGCGCACGACCTCGGCAGGTTACACCGGACCGGACCGTGAGCCAAGACTGACTTGGGAGGCGCCAAGGCCCGCGTTTCCGTGAGGCGGGCACCCAGGCACAGGCCGGGGCGGAGCGAGGCGGGCAGGGACGCGCCACCGCCCCTCGCTTCCGCGCCCAGCTGCATCCAGCTGCGGTCCGACCTCAGGCGCGCCCCGGTTGGTTGTGGCTCGGGGGCCGCTGATTCGCCGGCGCGTCCCCGGCGCGGGCTATGATTGGCTGTGACGCGCGGCCGGGCGAGGCCCCGGTCGGCGCCGCCACCACCCCCGGCGTTGGGCGGTCATTGGCGGCGTGATCTCGCCGCGGTTCCGCGGCCCAGCTGCCGCCGCCGCCTCTGCTATCAGAGCGCATCAGGCGGGCCGGCCCAGTGACCATGGAGGGCGCCGAGGACGGGCCGGGCCAGCAGCCGGAGCTCGACGAGGACGAAGCAGCGTATTGCCGGCGCTGGGGCGCGCAGCACGCCGGGGCCCGCGAGCTGGCCGCGCTCTACTCACCAGGTAGGACCTTCGGGCTCCCCTCCGGGCCTGCAGTCCCCAGATCGGGCTGCGGACAGCGATCCCGGGTCCCCAGGTCGGAACCCCAGCCTCAGGCCCTGATGCAGAACTCCAGCCTCGGCTTTTGTTGCAAGTTTGGGTACCCCATCCCAGCACCACTTCCAAGTCCAAGCCAGAACCCAGCCCCGAGGCTTTCTGGATGCTTAGATTCCCCATATCAAGGAACTGCAATATCAGCTCCCGGGACTACAAACAGAGCTCCCATCGCACCCCCAGATCCCAGTCCTAGCCCCGCGGCGCCCGCGGCTGCAAAGACCGCCGCTGGACTTAGGGACACCACACCCCATAACCCATTACAAGCCGGAGGTTGCTCCTCAGCTACAAACTCTGCCCCGAGCCCCTAAAAGTTACACCCCATCCCAGGTTTCCCAGATCCGGCATTCACACCCTATGTCCCCTTCTGCGCCTCAGCCGGGGTGCTGGGATGGAAACGGTGACCTCACCCCCCAAATCTGGGCACATCAGCCCCCCTGCTCTAGGAACCTCAATGCAAGGGCCCCTAGCTACCGAATGCCCCGAACGCCCTTACCCCAAAGCCCATCCTAGTTATAGATTCAGAGGCTGAAACTACAGACCACCATTCCCTCCCCTCCTCCATCACTGCCCCCCAACCACTCCCTGCAGTAAGGACAATCAGCCCCTCACCGGGTATTCCAGAATTCCTGGTGGGAAGGGCATTGCAAAGCCTCCAGTTTAAGCTCCTCCCATACACAAGCCACAACTCCATCCCTTGCCCCTCCCCCATGTGTGGATGGATATATTAGCCCCCTCCCTGAGGACTTGTGTGTGGAGCCCCCATAATCCCTAGACCACAGTTTAGAGACCCTTGCTCAAATTCTGCCCTCAGGCCAAGGCCCCTGTCTTCTTACCCCTGTGCCAACCAGTTATGCTCCAGCAGCATCAGTCCCCACTCCCTTCCCTGCCTTCCTTCCTGAGCCCCAGGAATCTCATTGCCTAGCCCCAAGAAGGCCAAGTGTCCCCAGGGGTTAAGGAAATGCCTTTGAGAACTCCAGAGTCAGGTGACTGGGAGCTGGCTCCTCTGCTGAACAGAATCCTCACTCCAAGCTTCGTTTGTCAAACCTGCTGGCATTTTCACACCTGCCCCAATGCACAGCCCTGGCCTGGGGTGGGCACGGGTCTGCTCCCTCCTTCGGCTTGACGGGCCTGGGTTGCGTACGATCTCTGTCCTAACTGGGGCCTCATGACAGTGGACCATTTGCTTTCTTATTGAGGACCAGCAGAGGCCTTTCTGCACTTGCAATTCCATGCTCTGCGTGGGATTTTTTTCTGATCTGATGTTGGCACCTGGCCCGTGCTGTCATGGTTTCTTCAGCCTTTTCCCAAAATACCCGGCCTATGGACTAACTCCTGCACTTCCTAGGGCCAAGCCACTTTCCCTCTCTTAAGCCTCCGTGTCCTCACCTCTAAAATGGGTACAAGGTAAAGTTTATTCGTTCCTTAGTGTCACTAGGAAGAGGGAATAAGATCATCCACTTTGGCACAGTGCCTGGCATAGAGTAGGCGCTCCCTGTTGTTAACCCCATAGTCTGACTTGTCCTGTGAATCGAAGTAAGCTGCCTCACTTCTCTGGTCCTCACATTCATCCCCTGGGAATCGAGGGTAAGGATTCAAAGGCCTTCTCCTTTGGTCCATCCCTGCCCACTCGAGTAAACCCTACCCGCTTTCAACCAAATCATACCTGGGCATTCTGAGCCTCCCCTAGGGACCACCGTCTCCCCATTCCGCCATGATTGCATCTTTGTCTGGTTCTGCTGTCGCCCAGGGCCTCTCACTCTCTGAAGAATAGCCATGCAGGGATCTGAGGCTGCAGACAACCTCCTGGTACCACAGACCTGCAGCCAAGGCCTAACTCCTCCTGACATAGAGTTTGGGGGCTGGAGTATGAGGAGTGGAAGGAGGGAAACTGGCCAGACTCGTTTCTCCAAATGTGTAGGCTTCCTTCTGTCGCTTCCTTGTGTGGCTTGATCTCTCTGGGCCTAACCTATACAATGAGCCACCAGGCTCACTACACAATAAGCAGCTTTGTCCCAGTCCCTGTTCTAGAACCTTGGGGACAAAGCAGTGAACAAGACAGGAAAAATGGGGCTGGCATTTTAGTAAGCCCAGTATAGGAGGGAAATACGTCACTTACCCAGTGGTGACAAATCCTATAGAACAAATATATAAGCAGAAAAGGGGGGGAGTGAAATGTTGGGAGCAGTGACATTTTAGAGAGGGGCAGTTAAGGCCTCACAGGTGACATTTGAACAGAGACCTGAAGGGCATGAAGATATTTTGAGGAAGGATTAGTCCAGACTAGGGACACAGCAAGTGCAAAGGCCCTGAGGTGGGAGTGTGCCTGGAATGTCTTTGGAACAGCGAGGAGGCTTGTGGGTTGGAGCAAAAGGAGAGTAGGAGACGTTTCTGGGTTCCAGAACTAGATTCTTGAAGTTCCGGGGGCCAGAAGTGGGTTGACACTGTAACAGTTGGCAACAATAACAAGGCAAAGACTATTTATTGAGCCCTGTCATGTCCTGGGTATTTTCCTCACATGCTCGTGTATCATCCTCACTACAGTTGTCTGAGGAGCACCTTGGCATGAACTCCATTTACAGGAGAGGAAACTGAGACCCCCGTGGCCTCCTCATCGAGAAGAGCATGTTCTTCCTACACTTGTCTTGCCTGGACTGGGCTTGACCCTGCCCGTACCAGACGGGAAGTTGGCTAGGCCAGGGATTGCATCTGTTTGGTTTTCCTAAAGTGTCTGGTACTTCACGAGTGCCCTATCCACCTTGACAACATTTCCTGAGGCTTAGCAAGGAATAGCACCCTGCCCGTGGTCACACCGCCATTTAGCATCAGGGCCAGAACCAGAACACGGCAGAGGATGTTCTAGGTTCCGTGTTCTTAGTCTCTACTGTGGAAGTGAGCCAGCCCAAGGTGGGCGTGCAGGAGCGGAGCCAGTGCAGGTCAGCAGAGCGGAGAGAGTGGGCACTGTATGGGCAGAGAGCTGTGAGTCATCTGATTCGCGTGGTGTGGGGTGGAGGAAACGGTAAGGGGTGAGGCAGCTCCGCCCAATCCCGTGGGCCCCGAGTGTCCAGCCAAGGAGTTGGGGCCTGGTCCTGCAGGCCGGGAGCCAGAGCGTCCCATAGCCTGCTCCACTCTGGATTTCAGCTTCGCAGCAGCAGCTGTCCTGTGCCAGGTGCCAGGATTTGTGAAAGGCCTGGCGGGCTTGGCGGGCTTCCCCTGACCTCTTGGGCAAGCCAGTAGGTGAGGCAGGTGCCAGCTGATGCCTGCCTCTGTGTACGGCCCTTCTCAGGTGCCCCAGGGGTGGATTCTGAGGGCTCTCTAGAGTCGGCTGTTTACCTCCCCACTGGCTAACTACAGATGCCCCCTGCCCTGGGAGACACAGGGGCTCTTAGTACGGGGTTACAGGAAAGGTAGAGGGTGTCGGGAGCACTGAGCGGAGGTCCTGGCCTGTAGTCCCAGAGCTGAGCCTGGGTTCAATCCCCCACATGGGCCTGACCAAAGCCAGGGGACAGAGGCATGGGGCCCCTTCCCTGGCCAGGCCTGGTCCTTGCCACACTCTGGGCCAAGCTCTCTCTCTGCCTCCCTCAGTCTTGTTCTTTTCACATTTCTTTGTCTCTCCTTCCCTCTGGCCATGCTGTTTCTCTTTTATTCTCTGTGTCCCGATAATCTGCCCCTGTGTCTGTTTTTCTCTTTTTTCTATCTGTTTCTCATCTCTGTCCCTTGATTCCTGTTCTCTCTCACATCATATTCTCTCTCTCTCTCTCTCTCTGCCTCTCTCCCTCCCTCCAGTCCACACTTTCCTGAGGTCCAGGGTCTCCTAGTGGCCAAAGGCCATCAGAAGTGCAAGTTGTTCAGAGCTTGTCTGACTGAATTAGAAGATTTGGGCCTGATGCCAGGGCTCTGGCTGTAGCCTGCCCGCAGGAAAGCAGAGATGGCCGAGGCCTGGCTCCTGACCTCCCCTGCACCGCCCAGCCCTCCACAGCCACCACACACACCCAGCCCCCTCCCCAGGCCAACCAGCAGGCACTGCTGTAACGGCCCAGATCATGGGCCCTGGCCAGGCCAGCGGTGGCTCAAGAAAACAAGGCCCAGCGCTCTGCCAGAGGCAGCCCGAGCTCTTGTGTCTGGAGCAGAGCCCTTCCCCTCCTCGGGCTCCAGTCCACCAGTCTGTAAAGTGACAGCATGTGGACCACTTGACCATGCAGGCCCTGCCAGACTGACTGTCCAGGCTGTGACTAAGGTGACTCTCAGGTGACTCTGAGTAAGTCACTTCATCTCTCCATTTCTCCCTCTGAAGGATGGGGCAATGGTCTACGGAGTATGGTGAGGGCTGGCTGAGGTTACTGCTGGCATTGTACCTGTCATGTAGGACATACTTAATGAAGGCCATTTATTATTGTAGATGTGTTTTTTATGGATCAAGGTTGAGGCCTTGATCTACAGAAGGATCCAGATTCCAGAGGCCAAGGAGAGTTTAGACAGGAAAATATTCCGATTCCGAGACATTCTCCATGGCAGGGGGAGAGAGCTGGGCAACCGTTGGAATCGGGACAGGCCCAAACATTCAGGCTATCATGTCCCATTTATGAGTCCAGGATCCAAGCCCATTTTTACCCCTGAGCCTCAGTTTAGTTTCCTCATCTGAGGAATGGGATCAACAGTTCCTCCCTGGAGGGACTGAGACTTGAATGAGAGACTACACCTCAGGCTCAAAAACTCAGATGACTGCAGGGGCCTGGCCAGGACTGCCACCAAGGAAAGCCACCCCGTATGAGGCCACCACTAGGGGAGGGACCAGGGTGAACTGGGAGCTCTTGCCCCCTTCTGATGGGGCAACCACTGCTGCTCAGGCCCCAGGGTGGCCAGAGTCCTATGTTCTCAAGGGAAGCAGGAAATAGGAATTTCATGTGATTTTTGTGTATGTGTAGCTAATTTTTTTTTTTTTAACTGAGAGCAAAATATGCTAGAGGGAGTGGGTCTGTGGCATCTCTGATGTGGGCTAAAGCTGGCACCCCAGCTGTGCTAGGCCTCAGTGGGTGTCATCCATTGTTATTGTTATTGTCATTTTATCTCAGGCTCAAAAACTCAGATGACTACAGGGGCCTGGCCAATACTGTTGCCAGGCTGAGCAGGGAGCAGACAAGTTGGCATTGAGGAGTCACCTGTCCTTGCCCCCAGCTGACCGCCCCCCTTCCCCATGCTTCCTGCTTCTGAGCCCCAGGCCGTGGCCACAAAGAGGAACCAGATGGGGAAGGCCCTGCTGGGCCAGATCATGGTGGCCTCAGCTGGGGCTGCTGCGGTGGCAGGGTCACATGACCCAAAGAAAACAGCCCCTGACCAAGAAGCAGGAAGCAAGGGGTTCTAGGGCCGTGGTCGGCAAACTCATTAGTCAACAGAGCCAAATATCAACAGTACAACGATTGAAATTTCTTTTGAGAGCCAAGTTTTTTACACTTAAACTTCTTCTAATGCCACTTCTTCAAAATAGACTCGCCCAGGCCAGTGGTATTTTGTGGAAGAGCCACACTCAAGGGGCCAAAGAGCCGCATGTGGCTCGCGAGCCGCAGTTTTGCCGACCACGGTCCTAGGCTCTCTTCTGCTGCTGCATGACCCCTGTTGCAATTTCTGGACCTCAGTGTCCTCATCTGTATGAGAAGGGGCACGGTCCTTCCCCACTCTGAATCTTGGTCTCTTCACAGGGCATGGAGAGGGCAGCTACTCTCATCTGACTCAGGGAGCAGCTTGCTGTTGTATGACCTGGACAAGGCCCTTTCTCTCTCTCTGAACCTACCAGGAACAAAGGATGTTTCCTTCCCAAGCTGCTTTGGGGAGGGGAGCCCAAAGACAAAGCCTGACAGTTTTTCCTTTAGGATTATCATTGTGGGATTTTATTCCACAAGCATTTATTGAGCACCAACTGTGTGCCAGGGTCCTGGTGAACAAAGCAGACAGGCCTCCTGAGTTCACATTTGGACACACAGTGACAGCCCCACGTGATGCACCCTATGTTGGGGAAGCCCTCGGGTCAGAGGAGGAATCACAAATGGCTTCCTAGGGACAGAGGTTCCAGGTTGAGATTTTTAAGGACCGTGCCAAAGTCAGCCTGGTGTAGAGGGGTGAAGGAAACAGCACATTCGAAGCTGTTTGGCACGTGCTTCCTGCTTCTGAGCCCCAGGCCGTGGCCACAAAGAGGAACCAGATGGGAAAGGCCCTGCTGGGCCAGATCATGGTGGCCTCAGCTGGGGCTGCTGCGGTGGCAGGGTCACATGACCCAAAGAAAACAGCCCCTGACCAAGAAGAGAGGAGAGGACAGATACAGGAGAAAACTTTGTGCCTTGGCCCCTTTGATGGCTAATCACTCACTGCCTGGTCTGTTGTTTAAGGTGATTCTAGCCCAGAATGTGGTCAGGGTCATGGCGGGAGCAACAGGACACGTAAGAGCAAAGTCTCAGGAGCCAGATCCTCTGGCCACAGGATCCTGGTCTGTAGCTGCCTGGCTGGGTAGTTTTGAGTTACTTCCTTGGGACCACTCTGACCCTCAGATTTCTCATCTGCAAAGTAGCATCACCTCAGCTGGGACCTGGCACATAGTAACTACTTAGTAGATGTTAAACACTAATGATAAGGAAATTATTATCATTAAGAGTCTTCCATGCCCTTGAGACCCACTGCCTGGGAAAACAGTATTCTCGGAAGCCCTGTCACAAATTCTGTGTCACCCACATGCTATTTTTATTTCCTGTTACTTTTTAAATTTCTGATTTAAAATGATAAGAAAAGACTTTTGATAGTACATGCACAAATTTTAAATTCAAAAAGGAGTAAGTGAAAAGCTAGTCTTAACTATAGTTTTTGTTTTTGATATAAATGACTGCTGTTTGTGCTTCCCAGTATATCTAATGTGTGCACACCCTGGCTTTTTCCTGGCTGCAGAGATGCTGTGGACCAGATTAACTTGGCTGGTCCCCCAGGCCATGGACACTTAGGTTATTTCCAATGGTTTGACACCTCAAACAAAGCTGCAGTAACTAAATCAGCTTGTCCAAGCTCATGTGCCTATTAAAAATATGTGGTAACATTTTTTTTTTTAATTCTCACCCATGGATTCTTTTCCATTGATTTTTTAGAGAGAGTGGAAGGGAAGGGAGAGACACAGAGAGAGAAACATCAATATGAGAGAGACACATTGATTGGTTGCCTCCTGCACACGCCACTACGGAAGCAGGGGATCGAACCTGCAACCAAAGTGCATGCCCTTGACCGGAATCGAACCCACGATGCTTCAGTCCCCGGGCCTGAAGCTGTACTCACTGAGCCAAATGGGCTAGGGTCACATTTAAAGAGAAGATTTCCCACCCACATCCTGATTTCTGGCTTCTCTTGAGAATTAGAAGCCGCCCTCCATGCTCACCTGTCCCCTTCCTCCCCACAGGCAAGCGCTTCCAGGAGTGGTGCTGTGTGGTCCTGTGTTTCAGCCTCATGGCCCACAACCTGGTCCACCTCCTGCTGCTGGCCCGCTGGGAGCACACGCCCTTCATAATGCTGGGTGTCGGTAAGTGCCCATGGCTCTGTTGCCTGCCTCCATTTCCACATACCTAGTGTCTGTGCCCTTCTGATGGCAACTTGTACATGTGTATACTGCGTGCTCATGTGTGTGCACACAAAGTCAGTACGTGCTGTGGGAACTCCGCCTCTCATCTCAATCAGTGGCATCTGTCACTTGAGCCAAAATCCTGGGCGTCATCCTTAGCTTCTCTTTCACATTCCACATCCAAAGCATCAGCAGATATTCTTGGCTCCACTTTCAAAATGCATTCAGAATCCAACCATTACCCTTTACCTGCACTGTCCCCACCCTGGTCCAGCCACCATCCTCTCCCCCCTGGACTATTTGTAGGAGCCTCCGCCCTGGTCTCCCCACTTGCACCTTTGCCTCCATTCCCCACACACAGCTAGAGGGCCCCAGTTAGAACCTCAGTCATGTCATGCCACTCCCCTGCTCTCCCCTGTATACTAAGAATGAAACGCAGGACTCTTTCCCCCTCCCCACGTGGGAGTCTGTACTTGTTCTTCAATAAATCTCCACCTTTGCTATACCAAAAAAAAAAAAAAAAAAGAATGAAGCGCCAACTTTTCAGCATGGCCTGGCCCCAGCTCCTCCTCAGACCTCATCTCCCTCCACTCTTCTCTGGCTCACCTTGCTCCCACCACACTGGCCTCTTCACTGTGCCTCTGCCATGTACTGGACATACTCCTACCTCAGGGCCTTTGCATATGCTTTCCCCTGTGCCTGGAACACTTCCTATAGATACCTACATAGTTCATACCTCATCCAATTCTCTGCTCAGACAGAGGTACCTCTTCAGGGAGCCCCCAATCACTCCTCAAAAATAGCAGTCCTGTCATACACTAGCCCCTCACCCTACTCTTTTATACAATACTAGAGGCCTGTTGCACGAAGATTCGTGCAATAAGCCTTCCTTCCCCTGGTTGCCGGCACTGGTTTTCCTCCGGCACCCGGGACCCGGGCCACAGTGGAGCCTTCAGTCTTTGCTCTGTGCCTGCGTATGCAAATTACCCCGCTATTTTGTTGGGTTGATATCCATACTCCTGATTGGTTGGTGGGTGTCACGGAGGCACAGTCAATTTGCATCTTTCTCTTTTATTAGTGTAGATATTTCTTTATTTGTTTATTATGTGTTTTTCCCTACTCAAATGTCCACTTCTTGGGAGTAGAGATTTTTGTCTGTTCTCCACTATGTCCCCAGCCCCAAGCACAAGGCCACACACAGTAGGTGCTTGATAAATATTTGTTGAATGAATGAATTAATGAATGAGCAAACTGCAACTTATTAGTACCTACTGAGTGTTTTCTCCCAGTCAGTCCGCACCCATCCACAGCCTCGGAGGTAGATGCTACAGTTATCATTTTTCAGGTGAGGAAACTGAGGCTCCGAGAAGGGACTGGCCCGGAGTCACACACACCTCAAGCCGGAAGCACAACATAGTTCTTAAGTCACTGTTTCCACTTGTATCGTTCAGCTCCCACAATCTCATTAAAAGCATTCTGGCCACCTAAGCCAGTAGTGCTCAGGCTAAATAAGCCATCTGGGTCGAGGGTAGGAGTGAGCATGTGCTAGGGGGCCAGGCCAGCTGGAGGGGAGACCAACCCATCCATCCAGTGCTGGGGAGCCTGGGCCCCACCCATAGGAGCCAGGTGTGCCAGGCGTGCCCCCTCTGCCCAGGAGTGAGAGGGACCTGCACCTCCAGCCTCTCATTCAAAGGCAGTAATGCAGACAGTGTGAGCCCTAAAGCCCCATCTGAGGTGGTTACAAGCAGGCCCCTGCAGACCTGGGTTCAAGTCCCGGCTCCACCACCTCTTGGCTGTGAGGCCTTGGGCAGGTGTCATTGCATCTCTGAGCCTCATTTTCCACATCTTTTAAGTGAAACTGCCCACAGTCCTTGCCTCCTAGAGCTGGTGTGAGGGCAAAATGCAGGTGTGCATAACTGCTGAGAGGGCCAGTGACTGAACAGAGGGGTGGAAGGCCCACTCACCAGGGCTGGGGCCTTCTGCCTCAATGGTCAGTTTAACAGTGGATATTTCCTGAGTGCCTACGATGCCAGGCCCCAGGCTGGGCACTTTTAACTCTTGGTGGCAGCCTAGTGAGAAGGTTCTGATCACCATCCTCTGAGTAGCCAGGTGACTTCCCCGTTGGTCCTCACCCAGGCAGCAGCAGAGTCTGGGATCACGTATTCAGAACTGCGTGGCTCCTGAACCAGGGACTGTGCAGCCACTGGTTAACACTGAGAGGAGAGGGTGTTCTAGACACTGGGCCCCGCTTGGGCAACGGATCAGCAGCCTCAAAGCCGACGTGTGTGTTATCTGGGCCAGGAGAGTGGGCATCCAAGGCAGGTCGTCAGTCCCTTCCAGGGTTAGGACCAGGCAGCTGCCAGCCCGGGGCCCAGGAGATCTCTGACTGTCCAGTCAGTGCATCTGTTTGCGGCTTCCCAATCTCATACCTTTGCCTGTGGGCTGATAAGAACAGACAATCCCGATAGCAGTGTTTACACAGTCCCTAATCAGTTTAAGTAGCTGCGCTGATTTGTATGTTAACTGCGCAGGACTTTGAGGGCACTGTGCCTCCTACGGAGCCCGCCCCCCCATCCAACATTATCTCCCCAGAGGTTCCGGTGCCCCTGCAAGGCCTTTGAAACGAGAAAAAGCAGAAGCATGAAAAGGTGCCCAGTTAAAAAGCGCACACAGATGGTGCAATGCTGCTAACACAGTCAAGATAAGGGAGTAGGCGGGGAAGAGTGAGGTCAGCGACATCTGTGTAGAGACCTGGAAGGTGAGGCACGGGCCCGGCAGATCTCTGTGATGGGTATTCTAGGCAAAGGGAACTGCAAGTGCAAAGGCCCTGAGGCTGTTGTATGTCCAGTGCTTCGGGGAATAAAGAGGAGGCCAGGGGTTTTATTCTAAAAGCTGTGAGCAGTCATTTGTGAGTTTCCCACAGGGAGCTGATCCTGCAGGGAAAACGGAGAGGGCAGGGAGGAGGCAAAGATGGTGGCCCAGACCTGGGTAGGGCAGAGGAGGTGGTGAGAAGTTGTCAGAGTAGGGGTGAGCCGTGAAAGGTGAGCCACTCATATGCTGCCAGATTGGCTGTGGAGGTGAGAGGGGTGGGGTCAGCGGCTACTCCAGGCTTTTGGCCTGAGTGGATGAGGCTGAAGGAGCTGGCTTGAGGGTAGATGCTTGAAATGCCTGCCTGAGAGCCAAAGGGAGGTTGTCTGTCTAGAAGGGAATTGGAAATCCCAGTGTAGAATCAGGGAAGGCAGCGAGAGATCACAATCTGGGAGGCCTGGCCTAGCCAGCGTGGCTCAGTGGTTGAGCGTCAATCTCTAAACCTGAAAGTCACGGTTCGATTCCCGGTCAAGGCACATGACCGGGTTGCGGGTTCGATCCCTGGTGTGGGGCATGCAGGAAGCAGCTGATCAATGATTCTCTCTTTTCATTGATATTTCTATCTCTCTCTCTCCCTTCCTCTCTGAAATCAATAAAAATATATAATTTTTTTTTTTTTAAATCTGGGAGGTCTAGAGGGTAGAGATGGTGTTTGAAGCGCCCCCAGGAGCTGAGTGGGAGCAGAGCCCACAGCCACTGGTACTTCCAGGTTGGGGAGAGGAGAAAGAGACAGCCAAGAGGTGGGAGGCACAGCAAGAGGAGAATATGTTTCCAGAAGACTTGGGGGACAGTGGTCAGGCATTAGGGACCTGACCAGGACTATGGTTGTGAATGAATGAGTGAACAAATGGACAGCCCTGGGAGCCCTGAGCTGTGCTGCGTTGGGGAAAGTAGAGGAAGAGTACGTGGACTTGTGAGTCGGTCTCTGGAAGAGAGAATAGGAGTTTCTGCCAGACAAACAGGAGAGGGTGTTCCAGGTAGGGGGCACAGTGAGTGCAGGTCAGCAGTGAGGACACAGGTCACATGGCCTCAGGTCATGGCTGGCCTGCTAGGTCAGGTGGAGTATCTCCATGTGATTCTGAGCTCAACGCTGGGGTTTGGCTCAGGACCATATGGACCAGCCCTCAGCAGTGTCCACTCTGTCTCGTCACTCTGTCTCCATACCAGGCCCCGAGTTGGGCAGAGGCGAAGAAGGCCCTGCTGGGTGACTTGTGGGGAAGTGGGCCCCCACCCAAGGGGCCCAGGGTTCGTCTCAGGGTCACCCAGTGAGTCAAGATAGCCTGGAGTGAGTCATCCCCTATTCCTACCCCCACCCCAGTGTCCTGCAGACAGGGAGGAAACCGAACCGAAGCCATCCCCAGGGTGAGCCGGCTGCCAGCCACCGCCACCGGCTGGGACAAAGAAGCTTCTGTGTGCCGCCTCTGCCACCCCTGCCCCCATTAAAGCAGCCTCAGGCAGCAGGCCTGGAGCCTAAAAACAGCATCCGCAGAGGCCTGGGCATCACAGCCATGTCCTCCCAGAGGGGAGAATTTCTCCCCTAAAATGATTCCTGACCTCAGTCCTAGCATGCATCCCTCCTGGCTCCGCAGCCCACAAAGGCCGGTGCTGGTCATGTGACAGACGACAAGACCAAGGCTCTGAGAGGAGAGAATGTTTAAACCACTAACCGTAGCTACATTTGGGGAGCTCTTACTGTGCCCCAGGGACCATGCTAAGCACTTGACTTGCATTAGCCCATCTTACTAACTTGATTTTAGTTCGGTGAAGTGAGTACTATTAAAATTCCTATTTCCCAGACTTGAACAGGAAGGTTCAGTGTCGTCCTTAACACCTTGCAATGGTCTCTGGCTACTCTCTATGGTCTCTGGCCACTTGCTAGGAGCCCTGACTGCCTTGTGTGGCCTGGGCAGTCCATACCCCCATCTCATTTTCTCCTCTGAAAGTCAAGATATGATAGGGCCCATCACAGTACACATGAAGTGAGATAATACACTTTTTTAATAGACTTTACTTTTAGAACAGTTTTACATCTATTTTTTTAAGTATGTTTTTATTAATTTTTAGAGATAGAGGAAGGAAAGAAATATCCTGCAATCTTCCTACTGGGGATCGAGCCGCAACCCAGGCATGTGCCCTGACCAGGAATCAAACCATTGACCTCTTGGTTCATGTGTCACCACTCAACCACTGACCCACACTGGCTGGGCTAGGACAGTTTTAGATTTACAGAAAATGAGCAGATAGTAAAGAGAGTTCCCAAAACCCCTGTTCCCAATTTCCCCTATGATTAGCATCTTATATCTTACATTAGTACCATACATTGGTTATAATTACTGTTCCAATATGGGTACATTATTAGGAACTAAAGTGAAGTTTGTTCAGGTGGCCTTTGTACCTAATGTCCTCCTTCTGTTCCAGGATCCTATTCAGGATTCCACATCACATGTGGTTGTCATGTCCCTTCAGGTTCCTCTTAATGGTGACAGTTTCTCAGATTTTCCTAGTTTTCAGTGACCTTCACAGTTTTGAGGACCGGAATTTCATTGGATGCCCCTCCACTGGAATTTGTCTAGTGTTTTTCTTAGACTGGGTAAGATGTTTTGAGAGGAAGAGCTCAGAGGTAAATTGTCATTTTTAAAAAATATTTTTTTATTGATTTCAGAGAGGAATAGAGAGAGAGAGAGAGAGAAAACATCAATGATGAGAGAATCATTGATCTGCTGCCTCCTGCACGCCCCACACAGGGGGCTGAGCCCGCAACCCAGGCATATGCCCTGACCAGGAATCGAACCCTGATCTCCTGGTTTATAGGTCAACGCTCAACCACTGAGCCACGCCAGATGGGCTAAATTGTCATTTTTATCACATCATAGCAAGATGTATATCATCAACATGACTTAGCATTGTGATGTTGACCATGCCCCTGGCCTAGGTAGTGTTTGCCAACTTTCTCCACTGCAAAGTTACTCTCCTCCCCCTTCCATACTGCATTCTCTTCGGAAGGAAGTCACTGTGCACGGCCCATATTTACGGTGTGGGGAGCTATGGTCCCCAATAATGCACTTTTTAACACCTACATAGCACCAGGCACACGAAAGTGCTCCAGTGTTAACTATTATCACAAACAGACATTGTTTTTCTAATGCAGATGCTTCTCAATTTAGGATGGGGTTACATCCCAGTAAAATATCATAAGTCAAAAATGTATTTATTTATTTTTTAAATATATTTTATTGATTTTTTTACAGAGAGGAAGGGGGAGGGATAGAGAGTTAGAAACACTGATGAGAGAGAAGCATCATGAGAGAGAAACATCAATCAGCTGCCTCCTGCACACCCACTACTGGGGATGTGCCCGCAACCAAGGTACATGCCCTTGACCGGAATCGAACCCGGGACCCTTGAGTCCGCAGGCCGACGCTCTATCCACTGAGCCAAACTGGCTAGGGCTCAAAAATGTATTTAATACACCTAACCTACTGAACACCATAGTTTAGCCTAGCCCACCTTAAATGTGTTTGGAACACTTAACATTAACCTACAGTTGGGCAAAATCATCACACAAAGCTTATTTTATAATGAATTGTTAAATATCATTATTTATTATGTGTATCCCTTTTGCACCATTGTAAAGTTGAAAAGTCCCAAGTTGAACCATCCTAAGTCAGGGACATCTGTATTGTTTTTATTGTTATTTCTGTGCTCTGGGAGGATTAAATGCTTAGGATGATTACAGAGATAAGATGTGTAACTAGCTTAGGACTGGCCTTGGTACAGTGTAGGGATTAAAAGAGTTAAAACATTTAAGGTGCTGGCATAGGGCCTGGTACCTAAAGTACCCAACAAATGTCAAGTAAAAATAAACAGCTGAAATCTTCACCCAAAAGAAATGGGGCTTATGTCTACACAGAGGTTTATATATGGACATTTTCACAGACGTTCAGATAAGACATTTAAATCATACCTGAAGCCCTGGATGGTTTGGCTCAGTGGATAGAGCGTCAGCCTGCAGACTCAAGGGTCCCAGGTTCGATTCCGGTCAAGGGCATGTACCTTGGTTGTGGGCATAAACCCAGTAGGGAGTGTGCAGGAGGCAGCTGATCGATGTTTCTCTCCTATCGATGTTTCTAACTATGCCTCTCCCTTCTTCTCTGTAAAAAAAATCAATAAAATATATATTTTTAAAAATAAATAAAAACAAATAAATAAATCATACCTGAAAACAACCCAGACATCCAATAGTGAAATGTATAAACACACTGTGATAAACACATTCCAAACAATGGAATATGACTCGGCAATGAAAAGGACGAATTGCTGATGCATCAACTACATGGGTGATTCTAGAAGCATTACGCTAATGAAAGAAGCTAGACTCAAAAAAGCACATACTATTTGTGAATCCATTTATGTGAAGTTCTAGAATATGCAAAACCTATCTGTGATAAAAAGTAGATCAGTGGCCGAAACCGGTTTGGCTCAGTGGATAGAGCGTCGGTCTGCGGACTGAAGGGTCCCAGGTTCAATTCCGGTCAAGGGCATGTACATTGGTTGCGGGCACATCCCCGGTAGGGGGTGTGCAGGAGGCAGCTGATCGATGTCTCTCTCTCATCGATATTTCTAGCTCTCTATCCCTCTCTCTTCCTCTCTGTAAAAAATCAATAAAATATATTAAAAAAAAAAAAAAGAAGTAGATCAGTGGTTGCGTGGAACAGGGGCCAGAGGAAAATTAGGGGGCACAAGGTCACACTCACTGGGAGGCAGCATTTAGAGGCATCAGTAGCCCTGGCCGGTGTTCTCAGTGGTTAGAGCATTGGTCCCTCACTGAAAGGTTGCACGTTCAATTCCAGGTGAAGGGCACATAGCTGGGTTGCAATTTGCTCCCTGCCCCCAAGTCAGGAGCGCTCAACCACTGAGCCACACAGGCCGGGCCCACTGTCTCTGAAAGGCAATGGAAAAAATATCCCCAGATGAAGCTAAATAATAAATAAATAAATAAATAGCTCAGCCGGCTTGGCTTTGTGGTTGAACGTCGACCTATGAACCAGGAGGTCATGGTTCAATTCCCAGTCAGGGCATATGCCTGGGTTGCAGGCTCAATGCCCAGTGCAGGGTGTGCAGGAGGCAGCCGATCAATGATTCTCTCTCATCATTAATGCTTCTATCTCTCTCTCCTTCTCCCTTCCTCTCTGAAATCAATAAAAATATATTTTTAAAAGATAGATAGATAGATAGATAGATAGATAGATAGATAGATAGATAGATAAAGGCATCGTTAGCCAGAGTTGTCAGGATAGAGCCTCAGGAGTCACTTCACTATGCAAGTAAAAACACTGAGGCCCAGAGGGAGCAAGGGACTTGCCCAGGGTGACACAGCAATATAGTAGCAAGAGATGAGGCCCCTGATTCTTGATCTAGATTCACCTTAGCTCTTGTCCACATACCCTATTGTCGCTCCTGGTGGACACAAGGTAGTGTGTATAGAGCATCCTGTGGTATGCAATAGGAGCTCTATTAATGCCCCTGGACTTACTGAGGTGCAGCTTACGGGCATGAAAAGGGTGCTGGTTTTAGAGGCAGGTAGACCCGCCTCTTCCCATCCCAGGGCTACCATTCCAGGGAGGGGGGACAACTTCTCAGAGCCCCTTTCCTTATCCAAGAAGAGGGATCATAAATGACACCGTCTCATGTCGTGACAAGTGCCGTGATGGAAATAAAGCACAGAGACGTGACCAACAGCACCTGCCGAGAGGCTGGCTTTCACCGGGGGGTTGGGTGATGTTTGCCCTGAACTGGAAGGCTGAGGAGGAGCCAGCCACTCCGGGATCTTTAGGGAGGGGTGGGGTGCCGGCCAAGGAAACAGCAAGTGCAAAGCCCTTGTCTCCTGTCTCCCTGGCCTCCCTGACTCTCGCCCGGGTCCACCCTCCCGGCATTGTCATTGAGGAGCCGGACTGCCCAGCCCTGGGTGGGGCCCTGGGTATACAGGCCCCGAGGGCCCTGCTGAGCCCTGACCCTCCCCAACCCAGCCACCTGTGTCATCCTGTGGCTTATCTTTCAGCTTCCGCATGCCAGGAGGTAGTGCTTGTCCCTACCTGCCCGTCTGGCCTTGTCACCAGGAACTTGCAGGTGCCTACATAGAGCTGTGTCTCCCTTCCCCCACTGTCTGTTTGATATCCATGGGATGGAGGCTCCAGGCCTCTGGAAAGTCTTCATTCACGGCTACCCTTTAACTTGGGTCCAGATACTTGCATGCCCACAGTGACTTGCATGCCTACTCTTGCCCCTCATTCATGACCCCCATTCCGGGGACTTTTCTGCAGCCTCCACAGTGGCCCAGTGACCTGGTCTCTTGTCACCAAGGGGCCGAGGGCTCTAGCAGAACTCAAAGAACCCTTATACGGCCTTGCTGGGCCTTGAACAAGTTCACCAGAGAAACAGTGTGGGGAGGGGGAGGGAAAGGATGTGCCTGAAGTCACATGACCCAGTGGACTACACTTACAATCACTGAGAACTGCATTCGTTCCCTGCCATGTTTTATAGCTTTTCCTGCCTGTGTCTCTGCCCCAGAGACAGTGAGCTCAATATCTGGTGCATGTCTGGTTCCGGAGCTTGGTGCACAGTACAGGGTCTCTCAGAATGTTGCTTACAGGCTAAATGACCGAATAACAACAGCATCAATAATAACCGGTATGGAGGGGTTACTGTGTGCCAAGTACTGTACTTCACATTTGCATTGATTAATTCAGTGAGTATGTACAGAACCCCTGATAAGTGCCAGGAACCAGGATGCAGCCATAAACAAAAGAATAAAATCCCTGACCTTGTGGGCTGACATCCTTGTGAGGGACACAGTAATCAGAAAAAAAGAAGTCCAAGGTGACAGGCGCTTGGACAAAAGGAGACAGGAGATAGGAAATGCTGGAAGGTGAGAGGGGATACAATTTTATTTTATTATTTTGTTATTTTTTTTAACATGTTTATTGATTTCAGAGAGGAAGGGAGAGAGAGAGAGAGAGAGAGAGAGAGAGAGAGAAACATCAATGATGAGAGAGAATCATTGATCGACTGCCTCCAGCACACCCCACACTGGGGATCGAGCCCACAACCCAGGCATGTGCCCTGACCAGGAATCCAGGAATCGAATCGTGACTTCCTGGTTCATGGGTCAACCTTCAACCATGTTGGCCGGGCAAGAGCAGGTACAATTTTAGATCAGGTGTCCATGGAGGAGTTGAGTGAAGACAGAAGGAAGTGAAGAGTGAACTGTGTTACATCTTGGGAAAGAATGTTCCAGGCAGCGGAGAAAGCAAATGTGAAGACCAAGACATGTAAGGGTGTGCAAGGGAAAGGGACACACCGAGAGGGCTGAGACGCGGTGCGAGGGGAGTGTGATGGGAGTGGCACTGGGGTGTTACCTGGACAGGTGGTTGCCTCTCTGCCTCAGTTTCCCCAGGTGTACTATGGTGATGGTTCATCCTGCTGTGTTAGAGTTGATCCTCAAGGCTGGTTAAGAACCCAGCTCTGCCACTTGCCGTCTATGCTACCTCTTTCTAGTAACTTCTGTTCTCCAAACCTCAGTTCCCATTTCTATAAACTAAAAATAAAAATGGTACCAACTTCTAACAGATTATGAGAATTTTTTGAAATCAAGCATGTAAAGCACTTGTGTCTGACACTAAGAAAGTGCTCTACGTGGCAGTTCCTCTTTTTTTTTTTAAATCATCATCATTCCCATCTATCTTCAAGAAACTGGGGCACAGAGAGGTTAAGTAACATGCCCAGTATCACACAGCTAGTGAGCGACAGCTGGAATTTGAGCACAGATCTAACAGCTCTAAACCTCTGTAACATACTAAACCCTCAAGTGAGTGAGTGGTATTGGGGTCTCTTAGGGGACCCCACTCCAGTTCTGAACCAGTTGAGAACAAAGATAAAGAAAAGGCTGCTGGGTGCCAAATCACCGTGTTTATTGTTGATAAAAGCTAGGTAGGATCGGGGACTGGGTTGTCTATCGGCACCTAACGTACTTCTCTTTTTGTTTCATTGTTGAGAATATTACAGATATCCCCCTGGAGACCATTGTGCTAAGCAAAATAAGCCAGTAAAGTACTTCTTGACACCAAACCCCAGAAAGACATTTCCATCTAGTCACCAGCAACACTGTAACAGAGCGGGCTTCCCTGGGTGGGGCAACGGCGGGTCAGCTCCTCATCGGGAAAGGGTAGGCTGATCTGAGCATGCCCAGTTTATCCTCTCCAGTCCCCACATCTCCCCTGAGGCAGAACAAGTCAAGGGCCAGAACCAGACTGAGGCTCCATTCACAGGGAAGAGAGCTCCCAAGTAGAGAAGGGACAGCCTTTCCCCTAACAAATGAGTGAAGGAGCGAGCAAGCCAGTGAGTGAATGCTCGACCCCCTGGTTTGGAGTGGGCAGGCGGTGCGATGTCCCTGTGTGTCCCCGTCCCCCTCGCCATGCTCACTCTGTTCTTGCCCACAGTTGCAGGGGCTCTCATTGCTGACTTCTTGTCGGGCCTGGTGCACTGGGGAGCCGACACTTGGGGTTCCGTGGAGCTGCCCATTGTGGGGAAGGTGCGTATGTTGGCCCAGCCCCAGCCCGTCTCCTCTGGAAGGAGGTCGGGCTCTCTGACGTTGGGTGAGTTCCCTTTCCTGTCTGAGCCTCTGTTTCCCTGTCTTAGGGTGGGAAAGAGGGTGGAGCCTGTCTCCAACGCCCCTCATCGCCCCGGTGGGGAGGCAGGCCCAGAGGGGAGCAGTACCAGCCCGAGGTCCCTGCCAGGTCTTTTCGACCTATCTTCCGCGAGAACTAGACCGTGAAGACTGGGTGGGGTCCGTGGCCTCAGTGGCATGGTGGGATGTTCTGGCATCCCAAAGCCAAGGAGGTGAGCTCGAGTTATGTGTGTGCTGGAGACCGTGGGAGGGGCTGGCCAGCATAGATCAGTGGTTCTCAACCTTTCCAATGCCGCGACCCTTTAATACAGTTCCTCACGTTGTGGTGACCCCCAACCATAAAATGATTTTCGTTGCTACTTCATCACTGTAATTTTGCTACTGTTAATGAATCGTAATGTAAATATCTGTGTTTTCCGATGGTCTTAGGCGACCCACAGGTTGAGAACCGCTGCTGTAGAGCCTAAGACCACAGCAGATATTTACATTACGATTCATTAACAGTAGCAAAATTACAGTTACGAAGTAGCAACGAAAATAATGTTATGGTTGGGGGTCACCACAACATGAGGAACTGTATTAAAGGGTCGCGGCATTGGAAAGGTTGAGAACCACTGGCCTAGACAGACTGGCTGGATCTGTCCCCACTCCCGCCTCCCTGTCCCACCCCAGGCTTTCATCCGGCCGTTCCGGGAGCATCACATCGACCCAACAGCCATCACACGTCATGACTTCATCGAGACCAATGGGGACAACTGCCTGGTGACACTGCTGCCATTGCTGAACATGGCCTACCAGTTCCACACCCAGAGCCCTGGTGAGCGTGCCAGCTGGTGGTGGGCCTCCGGGGGGCCGCGGAGACAAGCACTCACGTGCCCCTGAGCCTCCTGTGGCTTGTGTGTGTGCTTGGGCCCTCACAGTGTTATAAAAAATTCGTTACCTTCATGTACAATTGGGATATTGGACATGAAGGCCTGTGTTTCCAGCTTCTCTTAAACAATCCAATCTGGCCACCCTGGGCCCTTGTTCCCACTCGGCTTCTCACTGGGCTGGAGCTAAGTGCCGCTGCCACCGTTAGACAGGAATGCACTCTCTCCAGTTTGCCACAGTCCCCACTACTCCCTGCTGTCCTACACCCCCCACCCCCTGGCTTATTTGTATTACCTGCCTACGAGCTGGTTTTGGTGCCCTGGCTTAGTGGAAAGAGTATCCGCTGTGAACTCAGATACTCCTGCATTCAGATCTCTGCCCTACCTATTTTAGGGAGAAAATTGTCCCAAAATAAGTCACTTCATCTCTCTGAGCCTTATCTGTCAGGTGGGGAAATGAGTCCTTCCTTTTCCAGGTCTTGTTTTAACCATTTGACACCTCACTGACCCTCAGAGCAACCTCCCTGTGGGTAGATGTGATGAGTGTCTGTGGTAGTAGGTACTGCAGTGCCCCTCCCACACCCTCTTCCCAAGGGGTGGAACCGTCCCTCACTGCTGCTGTGAGGGGGCTGCCCCTTCTGAGAACTGCTAGGGCAGGTCCCGCCTCTCCCCTGGGGATAAGCCTAAAGCCAGTGACAGGAAACACCTACAAAAGACCAGCCCCCTCATTTCTGAATGGGACCGACTCTACGGAGCCATTAACACTCCAGAGTTCCCCCTCCGTATAGGCTGAAGCAAGACTCCCCTTTGCTTAGCTCTTCCCCTTCCCCACTTCCCTCATTCCCTCATGTTTTTCCAGAAGAGAGGATTCCCCTCAGTTCCCCATCCCCCAATAAATCGCAATGCCCCCAAATCCTTCTCAGGCTGTGCTTCTAGGGAACCTGGACAAAGACTTATTTCCATTTTTTAAAATATATTTTTATTGATTAGGGAGAGGGAGAGAGAGATAGAAACATCAATGACGAGAGAGAATCATTGATTGGCTGCCTCCTGCACACCCCCTACTGGGGATTGAGACCGAAACCCGGGCATGTGCCCTGACCGGGAATCCAACCATGACCTCCTGGTTCATAGGTCAACACTCAACCACTGAACCATGCCGGCTGGGCAACTTATTCCCATTTTATTGATGAGGAAGTTAAGACTCAAGAGGCAGGGTCACTGGCCCAGGTTCATACAGGCAAGAAATGTCATAGCAGCGATCTGAACCCAGCGCTGCAAATCCAGAGCTCACGTTATTGTTATTTATGCTTATTCGTTATCTGCCCACTGAGCAGAAGGCGAGTCTGGCTTGCAGTCTGGGTGCTACCCTGTGATGGGAGCTGCCCGGAGTGAGCCCCCAACCCCATGTGACAGTTATGTGGCCTTATGGGTAACCACCCTCTCCCCACCCTGCAGAAGCCCTGGAGCAGCTGTACCCCTGGGAATGCTTCGTCTTCTGCCTGATCATCTTTGGCACCTTCACCAACCAGATTCACAAGTGGTCGCACACGTACTTTGGGCTACCACGCTGGGTCATCCTCCTGCAGGACTGGCATGTCATCCTGCCACGTAAACACCATCGAATCCACCACGTCTCACCCCACGAGACCTACTTCTGCATCACCACAGGTGCGGCTATAAGGCGGCATAGAACAGGACATCCCCTTCCCCCTCCAGCTACAACTCCATCCTCAGGGTCAGGAGGGCACAGGTCACAGTGGAAGGTCATGCAGTCCTTGCCCTGTGGGAATGTTCTCTCAGAACACATTTATTGAGCACCTACTATATGCCAGGCACTCTTCTAGGTGCTAAGGACAGAGCCATAAACAAGACAGAACTTCCCCAACCCCACCTCATGGAACAAATATTTATTAAGCACCTACTATATGCCAGGCACTGCTCTGGGCTTAGGACACAGCACTGAACAAAACTGGCAAAAATCCTGTCTTCAAGGCAATTACATTCTAATAGGGGACATTCCAGACAATAAACAAGCCCTGCATCTGACAGTGCTAACTGCTATGGAGGACAATAAAGCAGAGGTGGAAGGAAATGGGGAAATTCGCCCTTTCAGTGGGGTGGTCAGGGAAGCCCTCACTGAGAAAGTGACCTTGAAACTGAGGGAGAAAGTCATCCAGATCTGAAAGAAGGAACAGTGGGTGCAAAGGCCCTGAGGCAGGAGCATGCACTTTTGTTTGAGGAGCTGCAAGGAGGCTATTGTGGCTGGAGTGGAGGGCTTGAGGGGTAGAGTGACAGGAGAGATGACAAAGTTCAGGTCTGAGAAATGTTACAGAGGAAAACATAGCAGGGTGAAGGGCAGAGAGTCATGGGGTGTGGGGGCGGATGGGAGTGGCTGTTCATATAAGGAGGTCAGAAAGCTGGAATATGGTAGGAGTGCAAATACTTGCAGATAAATAAGGAAGGATCAATTCAAGCAAAGGGAATAGCATGTGCAAATGTCCTGAGGCAGGAAGATGCCTAGAGTGTCTGAGGAACAGTAAGGAGGCACATATGCCATTAGTAATGGGCCAGTGCCACCAGAGAGGGGAGGTGGGTCAGGTGAGCATGTTTCCTAGGGCTAGTTGGATTTCTTCCAAGGTTAAGTCCATAAGGTGCTATCCAGTCAGACCAGGTTAGGTTCACCTCTCATCTCCTCCATGTGTGCCTTTAGACGACTCAAGCCTCCCCGGATGTTGTGTTTTTCATCCACAAAGTGGGTCTGCGGGCACTTCCTTCACGTACCACCTTTTCAAGGCATGGCAAAATGGCAGATGCAAAGTGCTTGGCACTTAGTAGGTACTCGATAAGCTACTGGGTCTTGGGAGAGGGACTGTTTTGTTTTTCTGGAGGCAGAACTGAGAGCCACAAAAAAATATTTTTTTGCACGTCATACTCTTTGAGAGAAGGTGGAGGGGACAGAATTTAGGCTGTTCAGGAGTTCAGTTAACCGCTTAGCCAGGCCTGGGATCAATCTTGGTTTGGCCTGCTACTGATTGGAAAACTCCCCTCGAAGTCTCCCATTTTCTCATGTGGGAAAAGGGACTGATAATAGTGTCTCCCTTGTTTGGTTGGGAGATTGTAATGCAGATATGAAATAAAATTGTGAGAAATCTGAATTGAGCACCTATTATGTGGTAGATACCATTCTTGGCACTGGGTGTGAAGATGAAGAAAACATGAGGTTCTGCTGTTCAGAGCTAACATTCTAGTTGAGGGTTGGGGAGAAAACCCAACAAAAAAAAACACACATGGAAGTGCTGAATTAATGAGATTAGTTACATTATCAGAAAGGCTGTAAAGAAATAAAAGAGGGGCACCACAGGCCTGGAGTGTGGTTTTTTATTTTATTTATTTATTTATTTATTTAAATATATTTTATTGATTTTTTACAGAGAGGAAGAGAGAGGGATAGAGAGTTAGAAACATCGATGAGAGAGAAACATCGATCAGCTGCCTCTTGCACACCCACCACTGGGGATGTGCCCGCAACCAAGGTACATGCCCTTGACCGGAATTGAACCTGGGACCCTTGAGTCTGCAGGGCGACGCTCTATCCACTGAGCCAAACCGGTTTCGGCTGGAGTGTGGTTTAAGTGGTGGTCAGGGAAAGCTTCCTGGGAGAGGTGGCATTTGAGCCAAGTGATAAGGAATGCTGCCACTGTGCGTAGCATATAGTAAGTGCTCACTAAGAAAGTGAATGAATGAGGGTATGAGGGCATGTCTGAGCACCCCTGAGCCCATTGGTGGGAGGCCCCTGTTCCTAGATTCCTTGATCAGGCCTTGTCCCCTCCCTTCTGCCATCCCACTCTCTATTGCTCCTGCCTCAGGTAGGACCAGCTCCCTCTATATTCCCTCAACCGCTCCTCCCCCATTCAACCCCTTGGTGCCCTGTTCCACTGCAGGTTGGCTCAACTACCCTCTGGAGAAGATGGGCTTCTGGAGACGCCTGGAGGACCTTATCCAGGGCCTGACAGGCGAGAAGCCTCGGGCAGATGACATGAAATGGGCCCAGAAGATCAAGTAACTCCTCCAGCCTGCCATCTCATTGCCAACCTTCCTTGGCCTCCCCAAGCCGAAGCCATCTGCCAAATTTCAGCCTTCCTCGTGCTGGCCCCTCCGTGTGGAGAGGACGCCAGGCTCCTGAGCTGGGCCTGGGCACCCCCAGCCCACCCTTGGTGACACAGAATACTTGAGCCACTGATTTTTCATTTCCTTTTTTTTTTTCCCCGTTTCCTTTCCTTGGCCCCCCTCCTTAACTACCTGAGCTGCTCTGTCTGCCAAGCCTGACTGCGGAAAAAGGAGCCCCTTGGGGAGAGGGGAAGTTCACTCACTCTCCATACTCTGACCTCCCTCAGCCCCACTGGGCAGCACTTCCGTGTGGCTGGCGTTAGGGCCACTAATCCTCTTATCTGTCCCTCCTTGTCTTCTCCCAGCAGTCTAGGAGCCCCTAGGCACACCTACGTGTCCCTGGAGCATTGCCCTGCCATAGCCCTGCAGACTGACCCTAAAGGCCTTGGTGGACAGCCCCAGCCCAGCCTGTCTGTTTGAGGATAGCAAAGTACAGCAAGGGTCTGAGGGCAGTGGCCAGAAGCAGCCAGAATCCCCTGCCCAAGTCTGGACCGTCCTCCCTTCCCCTCCTCCATCTGCCCACGTGATTCCAGCCAGAGCTGATGTTTCCACACGAAAGAAGGATGACTTCCCAGGGCACAGCCCCTACACTGGGTCTTGGTCATTTGGAAGGGGACACAGGATCCCCTCTGGCCAGGGGTATGTCAGAGAAGGAAGAGTGGGCTTTTTTTTTTTTTTAAAGGTGCTTGCTTGTTTAATGTAAATAGAAAGCCTTAATATCTTTTCTGTAACACGGAGTGATATTTTAATGTCATGTTTTGGATGTACATAATATATTTATAACAAAGCAGCAAGAGTCTACTTAACCTGGGCTGCCTCCTGTTTCCTGGTTGACTGGGGGAGGGATGCAAGAAGTCCACGAAGTCGGAGGGTAAGGCCCCACCCCTAGCCTATTCCTAGCTCTCCTCCCCTCCACTCCCCCAACTCCTCCCCCCCAACTCCGGGCTCAGGGTGGGGGCTTTGTCACCTGAGACAGTGAATTAATGTGGATATCCACTTCAAACACTTGGAGGGGACCCATGATTTGGTAAGGAATGTTCCTCTTGCAGGAGATCATGATGATAGAGTATTAAGGCTGATCCCCATTAGTGAATTCCTTCAGCAAATGTTTATTGGCATCTAGCGTGTGCCAGGCTCTGACCTGGACCCTGGGGCACAGCAGTGAACATAAACAGAAAAGGACTTCCCCTAGTGGAGGTGACCTCCTGGGCAGAGGGACAATAAACATAAATAAATGCACATGGGCATTCAGATGTTGATTTGTAAAGAAAATCAAACAGCATAGAGAAAGCAGAGTGGGGCTGTTTGGCAGTGTGGTCTGGGAGGGCCTGTCTGAGGAGGTGACATTTGAGCTGAGATCTAGAGGAGGATATGGAGCCAGCTGAGGAAAGAATTGGGGAAAGAGGCCTCTTGACTGGACAGCAAGTGCAAAGGTCCTGAGGCAGGAACAACTTGGAGTTTTTAAGAGACAGTGTGATTGGACTGAAGTGAGCAAGGGGAAGATGGAAGATGAGGTTAGAAAAGACATTACACAGAACCTCTTAGGCTGAGACAAGTGGGGAGACACTGGACATTTCAGACAAATGAGTATCTTGTTCATTCATTGAACGAATAATTATAAGACATTTCCTATGTGCTAGGCACTGGGGTTCAGTAGTGAATACTACACGCATTACAATCAATATCTAGTCTGGGCTAGATAATTTCTACAATATTAGAAGAAAAAGCCTGTTGAGGACAGAGAAATGACAAAAGACTTTTAGAGCAGTCACAGATAAAGCACTTTTTAAAAATTGTGACCCATAACTTTAATTTCCTTGAAGTTTGTCTCTCACTCGATTTTTGATTTGTGACTGTCTGAAAGGACCATAAAAGGAAAGGGTTTGAAAATTCATCAACTCATAAGTTACAGAAAATGTAAGCAAAAATAATTTTATAAGTTCATATAACTGGAAAGTTCACAAGTGGTTTTGACTTACAGTTTGGCAGGACTCGGGCTCACATGACTCCTCAGAACTTGGTCTCTGACTAGTTCTTGTTTTTCTCTGAGTTGACATTGGACCAGCTCAGCAATCTCAGCGGGAAGTCTCCTTTCCCAGTAGTTGCAGCAAAAGCCCCAGGGCAGGTTCTCATTGGCCTGGATTGGGTCATGTGTCTATTTCTGAACCAATCACCTTGGGGGAGGGAGGGCATGGACTGGTGGAGAGGTGTTCTGATTGGCCAGGGCTGAAACATGTTCCCCTGGAATTGCAGAGTCAGGATCAACACTTTCCAAGCCACCGGATGTGAGGAGAGGGATGGCTCCCAAAAGAAAAGGTGTTATCAAAGAAATCCACAGTGGAATGGGCCGACAGCCAAACCCTTGGGAGGGACCAGAAAAGCAGTCTTGGGACTGCAGGTGTTGGTTTCCCACTCCCAGCCCTGCTGGAGAGATTTTCCAGGCCCTACCAACCTGTGTTAGTTCTCCTGAGCCAGCAAAAAAACAGCCTGAGTCCAGAGAGGTGAAGTGACTTGCCCACAGCTAGTAAGGCAGAGCCAGGCCTCACGCTCAGACCGGTTCCATGCTCTTGAATTCAAAAATGTGTTCAAAACCAGAAGGAGGCCCGGCAGGCATGGCTCAGTGGTAGAGCGTCGACCTATGAAGCAGGAGGTCACCGTTCGATTCCTGGTGTTGCAAACAAGTGCCTAAGAGAGCAGGGCAGGGGGAAATGGTAGCACCTACTGAGTACTTAGCATGTGCCAGACTGTGGAGAGCTCTCTGCATTGGGTCCCATCAGGCAGTCCCTGCAGCTCTGAAAGGGGAATACACCCAGCCCCATTTGCAAATGGGGAAACTGAGGCAACGAGGTCATGTAACATACCCAAAACTGGTAGATGGTAGGGCTCGAATCAGCCCTGATCTGACCCAGAGCCATTGTGCTCTAACACCTGCCTTCGGCCCAAGTGGAGAGAGGGAGGGGAGGAGGTAGGTGTCCAGTGACACATGTGTCCCCTATGAGAAAACAGCAACAGGGCAGGATGAGAAACAGCAGCTGACACTGAGGACCTGCATAGCCTGGAGACATCCGGCCCCAAAGGGCAGCTGCTACTCAGAAGGAACTGGGCTTGGGTGGTAAACAAATACACAATACGATATACAGATGATGTACTGTAGAAATGTATACCTGAGACCTATATAATTTTATTAACCAATGTTACCCCCAATGAATTCAAGTAAAAATATTTTTAAAGTTAAATAAAGAGGAGCTGCAAACCCAGGCTTTTTAAATGCTGGTTCCATTTTTTAAACAAACCTTGAGCAAAATGAAACAGATATGTGTGAGTTGACTTCTGGCCCCGACTTGCCAGCTGGTGTGGGGATGGCCGGGTGTTCGGTGGATTTGTGCTGCTATCTGGTGGTGGAGTGAGGCAGGTGGTAGTGCAGGAAAACAGGGATTTCCAGCTCAACTGAACGTCGTGCATCCTTCTCTGTGCTCACTTCTTAGAGGGGTCTGGGCAGGGTACCTGCGCCCAACTTTAACCCATCTCCTTTTGATAAACATAAAATTTCAAGTTCCCCTCTTAAGCATTATTTTGTAATAGTAATGCATACAAAAAGTAAAGAATTAGAATCAAGCAATATAAAAGGGTCTAGAGCAGAGGTCAGCTGATTGCAGCCAGTAGGCCAAATTGGCTCCACCTGTTTTTCTATGGCTCTGTGAGCATTTAAATAAATTTCTTTTGTTGATTTTTAGAGAGACCAAGGAAGGGGGAGATGAAAGGCGAGGGGAAAAACATGTTTTTGTTGTTCCATTTATTTATGCATTCATTGGATGATTCTTGTATGTGTCCTAATCAGGGATTGAACCCACAATCTTGGCATATCAGGGCAATGTTCTAACCCAAGAGCATTTTTTTATTTTATTTTTTAAAATACATTTTTATTGATTTCAGAGAGGGAGAGATAGAAACATCAATGATGAGAGAGAATCATTGATTGGCTGCCTCCTGCACGGCCCCTACTGGGGATCGAGCCTACAACCTGGGCATGTGCCCTTGACCAGAATCAAACCTGGGACCCTTCAGTTCACAGGCTGACGCTCTATCCACTAAGCCAAACCGGCTAGGGCCTATGAGCATTTTTTTAAAATATATTTTATTGATTTTTTACAGAGAGGAAGAGAGAGGGATAGAAAGCTAGAAACATCGATGAGAGAGAAACATCGACCAGCTGCCTCCTGCACACCCCCTACCGGGGATGTGCCCGCAACCAAGGTACATGCCCTTGACCGGAATCGAACCTGGGACCTTTCAGTCCGCAGGCCGACGCTCTATCCACTGAGCCAAACCAGTTTTGTCCCTATGAGCATTTTTTTAAAGTTGGGGGGAAAAGGCAATAAAATCAAGTTGTGGGGAAAATATTTCCTAACACATGAAATTCAAATTAAAAAAAAAAAGAAATTCAAATTTTATTATTGATCGTAACTTTGTGTTGACACACAGCCACACCCACTCACTTGCATATTGTCTATGGCTGCTTGTTCAATTCAGAGGCAGTTGAGAGACCAAATGGCCTGCAAAGCCTAAAATATTTACAATTTAGCTCTTTACAGAAAGACTTAACCAACTCCTGAAGAGTAAATTGCTTCCTACTTTCGTTCCCCCAAGCCCTCAGTCCCCCTCCCCAGAGGCCATCATTTCAACAAGACCCTTGCAAGTCCTTTATGTAGGCAGGGAGGCATGTCTGACGCCCCCTTAAAATAGGTAGATTATAATATACACAGTTCTGCACCTTACCTTTTTTCACTCAGTATATATGTGTGTATGTATACATATATATTTATTTTAATTTTATTTTATTTTATTTTATTTTAATCCTCACCCGAGGATATTTTTCCCATTGTTTTTTTTTTTTCTTTTTCTTTTTTCTTTTTTAGAGAGAGAGTGGAAGAGAGAGGGAAAGACAGAGAGAAACTTCAATGTGAGAGAAACACATCAATTGGTTGCCTCCTGCAAGAGCCCTGATCAGGGCCCAGGCTGGGTAAGAGCCTGCAATCAAGTACGTGCCCTTGACTGGAATTGAACCTGGGAACCTTTTGGTCTGAAGGCTGACTCTCTATCCACTGAGCAAAACTGGCTAGGGCCATTCAATATATTTTGGAGACAGTGTTCTATCAACACTTCCTTATTCTGTGTAGCATTCCAACTTCAGAATGGACCTGCGTTTTCTAAGTCACTTCTCATTGGGTGTTGGGTCGTTTTCAGTCTTGGTAATACAAATTATTATTATGTGCATGGGAGAACTGAAGTGTTTGCTCATAAGGATCAGTAGACCTGAGCGGTCAATCCTAAGAAATGGTTGGGCCAAGGGTGTTGGTGTGTTACATTTTGATAGCTCATGCCACATTGCCTTCCACTGTGGCCATGCCCATTTAAACTCTCACAACTTTGAAGAGTGCCAGTTTTCCCACACCCTTGCCAACACAGTGTGTTATCGAGTGTTTTGTTCTTTGCCAATCTGATAGGTGGTTTTAATTTGCATTTCTCTTACTGTATTTCATTGAATCTAAGATCTCATTGATTGTAAGATGCATCCTGATTTCACAGATGTTTGAATGTAAATATTTGCATTTTAGAATCATTGAAATACGGTATGTTGAATGAGACTGGGTATCTTATCTCATTTCCTTACTCTGTGCTTGTCCTTTTCCTATTTTTCTTGGGAGGCAGGGTAGTGGTGGTTAAGAGCTTGGGGTTCAAAGCTTGTAACTTTGGGCAAGTTACTTAACCTTTCTGTGTCTCAGTTTCCTACTCTGTAAGATGGGATAATAATGGTACCTATCTCATAGGATAGTTGTGAAGATTAAATGAATTAATACAACTAAAACACTATGTTCCTGGAACATAGTAAATGCTCCAAAAATGTTTGTATGATTATCATCTTTCTTTTGGGCTATCTTTTTTTCTTAATGAGTTGCAAGGGTGCTTATAAATTTAGGAACTTTATCCTTTTTGTTTTTCCCCCACTCAAGATCCCTGGTTTTTATTTATTTTTCCCTGACCACAAAAGTAACAGATGATAATGATACAAAATTTTTGACATTACAGAAATAAATTGTATAGGAGGAATCCAATGGAAACAACCCAGATGCCCAGCATTAGAGGAGTGAATGAACTGTACCATGTCCCCCTTCCCATCCACTCCAGTCCCTCTCTGGTTGTATATTTTATTTTATTATATATTTTATTGATTTTTTTACAGAGAGGAAGGGAGAGGGATAGAGAGTTAGAAACATCAATCAGCTGCCTCCTGCACACCTCCTACTGGGGATGTGCCCGCAACCAAGGTACATGCCCTTGACCGGAATCGAACCTGGGGCCTTTCAGTCTGCAGGCCGACGCTCTATCCACTGAGCCAAACCAGTTAGGGCTCTGGTTGTATATTTTAACAACTACATCAAACAGTAAATAAAGGATATTAATGCTATACTTCAGACACACCCCAAGAGGACCTAACTCTATGTATGTGCCATAAAATGACACTAGCAAATGTGTCACACACCCCATCAACCCACAGACACCTCCCCAGGTAGTCTACTCTCTGCTTTCTGGGTGCCCATGACAATTCCTGTCAACAATTCATCAGCTTTACTTTCTGTAGTTTGTATTATAAAAGCCATAGCATGAGGTTGAGATTTTTTTTCTTAACTATAAATTGGAAATATAGCCCTGGCTGGTGTGGCTCAGGTGATTGAGTATCATTCCTTGCACCCAAGGGTTGCCGGTTCGATTCCCAGTCAGGGTATATGCCCAGGTTGCGGGTCTAAATCCTGGTAGGGGGTGTGCAGGATCAATGTTTCTGTCTCTCTCTCTCTCTCTCCTTCTTCTTTCCTCACTCTCTAAAATCAATGTAAAAGTATTTAAATTGGAAATATAAACAAAATCATATAATGTTATCTAAAACTTGGCTACTCCAAGTGTGCTCCATGGGTCAGCACTGCATCCCCTGGGAGCTGGTTAGAACTACAGAATCTCAACACCCCTACCTCCACCCCCATGGCACCAGAATCTGCATTTTAAGAAGATTCCTAGTGATCTGTGTGCACGTTAGAGTTTGAGAACTAAAAAATAATACTGTAGGTTTTGTAGAGTATATTGCATTTTTTACATTTTGAGTATACTTTTAAAAACTATTCATGCCTTTCACATCCCAGAGATTCCAAAACTGCCCAAACATTTTCCCACCTTGTTGAGAACAGTGTTTTGGAAGGGATGCTGTGGAACAGTCCATGTCTATATATCTCTTGACTGGAGCACTGTGCCAGCTTCCTGTATCTATTAGGCATACTTTGGCCACACACAACAAAACTTACCTTTAAGAGCAACGTAAGCAATAAAAACACTGATCTCCAGTCCTAAGAAGGCTGATCTCCAGTCCTACTCTGTAGGTAGGCAGCCCCAGAGTTTGTTCAGCAGCTCAACTACAGCATCCAAGTTCCAACTCTTGTCATCTTTCTGTGCTGCCATCTTCGATATGTCAGCTTTTTGGCCTCAGGGTTGTGCCTCATGGTTTCATCATAATTATCACAGCCCCAAACATCACAACCTCATATTACAGGAAGGAGGAAAGGGGGTAAAAAAGGCTGTATCAGGTGAGTAAAACTTTCCAAACATGCCCTCTCCCCAACTCATTGAACAGAAAAACTAGGTCACAGGCACACCACTGGATCAATCAATGGCAAAAGGAAATAGCAGTGCCCAATACTGGCTCTGATTCACACCTAGACACTGGACCTTCTGGCCTCCTAAACAAAACCCAGCTTCTGAGAGCAGGCAGGACATGGTGACTGGACGACTGACAGTCAGTGCTGTCCAACACACCTCTGCAGACTCCCCGCCTCCAGTCTTGCTGCTACCCAACTCAACCAAGCTGCACATTTTGCTTAAAGCCTCCCAGGTACCATCCAGCTCTCCCACCACAGAGGCAGGTGCCCCAGGATTAAGAGAACTGGATTCCAAATCTGACTTTACTCCTTCCTTGTTGTGTGACTCTGGGAAAGCCATCTGACTCCTCCGAGCCTCATTTTCCTCATCTGAAAAATGGAGATGAGAACAGCTACTTTTCAAGGATCACCGAGGTTTTACACATTAAGCGCCCAGCCTGTTTTGTCTTCCGGACGGAAAGTATAGTGTCAGTCACTGGTGACTGACTAGAAGCTTAACATGTTAAATAAAAATGGCAGCTAATCCTACCTAATAATAGACAAATATGCAAATTGACCATACCTCTGCTACACCCAAGCCACACCCACCAGCCAATCAGGGCGAGTATGCAAATAAACCAAACCAAGATGGCTACAACCACCGAGAGCAAGGTTTCCCAGGCAACAGAGGGAAACAAGCTTTCTGCCTGCCCTTGACAGGCCTAAGCCTCCACTCAAGCTACAAAGTTTCAATTATAGAAGGGAAACAAATTCAAACAGAATGGCGGCAGCCACGGAGCTGGAGAGACCAGGCCAGGGTTGCCGGCAGTAACAAAGCTTTCCACACACCCTGGCTGGGCTCAGGCCTCTGCTTAAGGCTACAAAGTTTCAATTATAGAAGGTGAATTAACTCAAACAGAAATGGCTGCCACCACGGAGCATGCAGGAGGCTTGGCTCCGCTCCAGGCTACAAAGTTTCAATTGTAGAAGGAAAATAAATTCCAGATACCAGTGCCTCCGCTTGGGTCACCAGGGGGCATGGCCGGCCTGCAAACCACCACAGGCCCCTCGCTCAGGCTGCCCCATGCCCCAAGGGAACCCCCACCCTGATCAGGGACACCCTTCAGGGCAAACCAGCTGGCCCCCACTCCTGCACCAGGCCTCTATCCTATCTAATAAAAGAGTAATATGCAGATTGACCATCACTCCAACACACAATATGTCTGCCCCCATGTGGTCAAAGATCCTGCTCCCATGTGGACACAAGATGGCCACCACAAGATGGCCAGCAGGGGAGGGCAGTTGGGAGGCACTCGGCCTGCAAGGGAGGGAAGTTGGAGGCGATCAACCCTGCAGGGGAGGGCAGTTAGGGGTGACCGGGCCGGCAGAGGAGGGAAGTTGGGGGCAAACAGGCTGGCAGGGGAGCAATTAGGCATCAATCAGGCTGGCAGCAGAGTGGTTAGGGGGTGATCAGGCTGGCAGGTAGAAGTGGTTAGGGGCAATCAGGAAGGCAGGCAGGCAAGCAGTTGGGAGCCAGCAGTCCTGGATTGTGAGAGGGGTCCCATATTGGAGAGGGTACAGGCTGGGCTGAGGGACACCCCCCCCTCCATGCACGAATTTCGTGCACGGGGCCTCTAGTCCTATATTATAAAAAGCCTGTGGTCATGACGCCCTCACGCTGTAACAAACGATCACCAGGAGGCTGCGTGCGCAGCAGGCGCGCATGGGTGGGCGGGGCTGTGTGCACAGTGAGGCACATGCTGGTGTGCGGGGACTCCGGGGAGTCTCCCGCGGCATCGGCCTCACAGGGTGGGACTCCGGGACTCGACTCGAGGGAGTCTCGCACAGCGCCAGTGGGGGCTTGATGCTGCGTCCCTGCGGGCGCCTGCAGCTCTGAGTCTCAAACGATTTCAAGGCGCGCGTGGGTGGGCGGGGTTGCATGCGTGGCAAGGTGCATACAGGTGGGCGGGGACTTGACTGGGTCTGGCAGTGCCGGCGGGACTTGATGCTGCATCCCCGTGGGCGCCGGCCCAGACTCTGACAGGAGGGAGGAGGCAGCCAATACCCACACTCAGGACTTGACTCTGAGTCTCACGGCGCCGGCGGGACTTGACGCTGTGTCCCTGCAGGCTATAAATTTATATATTATTTTCATATACATTTTACTAATTTTCTTTCATCTCTGATACTTCTATTATAGAGAAAGGGCAAATAGCAATATTAAAATATTTCCTCTAATTATTCCCTTTTAATGTGCACGAATTTTGTGCACCGGGCCATTAGTCCTACATAATAAAAGGGTAATATGCAAATCGACCGAACAGTGGAACAACCAGTAGCTATGATGCGCACTGACCACCAGGGGGCAGACACTCAATGCAGGAGCTGCCAGCCAACCTCTCGGTCCCTTACCCTGGCCGGCAGACTCTGATCGCCCAATGGGGAATGGGGAACCAGGGTGAGTGGCGACAGACGCAGGTGGCACCAGGCCAAGGCCCCCACCCCACTGGTCACCCCACACACAGAGAGTGACCCGTGGCAGGGGGTGGGGCCAGTGAGTGGGTGGAACGGCCAACCTCTTGGTCCCTACCCCCAGCCGGCAGGCTCTGATCACCCGATGGCGAAAGGGGAACCTGGGGTGGGTGGTGGCGGGGAGCAGGGCCAGCTGTCAGCAGCCAGGGAAGATGGCCCTGATCGCCGGCCAGGCCTAGGGACCGTACTCGTGCACGAATTTCGTGCACCAGGCCTCTAGTACTCATATAACATTCACTCTGCACCAAGCCCTTTTCTAAATTTTTTAGTTCTATCAACTATTTAAATCTTTCCAACAATCTGATACTTTGGATTATCTTATTCTCATCAGCTGAAGCTACTGCCTCAGAGCTAAGACCTGGCTTAGGCACCCCAGAAGAATTGTGCACTGGGGACTGGCTGTGACCTCTGGTGAGGGGGCAAAGCCTCTCTGAGAGAGTGTAAGCAAAGGGGACTACAACTCCCAGCAGGCTCTGTGTCACCATTGGACTTCAATAACGAGTATGCCCCAGGGCCGTCCTCCTTAACCTATTTCTCCTGGCAAGGTGCTTTGCATAGGAATATGCTTTAGTGTCAATTTTGCTTGCCAGAAATTCCCTATAAAAACCAAGAGACCTATGCAAGTAAACATTTGTGAGCATCGTGGATAAGAGGTGTTTGGATCCTCGCTTCTCCATCTGATAGCTTGAAGATTCAGTGTCCTCATCTCTGAAATGGGGATACTGTATTCCTAGGAGTTGCAGCATTCAGTTGTGAGGATTAAAAGCTGGATATATATTGGTAAATGTCAGTTCTTCTAGTATCTCCTCCTCCCCTTATGCCAAAGGGTTTTATCAAAGCATTTTATCTCCATAGCTACCCTATGAGGTTAAGTTAGTCCTTTTCAGAAGGGGAAACTAACACCAGGAGAGGTTCAAGTCTCTTGCCTGAAGTCATACAGCAAAGAAAGTAGTGAAGGAGGACTCCAACCCAGAAAATGACAATGAAGAGTTGAGTCCACCTTAGGAGCCCAAATGCTTCCCCCTTGCTACCTGATGCTTTAAGCAGTGATGGGCAACCTTTTGAGCTTGGTGTGTCAAACTTTGCCAAAAAACTGAGCATAACTCGGGTAGTGTGTCACTTTGAGGAAAAAACTATAACTCCAAGACTCTAGTCGCTAATGTTTCATCCTCAGGAGCAGCAAATGTTTCATCTTCGGCATGCGGCCGCGTGTCATCAGAAATGGCTACGTGTGTCAGTGCTGACACGCGTGTCATAGGTTCGCCATCACTGCTTTATAGTGACCCAAAGTCCAGGGCAAATAGTTTCTCCTCTCCTCAAGGTAAACCTGAATCATGTGATACATAGAATTACCCACTGAGTGGCCAGATTATTATGATCTCTGAACACATAATAATCTGGCCACTCAATGTATATCCTATCTAATAAAAGAGAAACATGCAAATTGACCATACCTCCGCTACGCCCACAAGCCACGCCCACCAGCCAATCAGGAGTACACAAATTAACCCAACCAAGATGGCGGCAGCCACGGACCTGGAGCAAGCAGGAGGCTTGGGTTGCCCTCGGCAATGGAGGAAGCCAAGCTTCCCACCTGCCCTGGCCTGCCCTAGCCTCTGCTCAAGGCTACAAAGTTTCAATTATAGAAGATAAATAAATCCCAACAAAGATGGCAGTGGCCATGGAGCTGGAGCAAGCAGGAGGCTTGGGTTGCCCCTGGTGATGGAGGAAGCCAAGCTTCCTGCCCACCCTGGCCTCCGCTCAAGGCTACAAAGTTTTAATTATAGAAAATAAATAAATCCCAGATACCTGCTTCCAGCCGGCCCTGGCCTATGCTTGGGTGGCCAGGGGGCGTGGCCAGCCTGCAAACCACCACAGACCCCTCGCCCAGGCCACCCCATGCCCAAGGGAACCCCCACCCTGATCCGGGACATCCTTCTGGGCAAACCTGCCAGCCCCAACTCATGCACCAGGACTCTATCCTATCTAATAAAAGAGTAATATGCAAATTGACTGTCACTCCAACACACAAGATGGCTGCCCCCATGTGGTCAAAGATGGCTGCCACAAGATGGCCAGCAGGGGAGGACAGTTGGGAGGGACCAGGCCTGCAAGGGAGGGCAGTTGGGGGCGACTGGGCCTGCAGGGAAGGGCAGTTGGGGGGAACCCAGGCCTGCAGGGGAGGGCAGTTGGGGGGTGACCAGACCAGCAGGGGAGAGCAGTTAGGGGCAATGAGGCTGGCAGGGGAGATCAGTTAGGGGTGACCGGGTTGGCAGGGGAGGGCAGTTGGGGGGACCAGGCCTGCAAGGGAGGGCAGTTAGGGGCAATCGGGCTGGCAGGGGAGCAGTTAGGCATCAATCAGGTTGGCAGGGGAGTGGTTATGGGGTGATCAGGCTGGCAGGCAGAAGCGGTTAGGGGCAATCAGAAAGGCAGGCAGGCGAGCAGTTGTGAGCCAGCAATCCTGGATTGTGAGAGGGATGTCCAACTGCCCGTTTAGGCCCAATCCTACCAGGATCGGCCTAAACGGGCAGTCGGACATCCCTTGAGGGGTCCCAGATTGAAGAGGGTGCAGGCTGGGCTGAGGGACACCACCCCCCCCATGCACGAATTTCATGCACCGGGCCTCTAGTCCTATATAATAAAAGGCTAATATGCAAGTTGTTCCCTAGACAGGAGTTCAACCAGCAGGCAGGCCAGCCAACCACCCATGTCTCCTCCCCCTTGCCAGGCTGGCCGGCCCCCACCCATGCACGAATTCATGCACCGGGCCTCTAATTAGTATATATATATATACTAGAGGCCCGATGCACGAAATTCGTGCACGGAGGGGGGTTGTCCCTCAGCCCAGCCTGTACCCTCTCCAATATGGGACCCCTCAAGGGATGTCCGACTGCCCATTTAAATGGGCAGTCGGACATCCCTTTCACAATCCAGGATGGCTGGCTCCCAACTGCTTGCCTGTCTGCCTTCCTGATTGCCCCTAACCGCTTCGGCCTGTCAGCCTGATCACCCCTAACCACTCTGCTGCCAGCCTGTTTGCCCCCAACTTCCCTCCTCTGCCGGCCTGGTCACCCCTAACTGCTCTCTCCTGCAGGGTTGATCACCTCCAACTGCCCTCCCTTGCAGGCTTGGTCCCTCTCAACTGCCCTCCCTTGCAGGCTGGGTGCCTCCCTACTGCCCTCTCCTGCTGGCCATCTTGTGGTGGCCATCTTGTGTCCACATGGGGGCAGGATCTTTGACCACATGGGGGCAGCGATATTGTGTGTTGCAGTAATGATCAATCTGCATATTACTCTTTTATTAGATAGGATAGAGGCCTGGTACAGGGGTGGGGGCCAGCTGGTTTGCCCTGAAGGGTGTCCAGGATCAGGGTGGGGTTCCCTTGGGGCATGGGGCGGCCTGAGCGAGGGGCCTGTGGTGGTTTGCAGGCCGGCCATGCCCCCTGGCGACCCAAGCGGAGGCCCTGGTATCTGGAATTTATTTTCCTTCTACAATTGAAACTTTGTAGCCTGAAGCAGAGCCAAGCCTGCTGTTCCCTCCAGGGCGGCAGCCATTTCTGTGGCAGTTAATTCACCTTCTACAATTGAAACTTTGTTGCCTTAAGCGGGTGGGCCCGGCCAGGGTGTGCTGAAAGCTTTGCTTCCCCTGTTGCCGGCGGCAACCCTGGCCTGCTCTCTCAAGCTCCATTCTGCCGCCATTTCTTTGAATTCGTTTACCTTCTATAATTGAAACTTTGTAGCTTGAGTGGAGGCTTAGGCCTGGCCAGGGCAGGCAGAAAACTTGGCTTCCTCTGTTACCTAGGAAACCTTGCTCTCTGTGGCTGTAGCCATCTTGGTTTGGGTTAATTTGCATACTCGCTCTGATTGGATGGTGGGCGTGGCTTGTGGGTGTGTTGGAGGTATGGTCAATTTGCATATTTGTCTATTATTAGATAGGATATATATATGTATGTGTATATATGTATATATATGTATGTGTATGTGTATATGTATGTATATATGTACACACACACACACACACACAGAGTGGTCAGATTATTATGCGTTCAGAGATCTTAATAACCTGGCCACTCAGTGTGTGTGTGTGTGTGTGTGTGTGTGTGTGTGTGTGTAAATCTAATATGCAAAGTGTCCCCTCGGGAGTTTGACCGACCAGGAATCCGATCGCTCGTTATGATGTGCACTGACCACCAGGGAGCGGCGTGGAATGAAGGAAGGCCCCGGCCGGTGGCCGGCAGCTGCTAGGGACCCTACCTGTGCACAAATTTTGTGCACTGGGCCTCCAGTGTCTAGATAATTGTGTGTGGCCAGGCTGGGAAGGACATACACATGGCACTCTGAGAATCAAATTCACAGGGCAATGCTGGCTGTGAGACCTGAAGAGTGGGAACAGCATAGTCCAAGGCCCTGAGGAGGGAGAGGACATGTGTTCCAGAGGCCTTGAAAAGGGCCAGTGTAACAGGAGAGATACAGCAAGTCTCAGAGGTGCAGGCAGTGCCATGTAGGGGGGGAAAAGTGAGGTTCCCAGGGTACCAATGTTAGGAAGGCACTCACTCACAGGGTCATGCAAGTACAGAGCTAGGACCTCAGAGTGAAAGCCTCCTTAAATTTGGGGCCTTAGACTAAGGTGACCAGACGGCCCGCTTTTGGCGGGACAGTCCCGATTTTTAACAATTTGTCCAGCGTCCCGCGGCGTTTTAAAAAAGTCCCAATTTTTGGAAAGAATGCACAACAAGCTAGGGAACGGCAGGAGAACAGGAAGGGAATGTACGGTTTTTGGCGGCCTTGTGGCTATTTAGCCAGGATATGAGTTTTATATTATTTTTGTTAATTTTATAATGTTAAACTTTAATAATAACAAATAGTTGTTGAGAACTGATTATCGAGAACTGCTTATCAAAGTTCGCATTGTTGATCAGTTGTTAGCATTCGACCACCATTGTTTGGACTTAATGAACAATGGCATTTTTGGCGATTGGCAACGACGAAAACATTTTGTAACCTTCTCTCAGACGATACACATCGTACTGCGTGCTAGTAAGCTAGTTAAAAAAGTGATGTCATTACAAATCAGCTATTCAGATAATTTAGGTAAGTTATTTATTTATTTCATAAATACATAAATTTTCTTGAATTTAGCAGACAGCACTCGTATTATTTATATTTTATAGTGGCGGCAAAACATCTAGCGCCGGCCTTGAAAGTGACACTTACAACTTACGTTATGGCAAATTCAGAGGAAAAATAATACAAGTTAGTATTGTTATTATTTAGAAAGAAATATAGGATTAAAATAATTTTTAAAATATAGTTACTTTATAACAATCAAATTAATTTAATTTATAAACTAACAATAAAATCTGTTCATGTAATTATGTACCTACTTACTGTGTTTTTAAGCAATATGTATATAATAATTTACAATATAATTTTAAATTTTTTTTTTTAGATTTTTAACATGAGTAAGAAAAGAGGATGCAAATTCAATGATGATCTAAGAAGTGAATTTCCTTTTATTAAAAAAACCAAAAGCGATTACAATATAGACCAAATTTTTAATCAAGACACACCCACCCCCCCACCCCACCCCCGGGCCGAAACCGGTTTGGCTCAGTGGGTTTGGCTCAGTGGATAGAGCGTCGGCCTTCGGACTCAAGGGTCCCAGGTTCGATTCTGGTCAAGGGCATGTACCTTGGTTGCGGGCACATCCCCAGTAGGGGGTGTGCAAGAGGCAGCTGATCGATGTTTCTCTCTCATTGATGTTTCTAACTCTCTATCCCTCTCTCTTCCTCTCTGTAAAAAATCAATAAAATATATATATTTTTAAAAAGAACCCCCCCCTGGTCAATGGTGTCCCGCTTTACCAATGTTAAAATCTGGTCACCTTACCTTAGACACCTCATTGGCCCCATACCGGTCCTATGTGTGGGGTTGTGGATAGGGTAGCCATCCCTCCTGGTTTGCCTTGGAGAATCCTGGTTTATTCTTGTTGTCCTGACAAGATTATACTAGGCCCCCTTTCATTCTGATGATTGTCCTTGTTGGATGATTATTCTATGGTCGCTCAATTTGTAGAGTCTGTATTTTTATCCCAAGGGAGTGGTGAATCACTGAAACTTTTAGCAGAAGGGTTTCTGAGCAAACTCTGGTGCGATATAGAGAATGGACCACAGTGGCAGGAATAACAACTGCTGAGGTCACCCGAGTGGAAGACAAGGGCAACCTACCCTAAGCAGGAAAGGTGGATGGGGTTGAGAAATGCTCAGGAAGCACTGCTGTCAGCACAAGGTGATGAACTGGATGTGCTGAGTAAGGACTTACAGCTTTCTTGTTCCTCCGTGCTTCCTCTGCCAGCGTTAGGTGTATGACCTTGAAGCAGTCCCTTCACTTCTCACATCCTGTTTTCACAACCACATAAGGCCTCTCAGAACATTTACAGTAATGGTGGAGCTGTATCACCAGGGCCTGCAAACAAACCGTTTTCTCTGCCTCCTCCTCCTTCAGACCTACTTCTCATCATTCAAGTTCCCTTGAAATGTGACCACGTTAGGAGTCTGACCACCCTGCTGCCCCTTCCCTGGTTTACTCTCTATCCTATCATAATTATGTTCTTTCCTATTTACTTTGTTTCCGTCTAGAATGTAACCCCCTAAGAGCAGGGACTTGCTTCTCCAGGGATGTATATCCAACCCCAGCACCAAGCACAGTGGTAGATGCTTATTTAATTGTTTGGATGAACGAACGAACGAACGAATGAATGAATGAATGAATGCTTTCCCTGCCACCTTAAATGGCCTTAAATCATTTAGCTGCACACCCTACAAGCCTCCTCTGGCGCGGGAGCATCTACTTTGGAAGCAAGACGACCTGGCCTGGGTTCAAACCCTGACTCATTTACTAAACAGCTGAGTGTAGATAAATCGCTTAACCCCTCTCAGCTTCATTTTTCACATTAATGCCCACCTGGTAGAGATGCTGTGAGGATGCAACCACATAGCAAAGTGCCCGGAGCGAAAAGGAGCTTTTTTACAGCTTTCGTTTCTTCTTTTTCTTTTACAATCGCGCCTTCCCAAACGGATCACCCTGCCTTTCTCACCGAGCACCTCAGCACCTGCTTCGCACCCGAGCCCGGAGGGACGCGCAGGTGGCCGGGCCATCGCGCACGCACACACTGTCCTCTCTCTACAGCGGCGGGGGAGCTTCCCCGCGTCGGTCGCGTGGTCCGCAGAGCCGGCGTCAGCGGCGGCGGCTGCGCGTTCGCTCACGCCTGCGCAGAAGCGCCCGGGAACGGGCGGGGGGTGAAGAAGGGGCCGGCCTTCGAGCGACAGCGACGCAAGATGGCAGCCACCACGGGCTCGGGTGAGCAGGGGCGCCGGGCCCGGCCGGCTGGGGGACCGCGGGCTCGGGCCGGGGTTCAGGGGCTCGCAAAGGCCATTGCAGTGTGACCAGGGCCTCTGCGCGGAATCGGTCCGCCGGGCTCCGCGGCGGCGACCCGGCCGGCCTGAGCGGGGAGGAGGAGCAGGCGGCGGCCGGAAGCACGGGCGGGGGCCCGAGGGGCCTGTGGGCGGCGCGGTGAGGCCCAGAAGCTCCCCGGGGCGGCGTGAGGGCCCCGCAGAGAGGAAGGGCCGGGCCCTGTGGCGCTGCTGCGCGGCCGGAGCGGACGAATGGGGAGCCCTGAGGCACTCCTGAGGAGTTGGGGCCGGCGGCTCTTTGGGGGAGATCGAGGGGTTCACTAGAGGAGGAGAGGCTCCCCAAGGCGGATGGAAGTCCTTTATTGAGTGCCGTGGGTCCGGGGGGAAGGGGAGCCTTGGGATGCCCGTTTGGCTGGGTCTGGATGGGAAGGTCTGGATGGATGGGCGGAGGAAACGGGAAGCGGAGGGGTAATTGAAAGGATCTCCCATTGGCCACGGGGACGGCTCCAGGGTTAGTTCCTGGGATGGGGTTAGCCGAGGAAATCTCTAATTAGAAAAGGGGAGCCTTGGGCCGGCTGCTTCTGCGGGGTTTGAGGGCGATGAGTGCGGGGGGAGAGCTCTCAGATTCCTGAGGGTGCTGGTTGGTGCGGCCGCTAGGGAAAGGACGCCGTCATTGCCAGCCCCTGCTTGGGGACACGGATCTTAGCTTTTAGGAGGCAGGCTAGAGCTGGGAAGGACATACACAGGGCACTCCGGCGGGGCACTAGCTGGAAACTTGCTATATTGGGTGGGAAATAGGTGAATTGGGAGCCCCAAAGGCGTCTGGTTGGGTGGGGGTGGAGGGGTCGACTGAGGGAGGCCTATGCAGAGTGGGTGAGAGTGGGAAACGGCCAGGTTTCAGAGTTGTTTCTTTGGGAGAGAAAGCATCTCCTCCTTTAATTGGGTGAGGGAAGCAACCCCTAGAAGTGTCTGTTTCGTGGAGCCTGGCACCCCTTTCCACTCCTGTGGACATTGGTAGCGGACGTGTGGGTTCAGGTCAGAAGTTCCCCGTATGCCGGATGGTCATGGAGAGAGAGAGGGACCAATGAGATGCGGATTATTGGGTGACTGCTCCGGGGAAGGAAGCTGGGCCACAGGGAGTGAGGGGGCTCCACCTTGGGGGAGGGGCGTTCCTCCAGTCCCTAGTAGGTTAAGAGAAGCAGCACTTATTCTGAGACTGGATTCCCTGCTCTACACACTAATGTGGGCCTGAGAATGAAAATCCTACAGGTCTGTTTCAGACCTAACATCCCGCAGCTGGACATTAGGGGATTGACCCAGACTGGCCTTCCTGAGGAGGAGGGGTGAGGATTGGCTGGTGAAGCACCAGAGGGGCTGATAAGACAAGAGAATCGGATTCTTGGAAGTGCAGGATTTGGGGGTGACAGTGAAGTGTACCCTGAAGTGCCGGCCAGTGAAGTTGGCCAAGGAGGTCCTCCCAGGTAAGGGTGAGCTCTGATGGAGGAAGTAAACAGGTCTACTAGCCTGGGTACTGAAATCCTCTGGCTATTTCAGGCCACACAGCAGCAGCACTGTTAGAAGAGGGTTGATGACCTAAAATGCACAGGGTACCCTAGCTGGTTTGGCTCAGTGGATAGAGCGTTGGCCTTCGGACTGGAGGGTCCCAGGTTTGATTCTGGTCGGGGGCACATGTCTGGGTTGCAGGCTCGATCCCCAATGGGGGGTGTGCAGGAGGCAGCCAATCAATGATTCTCATCATTGATGTTTCTGTCTCTCTCTCTCTCCCTCTCCCTTCCTCTCTGAAATCAATAAAAAATAATTTTTTTACAAAATGCACAGGGTGAGGGAAGTTCATCTTTCCAGGATGTTGTTCCTCTGGTAACCCACGGTGTCATCTTTGTCTGATTGTTGGGTGGGAAAGAAGGAAATGGATGTAGGGGATCTGACTAAAGTGACCTACCACAAGTTACCATTTATACTTAAGTAGCAGGGTCTTCCTAGAGGTTAGAGGAGACCGTACAATCTTCATAGATTTTGGTTTCAGTCGGAACAGTGCTGAGTCAATTCATTTACCAAGATACTGCCACAGACACTGTCAGAAGAGAGAGGCTGAGTCAGGCCAGACTCCTGTGGAAAACTTCTCACCAGAGTAACACCCCTGCCAGGTTGCTATGCACTGGGTCAAAGCGGGGTACCTGTAGCAGCCAGCATTATGGTGGTATTGCATCTCAGCCCTATTGTCAGCCACTTGGGCTACCTGCAATTTGTAACAGCTACTTAATTCTAACTTCTTGATGCCCTGCCAGTGAAGAGTGGTTTGTAAATGCAATGGTGGTCAGATAAAGCAATGTCAGCCGCTGTCTAGAGGAATTACAGGAGCACTTGGCATGGTTTAGATCAGCCGTCGCCAGCCGGTGGTCCATGAGGTCCAAAAGGTTGGCGACTGCTGGGTTAGATAACATGGATAGAGGTGCCTTAAAGTGAGTTTCCCCAAACTCCTTTATCTGTTTATACAACAAGCCTGCTATGTCTCATGAATAGTGAACAAGATAGGCATAGCCCGTGTCCTTGAGGAGCTTCTAGTCTAGTCAGGGAGAAGGCCAGGAAGGAGTAAATAATAAAGACAATTTCAGATAGCAGTAAATACCAGGAAGGAGGTTGTATGATGTGATAAAGGGTGTCTGGAGAGGTGATCAGGGAAGACTTCTCTGAGGGAAGGCATTTGAACTGAGACAGATGATGGCAGGAGCCAACCCTACAGCATGTGTCACAGGCAGGAGGAGGAGACAGTGAGTGCAAAGGCACTGTGGCAGGATCAAGCTTGGCATGTTGAGATAAACAAATAAATAAATAAATGCCTTAGTGTACAAGGGAAGCTATTAAGGATGGTGAGTTGGAGAACTGTAGCTTTGGATTTTATTCATTGTAAAGAGAAACCATTGAAAAAGTGCCTGGTATGAAGTAGGCATTCAGTAAATATTTGTTGAATGAATGAATGAATGAGTAAAGAGTCTGAAAAAGAGGGATGGCAAGATCTGATCTGTGCCCCTAGGCAATGAGAGGAGTGCAGAGTGCTAAGAGTGGAAGCAGAAGGATTTTAATTGGGTTAACTAAAATGAGTGTACCCTCTTTGCTTTCTGATCCTGAGAAGTCTTTGAGGTGTGGTCAGGGGCTCTGAGGCCTTCCTTAGTCAGGTTTAGAACAGGCCCCTCCATTAATCTGCTCCTGGTTGCCAGGAAACAGCTGTGAAACCTTTGAGTTCCTGTGAGGGCTGAACTTAGTTTTTTATGGTCACTGCTTTCACACTTGGCTACAACACCTTCCCACCTCCCTTGGTTTTGCAGGGTGTGATTTCTGCATAGATGCTAGAGGGTGGGATTGGGAAAAGCCCACTAGAATCCCTCCAAATGCCTTTGTTGTGACAGGTGCCTTGTCCAGGATTGCAGGACCTTATACAGTAGCTCTTGGCTGCCAGGTCCTTTTTCTCACCCAGTACCCCACAGGCTTCCCTGACAGATAACCAGAAACTGGATGCCAGAAGGGTAAGCCCTGGCTGGGCATGATTTTAAATTTGCATACATTGACATGGCCTCATACACCCACTCAGCTTATGAAAATTTAACCATATGGGCCGTGGAGGTTAAGTAATCTTCCATTCCATTCAAGGGTGTTCCCCAGAGAGAGGCGGCGATGAAAACCTGTAGGCTCTTAGTTGGTCTTGTTCCCGAGTGTCTCATTGTGTGAGCATTTTGTTGTGCCTGTTGTAGCTAAGTGCCTTTTGTACAACATGAGCCTTGCATTCAAGAACGCTGCTTCATATATTGCTCAGCTGAAGAAACAGCAATCTGTTGCAGCTGTGAAGGGGGGAACGCTTTGCTGGGCCAGTACAACCTATTGCTCTCCTTAGGGATTGCCAAGGTTAATTTTGATGATCATTATTTTCCCCTTCACAGTAACTTGAAAACCACCCTTTCCCTCCACCGCCACATTTTCTTTCTTTCACCTGAGTGTTGCTCTACAGTAATTTGATAAAAGTGGAATACAAAATGTGAGGTCAGGAATCCTCTGTTTAATTTTGAAAAACCCCAGTGAAATACAGCACATTGGTGAAGTAAATATTTTAACACTTCTATATTTTGTATAGTGCTTTAGAGTTTTCCAAGCACTTTGATTTACCTGCTGTGTCATCTCATCCAACTCTCCACAACCCAGTAAGCTAACCAAGGGAGGTTTTGGCCCCATAGTATGAACTGAGGGAGATTGGTGGCTGGCTGAGGGAGCAGTGTGATACTCGGACTAGAGCCTAGGAGTTTTGACTTCAGTTTCCTCCGCCCCCTGCTTCAGTACCTTAGGAAGGAAGCAGAAAGGCTTGGGTTGGGCATATTCTCTTCCTAGGTTTTGGAATGGTTAAGCTTGGTGAACAGGGTTACAGCTTTCATGAGAAGCATCTGCCACCGGTAGCAGGAACCCTTTTTTAATCCCATTCTGAGTAATGTGAAGTTTATTTCTAAAGAAGCTTTTGATTATACCTTATACTCAATAATTTATACTCGTTGGGCTTGGGACCCCCTCATATCATGTACAAAGTAGGTTCTAGTCTTCATTTATATGCAAGCCCTTCAGACTTCTCTCTAAGCTGCACTTCTAAGGCTTACTATGTGCTAGATACTGTATTAAATACATTATCTCATTTCTCAGAGCAAGCCTTTGAGGCAGGTAACTGTTGTGAAGGTGAGGAAACTGAGCTCAGAACCAGTGACTTGCAGAGCCAGGGTACAGAACCACGACACACGCTCTTGGCTGTATTATCATTCCTCTAGTCCCCATTGCCTGTTCTTCAGCTAGGCATCTCAAGTTCCTTCAGCCATTGGCACGCTTGTTGACATTTCTGCCTTGGCTGATTAGTTTTTCATGGATAGGTAGTAATGACTGTCACACAGGATTCTTTCCTCATCCTCACATTCTCTCCATCACAAGCCCAGTAGGTGTGACCAGACAACAGATGCCAAATCCTCCTCTTCTCCATCTCCATTATTGTCATTCTTGTCCAACCAGAACCATCTTTCATAGAATTTGCCTAGAAGACTGCAGAAGCCTCCTGTTTCCAGTCTTGCCCTTCTCCAGTACATTCTTCATAGAGAAGGCAGAATGATCCATATAACAGAAACTGCCGCGCCCCTGCAGAAAGCTTTTCCCATTGCACTTAGAATAAAATCAATTTTTTCTCCAAGGCCCACAAACCCTTCTGTGGTCTTGGTCTTGCCTGCTCCCTGACCTCACGTGATGTTACACACCTCTGCTTTTGCTCTTCTCCTTTTGGGAATGAATGTTCTGCCAGCATATCTTCACATGACTAACTGCTTCTTATTCTTCAGGTCTTAATTTTTCAGAAAGGCCGTCTCTGACCACCTCATTCAATAGTCTTGGTCAAAGTGCTTAACTTTATCTGAAGTTTCATTTGTTTTTCTTGAATATTTTCTGTGCCTTTCTACTAAGGTGAGATTCTGCCTTGTTCTCTGCTAGTCCCTGGCATTCAGCATTGTCCCTGACATATAGTAGGTCCTTCATAAATATTGAAGTTACAGTAAATTAATCCAGGTCTTACCTTGATATATAAACTTGACATATTTGAAGAAACAATATGTCTGATAGGGCAGAAGCAAATGTGGCTGTTCAGCCTTTCAAAAAGGACAGCTCTTATCTTGATTAGTTGGTATTTATAAAGCAACTTGAGCATAGAATTAACTCTGTCCTCTCCTTCCCTTACTGTCCTGACGCTTCCCACGTCTAATTCTTTGTCTCCACCCTATTAGAGAAAATCTAATCTTTGGCCTTGGTCTCCCTAGCAGCAAAAAAACCACCGGGTTTTGTCATCAGCCGATTGTTGTCACATTGTCTTGATTGTAAAGAATGATTGCCACTATTTCTTCCTCTTAGGTCAGTGGTTCTCAAACTAGTGTGCATCTTGATCAGCTTGCTGAGCCCCACCCTCCGAGTTTCACATTTAATAGTTCTGTGGTGTAGTATAGTGGTCTGGTGTGTGGCCTGAAATTTTGCATTTCTAGCAAGTTCCCAGATGATGCTATAGAAAAGGAGAGAAAAAATATGCTTCTGGGCAGGCACTAACTAAGTAGCTAGACTGCACTTGCCAGTTACTCAGAAGTAGAAGTTAACTTCCCTAACTTTATATCTAACTTCAGGAACATTGAATCTATGTACACCTTCCAGGCCTCCTTATTTTCCAACCAGACTCCTAGCTCAATGCACTGTCTTTCCTGACTGGGCAACCAAACCAGTTTTAATTAGCAGCTTTCTTTTCAGTAGAAACCTCTGAGGCTCTGCCATTTTAAATCAAGACCCAGGTCAGGCCAAGGTTTTTCTAATCTTGTTATGCTGTAATAGCTGCTGCTTTGTGATCATACTTTTCCTAAAAGATGTTTCAAAATCCTTTTTGTACCAGAAATATTTTTTTTCACTTGGTACTTATATATTTTTTAATTCTTTATTGTTTAAAATATTACATAAGTCTCCTTTTTCCCTCATTGACCTCTCCCTGGCCCTTCCCATCCCCCAGCACATGCCCTCCCCCTCCCCCCGCTACTGTCTGTGTCCATGGGTTATGCTTATATGTATGCATACAAGTCCTTTGGTTGTTCTCTTACCTCCCTATCCCTCCCCTGCCTTTCCTCTGAGGTTGGATGGTCTGTTTGATGCTTCTATGTCTCTGGATCTATTTTTGTTCATCAGTTTATGTTGTTCATTGTACCAGAAATATTTTAATATGTTGTGAGTTTCAAATTGCTGCATTAAATGTTTTACTATGACATGGTGTAAGACCCTATCAAATATTCATGCTTTTTCAACCTAGTTGTCATATTTTCTTTGTAATATCCTGCAGCTGCTGACTTTTCAGTTTATATTTAGCCAAGAGAATAACTGGCTGACTTTTGATACTGACACAGATCCAGAAAAAAATCCTTCTTGAAAGAAGAATTCTGAAGTAACAGGAACAAATGTTTGCTTTTTAAAAAAATCTTGGATTGCTATATTATAGCATATAGCACCTTGGTGAAGTTATCTTAACATTTTCATGGTTAACTTTTTAATAGTTAAGATTGACAATAGTCCATGTTTACATCCTCTGTATTGTCACTTGAAGCTATTTCTCCAGCTGCCTTTTAGGAGTCAGGTTCACACATTAATGTTAGGAATCTTAAAATTTAGGTTGATTCAATGGATTAAAGAGCTGTAGGAAGAAAAATAGGTTAGAATATTCTTGAGGTTTCTGATGTGATAAGCTTCTGGGTGTTTTTGTTGTTTTTTTTTTTTGCATATGTGGATTTAATTTTTTAATATAGTCACAAATCTTTTGTTAAAATTAATATATTATAATTTTGAGCTTATACTCTATCTACATTTGGGATGAGATGAAGTCTTCACTTGTGACTGATATACTAGTACTCACAAGGTCTACAGGATCTCTGAATTCCACTAATATTTGATTTATGTCCCTGGAGTACCTCTAAAATTCTAGACCTAGGATGTGGTTGGGCCATTTGGAGTAAAATGCTCTTACATGCAGTTTCTAAATGGTTTGGGATATCAGTAGCATACTAGCATATGTATCCTATTAAACAAAGTTTATTTTATAGTGAAGAATCGTTTGTTTTACAGTTTGTTTCCCTAAAAGTCTCAAGCACACTTCAGTAAAAAAATAAAACTGAAAACTAAAAAAATTACAAGAAAACTAGTTATCGAGTAATAGTTATCTCAAAATAGAAAACAGTATCAGAGTCCAACATTTTGTCCACAATAGACCATATTAGAGTTTACAGTAGGAACGGAAGAGATACTGTTTAATCAGGAAAACATTTATTGAGTACCATTATATGCCAGGCAGCATACCAGATTCTGGGGAGGCAGGATTGAATGAGTCACAGCTCTAACTTAAGAAGCTCAGAGAGTGAGTCAGACAATAAAAAAGAAAGAAAATAAAACTTAAAAGAAAGAGAACAGCATAGAAATTAGGTAAAGGTATATGGGGGAGGGAGGGCTCTGAGAGGACCTCTGCAGACTGCCTGGCTTCTAACTTAAGATTTGTGTTTCTTTTTGAGATCATTAAATTCAAAATTTAATGGATAACTTTTCTTGGGCTATTTAAATTCCATACTAAGCCCCTCTGGCGATATTTATAATGTTAGACTTCCTTTTAATAGTACTCTGAATGTTTCCCTGCTGTATTTTTAGAAATAAAGAATTAGAATTTTGTGACATTGAGCATCATTCATTCTGAAATAATACAGCAAGCTAACACCCAGCATTTGAGTGCATATTCAGCAAAGCACTCTTCAAGTTGGAAAGTCAGCAGTATACAAAACAGATGAAGTTTTACCCTCTTGGAGTTTATGTTCAGATGGGACAGACAATAAACTAATGTCAAGTGGTTATGATTACTATGAAGAGAAAAAAAGCAAGATAAGGTAATGGGAAGTTAGACCTCAGCGAGGATTAAGGGAGCCAGCCAACTATTTACAGCTCTGGGACAGAGAATTCTAGGGTGAGGGAACAGCAAGTGCAAAGGAAGAAAGTCAATTTGCTTATTCAGAAACGTAAGGATTGATGGTATGGCTAAAGGAGAGTGAGAACAAGAGGAAGGGTGGTGGGAAATGATGTTGGAGAAGCAGGTGCATCTCTGTAGGGGAGGTAAGGAGTTTGAATATATGTTGGTTGCAAGGAGAAGCCAGTAGGGAGGGCTTTGAGTGGGGAGGGGGCTGATGGATCTAGGGGAGTGATGTCCTACTTTTTTAAAGGCTCACTGTGGAGAATAGGCTGTAAGTAGAGACCAGTTCGACTAAGAAACCAGGTAGGAAGCTGAGGACTACAGTGATCCCAGTGGAGATGGTGAAAATGATCCTATTTGGGATCTATTTGGAAATAGGTTGGGTATGGGATTTAAAGGAAAGATTTCTTATTAATGACTCCAAGATGTTTGGCCAGAGCAATCTGGTAAATGTGCTATATTTTTGAAATTGAGGAGTAGGTAGTTTTTAGAGTAGATTGAGGAGTGTAAGGGAGTTCTGTTTGGAGGTGTTTTGAGTTAGGCCTGTTAGGCATCTACTAGTAAATGGAGATGTCTAGCTGGCAGTTAGTTGAAAATATAAATTGAAGAGTCATCAGCTTCCTTGGTCTTCTAGGTAAAATCACTTGGGTAGTAGAGTAGACAGAGGAGCAGAGGTCGGTGGGCTGTGCCCTGAGGCCCAGCAGCCAGTGTTTGGAGGTCAGGGAGGTGAAGCCAGGCCCTCTGTGAGGCAAGAAGAGAACCTGTGGCTAAAGGAAGAAAGACCTAAAGAAGGGAGTAATTAGGTGCTACTGAGAGCTCCAGGAACTTGGAGTGGGGACTGAGAATTTACTAGGATTTGGCTAGAGGGTGCTGCTTGGTGCCCCTGACAAGCAGTTTTGGTGAGAGACTGTTTAGAAAAGGCTGATTGATTGGAGTAAGTGCAAGTAAGGTGAAGAATTGTAGACAAGGAGTTTAGACAGCACTTTTGAGGTGTTTTGTTTTGTTTTTTTTGCTAAGAAGGAACAAAGAAATGAGATGGCAGCTAAAAGGGGATGTGGGGTCAAGTGAGGGTTTTTTTAATCTTATGATGGATAATTCAGTGCTGATAAAGGTGATTCAGGTATTACAGAAGGTGCTTTACAGGTTTTACTTCATTCATTCATTCTGTCACCTATAGAGCCAGGGAATATTGAGATCCCTGTTTTGCTGAGGCTCAAGGTAACTTGGAGTCACACAGCTAGAAAGTTCTGGAGTGGGAACTTGAATCTAAGCCTGTGCTCTTAATTCTCTGCTAAGAGATTAAAGAAATTTACCTAAAGTATACTATATTCTGATTCTTAATTGTAAAAGATAACATAGCCATTACCCTGACCAGTCTTTTTGAAATGGAGTGGTAGATCATATATCTTATTTGTGATCATAAAAAAGTATCTAAATGTCATTTATATGAGTATATACATACGGGGAAGCCTGGGTTGACTTTGTATAATTTTTGTATAAAAGACTCCATCTTTTATAAAATGGAGTGTGCATACCTTTGTTTTTTTTTTTTGTTTTGTTTTTTTGTGAATGACACTTCACCTTTTTATTTTAATTATTTTTTATTTATTTATTTTTTGACATTTTTTTTATTGAGGTATTATATGTGTACATATCTTACCATTGCCCCCCCCCCCCCCCACACTCATACATGCCCTCACCCCCCAGAGTTTTGCGTCCACTGGTTATGCTTATATGCATGCATACAAGTCCTTCGTTTGATTTCTTATCTCCCCCACCTCTCCCTAACTTTCCCCCTGTAATTTGAAAGTCTGTTTGATGCTTTACTGTCTCTGTATCTATCTTTTTGTTCATCAGTTTATAATGTTCTTTATTATCCATAAATGAGTGAGATCATGTGGTATTTTTCTTTCATTGACTGGCTTATTTCACTTAGCATAATGTTCTCCAATTCCATCCAGGTTGCTGCAAATGATGAGAATTCCTTCTTTTTTATGGCAGCATAGTATTCCATTGTGTAGATGCACCACAGTTTTCTGATCCAGTCATCTGCTGACGGGCACCTAGGCTGTTTCCAAATCTTAGCTATTGTAAATTGTGCTGCTATGAACATAGTGGTGCATATATCCTTTCTGATTGGTGTTTCTAGTTTCTTTGGATATATTCCCAGGAGTGGGATTACTGGGTCAAATGGGAGTTCCATTTTCAGTTTTTTGAGGAAACTCCATACTGTTCTCCACAGTGGCTGCACCAGTCTGCATTCCCACCAGCAGTGGAGTGTGCATACCTTTTTATCCTTTACTCATCCACCCCCCCCCTCGCCCCCCAATAAATATTTTATCTGAAGCCTAAGGTGTGAAGACCAGTTGTTTTTATGTCACATTGTAAAAATGGCAACTACCAGGACAGTCATGCAAATTAATATGCCCTGCCTTAAATCTCTTAATATTCCTTCTGTTTTCTACCTATCTAGGCCTGTAAGAAGTTTGATAACATATCCTTTCACAGTATTTGCTCATGGGCCATATAATTTGGTCTGGCTCTGCCAAGGCAACTGCAGAAAGGACTTGAAATTCAATAAATCTAGGAGCTTTTTAAACAGCAACGTAATTTTTAAGTTGATAATTTTGTATGGCCCTGGAATGATGTTATAAATAACTAAGTAACCCTTGTCAGAACAAAGGTTCCTCACCCCTGCTCTAAGCAAATGCCTCTGGCTTTAGAGACTGTTAGTAGTAGCACTTCCCTAACCTGGCCTCTAAGCCTTCCAGCCCATCCTGAACATTACCCTGGAGATTTGCCTTATCTCTTGTCCTACTCAGAGCCTTTTGCAGCTCCCCACTAATTATCCTCGGGATAAAGTCCAGTCCCTCCCAGTAACATGAACCCACCTCCTTAGCTTTCATCAAATTCAAAGGGTTCTATGAGCGCCCCCCCCCCCAAAAGTTAAGAAACATTGCCCTGTGATAGATTGTATTTCTCATATATTTTAATACTGTTTTATTTTGTTGAACTTGGTATGTTTATATCTTGCTTCCATAGTGAAACTTTATACTCTGATTAGGCCTGTTTTTTGTTTTTGTTTTTTCTTTCATAGCCCCTATAAGGTCTAGCATGGTGTTAGGTAATTATTGCATTAAAAAAGGTGTGTGTATGCATATGTTACTGACAAATTTATGTAAAGGGAAAAAAGCCTAAGTTAAAAAGCCTAGCAAACTTTTTTTTAAATGGCAGTCCTGAAATATGTGGGTTTTTTTACTTGTAAGTGTGAAGTGAGCTCAGACTTACGTACATTAAACATGGTGAGCTCCCAAGTAGTCCCTTACCAAGTAGAGTTCAGTATACCAGCTAACCTGGTGCTAATTAGCCACTTCTATTTAAATATCAGAAAAGACTAAATGAATTGCCTGATAATTTTAAAATATTTTTAAATTCCTGATTTCTGCCTGGTGTTTATTCCCCAAACTTTGCTTCTAATGAATTTTGAATGAAAATAAAAATTTATGGCTTAGAAAAAAATGAATTAAAAAGTAAGTCTCCTTTAGCCCTAGCCCGTTTGGCTCAGTGGATAGAGAGTTGGCCTGCAGACCAAAGGGTCCCAGGTTCGATTCCAGTCAAGGGCACATACCTCAGTTGCAGGTTCTTCCCTGGCCTGGGTTCGTGCAGGAAGCAACCAATCAATGTGTTTCTCTTACATAGATATTTCTCTGTCTTTCCCTCTCTATTCCACTCTCTCTAAAAAATCAATAGAAAAATATCCTTAGGTGAGGATTTAAAAAAAAAAAAAAGTCTTTAAATGCTATCCAGTTTGTGGGCTTACATTCAAGATTTAGCTAAATAAAAGTTAATGAAGTTAGAGTACTTAACTGCCTGATGCCTAACTAGCACAACGTTTATCAATTTTTATTTATCGTTCTGACAGAAGAGTTTAAAATGATCTGCTGAGCTAACCCTAGGATGTTGAGTGTCAGAGGGATTTTTGAGGACAGTTAGGTGACCCCAGGGATGTTGCAAAGTGTTGGACCTCAAACAGAATATGACCCACAGACATTTGGCCAGAGCAAAGGAGTGACTGTCCCCTTTGGACAGGATGTGTATTCTCCAGCTCACCTCAGTTCTCAAACCTGTTTGAGCCAAACGTTAAATAAATTTGCAAAGTCATACCACTCTTCTCACTTACTTTGTTCTTTGGAAAATATAATTATTTCATAAGATATGTTATCTTAACATGCAATAGTTTATTGTGATTAATATTAAATATTTTTTAAATCTCTTTTAATTTCTAATTCAATATATATCAATAGCTCTAACCCACATCAACAAAGGCTCTTTGAAGTCCTCAGTAATTTTTAAAAGTATAAAGGGGTCTTGAGACCAAAAAAGTTTGAGAATTACTGTTCAAATGGAATAAATGCTTATTGTCATTAATCAGTATAAAGTACAATTATTCTGATATTTATATATATAGGATTCCAACTCCTGCTTGGACTATTTTAAGAATGCCTAATAGATATTAGCCAATCCTAAGTTTTTCATTTATTAAACTACTAGAGGCCCAGTGCATGAAAATTCATGCACTGGAGCGGGGGGGGGGGGTCCCTCAGCCTGGCCTGCCCCCTCTCACAGTCCAGGAGCCCTCAGGCACGGGAGGCGACCCGGCGATCAGGGGAAGGCGACACCCCATCACACCTCTGTTGCTGCCACTGCCGGCAGTGCAAGCCTCGGCCGGCCCTGGTTACCTAAGCCTTGGGCTTCTGGGAAGCTGCCATCTGAAGCTTGCCTGCACCTCAGGCCGGCCCTGGGCGGCTGGGCTGAGGGGACTGGGCACCGCCATCTTGTGGCTGTGAGCACTGCCATCTTTGAGGGCGTGGCAGTCAATTAACATATTCCCTCCATATTGGCTGTGGGTGCTGCCATCTTTGAGGGTGGGGCAGCCAATTAGCATATTCCCTCCTTATTGGCTGTGGGTGCTGCCATCTTTGAGGGTGGGGCAGTCAATTAGCATATTCCCTCCTTATTGGCTTTGGGCGCTGCCATCTTTGCAACGGCATGAGGGTCAATTAGCATAGTCCCTCTTTATTAGATAGGACTAGAGGCCCATTGCATAAAGATTCGTGCAATAGGCCTTCCTTCCTATGGCTGCCAGCACCGGTTTTCCTCCAGTACCTGAGATCCGGGCCACAGCAGAGCCTAGCCTTCAGGCTTGGCTCCGGCCTCAGTGGAGCCTTCAGTCTTCAGTCTTCAGTCTTCGCTCAGGCAGAGCCTTCAGTCTTCGCTCCGTGCCTGCGTATGTAAATTAACCCGCCATTTTGTTGGGTTGATTTGCATGCTCGCTCCTAATTGGCTAGTAGGTGTCACGGAGGTATGGTCAATTTGCATCTTTCTCTTTTATTAGTGTAGATTTCTGGTGACTTCTTTATAATTAACTCAAATCAAAGTATCCTATAACGTCAGTGCTGCTGTAATAAAAAGCTGACTTTACCCTCTGTGGTGCTCAGTTACTGTTCCAAAGGCTAACTTAAAATAAGTTTGTTTAACTGACTCTTTCTGTTGTTGTTGTTCAATTGTGTATATGGGCTTTGCACACTTTTTAAAAACTATTTTAATGTCTAACCCCATGGGAATGTATGTTGGAAGTATAGGATTCATTACTAATATATTTTCTCCTACTTCACAAGTAAGACTCAAACATCAGAAAAATATACCTTGAATTCATCACCTGTTTTGAAACTAACAATGAGCTTGTGATATCTGGTTGTTAGATGAAGAGATAACATGTCTAGCCACAGGATGTTCTTTGCCAAAGTTTACAAGAGGAATAGTCATACCAGAAGTAGATAATCCAGCCTGACTTAAATTTTATCTGACACAAGAAAGCAGCACATTTATCTTGCCAAAAGAAGCAACTTCATTCAGTGAAGGACTTAGCTATGGAAGTTATTGTACTTTGCCATTGTTCATTTGACTTGAACAAGTTTGGTAATATTAAAAAATACAGACAGCCGAAACCGGTTTGGCTCAGTGGATAGAGCATCGGCTTGCGGACTCAAGGGTCCCAGGTTCGATTCCGGTCAAGGGCATGTACCTTGGTTGCGGGCACATCCCCAGTGGGGGGTGTGCAGGAGGCAGCTGATCGATGTTTCTCTCTCATTGATGTTTCTGGCTCTCTATCCCTCTCCCTTCCTCTCTGTTAAAAATCAATAAAATATATATTTTTAAAAAATACAGACACAGTTATTGGTCACTTAGGGAATACCATTAAGTGAGATTCCCACTTTCAAAGATTCTGCGATCCATATTGCAATCAGGTGTCATACAACTGAAGCCCTGAAGAAGGTGAGGGAGCAAGACTGGTGGCTATCTGGGGGAAGGGTGTTTCAGGCAGAGGGAATAGCAAGTACAAAGGCCCAGAAGTAGGACCCTTGCCTACAGTGTGGTTGATGTGGGCCCTGAATATATTGTTATTGTTTTGTTTTGCTATGCAAATAATAAGAGAGGTAAAAGAAGTCAGGAAATAAGAAAAGGGGGAGAAAATCACCCATAATCTTTGTACCCAGAGATAATCACTGTTGCTATCTTGGTCTGTTTCCTTTCCAATTTAAGCCTAAGATGTCACTTAGCATCTGTATTAGTTTACAAGGGCTGCATAACAAAATACCAGACTGGGTGGCTTAAACAACAGAATTTATTTGCTCAAGGTCTGGAGCCTAGAAGTAAAAAAAGTCAGTGTCAGCAGGTTTGGTTGCTTCTGAAGCCTCTCCCATTGGCTTGCAGGTGGCTGCCTTCTCACTGTGTCCTCATCACATGGTCTTTACTTCATGCAAAGGTGCATCCTTATTGTCTCTGTGTGTGTCTAAGTTTCTTCTAAGGTCATCAGTTAAATTGGATTAGCACCCATCCTAATAGTCTCACTTTAACTTAATCCGTTCTTTAAAAGCACTGTTTCGAAATATGGTCACATTCTGAAGTGCTGGGAGTTAGGGCTTCAACATGAATTTAAGAGGACACAATTCAGCCCATTACACCATCTATGATAAGGTGGTCAGATGTTTATCAGTCTTCCTATCAGTATGATTCTATGCTCTTTGTTGACCATTCATTTGTATTAGTTTAGGTTTATAAATTAACCAATTAGTAATGCACATTGATTTTTCCCCCCTAATCCAAATTAGTTAGGATTATTAAAGATTTATATTTAACTCTTTTTGAACAAAAGATGTATTCTCTGACTCTTTGCTTATAATGTCACAGACATCCTTCAGTTTTGTGTTTGCTGGAGGAGACTTAATGGCTGTTCTATGGATGAAAAATGGCAGTTTCCCAGACAAGCCATTCAAGTATGCTTTCAGGTTTTTGCTTACATTTATTTTATTTTTTAAATATATTTTTATTGATTTCAGAGATGGGGAGAGAGATGGAAACATCAATGGTGAGAGAGAATCATTGCTCGGCTGCCTGATGCACGCCCCCTACTGGGGATTGAGCCTGCAACCTGGGCATGTATCCTTGACTGGAATGGAACCTGGGACCCTTTAGTCCGCAGGCAGACACTATCCACTGAGCCAAACCAGCAAGGGCACTTACATTTATTTTAAAAGGAAAATTTTACCATCAGCATAAATGAGAAGTTAGTATAATATTATGTGCCCTAAATAACTTATTCTTAAAAATAAATACATGACTATAAAAGCAAGTTCATTCATGTGCACCTAAAATCATCTATGTGTTGCTCAAACCAAAAGCCTGGGAGCCATAGTTTACTCCTCTCTCTCTCATGTGTCATAGGCAATCTGACAACAAATCTTCTCAGTTCAGATTTCTAAATATCTAGAATTGTGCTACTTTCACCACCTTCACTGCCATACCTGGTCCAAGCCGGTATTATCCTTTGCAGGATTCTTGGAATAGCCTCCTAGCTGTTTCTGCCCCAGCTCCCTTCACTGTGTTCTTCACACAGGAGTCAGAGGGATCCTGTTAAAACAAGGCAGATTCTGTTACTCTTCTGTTTAGAACTCCAGTGGCTTTTTTATGTCACTCAATAATAGTTGAAGTCCCTAATTTTCTGCTGCAGCTAACTTGGTATGGTTGCTCTTTGACGCTGTGGGCAAGGTCCTCCAGGGCTTTTGCACTTGCCTTTTCCTCTGCCTGGAAGACTCCCTCCCCCTCCCCCTCCATAAGTCAGGCTCCCTCGTTTTCAGGTCTGTAGTCATGACTCCTGATTGCAGTGAGACTTTCCTTGATCACCCTATTTAAAATTGTAACTCCTCCTGTCATTACTTTGTGCTCCAGAACACCACCATCTCTCATACTACATAATCTGCATGTTTATTTTATCAATTATATGTGTCCCACTAGAGTGTAAGCACCATGAGGGCAGGCGTTTTTGTGTTCACTACTTATTCCCCAGTGCCTAGAAAAGTGTCTGATATATAGTCAATGCTCAGATATTTATTCAAATTGAATTAATAGTAGCATGCATCCCACACTTCGGGAAATACTGAGATATTCCGGGAACATCTTCCACCGTCCATTCAGTGGGTTTTTGTTCACAGTCCTATGTTGAGTTACTTATCTCTCTGAGAGTCTAGCCAGTTGGGGGGCTCAGCATTTAAGGCAAAGAACGCTTTGCCTGGATCCTGAGTTTTATCCAGAGGAATAGTCCAAATTCCAGGGAAAGAGGTGGGAGGAAGGAGAGATAGTCAGGACTGGTTGAGAGAGCAACCCTAGGAGAGTTGCTCTGTGCCCTCCCACCGCCTCATTCCCTCTCTGGCCCCAGTACCTACGCTCTGTTCTGGAAGACACCCAGAAACAACGGCTCAAGCCTCAGTCTGAACTCGGGAGTAGTGGCTGGAACCTGTGAGGTGTGTTTGTGTACTTCCTTGTCAGGCTTTGGGTTTTTAGAAACAAGGAAATCAGAGAACTGACTTGTTTACTCTTTTAGCTTTCTCTTTTAAGAGAGAAACTATGGCTTAAATAATTGAAAATGTTATCCTTGGTGCCTTTGGTTGACTCTTACTGATCAAGAGGACATAGTTGTTATTTGATGCAGTCAGGACAACTCTTCCTCCTAAGGTAGTTTGAGAGTCATTCTAACAAATGAGCACAGAAATGTGTAATAAGATCAAAACAAAAGAAATCGCTTCTTGTCTTCAAGGCACTTTTGTTAGCAATTGATATTGATGGTTTTCATCTAACTAATGGACCCAAATGAATCAACATTTCCACATGTAAGCCCTTTATGAAGTTCGTCAAAGCCACGGAAATGGGGTGGGGTGTCTTTCTAGTTTTGAGTATGTCTTTCTTGGTTCAGTTGTTACTTCACCTGTAACAAAACCTAAGTCTCTTCCTTCTGCTTGTGCTGGTCAATTACAAATAGTGAGGTGCAACAACTTTCAGCATTATTTGCATGTTAGCGTCTTCATTCCCAGGTAGTGATAATGAGCAACCAACTCTAGGTTTACAAGTTCCCCTGGAGTTGCTAGTATCTTGAATTTCTTTCCATTTATTTTAGGAGTAAAAGTCCCTCGCAATTTTCGACTGTTGGAAGAACTCGAAGAAGGCCAGAAAGGAGTAGGAGATGGCACAGTTAGCTGGGGTCTAGAAGATGACGAAGACATGACACTTACAAGATGGACAGGGATGATAATTGGGCCTCCAAGAGTAAGCGTCGAGCTACGGCTATAAATGTCAATGTCTTAAATTCACTGTGCCTCCTTTTTAAAAATATTAGCCTTATCACGGAAAAAGCTCACCAATGGTATATTTTCTGAAATGTGGCTATTCTTTTTTGACCAGTTTCAGTTTATATATTTGAACCTCCTCTGATGCTGTTTAATCCCTCTAAATGGTAAGCAAAAACCTGTTTAGACTCATAGTGTGAATTTACATGACAATGTAGACAGTGAGGTTTGAGGTAATTGTACCCTCAGATGTAGTTTAGAACAAACTCTTGGGTTTATCAGATAACAAGGCTCCAGATGTAGCCAACATTCCTGAAGACAGTGTCCAGATGAACCTTGGAAAGCCTTTACAGTTGTGGTTTTTTATTCATTGTTTCCCAGTCTAATATGCATCTGTATCCTAATTTTGGGGGCCATTCAACGAAGGGTTATTGCCTGCCTGGTCCGCTCTGATCTGTTCCAGGCACTGTTAGGCCCAGAGGCCTTTGCAAAGAAGACACAGTGGAAAATGACCTCTCTTTTCGAGCTTTGTGATTTGAGAGTTCCCACTCTTCATAAAATCAGCTGACCTTTTTTTTAATGACACATAGTAAGCCCCCCAGAAATGTCATTTAATTCTCATTAGAACCTGTTGTTAGGTGCTACTATTGTGTACTTGCATTCTGTTTTACAGATGAAGAAACAGACTCACAAATGTTATTTGCCCAAAATCACGTGGCTGATAATTTCCAAAACAGGTCTATCTCCAGAGCCTGTGCTCTTAACCACTCTGCTACATTGTGTCCCTCCTGTTTATAATTTGAGTTTTCCTCTGTTCCCATTATAGTATTATCCAGTTTAAGTAGTAATGTGATGTAGGAGTGAAGAAATAGATTACCATAATGTGATACATTTTTCAGACAAGCAGTAGGAGATTCTGCCTGAATGCAGCTGGGCCTTTCCTGTGTCTGCTTGTGCTTAAGGATGATTATGTTCATTCTTTTCTCTGCATGTAAGGCTCTGCACCACCTCTGTAGGAGATAGAAAGTCACATGGGATGTGGCCCCAACTGAAAAGAAAGTGTCCTGCTCATAAAGTGTTAGGACAATTTAATGTTGATCTTAGGCTGTCACACACTCACGGCAAGTGACTAACTTTGCCATTTAATGTTACTGCTTGAGTAATTTTTGTAACACTATAGTTTTGTTTTGGAGGTTTTTTTAAAAAATGTTTTTACTCATTTCTTTTTAAAAAAAAATATATTTCTTTATTGATTTCAGAGAGGAAGGGAGAAGGAGAGAGAGAGAGAAATATCAATGATGAGAGAGAATCATTGATCGGCTGCCTCCTGCACACCCCCCACTGGGGATCGATCTCGCAATCCAGGCATGTGCCCTTGGCCAGAATCGAACCCGGGACCCTTCAGTCCTCAGGCTGACGTTCTATCCACTGTGCCAAGCCGGCCAGGGCTTTACTCATTTCTTGATCTTTTTTAAAATCGATGAAAACTAGGATTTTCTGGACCTGTTAAATACTGGGGAAAACCTGATCTAGAAAACTCATTTCTTCATGGAGATCATTTTTCTTGCTGCCTCTGAAAGTCCATTGTATGGTGATGGCTCCCTTCACTACATTTCATCTCTTTCTAAGAGTGGTTTAGATTTCTTGAGGATGAGAACTATTGTGCCTTACTCCTTACTCTCCAGAACACCTGGAAATGACAGAATGGGCTAGTTGTTCGGTAGATTTGTTAATCAACAGATCGGTTTTCAGGTTGTAACAACCTAATAGTGAACCCAAGTACACAACATTGTGAATACACTGAATACCACTGAATTACACATTTAAACAAATCAACAAATAAAAAGAACCACTAAGTTCTGTGGAAAATATTCTGTTATACCTAAAGCACTTTAGATCACCTTGAGTTTTAGTTTATCTCTTTCAAAAGGGGCTAACTTTTCATGAAATAATTTCAGTATGCAAGCTGCTTTCCATACATCCTTTTTTAAAAATAACAGTTTTATTGAGATATAATTTAGATATCATAGAATTCACTTACCATAGAATATACCTCTAAAATATAAAAAAATAGTTCAGTGGTTGTTTTATTATACTTACTAGTAGAACTGTCAACTATCACTAATTTCAAAACATCTTAATTATCCCAGAAATAAACCTCATCCCTATTGGCAGTCACTCCCATTCTGTCCCCCACTCCTCACCCTTGACAATCACTAATTTACTTTCTACCTCTATGAATTTATCTGTTGTAGACATTTCATATAAATGGAATTATATAACATATGGTCTTTTATGACTGACTTTTACTTACTATAATGTTTTCAAGGTTCATGCATGTAATAGCATGTACATTTTTATGACTGAATAATATTCCATTATATAGATATACCATATTTGTTTATCCATTAATTAGTTGATGGATATTTGTATTTTTCCAATCATGAAAAATGCTGCTGTGAACATTTGTGCACAGGTTTTTGTGTGGACTAATGTTTTTGATTCTCTTTATACCTAGGATGGAATTGTTGGATCATATGGTAATTCTGTGTTTGACATGTTAAAGAACTGCCCAAACTGTTTTTCAAAGTGGCTGCACCATTTTACATTTCCACCAGCAACGCAGAAGAGTTTCAATTTCTCTGCATCCTCACCAGTACTTGTTATTGTCTGTCTTTTTATTCCTATAATTTTGATTGCCCTGACTTTGCAAGGTTAAAAGCTAGTCTTAAAAGGAACTATTTGCTTCTAGGTGGTTCCTATGACCAGTATGTTTTAAGATTAGAATACAAGGTATATGCAGTTATTAAAGCATTTAATAGAGCACTTGAGTAACTCATTTCCCTATTAAATTTTTATTATTGTATTATTAAAAAGAAAAGCCATTAAAATTTAAAAGATGTAGCCCTAGTCAGTTTGGCTCATGGTTAGAGTGTTGGCCCATGCACTGAAGGGTTGTGGGTTTGACTGCGGTCAAGGACACGTGCCTCAGTTGCAGGCTCGATTCCTGACTATGGTCAGGGCGCGTGTGGGAGGCAACCAATCGATGTGTCTCTCTCACACTGATGTTTCTCTCTCTGTGTTTTCCCCTCACTTCCACTCTCTCTAAAAATCAATGGAAAAAATATCCTCAGGTGAGGATTAAAAAAATTTTTTTTTAAATGTATGCCATATGATCCAGCAATTCTGCTGGGAATTAACTCAGTTTATCTTGAATGTATTGCCAAAAAGCCTACGTATACAAAGTTATTTCATGCAGCATTTTCAACAGTAGCAAAATATTGGAAACTGCCTCAGGGTCTTTCAATTGACTATATTATGTACTGTTCAACTGTTCAAATGAATGAAACAAATTTATGTGCTGCAAATGGGACAATCCCTATGATATTTAAGTGAAAAAAGTGAGGTGCACCACTATTCCTCTTCCCCAAAGTGGCCAGAGGTGACCTATGAAAATTGTTTTCTATTCACTTGACCCAGAAAAACCCACAAAATCTTGCAAATCAAGAGGCTCAAATCTTCGTGTTCACTTTAAAAACACTCATGAGACTTCCCAGACCATCAAGGTTATGCATATTTGAAAAGCCACCAAGTATCTGAAGGACGTCACTTTACAGCAGCAATGTGTGCCATTCCGTCGTTAAAATGTTGGAGTTGGTAGGTGTGCCCAGGCAGAACAGTGGGGCTCAGCGCAGGGTTGGTGGCCCAAAAGAGTGCTGAATTTTTGCTGCACAAGCTTAAAAATGCAGACAGCAGTGCTGAACTTAAGGGTTTAGATGTAGATTCTCTAGTCATTAAGCACATCCAGGTGAAAAAGGCTCCCAAGATGCAGCGTAGAATTTACAGAGCTCATGGGCGGGTTAACCCATGCATGAGCTCTCCCTGCCACATTGAGATGATCCTTACTGAAAAAGAGCACATTGTTCGTAAACCAGAAGAGGGAGTTGCACAGAAGAAAAAGCTGAAGAAACAAACACTTATGGTCCCAGAGTAAATTCAGCATAAAATAAATACTAATAAAAGTAAAAGAAAAGAAGGGAGGTGCAAAGCAGTATACAGAATATGCTGCCACAGGGGATGGGGGCCATGGTGGGAGAGGAAGAGGTCATACATTAGTACTTGTGCTCTTGTGCTTCAGATACTTTTGGGGGTACATAAAAGACATGGGTGACCGTATTTGTCCTCTTCCAAAGGGATCTGGCTGGCTGGAGCCAGGGTGGAAAGGAGACTTACTTTTTACCATATATCTTTTTGTACTCTTCGAGTATGCTTTATTTATATGTGTATGTTAGCTATGTGAATGCCTTTTTTTTTTTTTTTTAAGGAAAGCAAGTTCTCCAAACCTAAATCCATCCAAGTGCCCCTTGTAACATTCAGGCAAATGTCCACTGTTCACAGCATTAGAAGTGCAGTTCTGACCACAGAGGTGCTGACAGTAGCCAGGTTACAGAGCAGGGTTTCTCCGCCTCAGCAGGATGTACTGGGCTGCAGCATTCTTTGTTGTTGGGGAGCTGTCCTGTACATTGGGGGATGTTTAGCGTGGTCTCTACGCACCATATGCCAGTAGTACCTCCCTCCCCCAGTTGTGACAACAACTGGTTGTTTTTGTGGGTACACAAATACATATCCTTTTTTTTTTTTTTTTGTCCTGAGGGAAAGATTTCAATCGAGACAAAATGTAGAAAAGCAAGCAAGAATTTATTGACTGTAGCAAAACTATATATAGGAGAGTAAAAAAGGAAGGGCATAGAAGAAGGAACAGGAGAGCCTAGGCTGGGTTTGCTTTGGCTCACTGGAAAGCCAAATGATAGGGGACCTTAGAGACAGGTTTAGGGGGTTAGCCTGGGACAAGCTGCCGCTGCCCATTGCTCTGGTTGCAAGTCTCATGAGGTCCCTTAGAGGTTGGATACATGCCTGTGGAGGAAGGAAAAGGGGAAGGGAATGGCATGGTTGTGCTCCCTGGAGAGAGAGTACCCAAGTACATACCTTTTTAATACAAGTGAGACCTTGCTCTGTATAACGTTTTTCAACACCTTTTTTTCTTTTCCTTCTTTTTTTTTCTTTTCAATTTTTTTTATTAAGGTATTATATGTGTACATATCTTACCATTGCCACCCCCCACCCCACTCCCATATATGCCCTCACCCCCCAGAGTTTTGCATCCGTTGGTTATGCTTATATGCATGCATACAAGTCCTTTGATTGATCTCTTATCTCCCCCACCTCTCCCTAACTTTCCCCCTGTAATTTGACAGTCTGTTTGATGCTTTACTGTCTCTCAACACCTTTTTTTCACTCAACAAATGATGGATGTCATTCCACATCAGTGCATATTGACCTGTCTCTTTTTTAATAGCTTCAAGTTACATCTGATCTCAAATTTTTTTTTAAAATATATTTTATTGATTTTTTACAGAGAGGAAGGAGAGGGATAGAGAGTTAGAAACATCGATGAGAGAGAAACATCGATCAGCTGCCTCTTGCACAACCCCTACTGGGGATGTGCCCGCAACCAAGGTACATGCCCTTGACCGGAATCGAACCTGGGACCCTTGAGTCCGCAGGCCGACGCTCTATCCACTGAGCCAAACCGGCTTCGGCTGATCTCAAATTTTTAAAAAACAAAACAGAGTATGGAGTAAGAAGTCACTTTGTTCCCTTTAACTTTGTGTCAGTCAGGAAAAGAGAAACCATACTAGTTATATCAACAACGATAATTTAATATAGGAAGTTGATCAAATAGATGTTGGACTGAAAAAAAGCAAAAAAGGTACACTGTAGGAACACAAAGATAACACTATAGAAAACAGCCACTCTCTGGGGCTGGGAGGGCAGGGGAGGAGGCTAGGGCCATCAGAACCTAGCACTGGAGGCCAGAGGGACTGGTTAGGAGAGCACTAGAGGCCAGAAGCAGCTCTTGCTGCCAAGAGGAGGGGCTCATGCTGGGGTGACACTGACAAAAACAAAGTAAGTGGGAAGGGGCAAGTGTCTCTTTTCCTTTGTATTTTATTAGTATTGTGTGGTAAGCTTGACAGTTTAGTCTTTAGGTTGTAGAATATTCCTGTAGCATGGGATTGAATAGAGAAATGAGTAATTACTATGGCCTCTAGATGGGTCCTGGGGCTCACTCGGAAGGATACTCTGACTGGTGGACAGAGCGAGTTTGTGTGTGTACAGAGGAAACTGGTGTCTTGTCACTGTCTGGAAGGCGTGTGCAGGTGCTGGTTAGTAAGCTCCAAGCCCACCTCTCTCTGCCTGCCCTGCTTTGGATGCTACAAACTGCGTCTTTCCTTTGTCAGCTGGCTTCCTGTTAGCTTTCTCTGTTCAGGACACAGGAGAGGGCCTGACTGGCGGGGAGAAGGGACTGTTCTGTGTCTGCCACTCTGGTAATCGCCCTTCATTCAGGCATCACCTGTGGGTTCCAGCCTCAGCTTTGGGAGACACTCCCGAGCACCGGCCTCACAGCCCCCTCCTCAGAGTTCTTCGTTCAGCTCCAGAAACCACTCCTCAGCCTCTAGGTCTGATCAGCTGCAGCCTGTTCCCTTTGTTCCCCCAACCTTAAGGGTTACCACCTGCTCCCTGCAGTTATTGCCCCTGTGTTAGCTCGTGTTCCCTTTTTAAAGTTTTTTTAGTCCAATGACACTGATGTAACCGACTCCCTATATTAAATTCTCTGTTAAAATACCTAGTGCCATTTCTTTTCTCCTGGTACCCCTTACTGCCACATTTAACTACATATAAGTTTTGAATTGAGTAGCGCGGGTAATGTTTAGATGACCTAGTATCACCATTTTATTATATGTTAATTTAGATTTTATAATTTTCTTTGCATATTTTTAAGTCAGTACTGTTTCCCTTTACCCATATCATGCATTTTTCAAATAAATTTTAATTTATAATTGTCTTACAGAAAAGTTGCAAAAATAGTACAGAAAGTTCCCATACACCTCCCTCCTGTTTTCCTTATTGTTAGTATATTAGTGTTCTAGTGTGGTACATTTGTAAGAACCAATGAACAAATATTGATACATTATTATTAACTAAAGTCCATAATTTATTCAGGTAGTCTTAGTCTTTACCTTATGTCTATTTTCCGTTTCAGAATTCTACCCAAGATACTACATTATATTTTGTCGTCATATCCTGTGCTCCTTGAGACTGTGACAATTTCAGGTTTTTCTTGCCCTTGTTAATGTTGAGGGGTACTGGTCAAGTATTTTATAGAATTTCTCTCTGTTGGAATTTGCCTGATGTTTTTTTCCTCATGGTTAAATCCATGGCTGGATCATATATATATATATATTTGGGTCTAGGACAGTGATGGCGAACCTATGACACGCATGTCAGCACTGACACACGTAGCCATTTCTGATGACACGCAGCCGCTGAGGCTACCGCATGCCGAGGATGAAACATTTGCTGCTCTTGAGGATGAAACATTTGCGAAATAATGTTTTTTCCTCAAAGTGACACACTACCCGAGTTATGCTCAGTTTTTTGGCGAAGTTTGACACACCAAGCTCAAAAGGTTGCCCATCACTGACTAGGAAAAGCTTGTAATCTCTAGGCTCTGGACCTGTTGTGCCTAATGGAGAAAGAGCCTGTGTGCACGTAATATACCCAGAGTTGGAGGGAGGCGCCTGTTGTTTTTATAGATTGTACGTATTCTGCAACTTGCTGGCTCTACCACCAGCTCTGCCTTGGCTGTGTGCGTGCGTGCTCTGCCTCAGCCTTTGAAGAGGCTACAAAATATCCGATTATATGAATATGCCATAATTAGTCAGTCCCTTGCATGTAGACATTTAGATTATTTACAGTTATTTTTGCTGTTGCAGACAGTGCTTCACATTTTTATGCACAAGTCTGAGTCTGCCTGTAGGAAGTTCCTAGAAATGCTCTTGCTGGTCTGAGCATGCCTGGTTCACATTTTGATAGGCACTGCCAAATTGTCCCATGAAGCTCAAGCCACGTCATCAATGTGGGAAGTGTTGTTTCGTGATCAAATAACGAATTTTAAGAACTGTGTACCATGCAGAGACAGATACCCTAACAATTCTCCATCAGGCACATTTCCTTTTCCCATGGAACCTTTTCAGGAGGTCCCTGACGCACTCACAAACAAAAGAAGAAAACCAGAACCCTGTTGGGTTGGTTTGTTTGTTTGCTAACAGCCACAGTAGTTTATTTATGATTGAAGTCTTTAAGATATTTACAATGCAACCAACTTTACATATCAGAAATGGTATCAAAAGTATGAATTACAACACAGACAACAATATGAAATGGGCTTAAAACAAAGCTGAAGTGGACAGACAAGTAGTTTCTCTTTTTAATTTATTAACACTGGCTTAAACTTTGTTAAAGAAAGAAACAAAGATCTATGTTTTAGGAGAACTGCAGGGCCATCAGTTGAAGACTGAATTTCACAGTGTTGTACCCCATGTAGAGGAAAAATAAGATGAATTAGAAATAACACATAACACACTGTAATTTCACTCTTGGAACTTTGTTAATCTACTCTACAAAATCCTTCTCAACAAACCTCAATATATCCAAATCAAAGGAGAGTTGATCTAAAAGAGGGGGCAATAAAATAAGAGGTTCTAGGTAGAGGGAGAACCAAGGATATAGAATCCACCTAAGTCTGACCAGATAGCACCTCATGGATTCCTCTTGGTCTAGCTCAAGTTCAGAATCTGGAGGGTCCCCTGGATAGCGCACAAACACAAGATTAATTTTCTAACTCATATCCAAATTACAACCCTGTTTTTATAAAAAATCGTACTTTGGGCTTTTTAATGACCCTTCAGGGTCTCTATGTTTACCTGAGTTGAGCCTTTTATACTGTGTCCAGTGAGATTTCCAGTTGAACATCAGTGGTCGGAACTCAGTGTTTCTTTTTTTCTTTCTAGAAATCAGTCATAGCATGGATGTTTTAAAATTAGACTTCATAGTGTCAAAAGTAATATTAATATTTAATCTGTGTAATAGTCAGAATCCTATTAAACTGCCCACCTTTTTAACCATTTTTATATTATTGTTAATAGATATCTGTGAAATTTTATCAATACTGATAAGCCACAAACGTACCAGTAGATTAAGATATTAGTGCATCAGAGCCTCCAAAATGTGGTATCAGATATTTTAAAGAACTTTGTGACTTTGGCAATTACCTTGTGCCCATACCCCCAAGGACATTTTATGTAAGAAATTCTGTCTTTGAGTTTTATGACAGACAAAACCATTGAGCATGAATGCAGGACACACATAGGGATAGATTTGGGACCCATGCAGTCAACAGATACTTAGTGTGTAGTTGCTGATAGAGACTGTGCTAAGGTAGACCTTTTATGTTTTCCATAAATCTGTGTGGAAATCATGTTCCTGTTTGCTTCCTACTTGTTATGTTTACTGAGTGGGGTTTTTTTTCCTCTGAGGAAACTCCTTAATGGCAACAAGCTGCTCATTTTACATTAATATGAAGGGCAACATTCATTCATTCAATGAACATTTGAATACTAATTCTGTTGGGATCCTGCCCTCCTTGTTCTGTGTTTGATGAGGGAGGTCTGATACCAGACTGGGTGTGAGTCTTCAGATGCGGGGTCAGTGGGACTTGTGAGAGGAAAGTTCACTTGAGCCTGGGAGCTGCAGGATGCAGAGGAGGAGCTGGCATAAGGGCCCAAGATAGAACTTGGAGTGTTTGATGAGTAAGGAAGCCAGCGGGCCTGGATGGGGGGGCAGAAAATAAAAGGAGAGGAAGGCAAGGGTGCCTAGGGTCCGATTCAGAAACTTTGGTTTCCTTCTCAGGTAACTAGGAAGCCAGTAGAAAGGCTAAGCCTGAAAGGACAGTTTCTGGATTTAAAAGGTCAGTGAGGTTGCTGTATGGAGAACAGATTGTAGGGAGCTGAAGGAAAATCAAACCTGGAAGATTCAGATGAGGTACAGGGGTAGAGGAAAGTGGGTGGATGTGAGACTTTTTGATGATTAGAAGGTAGGGTTTTTGCTTTAACTAACTGCCAGATGTTGGAGCAGGTTGAGGGTGGGTGGAAATCCAGATTTGAGTTTTGGTTTTGTTATAGTATATAGTCTCTGTTAAGTGGATGTGAAGGGTTTCTGTGGGTATATTATCAATACCTTCTGAATCTTAAAATATGTTCCAGTTTTTTTTATTTTATTAGGGACAGGCCAATATTTAGACAAGCATGTCAAACTCAAAGGTTAACACAGGCCAAATAAACAGGTTTAAGTTTATGTGAGCTGCCCTGGTTGGTTTGGCTCAGTGGATAGAGCGTAGGCCTGGAGACTGAAGGGTCCTGGGAAGCTTCAGTTGTCAATAGAAATGTAGGTTTATTTCGATAGAGACATGCTGAATACAAAGGGCTGAAATAAATGAGTAATCGTTAACATAAAATAATAGAACATTTTAATAAAAATTAATATTTTTTTCTTGAACGTTAACTTACCAGGCACTGAATAACTACACAAATTAATAGGCATAACTCAAATAAACCTATTTTTCTTGTTCTCCGAATTGCGCACACCAAACAAGTCAGTTCAAGACTAATGATGTGGCAATTGACTGCTAAAATGTTCGCTGCTAGTATTAGTGGAGAGAAATGGTGCGCCTGCACATAAGGGAAATGAATGCAACATGATTATAGTAATCAGTGAATGTTGTAGTTCGTTATTAATAATTATGTATAACAGGATATTGTAAAAATTAAGTTACTAATTTTTTATTAAAACGTTTCTTACGTACCGTTATATTGGCTGGGCCGCAAAAATATTTGTTGTGGGCTGCAAGTTTGACATGCTTGATTTAGACACAATGTTTTCAGGGGTTTAAACCACATCTTCTAATTTTATTTTTCCAAGGACCGCTAGATGTCGCTGTTTACACAGGAACAGTTATTTGTGCAGCATGCAATGAGGAAAGGGCACAGGTGCCTAAGAAGGGAACCATAGGAGGTGCCACGTGATGGGGAGACGTCACCACAGTGTGGTCTTCAGACACAAGTGATAACAGTGCGATTTAATATAGGACAGACAGCTGTGGATTAGCCTTCTGTCCTGTATCATATTTGAACTGGGGGGTGTTTGACTAGGTAATGTTTGAACAGGGTCTTAAAGGTAGGTAGCTCAGGTGAGGGCAGGGTACTGTAGGCAGAAGTAACAGCCTGGCAGTGGCAGCACATTTTACTGCTTACTGGGTAGACATTGCAGTGAAAAGTTCATTGACGTGGGGCATTGGGCTTTTCCAGTGTTTCCCAACAAAAGCACGGCTGGTGTTTGAAGAAGGAGTATTTTTTATGCAGACCTGGTGACCTTGGCGCCTCTCCCCACTCCCCCCCCCCCCCCACACACACACACACACACACACATACACTAAAGACTGGTAATCTCTTGGGCCGTTGTGAAAATACAAGGGAGGGTCGGTACCTGCCCGCTGGGATCCCTTGTGCAGTGCACAGCCCCGGAGTGATGATGAAGTGGGAGAGCAGCTCTCATATCTGTACCCTCTGCACCCCACCCCTACCCTCTGCACCCCACCCCTACCCTCTGCACCCCCACCCCTACCTTCTGCTTCATTTTGAAGTTCTGTAAAGAGGAGATCCCTGTTCTGTGCTTTGGACATATTGATACTTAATGCATTGGCTGTGATCCTGGAGTGAATAGACATATAGTGTGGCTTCCCAGAATAGAGAACACCTCTTACCACACCATCCCCAGAGTGTAGGGCAGCTCTGCAAAGTAGAAAAATTAACATAAAAACAGGTCCACCTGATTGGACTTAATAATACTAACTTAAAACTTCAGTGCCTGGCTGGAGTGGCTCAGTTAGTTGAGTCTTGTCCTATGCATCAGAAGGCTGCCAGTTCAATTCCTGGTCGGGCACATACCTGGATTGCAAGTTCAACCCCCCACTCAGGGCATGTACAGAAGGCAACTGATCAATGTTCCTCCCTCCCTCTCTCCGTCCCTCCCATTCTCTAAGCATGTCCTTGGGTGAGGATTTAAAAAAATAAAATTTAATGATGCTAACTTTTCCCCAAGGCCAGAATACACAGGCACTAGTATAGGGACTGACTTACCAAATAACAGGCAGACTGCGTATTGGAAGCAGATGCAGCCGTTCTGCAGTCGGGGGTGTTGGGCTTTCAGAAGGTCTGCCTTTTTGTTGAATTCTCTGTAATTGCTGATATCTCTACCCTTCTTTTCCAGACAATTTATGAAAACCGAATATACAGCCTTAAAATAGAGTGTGGACCCAAATACCCAGAAGCACCCCCCTTTGTAAGATTTGTAACAAAAATTAATATGAACGGAGTTAATAGTTCTAATGGAGTGGTAAGTTGTTTTTCCTGCCCCTACGTGTTCCCCAGGATTGAGCAATGCCTTGTGCTTTTAGGCCTGACCCCACGTGTTCCTTGGTTACATGACGATGACATATATTGTAGTGTGAACATTTGAGGTGGGGTCACGCATCGGGCCGGCACTGTGCTCGTCACTTTGATATATGAGCTCATCGGTCCTCATGCTATACCCCTGTGAGGTAGAATGAGGACACAGGCACAGAGGTGAAAGATCTTGCCCAGGGTCACACTTTTACCTTGTGGCCTAATTTGTGGACCACTGGTATATAATTTTTTTTTTAATGTCCTTGCTTTCTTTAACTTATTTTTACTGCCATAAACGAAAACCAGTCGCACTTGCCATAAGGCAGTAATGGCAACAAGAAATACTACAAAACCAAAGCAAAGTGAATAAATTTTTCCTCCTTATGTTCTTTGCCAAGGGCTTGGAGCCTTGGAGCTCTCTTGTTCAAAGGGGAGATCAGCAGGTGTTGGAGGGTGTGGCATAAGTTAACTTCACGTGAGCTAAGCCTAAATTTTGAGGTGTTCCAAAGATTTGGGGGGGGTGGTTTGAAAAGATGTGAGCCTTGTACTGTGTGTTCACTGTTTAATGTTGTATCCAAGTTCCACCTAAAGTCCAGAACCAGAACTTGACCCATGCTTTGGGAAATTTCTTTTAGGGAATGCTGCGTTAACTTGAGAGATTATGACTCTGAGGCAGGCCCTTGTCACTAGAGCTTGGGTCCAGGCCACCCGTTGTCTTTGCTCTTCCAACTGCCCTGCATATCTTTATCATCCACCACCTGGGTGTAGAGTGGAGAAAGGACAAGCCCTGAGCAGCGGCAGCGGCGCAGCCCGCCCAGAAGCAGGTCATTGTTTTAGAGCTGGTTGGGTTGAGTCTCGCCGAGTATCAGGCCATTTCTCTAAAGGTGGCTTTACTTATCCATAATTTACGTCTCCCAAACAGTGAGGGTTTGGGACATAAAAAGGGAAAAACAGACTGGTGGGAGGGATCTTGCAGGTATTCTGCATGTCAGATATTGTATGATCAGCGTGTTCAATTTTAAAAAATGCATTTTACTCAAATTTATACTGTAGGTTAACTCTGGTGTACAACAGTTCTTTTGTTTGAGAGCCCAGCAGTAATTTGTTTTTATTTGCTTTTTTATAGGTGGACCCAAGAGCCATATCAGTGCTAGCGAAATGGCAGAATTCATATAGTATCAAAGTTGTCCTGCAGGAGCTTCGACGCCTAATGATGTCTAAAGAAAATATGAAACTCCCTCAGCCACCCGAAGGACAGTGTTACAGCAACTAATTAAAAAGAAAACCACAGGCCCGCCCCTCCCCCATTCGATTTAAGCAGTCTTCATTTTCCACAGTAGTAAATTTTCTAGATACGTCTTGTAGACCTCAAAGTACTGGAAAGGAAGCTCCCGTTCAAAGGCAGTTTATCTTAAGACACTGTAAATGATACTAATTTTTTGTCCATTTGAAATATATAAGTTGTGCTATAACAAATCATCCTGTCAAGTGTAACCACTGTCCACATAGTTGAACTTCTGGGATCAAGAAAGTATATTTAAATTGATTCCCATCATAACTGGTGGGGCACATCTAACTCAACTGTGAAAAGACACATCACACAATCACCTTGCTGCTGATTACATGGCCTGGGGGCTCTGCCTTCTCCCTCCCCACCTCCTCCTCCCTGCAACAGCCCTCCAGCTTGGGGTGGCTTGTTAGAGTAGATGTGAAGGTTTCAGGTCACAGCCTGTGGGACTACTGCTGGGTGTGTGTGGGTGCTTCCTTCGCACCCCTGGTTTCTTTTTTTTTAAGTCTTAAATGATGCCCCTCCCCCTTCCAAGCCACCATCCTTTCCCCACTCTACTACCACCCTTGGCCGAAGCATAGATTGTAACCCCCTCTGCTCCCCTCCGAAATTGGCCTTTGGTGAGGAATTCAGGGCTTTCCCCATAACTTCCCCCACCACCTTTATATCGAGGGGTGCTGCTTCCTCCTTCCTCCTCTTCAAGTCCCTTTCTTGCACCATCACCACCCAACACTTTCCATGACACTCCCTTGCTTTGGCCAGAAGCCATCAGGTAAGGTTGGAAAGAGTCTCTGACCTCCCTCCTTTAGTTTTGGAACCACATTCATTTATTCTCCAGCAGCCCAGGAAATGAAATTGGGTCCTCAGCCCTGCCACTCTGCTGTCATCATCAGCTGATATGTTTGTTTTTTAAGCTCAGGAAGGCCACAGAAGACACTTGTAAGCACATATGATCCCTCTGAATGAATTTTGTTGTTGTTCCTATCATTGCGTTTGCTTTTACAAATTGAAGTTTTAAACAGAGATCTCATTTGGTCATCTTTGCAATCCATTTGGGTCTAGTTTGGAATCTGACAACTGGAACAAAAAGAACCTTGAATTCGGTGCATACTTTGGTTTTGGTGCTGCAGCTTCTCATGGTCCTCAGCATGGATTAAGAAAGAACTCGATGTGCACGGCAGAACCCCAAAATTGGCGGGCTTGACTTCCTGGCAAATGGCTGCGTTTTTCCACTTTTCTGTTCAGGACCACTAATTGCTGAGATGTGGATGCATACCGAAATAAAAGTGATTCATTGTGTTATAAAGGATTTTTTTTTTTTTTTTTTTTGTAATTTAGTATTTGTGTAAAACCACCTTTCGAAGCAGCAACTATCAAGTCTGAAAAGCAATTGATGTTTTCATTAATCTTTTTCTGGGGAAAACCTTAGTTGTAAGGATTTAACATCCTGTAAGTAAAGTTTAACATAACAGTATTCCATAAGCAGCCTTTTTATTGTCAGACCATTGCCTGATTTTAATATAATAAAAAAAAAGTGTGCGTTAATATTTAAGAAGCTCTGCTCTTCTTCCTCTTGGCATGTAACAGGATCGGCATTTACTAGTGATGTGTTAGGTGCTGTGGGATTCCGGTAGACCTCCTAGTGCTGGGGTTGGCAAACTTCTTCTACAAAGGGCCTAAGTTAGTCAATATTTAGGCTTCGTGGGCCAAGAGGCAAGATAGAAAATGTATTTATGTCATGAGAGAAAACAAATTTCCACAAATTATTTTTATTGATGAAATTAAAAATATAATAATTGAGTGTAATTTTTTTTGTAGTGGGAATTCTTTTTTTAGAGGAGAACATTTTGCTTAGTTGGAATATAAAGTTTGTATTCCCTATTATCAAATCAGTTGCAAATGTTCATCTGTAAAACATTCTTCATTCCAGGGGGTCATACAGGCAGTGGGCCAGGTTTGTCCTGTGGACCGTAATTTTCCAACCCTTGTCCTAAAAGATTGTAGTAAACAAACAGGGTGGCATTCTTATTGTTTGTTTGTTTTTGTTGCTAATCCTCACCCAAGGTTATTTTTTCCCATTGCTTTTCAGAGAGAGTGGGAGGGAAGGAAGGAGGGGAAGAGAGAAACATTGATTTGTTGCCTCCCACATGCACCCCAACTGCGGGTGGGAGTGAACCTGAAAACCAGGTACATGCCTTTGACCGGGAATCGAACCCAAGACCCTTCCATATGTAGCCCAATGCTCCAACCATGTAGCCACACCAGCCAGGACAGAGGGTGGCATCCTTTGATTTAAGCAGCTTTGTGGGACTCGAGCTATTCACCAGAAGCTATGTATTGACGGCATTTAGTCTTTTGGAGGAGAGGGTGGGGGGAGGATTTGAGGAAGGGTTTTTCACACGTGTTTCTAGCCTATGGAAAGAGATTTTTGATCTGATGATTGACAGTTTGTTAACCATTCACTGTGTGAGGGGTGGGAGCATCTGTGGCTGTTTTTACCCAGGATTTGAACTTCCTGCTGTGGTACCAACCGCCAACAGGCACGCCCTTGGTGTCCTGTGGTAGGAGCCAGGCCATTCCCCTGTGGCTGTGGGGGTCAGCTCAGATGTCAGATCCTGGCTGTCTGGAAAGAGCCAGATTGTTTCCTAAGAGGCCACCCTCCAGAAAGCACTGCCCAAGTCTGCCCATCGGCCCTCTATCAGCTCGCAAGTGAATTGCTGTCTTTCACTTCCCTGAAGAGGGCTGGGCCAGGGACATTGTGGGTTCTGTACCCTCAGTCAACTCCAAAGGGAGGAAGGACAGGTTCTAAAAGTATTTCAGAACGCTGCTGGAAACCCCAAAGCAAGGTCAGGCTAAATCTACAGAGGGCAGCTCTGTGCTGAGTGGCCTCCAGCGAGGAAACAAGTCCCGTCTGAAATCCTGGTGTATCCCTCTGCCTTCTTAGGCTGCAGGGAACGGCTCAGCGTCAGGAGCACAACCAGACTTCCTGTGACGACGGCTTGGATCCTCAAGCTGTGGTGGTTGTGCCCCACAGTCGTGTGACTTGCTCGTTATTGTTCCTGGTGGGTTCACAGTGGTCACGTGTATGGCTGGAGTTTAGGCCTAAACTTAGGACAGAGAAGGAGCAGGTGGCCTCTCTGGATCACACTCCAGTTCCCAGCTTACGCCAGGTCTTCTGTTCCTGAAACCCGTGAGGGGTCTCCCATGACCTCTGACCGCAATCTCGGGGTGAGGGCAAGGTCCCTTGAGCTGTGTCTCTGCCCAGAAAGCGCCTGGCCGTTTGGGTGGGGGGATGCACAGCTTCCCCAGTTGTGGACGGTGTCGAGCAGGGGTGGGGAGCCTTTTTCCTGCCAAGGGCCCTTGGATATTTATAACATCATTCGCAGGCCATAGAAGTTATCAACCTAAAAATTAGCCTGCTCTATTGGGTCAAACATTGAATTAACACCCCTCATGCCTTGGCAGGGCCAGACCAGATGATTTCACAGGCCTCATAGAGCCTGAGGGCGGGCGTTCCCCACCCCTGGCGTAGACCCTGCCTTGGATCTTCCAGCTGCTGCAGGTCTCTGCTTGGCCCCTTGCCCTCTTGCCCCCGCTCCCCCCTTGGGGAGTAAGTGGACCCTCGGTCATGTTCCCTTTGGTGTGCCTGCTCCATGTTATTCCCTCACCACAGAGCCCAGTGGAAGGACTCAGGACATAGCATTAGGGTTTCCTCTTCCTCATTCAGCACAAGGAATTCTGGGGACGGGCAGCTTGCGTAGTTCGGAGCCGAGTGACGGCTGTGTGAGCGTTCCTGGAGGTCACCTGCTGTTCTTAGAGCTGCTGCCCATGGGCTGCAGTGACCTTGGAAGGGGGATCTTGGTGCTAGAGTCAACGTCGTTGCTGCCGCTGGTCCTGTCACCGGGAACGTGGGCCACATCTTTGAGGTTCTGGTGTGTGACTGATGACAGGTGGCGTGAAGGCGCTACTCGGTGCCAGGGACATGGGCTCCACAAAAGCCAGATCTTGCCAAAAGAAGCCGTGAATGTGAATTTTTATGTAGAATCTCCCAATGTTTGTGTCAACAATAAAGAGCAAGCCACACAACTCCTCATTCCCTGTGCAGAACCAAGTGCTGTCACTGCTTCAGGCCACAGCTGAGACCATCATGGCAGCCTTCGACCTCGCGGAGGCCTGTGGTCCTGGACGCTCTGCAGGGACGTGCCGTGGGTCCGGAGCACAGCAGCATCACCTATGGCACAGATGGAGGTGCCACGGGAGACACCCACATTCCACTGAGTCTGCAGCCCTGTCCTCCGTGAGAAGCACCTTTATGTGCCACCAGGAAAAAATGCTGCCAGTTATAAGTGTAAGACATGCGATTTTTAAAAATATATATTTTTATTTATTTCAGAGAGGAAGGGAGAGGGAGAGAAACATCAATGATGAGAGAGAATCATTGATTGGCTGCCTCCTGCACGCCCCCTACTGGCGGGGGGGAGGGGGGTCGAGCCCACAACCCGGGCATGTGCCCTTGACTGGAATCAAACCCCAGACCCTTCAGTCCATAGGCTGATGCTCTATCCACTGAGCCAAACCAGGTAGGGCTAGACATGCGATTTTTAAAAATTGATTTCAGAGAGAGAGGGAGAGGGAGATCGAAACATCAATGATGTGAGAGAATCATTGATCGGTTGCCTCCTGAACACCCCACAATGGGGATTGAGCCTGCAACCTTGGCGTGTGCCCTAACTGGGAATTGAACCTTGACCTCCTGATTCATAGGTCGATGCTCAACCACCGAGCCACACTAGCCAGGCAAGACGTGATTTTTAAGAAACATCCCAATTCTGGATTAAGATGTGGGTGTCCATGTTAGAGTTTGGGAGAAGCAGGTGTATTTGTCAGTGGGGATAAGAGCAGAGGTGGCGGCCACACTGGTGGTGAACAGACCACATCACAGCCCCTGTTCAAATGAATCTGCCCCTTACACTCCAATGGGCAAATCTGAGCTGCAGAGCCGTTTTCATTTTCACTAAATAGAGAATCCATGAACCTAGAGAGAACGTCAGACAGAACGGGAATAGGATGGAAGTTCCCTCCTGCTTATGACCCCATCCTTTCCAAGCACCTATGGGTGGGGGGCTCTCCCCAACTCTCCTCTCCTCCCACCCACTTTTAAAAACATAAACATCATTGGGGATGTGGCCTCCACTTTGCTCTCCCCTCACAGGACACTTTTCTCCCTCACAGGACCCCCCGGGGTGCTGGTAACTGGATGCACCATCACCCCGGTGACCAGGCCCTGACTGACACACCGAGGTGGTTTTGCTCACCAGCCTGGGAGGAGGGGGGGGGCGGGGGAAGGCGCGTTTGCATCCATGGAATAAAGTCCTAGAAGTGAATTTATCCAGGGACAGGGACATTTTTAATTTTGTCATTCTCTTTTTTTTTTTTTTTGGTCATTTTCAAGTTGCCTACAAAGTGGTAACTGTCCCTACCACCAACACGGGAGGACAGGTTCCTTCCCCCTCTCTCTAGGACAGTGATGGCGAACCTATGACACGCGTGTCAGCACTAAATATTTAGTTTTTGGTTTATTAAATACAATTATATATAACAATTATACATTTATGTTATTTAAACTATAAATATCGCGAAATAATGTTTTTTCCTCAAAGTGACACACTACCCAAGTTATGCTCAGTTTTTTGGCGAAGTTTGACACACCAAGCTCAAAAGGTTGCCCATCACTGCTCTAGGATCATGCTTCTCTGCCTGCCCATCTTGGAGCTGAACATGCTATTTTCTAGTTTTCATATGCATTTATTTTTGTTGCTGTTGTTGGGGTTTTGTTTTGCTTTGTTTAATTCTCACCTGAGGATATTTTTCCATTGATTTTTTTAGAGAGAGTGGAAGAGAGAGGGAAAGACAGAAATATTGATGTGAAAGAAATACATTGATTGATCGATTGGTTGCCTCCTGCACAAGCCCTGACCAGGGCCCAGGGCCAGGGAGGAGCCTGCAACCGAGATACGTGCCCTTGACTGGAATCAAACCCGGCTTCAGTCCGCAGGCCTGCGCTCTACCCACTGAGCCAAACCGGCTAGGGCTCATATGCATTTCTTATGTGTGAGTCTGGGTGCCTTCTCAACATGGTCTTTTCCTCTCAGCTCGGACCTGCCGGGCCTGGGTAGTGAGTGACAAGGGAAGGGTCTGGTGGCCTGTGAGGCCTCCTGCTGCCTCAGCCTTGTACTCATTAAGTGATGGGTAGACAGTAGGGCAGTTGGTTGGCTGGTGCGGGGGACAAACAGAAGGACCGGCTAAGAAGTTTGACAGTTCCAGGTGAAGCCTGAATGGGCGAGTGGATGGAAGAGACGCATGAGTGAGTGAGTAGAGGTGAGGCCTTGGGTAATCTCTCTGCCTCACCGGATCCCAGCGTAGGACCTGGAGTCGGTAGGCCAACCCCAGCTTGTTGGGCAGGTCCTTAACCTCTCTGTGCCTTTCGGTATCCACTCTCCAGGGTTGTTGTAAGGATAACGTGAGTTTTCTCGCGTGGTGGGATTCTCACAGTCCCCGATACAAACAGACCTTCAGTAAACACTAGCCACTGTTACTACCCCATTCCAGGAAGAGAAAAATAAACTCCCCAGGGCTCCGGTTCAGGCCCGAGCCAGCAGAGGGCGCCCGCGCGCTGCGGATCCGCCCGGCTCAGCTCCGGCCAAGTCTGCTCCCAACCCGGCCCCAGGGCTGGGCGTGGAGGAGGCGCTAGATGTGGCCTCCAGGCTGGGAAACACCATCTCTGAGCTGGGCTCTCTCGCATCTTTCTGTGAGCATTTGGCTCAGGGAAACCCTGCAGAAAACGCAGGGACGGGGGTGCGCACCCCTCCCCACCCCCATGCCTGGAGGAGCTCTACCCCTACCGAGTGCACCCGTGCTACCCGCCCATTTTTTACTGAAGTCGAGCTGAGGTCCAGAAAGGGCGTGACTGAGGTCGCCCAGCCCAGGTGTGCCTGCGGGAGGGGATCATGCCCAGACTCCCTCGCTGCCTCCGGCTGCAGGGAGGAAAACGCAAAGCCTCAGGGTCCTCAGGAGGGCCATGTGAACTGCTGAACTCACCATATTTGTCTCTGGAATGCTGGCTTGGGATGGCCTAACGCTTCAATTTTTCGAGAGAAGTCTGACATCAAAATTTAGTAAAAATCGCAATTTTTGCAGTGGCAATGGAGTAAAGGCTTAAAAAAAATTTTTTTAAATCACCAGTTGACACCCTTGAGCTACTTTTAATGCTCCCTTGGAGTAAAGCATTTTGAGACAAAACCATCTCCCCCCTTTCTTCACTTGCCTACCCAGTCACCCGTCTTCAGGCCTCCGTGTACAGGTCATCTCCAGCTGGATTAGGAGCCAAACCCCATCCCTGAGCTTTGCCAATGGAGTTTTCACCTGTTGGTTCGTCATTCATTCATTCATTCATTCACTCATTCATTCAACAAGTATTCATGGAGCGCTGTGTGCTGACCCCTGTGCTGGGAACAGAACAAAACAAACAAAAGCCCTACCTTTGTAGAGCTGTTCCTTTTATTGTTTATTTCTTAAGGTTTTTTATTGCGCTAGCTGGTTTGGTTCAGTAATGGAGCATCGGCCTGCGGACTGAAGGGTCCTGGGTTCAATTCCAGTCAAGGGCACATGCCTGGATTGCAGGCTCGATCCCCAGTAGGGGGCGTGCAGAAGGCAGCAGATCAATGATTCTCTCTCATCATTGATGTTTCCATCTCTCCCTCTTCCTTCCTCTCTGAAATCAATAAAAATATTTTAAAAAGATTTTTCATTGATTTTTAGAGAGAGGAAAGGGAAGGGAGAGAGAGAAACATCGATGTGAGAGCAAAACATCGATAAGCTGTCTCCCACACACTCTTCTCTCTCCCCTTCCCCCCGCCTCCCCGCTCTGGGGATTGAACTGTCAGCCCAGGCATATGCCCTGACCAGGAATCAAACCGACAACATGTCAGAGCCACACCTGCCAGGACTGTGTCGCTGATCTTTGCATGGACAATAGACAAAGTGATTTTTGGAGCATTAGGCACATTCCCAAAGGAATAGTATGGGAGGGCAGCTCTGGGTAGGGAGTTCCAGTAGACAGTTCCAGGTACCAGGTGTAACAGTTAATAATGCAGATTTTTTCAATAGATGGAGTTACACATATGTTGATATATATGCGATTTGATATGTATGCTATTTTGTTGTATTGACAGCAAGCTTCAAAACTTCATATGTCAAATTTTCTGAAGGTGTTAACATCATAGATATTTTTACGCTTAAAAATGTCAAATTTCGTGCCAAAAAAAGAGCATTTGCGGGAAGTTTTAATTCATTACTTTATTTTGAAGAAAAGTGCTGCGGAATACATCGGGAAGCTTATGGTGAATATGCTCCATCTCAAGATACTTGTGAACGCTGGTTTAAACGCTTTAAAAGTGATAATTTTGATGCAAAAGACAAAGAACGTCCAGGTCAACCGAGAAAGTTTGAAGACCAACAATTACAAGCATTATTGGATGAAGATGCATGTCAAACTCAAAAACAACTTGCAGAAAGATTAAATGTTGCTCAGCAAACAATTTCTGATCGTTTACAAGCAATGGGAAAAATTTTAAAGGAAGGAAAATGGGTGCCACATCAACTGAACAAAAGACAAATGAAAAACCAAAAAGTCATCAGTAAAATGTTACTTCAATGGCACAAAAGAAAGTCTTTTTTGCATCTAATTGTGACTGGCAATGAAAAGTGGATTTATTTTGAGAATCCCAAACGAACAAAATCATGGGTTGATCCAGGTCAACCATCAACATTGACTGCAAGGCCAAATCGCTTCATAAAGAAGACAATGCTCTGCGTTTGGTGGGATCAGGAAGGTGTGGTATTATGAGCTTCTAAGGGAACGGGGGGAGGGGGTTGATGACAAATATGTGATACCTTAATCAATAAAGTAATTTAAAAAAAAATTTTAAAAAAATAAAACCAGGTGAAACCGTTAATACTGATTGCTACCGACAACAAGTAATCAATTTGAACCACGCTTTAATCATGAAACGACCAGAATGGGCCAGAAGACACGGCAAAGTAATTTTGCTTCATGATATGCACCATCACACACTTCAAAACCAGTTAAAGACACGTTAAAAGCCGAAACCGGTTTGGCTCAGTGGATAGAGCGTCGGCCTGCAGACTGAAAGGTCCGGGTTCGATTCTGGTCAAGGGCATGTACCTTGGTTGCGGGCACATCCCCAGTGGGGGTTGTGCAGAGGCAGCAGATCGATGTTTCTAACTATCTCTCTCCCTTCCTCTCTGTAAAAAATCAATAAAATATATTTTAAAAATAAATTAAAAAATAAATAAAGACACGTTAAAAGATCTTGCCTGGGAAGTATTAACCCACCAGCCGTATTCACCAGACCTTGCTCCTTCAGATTACCACTTGTTTCGATCGATGGCACACGCACTTTCTGAGCAGCACTTCAAAACGTACGAAGAAGTGGAAAATTGGGTCTCTGAATGGTTTGCTTCAAAACAAGAAAAGTTCTATTGGGACGGTATCCACAAATTACCTGAAAGATGGGGGAAATGTGTAGCTAGCGATGGACATTACTTTGAATAAAGCACTTTTGATGTTTCTCTTGAAATTATCGTGTTGTCTTTGATTACAAAATCCGCATTATTAACCGGTACACCTGGTAAAGGGAACAGCAAGAGCAGAGGCTCTGAGGTACATGCCACATGTCACATGAAAAGCCCACAGTGCATCGTGCACAGTAGACACTCTTTGAACAGGTGGATAAATGAACATGGATGTGCTATGCCAGGCCAAGATGGGGAGGGCAATAGCTGATGAATGAATGAATGAATGAATGAATCCAGGATTTGACAGAGTCCAGATGTTGCTGCCCCGGTTTCATCAACTTGATCCCAGGCTCTCCCACACATGTTCTGGCCTCAGCCGCAGCCAGTTGGGAATGCCTTTCCAGGGCCACCTCTGGCTGGAAGAGCCTCGCACAGCCCCAGACACCCCCTCCAATCTGGCCTGAGCCCCTTGTCTATGGCCTAGAAACTGGGTCAGAGTCCAAGTGGCTGTGCAGGGGTGTGGGGTGAGGGGAGCTGAGCGGAGCTGATTTCCCTGGGCCAGGTTGGGCAGTGGGTCTCAGAAACATCAGGCTTTTCCTCGGAGGAAGGCAGCGATCTGGGGGCTACTGAAGCCCCCTCCCCACCCTTGTCCTGCACTGGAATCGAGCCTGAAGGGAACGGGATCTTTCCCGAAGGTGGCACATCCAGTCCCAGAGAGAGGACACGCCTCAGGAGCATCCTAGGAGGCCATCGGTCCTGGCTGCCATGCCCCACCACTCACAACTTGGTAGCACCTGGTGGGTGCTGAACCTCAGGTGGGGCCACCACCTGCCCAGGCCAGCCTGCCCCTCCCCCACCTCCACCCCCCCTTGCAGTGGCTTCAGTGCCCAAGCCATGGAATGTGATTATTTTTCTTCCCAGATAATTCAGGCCAGAAGACTGGGCCAGCCGCTTCCGGCCTCCCTGCCTGCCTGACCCTTTGCTCCACAAACTTGACACTGTGGTCAGAGGCTTTAAGCCAGAGCCAGAAGCCCCCTTGCCCTGGCTCCTGATCAGCGCCCAGCTCTGGAATCTGACTGTAAACACCCAGGACCCTCCGCTGCCCGCTTCCCACAAGCTCCCACGGGGAACATGCTGACTCAGCCACGGTGTCGAGTGAGCACAGCCGTCGACAGTTACCAGGTGGCCCAGATCACCGTGCCCCGGAGCTCCCCGGCTAACCCGGGACTCAGCAGCATCCACACTTCCAGACTCATTCATTCAACAAGTATTTAGTGAATGTCCTTAGGAAAAACAAGTGACAGTGTCAGCAGCCGAGCTCCAGCCATGCCCAGGGGCCACCAGGCCACGTGAAGTCACTGGTCACCTTCCCTACAACCCTTTGAGAGAAACTTACTATTTCTCCCTTGGCAAAGGAGGAAATTGAGGCACAGAGAGGTTAGGCAACTTGCCTGATGTCACACAGTGAGTAAGTGGCAGAGCAGGGATTGGAACCCTCGCTCCAGGGACCAGGTCCCCACTGTCCAACCAGTGGGTCCCTTCCTTTGCTCACTGCCTCTAACATCAAGTAAAGGGGGTTGCCAGGTGAATTTTCCCAGTTGCCTTCTCTAACACTTGAGATGATTAAATCTTTTGGGGGATTCAGATCATTGGTAAAATGGCAGGTGCCCCCCATACCTGGCCACTACCCCCCCTTGGCCGGGCCCAGGCACCCTGTTTGTGACGGGTCCCAGAGAGGGGCCAAGACCGCGGGGAATTTCACGGCCTCTCCTGCCCTGAGCAACTTCAAAACCCTTCATGTTTCGAGCCCTGCTTTGATTTTAGACATTTATGGGCATGAAATCTAAGCCTCGGTCCCTCTGAAGACCCTGAGCTCCTTGGCGGTGGGGTGGCTTTGTGGGGCCACTGGGCAGGCCACAGGACTTTGAAAGGACCTGAGGCTGGCGAAGTCTGAGGGCCTCGTTAGGACCCGGGGCTGTCTGTGGGGATCAGGCCCCGGGGCCTCTGTCTTAGTGGAACCTATGGGCCAGGGGCTCCGCCAGCCGGGGACCCGCTTCGTCTCGTCCCCTTCACAGCAGCCTCCTCCAGGCTGGGGACTTTCCTCCCATTACAGACGGAGAACCTGAGGCTCAGAGCCGGGTTCAGGCTCTTTCCCCCGCAGCCCGCCACCTCCCCACCTGCAGAGGCTGCGGCGAGCGGGACTAAGCGCAGGCAGGTGGAAAGCTGCCCTCCCAGCAGCCTGGGCTCTGGGCCCGACTGGAGGCGATGAGAGTCACTTGGGTGGACATTCTGAGGAGCGTCCAGGATTGAGGGACAAGCACTGGCTGCAGAGTATCTGAGAGGCATCAGCATCAGTGGGGCCAGGCCCCCAGAACCCTAAGCCTGAGTGTCCAAGCTGGCTGTGGACCTGGGCTTCTGGGGAGGTGGGAGGGGGGTGACATCGCCAGGACCTATTTCTTGTCACCTCGGCCGGATGACCCCAGCAGCTCCTCACACCCACCCCGCCCCTGGCTGGACCGCCTCCCAGGCATAAGGGATGAGCGCCATCTTCCCCACCCATGACAGCCTGGGCGGCCGCCGGAGCCCAGCTCAGCCACAGGAGTGAAATCTGTATGACCCTCCTGTGGCTGCTGTAACAGATTGCCATCAACTTGGTGGCTTAAGACAAGACACGTGTATTCTCCCACGGTTCTGGAGAATTCCGAAATCAAGATGTCAGCAGGGCCGGCCCGCCCTGAGGGCTCCAGCTCCTCCTCCCGGGATCCTCGGTGCTCCTTGGCTCGTAGGTGCATCCCAGTCTCGGCCTCCGTCTTCACGTGGCCTCTCCTGTGTGTCTCTGTGTCCTCTCCTTATAAGGACGCCAGTCACCCCGAGCCAGCATGATCTCCTCTCAACATCCTTCACCAATGACACCTGCGAAGTCCCTGTTTCCAGTTACGGTCACATTCTGAGCTTCCAGGGGGGACACTAGGAGCGCCCACTATGCTCCAGGCCCCGGGGACAGAGTGGTGGACAGGGCAGGGTGGGCTCTGCCCTCGTAGAGCTCCAGGTCAGGGTGGGCTGAGGAGAGACGGAACGGGCCCCCACAGACACGACACTGCCATAAGCGCCGCCGAGAAACGTGGGACACACGCGGCAAGAGGGTTGGCCTTGGGCTGGGCGGGGCCTGACCATCCGTGCCTGCGGCCCCCAGGTCTGTGTGAGGGCCTTCGCAGGGTCATCCTCCCACCGCGAGTCCTGCCCCTGAGTCCCGGGCCCCGCTCAGAGCTCACCTCCTCCTGGAAGCCTCCCCAGCCAAAGGGCCCGCTGGCTCCCAGGCCTCCTGAGCTCCTCCCAGCATGGGTGGGCGGTAGGGCTGTGTCTCTTCATACTTGGGAATTCTTCGTGTCTATTTATTTATTTATTTTTAGGGGATATGGGGGTGGGGTGGGGGCGAGGAGGAAGGGAATGGCACGGGAGGGAGAGCGGCCTCGTGTCTATTTATTTACACGAATAATGCTTTCTGTAGGAAAAAAACCATTTAATTAAAAGCATCAATAGCCCGGCCAGCATGGCCCAGTGGTTGAGCGTCGACCTATGAGCCAGGAGGTCACAGTTTGATTCCCCATCAGGGCACAGGCCCGGGTTGCGGGCTTGATCCCCAGGGTGTGGCGTGCAGGAGGCAGCCGACCAATCATTCCCTCTCATCATTGATGTTTCTATCTTTCTTTCTCTCTCCCTTCCTCTCTGAAGTCAATAAAGATATATAGAAAAGTGCACTGACTTTTTCCTCTCCCTAAATCCCCTGCCTGGAAATTCTTTCTCTTGGCAGATATACCCTACTCAGAAGAGTCCTTGGTACACAGTAGGTGCTCCATAAATGTTTGAACACATTGTAGCTATTGATAGGCCCTGGGGCAGGGAGATAAGCCCCGGGCCCCCAGGAATTCACGGAGGTACAGTGTCTGTGCTGCCCAGTCCAGAGTGGGGCATGCAGTCAGTGCTCCATAAATGCTGGCAGTGACTGGGGAGTTGTCTATGGGGACCCTCCACCTTAGCTACTGTCCTTGGTGAGGATGGCCACTGGGTCTTCTGTCCCCAGCTGCTGACTAACATCAGGATCTTGGGGTGGGGATGAGGGATCCACTAGTCAAGCTGTTAGCATTTATTGAACACCTACTGTGTGCTAGAAGCTGTTTAACCTGTATAGCAGTGAATGAGACCAGCCCTGTTCCTCCCTCAAGGAGTTTCTGTTCCAGGCGGGCTACTCACAGACAAATCAGTAAGACGTCTGGCCCCGATGCCGGGGAGAAAGAAGACAGAAGCGCTCGGGGAGTGGCCGATATTCAGTAAGGGGGTCACGGAGGCCTCTGGGAGGAGGTGACACTTGACAGAGTCAGGAGGGGAAGGAGGGAGTGTTAGATGTCTGGGAAAGAGTTCGGGAAAAGCAGAGGAAAGGGCTAAGGCGGACGAAGAGGGAGGCACGATGTGGCTGGAGCTGAGTGGGGGAGGGGAGGCCACCTCCTGAGGGCCTCGTGGTCCTGGGAGGACGCGGCTGTTCCCTGGATGAGGTGCGAGCTGTGGAAGGTCTGAGCCCAGGGCGGCTGTGACGTGATGTGGGTCTAAAGCACGTTGCTCAGCCTCCGCACTGACGATGTTGGGGCGGATCCTTCTCGGTCCTGGGCCGTCCTGGGCCCTGTGGGGTATTAAGCAGCTCCCCTGGCCGCTGCCCACCCGATGCCAGCAGCACACCCCTCCGCCCCTGTGACAACCTGAAATGTCCCCAGACGCTGTCCCATGTCCCCCTGGTGGGGCCAAAATCGCCCTGTGAGCCAGGGAGGAGGGGGACTGTGAGGCTTTATTCTCTAACCCTGAGATTTCTGTATTTTCTAAAGTTTCTGAACGTGTTTCTCTTTTGCAATCCGAAAGAAAGGGTTGGGGCGTGGGGGCTAGTTTTTATAGGAGAGAATCAGGTGAAGCTGTTCCCGCTCACCCGTAAGAGCAGCTGACTGTCTGTGCCTCAGTTTCCCTGTGCATGGCTGCATTGCTGATGGGACCATACAAGGACACAAACCTCAGGGAGAGCGAGTCAGCCATGGCTCTCAGAAGAGCACATGTGTCCGCCCTGCGGTTCTGTTTCTAAGAGTCGGTCATCTAGAAAACACTTGCCTGAGTTCCCACAGACACGTGCAAAGGGGGGTCGTCTCTTCGTGGTCAGTGGGAGTGCACACGGGCAGAAACCTGAACGTCCACCGAGCCGGCCTGGAGAAGGAGGCGTGGTGGCTTCACGCCGGGGAGTACTACGCAGCCATGAAAAAGAACGAGGCCGCATGGTAAAGTGAAAGCAGCCAGGTGCTGAACAGTCTCTATTTTGAGACCATTTGTGAAACAAGAACAAAATAGGAAAGAGAATCGGTGGATTTGTTTGTGGCTCCTCAGACAGTCCCTAGAAAGTGTCAGAGACACGGGGCCAGGGCTGAGAGTCCGGAGCAAGAGGAAGTCTTCGTGTGTTTTTTTTTAATTAATTTTTTTCTCTAGTTATTATTCTTTATTGGTACAAAATAGTCAGGCCAGCAAAGAAAATATAAAGAATAACATCCCCACCACCAAGAAAGAAAATATTATAGAGCGAGCCGGGCCGGGCCCTGGGACGCCCCACAGTTAACTCCCCTCCCGCCACTCTGAATTTGCAATTGCCCTTCCCACGAGCGTTTTCACTTTGCTACTCACTTAGCATCCCTGGAATTTTATTGAGTTTTGCGCTTTTTTTTTCTGTGTGGATTACCTTTCCTCCTCAGGGATGTGAAACATGAATTAAAAAGATGTTTTCTTGCATTGCCACCCCCTTCGCATTGCTCCCGGGGCTTCGGCTTCCTGGGAGAGCGGGCTGCGCCCCTTGCCGGACCCCCAGAGGACGCAGGGGACCCAGAGGAGCTGAGCTGTGGCGTCGATGCAGACCTGGGCACAAAAGCCCGAGTGCAGCTCGCTGGCTTCTGCAAGCCTGGGGCTTGGAGCCAGCGAGCTGGAGCCAGGCGGCCTCCCGGGCCTCCTCACAGCCGCTTTTGATAAAGCCCCTCTGTGCGCAGGGTGGGGGGGCCCGGCCGGCTGGAGCCAGCTCACATCTGGAGGCCAGCACAGGCCCGGGGCAGCCGTCGCGGCTGACAGCGGCGCCACCCTGAGCCACACGCCCAGCCCTGGGTAAACACGTCCCGCGCCCACCCAGCGGCTCACCTTTCGCCCACAAGGCTGCCTTTCTTCTCGGACCCCAGCCGCGGCCACCACCAACATTCCTCCTGGCACAGGGCAGAACGGGCGCTGACCTCAAGGCCGGGCTTACCTCTGAATCCAGGAGCGGGGCTAAGGAAAGGGTGCTTTGGGAAAGCACCTACTGTGTGCCAGGCGCCGAACTCATTTCAGGCTCACTGCTGCCCTGCGAGTGGGTGCATGTGGTTAGGCGTGTGTGCTCTGGAGCTAGAAGACCTGGGTTCAAATTCCAGCTCTAGCTGTGTGACCTTGAGCACTCAACCTCTCTGAGCCTCGGTTTCCCCATCTGTAAAATGGCAATTAGAATAGCCCCTCCCCCGGCAGGTTATGTAAATATTAAGGAAGTTACCATAAGTTAATTGTTCAGAAGAGTCCCTGGTCCGTAAGTGCTCGATATTACGATTACTCACTCATTCAACAAAGCTGTCCTGTGCTGGGCAGGAAAGTTAAAATGGTAAAAAAATGGGGCTCAGCCATTGAGGATCTGCGTCCTTGCTCAGCTGGGTGGGAAGAGATGATCGGCAGGGGAACCCCTGAGAGCAGATGGCCCCCCTTGTCCTGCAGCCTGCTCCCCTGGGCCAAGGCTACTGCCCAGCCACTCAGGGACATCCAGGGACAGCCTGGATGGGAGCCGGGGTCAGGCCAGGGCTCCATACTCCTTCCCCTGGGGGTCATGGCCCAGGACCAGCCTGGAGGCAGCAGACCTGGGCCCTCATGTGGGCTCTCAGGTTGGTGGGTGGGACCAGAGAAACAGCCACGTCTGTCTTCAGACCAGGTGCCGTGTGACCAGGAGGACGCAGCCGGCTCTGCCTTTCCTGGGGGCGGGGCCCTCAGTGCGTCCTGCTGCTCCCCTGACCTCTGTTTCCCGTCATCTGCAGGGACAAGTGGGTGGGGACAGCACACAAGTGTCTCCTGACCCTCCGTTTCCGCATCGGCCGGATGGCAGTAGCACGGGCACCAGTTGTGCCACCGCGTGGGGGAGGCTCCGTGAGGGAGGCCATGGGAAGGGCACGGTGCCGAGCCGCGGTCAGGGCAGCTTCCTGGAGGGGGCGTGTGCTCCAAGGTGGAGGAGTAGCAGGAGGAGGGAGAGCTGAGCACCTGCAGCCAGGCAGCCGGCCACCCGAGCGGGGCCGTGAGCCGCGTCGCTGGCTCCTCCGGGGAGCGGACCAGCCTGTGCTCCAGCCTTCCCCGTTTCACAGGCCAGGACGCTGAGGCCCTCGGCCCTGGCCCGTGACTCAGTGGCCTGAGTGTTGTCCCGATACGCCACGGCTGTGGGTTTAATCTCCTGTCGGGGCACAGACAAGAATCAGCCAATGAATGCAGAAATGCATGGAACAACAAGTCAGTGTCTCTCTCAGTCTGTCTGTCTGTCTCTCTCCCTTCCTCTCTCTCTCTCTCCCTCTCTCCCTCTCTCTCTCTCTCTCTCTCTCTCTCTCTCTCTCAAGTCAATAAATAAATTTTTTTAAAAAAGAAAGAAAGAAACTGAGGCCCGGGGAATGAAAATCATGTATTCCCCTCAGGGAGTAAAAGCCAGAGGCAGAATTTGAACCCAGGAGGCAACCCTTCCTCGTTCCTTCCCTTCCCTCCCTCGTCTTTATTGGGTGCTGGATTCAGAGACAAAGCAAGCCCAGTGTCAACCCTCAGGAGCCCCCCCGCTCACATCTCTAGTGGTCATTAACCTTGAACTGTCCCTTGCCCCTTCTGGGCCTCAGTTTTTCTCCTCCAAGCAATGGGTTCAACCTCTACAACCCCTCCGGCTCGGTGTTCCTGCCTCTGGCCAGCATGGATGAGCGGCAGCAGGGGCCTCCCTGCCCCAGCGAGGCGGGATGGGGGTCCTCCACCTGCTGCCGCCCCCCCCTCCCCAGTCCCCCGTGAACCTGCTCGCCAGGCTGGAGCCAGCCGCCATCTGGAGCGACGGGCTGTTTATGGAGCCAGGCGGCGGCGGCCCTGGCCCTGACCCGGCCAATCTGGAAGCGATTAGCGGCCCAGGCTGGGGAGCATTTGGAGTTCTCATCAGTTGGTCGGGACACCCCCCCCCCCCCCACCCCGCACCACCCGGAGCCGAGGCCGCTCTGGGGGTCTCCGAGGAGCCCCCTTTCTTGCAGGGCACTCCAGCTCGGACCTGCTCCAAGGCCTAGAGCTCTGAAAACTAGCAGTGGCGGCGAGACTGGGCCACACACAGGCCAGGATGCGGGGGTGGTGGGCGGAGAGCTGGGCCTTCCCGAAGGAAACCTCTTGCAGAATTGCTTTCTGGCGGGTTTGGTTTTGAATACACATACAAGTGCGTTGGGGGACGCATGCCCCCAATATACAACTCAGCAGCTCAAGGCTGTAAGGGTGCAGAGCGAGCCCCCATGTCCCCCGCCAGGGGAAAGCATGCGGCCAGTGTCTGGGATCTCCCGAGATGGTGTGAGCGGCATCCAGACACTCTTCTTGCCATTGTGTCCACAGGTGGCGGCCACCTTACACCCTGTGCTGCCCCTTCCTTTTCTGTCCCTTGGATTAATCCATATTCTACCATGGCTGCTTCTAACAATCAGAGTGTTGGTAACAGTAATGGCAGCAGCAAAGGTTTCTCTAGGTCTTACTATGTGGTGGGCACGTTCCGAGTGCTTAGCCTGGCTTAATTTCTTAACCATGGGGTGAAGTGATTCTATGAGGGGGTTCTATTATTCTCATCATCCCCATTTTGTAGATGGGGAAACTGAGGCAGGGAGTGGCAAGGCACTTGCCCAGTGCCACACAGCAGTGCCTGGCAGAGCCGGGATTCAGGCCCCGGCTGTCAGGCTCCCAGGTCTGTGCTCCAAAGCTCTGCACCTCCGGCCTCTCCCAGGCTCCAGAACATTCTGCTGTCTGGATGGATCCCGGGGTTTTCAACGAGACCTCAGAGAGGCACCTCATTGGGTTGTTTCCATCTGTGCTGGTGCCAACCATGTCGTGAGCACCTTGATCGGCCTCATGCCACACAGCATTGGGGGAGAAGGGGTGTCCATTCCCAGAAGGGCCTGGCCAGGCTCAGGACAAGCAGTCTGAGGGCCCAGGGCCTCAGCCTAACTGGCCTCGGAGGCAGAGGTGCTGCTGACGCCTGAGCCAGGCCCCTGGGAGGAGGGAGGAAGCTCCTCAGCAGCCACATGCTGGGCCCGTTTCCAGGGTAACCCAGGCCCAGCACGTCTTAGCTCCTGGGGCTGTGCCTCCTGCCGGTCTCCCCGGATGGGTGGACAGGGCTCCAGCCTCCCCGCAGGTCTTTCCACCTCCAGCCTCACCCTTCAGTTGGGGCCTCACCTTGCAACTGGAGCAAACCTTGTAAAATCTAAATGAGGGCAGGCCTCTCCCAGCTCACCCCATCACCCTGAGGACTAGGCCAAGCCACGGGCAGGTCCCCAAATCGCCATGCCCATGTCACCCCCCAGGCCGGCCCCTCCATCAGGATCACCCTCTCCAGCCTTCATCTGTCTAACTTCTCATCCTTCCTGTCTGAGCTCACAGCCTTCCCCAAAGCCCCAGGCTGGGTCCGGCAGGTGCCTCCCTGGCTCCCCGTTTCCAGGCCCCAGTGGATCTCAGCGTGGATCACACTGTTGTCAGATGTCTGTCTCCCTTGATAGGATGTCAGCTCCAGGAAGACAGAGATGTTTGCCTGGTTTATGCATTTCAGGATCCCTAGCGCGGACAGCGGAGTCTGGGGCACACTAGGTGTTCAAGAAACATGCAAGAATGAATGCGTGAATATATGAACGAATGAGTGAGTGGGGAGCCCGGATCTGTCAGCATAATGGCTGTCCTGAGGGCAGTGGGGTCCAGGCCTGGCCCGGGGGTATGCGGAGGAAGAAGGAGAAGGGGATAGAGCGGAGAGAGGAGGAAACAAAGAAGAGTTTATCAAGCACCTAGTGTGCATCAGGCCTTTCTCATGCCTATGGACTGCGAGACCCATTAAGCAGATGAGAAAACTGAGGCCCCTTCATTTACTCCACACACCCATCCTGCGAGTCTCCAGGCCCTGGGCTGGGGCTGGGGTGACAGCAGAGAACAAGCCAGGCGGGACCCTGGTTTTCTCAGAGCTGATGGGGGAAGCAAACCTAACAGGAAGTGGAGCGGAATGAACGAGAATTGGCGCCTCAGCAGCTCAGGGACACCACCCCCAGCCGGCCGCCGCTGTGCATCCTGGCGCCACCGGGACAGTTCGTTCAAAAGTTTGTCTTCTTGACACAAGTGACGTCTGTCTGCCCCCTGTTCTGGGTGCTGAGTGGTAACAATGACCTCACTACGCGACAGGCCCTCAGCTAAGCACTTTCCACAGGTGAGCTCGTTTAATTCCCACTAGTCTTCTGGGTGTGGGGGCTTCTATCACCTCCATCTTATAGATGAGGAAGCCGAGGCCCAGAGAGGGCAAGTGAGTTGCCCAGGGACACACGGAGGCCGACCCAGGAAGGTAACATGAAATTATACATAAGGTCACCCCGGGATCTCTGCACCAGGTTTTATTTCTCTCTAGGAGGTGGGAACATGAACACTCAGCCACCATTTCTCAACTCTTCTTGCAAGTCCAAAATAGCCCATCACAGCACGTAGCCGTGTAGCCACGTTATGTGGAGTGACTAACAGTGGACGTGGGGCAAGCCTGTGACCCAGCTCTGTCTGACGACTCAGGCCCCCCTCCCCGAGGCTCTCCCTTAGCCTCCCCGCCCGCCTGGCTCGCAGTGACGTGGCTGTGGTGGAGTTTGGCAACCCGGCTGCCCACAGTGACGACAGCACCTGCATCTGCCAGCTGGAGGGGAGGGGGGAGGGGAGGGGCCTGGGGCCTGCCCCTGCCTCTGCCCGCTGACCCCTCTGCTGCAGCCCAGGGATGTGCCCAGGTGCCCTCTCTCCAGCCCCTCCAGCTATACCTTTCCTCACAGACTTTGCAACACGTGACGTCACAAGTGTTCGCAGTGACCCAATCAGTCAGCACCTTGAAGGCAAGAATCAGCCTGAGTGCGTTCCCACTCTCCCAGAACTACCATCTGGGTGGCAGGCACGCAGTATTTGCCAAGGGAACAAATGAAAAACTGGATACATGGATTGCAACCCCTCCGCCCCTTTCTTCTTTCCTTCCTTCTTTCCAGAGATGGTTACTAAGCACCTACTATGTGCCAGGCATTGTACTCAGCACTGGGGACACAATGGTGAATGAAGCAGGATCTCTGCCCAGACATTCTAGAGAGGACGCTGGTCAACAAAGCAGTCATCCCACAAACAAAACGCGCGATGCCGCCCGCAGCAGAACGGGCGGGAGCGGTTCCTGGGCCTTGCCACCTGCAGGGGAGGCTGACCTCCAGGGAGGTGGGGCGTCTCCCCCAGGAGGTGACCCCTCCACACATCCACGGAGCACCCCCACATGCCAGCAAAGCCTGTGCCTCCGGGGAAGCGTGGAGAGCAGCGGGAGTGAGGAGACACGTGTCAGGAAAGAGGAAACGCCGGTCACAGAGCAGGGGTACCAGGGCCTGACCTCGCCCTCCAGCCGGAAGCACCCCCGAGGAAGTGACGCCCGTGCAGTGCCCGGACACCGAGCTGGATCCGAGCGGCCGGGAGGAATATTCCGGGCAGAGGCACCGGCCAGGGCAAAGGCAGGAAGGCGTCCGCATCCCTTCGGGAGCTGCTGCCTCTGCACCGGACGCCCCATCTCTGGCCTCAGTTTCTCCTTTGTGAGAAGGAAGCTGCGCCCCTGCCAGGCGGGGATGTGGGAGGCTCTCTGGGAGCACTGAGGGGCCAGGCACTTGGTTTATATCCTGCGGGGTGGCTTGTTTTCCCAGTCTTCCCCGCCAGGCTGTCGGCCCGTGGGAGAGGGCCCAGCACAACTACGCACGACAGGTGCTCATGGATTAAAGGAGCCAGCGGGCCTCAGTTTCCTCATCTGTGCAGTGGGGAGAACACTGGTGTGGCCGTGAAAAGGGAACAAAGCCCTCCTTCCACTTCGGTGCTATGTCCTCTCCGCACTTTCTGATGGTGGGTCAGACCTCTCTGGACTCCTGAGTCCTCAAGATGACCCTCCCTGGGGCTGGGGGAGGGGAGGAGATGAGAGCGTAGCCTGAACGGTCCCCCAGCTCCAGACTTCGAGGCAGGGTCCTGAGGTGCCTAGAAGGAAATGACAAGCAGCCTCATTTACAATGGAAGGAAACTGAGGACACCAACAATAATAAAATCAAATGCTTACTGAGCACTTACTACACGCCAAGCACTGTGCTAAGTCCTTTGACCCAAATTATTTCACTTAATCCTTCAACAATCATCAGTGTGGAAAGCTAATACTACGACCCCCACTTTACGAGTAAGGAAATGAAGGCTAAGGGAGGTAAGTCTAGGTTGAGGCCACACCACCAGCTAATGGGGGGGGGGGGTACTGGGGGAGGGAGGGCGGGATGGGACACAGGTCTGGCTCCAGACCCAGAATCTTAAATCTGGCACTCCCTGGGGGGCGGGGGGAGATGAAGGACCTGGGAGAGACGGCAGATAAGTCCTGATCTGGGGGACCAAGTTCTGTGGAATAAAAAGGTTGCAAGAGTGAGGGGTCAGGGGTCAGTCTCATGTTCTTTCTATCCTGAAAGGCCCAGGGCAGCTTGGAGAAGCCCCATTGTAGCAACCTGGGATTTACTCTGCTTCATTCATTCATTCATTCATTCACTCACTCACTCAGTCAATAGGAACAGAATACAGGATGGCACATAATCAGATTCATGTAAACAATAAATGTAAATGAATTAAATGGGTCTATTAAAAGACAAAGACTCACATTAGATCAAATTTCACTCATTTATTCATGGGACAAATATTTATTAAATGTCTAGAGTATTCTAAATTCTGCTTTAGATTCTAATGATAGAATCAAAAAAGGCGATCTGGTGCCCCAGCCGCTGTGGCCCAGTGGATAGAGTGTCAGCCTGCAGACCCAAGGGCCCCAGGTTCGATTCCAGTCAAGGGCACATACCTTGGTTGCAGGCTCCTCCCTGGCCTGGGCCCTGGTCAGGGCTTGTGCAGGAGGCAACCAACCGATGTGTTTCTCTCACGTCAATGTTTCTCGCTGTCTTTCCCTCTCTCTGCCCCTCTCTCTAAAAATCAATGGGAAAAAAATATCCTCGGGTGAGTATTTAAAAACAAAATAAGTGAATAAAAAGGTGATCTGGGGGCTGGCATGAACTTGGGGAGTGGGGAGACAGAAGAAGGCTGGCATGTGTGAGAACAGCTTAGGGTGCCAGTGCGTTGGGGTGAAGTGGGAAATACCAGGTACCCAGGAGCATACCCAGGACAGAGGCTGGGGCCAGCGTGCCAGCCCCAAGGGCCCACTGAAGGTCAAGATGCAGGAGATCCAGGTCCTGTGAGTCAACGACTGCTCCGCACTCTCCCAGCAAACCCCGCTGGACTCTTGACCTTTCCCAACCCGCCCCCCTCCCCCCAAATGGAGCCAAAATGACGCGCAGTGTCTCCTCTGAGAAGAAGGCCTACCATGCCTTGAAGGCCTACTGGGTGCCGGATTCCACCATCGGCGGTTTACATGTTAATTACCTCATTAAGTCCTGACATCCGGTTGCTTCTCTCCCCGTTTTGCAGAAGAGAAAACTGAGCCTCAGAGATATGGGTGACCCTAAGCCAGGCCAACAGCTGGTGGGTAGCCAGGCTGGGGTTTGAAGTCAGGGTTCCGGACACTAATTGGCCCTGGGTAGCTGTCTCCTAGGAAATGGCAGTGGAGAGACCTCAGCTGGCCGTGTTCTGACCTCTAGGCCTCACTCCTGTCTACATCTGGGAACTGCATGTCAGATCAGTGTCAGAACTTGATGACTCCCTCCCTCTCTCCCTTCCTTCCTCCCTCCCTTCCTTAGGACAGTGAAGCTCCCAAAGTGCTAAGCTGGCATTTCTCATTTACCCTCAAAATGACTCCACTTGACAAAGGAGAAGACAGAGGCTCAGAGGGGAAGTGATTGCTCAAGGTCATGGCCAAGGGCGCTCCTGAGGACTGGAACTTTTGTTGAGTCTGTTCATTAGGTGGTAAGAATGGAGACATCCAAGGATATGGAGACTTTAGGGTGGGACGGGGGCATGGGAGCAAGGACACATGAGCAGGCCTGGAACCCAGGACTCTTGACTCCCAGGCTTCTGCCACTCACTGCATGGCCCGGCCCCTTGGTCCAGGGTATCTCCTGAGAGCAGGAAGGGGCCATGGGAAGTCCCCACATCTCCCTGCTCAGGTCCCGTCCTGAGTCCTGCCCGAACAAACAGGAAATGCCAGGCAGTCCCCCCAGCCCCCACCCCAGGGTGTGGGAAGGCTCCCCCTGGATTCCAGTGATTCCAACACTAGCCCAGCCTCCACGGGGATCTGGGCCCTAAGAGGCCTACGTGACCTTGGGCAAGGCCCTTGCCCTCTTGGCGCCTCGGACTGCCCCTCTGTAGTCCCAGGCCCTGGGTCAGACCGAGCTCTGCCACTTCCTGGCTGTGTGACTTCAGGCAGGTGTCTGCCCCCCTCTGAAGCCCAGCTCTCCCTTCTGTAAAATGGGGAACAGTACGCAGGGCATGTGCTCCATCAACTGAGCCATCATGACCCCAGCCAGGGCGTGGTGGGGAAGGCTGCCTTCAGAAAGAGCCCTGTGGCCCTCTGGGAAAGATGTCCTGTGTTTTGGACGCAGGACCCCTCTGGGCACCTGTGTCCCAGTCTGTAAAGAGGCAGAGCTGTGACCCAGGCGGAACTGTAGGGACTGAGTGACCGAAGGAGGCAGGGGCAGGGGCAGCAGGAGGAGTGAGAGGAAGTGGGTTCGGGGAATGAAGTGGGGCCGGAGAATGGGGCCTCCTGGTTATCCATCTCTCCTCCCTAGTGAGACAGGCCGGCCAGAACAAGGCTGGGTGGACAGGTGGACAGGACTGCACCCCATCTCTTGGGAGCTTGCAGAGTGCCAATGGGGGGCAAGGTGGGAAGGAGAAACAGGCCTGGGGCCGGGACGAAGGTGGCCCTGTTCTCTCCTCCGGTTCCTTCCAGGCAGGAAGCAGGCGCTCCCAGGGGCCAGGCCTCTGTGCATAGTTCTCGCTCCTCCCAGGACCCCGGCTCCAGATCCCAGAAGCCTCTCAGCCAGCCGTGACTCCATGGAGCCGGTTTGTGCCCGGCAGCTCAGAGAGGCACAGTAACTTGCCCTAGGTCCGGAGCTGGGCGAGGATCCATTCACCCACCCAGCAGAGTAGCCACTACATCTTCACGCTCCCTCTAGAGACGGCGGGCTCCCACGTGTGGATGAGCAGGAGGCCACCCACCAGTTCCACGCTGGGGGACAACATGGGCCTCAGACCCTAACGGATGTGGGGAAACTAAACGCCAGGGAGGGTCCTCTGGCTTTGAGGCACCAGAGATGCAGTGGGCTCTGTATTCGGGCCTGCCCACCTCCCGGTGCCAGGCCTGTCCTGGGGCAGAAGAACCTGGGAAGTGGGCGCCAGCTCCTGCATCCACCCTCTAACAGGCACCGGGTTGCTGCGCTCCTCAGAAGCCGGGGCTCTGTGCTGTGAGATGTGAAGTGTGGTAAGAGTGACAGGTACCGGAAGTCAACCAGTGCCCCAGCACAGCCAGTCACCTGGGGCTGTTGCTGTAAGAGGCCTGTTCCTTAATCCCTCTGAGCCTCGGTTTTCTCATCCGTAAAACAGGCGTGACCGAGCCCCACTGAGGACTCTGTTATCCCACACAAAGCACTTACTGTGTGCCTTGCTTTTTCTTCTACTTCAGGTCCAACACCCAGCACAGTTGCTGGCGTATAGTAGGAGCTCAATATGTCCTGGCTATTGCACTATGATGATGATGATGATGATTGCTACCCTCACTTCCCCACTCCCCGGCTGTCTGAGATCTGGGGCAACTCACCAGCTTCCCACCATGCTCAACTTCACTTTCCTCCGTCATAAAACCGAAGCAACAATAGCGCCTGCCTCCGGAGCTGGGTGAGATCCATTCATGCATTCCACAAATACTTAGTGAGTGCCTGCCACTTAGGAACTGGGGGTACAACTGCGAACAAAACAGGAAGGACCCAGCAGCCCTGCCCTCATGGAGCCGACTCTGTCAGGGAGACCGGATGAGTGGTGTTTTACACCGTGTGCTGGGCGGGGATGGAGAGGGAGAGGCGAGAGCGCAGTCTGTGCTAGTTCTATGTGGTGAGGCCGGATCTGAGCGTGATGGGGAGGATGGAGGTGGACGAGGCCATGTGGGGCCTGTGGGCAGGGTGGGGTGAGGGGGGAACCCCGGAGGGTTCTGACGTAAGTTCTCTGGCCAAGTGTGGACTGGAGGGGGCGGAGGGGAGGCAGGCAGCCCCGGGGAGTGCACGGCTGTGGTCCAGGTGGGAGAGGACGGGGCCCAGGACGGTGGCAGGGGAGGGGGGCGCCGCCGTGGGATCCTGGGTCTGGATTCACCCTCACACCGTCCCCAGGTAGATGTTTACCCCCGTTTGGCCGCTGAGGACCCGGAGCCTCAGTGCTGCTTTACCAGGGCCTTGGGCTGTGGCCCGGACAAGCCTCCACTCGACCTGGGAATCCTCGCCTGTGGGGCCTCTCCGTGCCCAGACCTACCCGAAGGAGCAGGTGCGGGTCCGGACCCTCCCCGCAGCCCCCGCCTTCACCCACAGACTGCCCGCCCTCCTGCCTGGACACAGCTTCTCGCCCGGGTGCCGGGAGCTGGTTACCGTCCATATTGGATAAGTAATGAGCTCTAATGGTGAGGCATAGAAATAAAAACCCATTTATTTCTACCATTAGCTCCTCGGAGAGCTGAGGACAGAGTCGGGGCGTCCCTGCCTGAGTCACAGCAGCAGCGCTGGGCTTTGCACCCCAGACCAGCGGCTCCAGGGGCTGAGCTCTGTCCATGACAGCCTGCAGCAGGCGCCCGGAGGCCCAGTCAGCCTCTGCTTTGAGACAAATGGGGAAACCGGTCTGAACAGGCTCCGGCACCTACTGGCCCTGCTCACAGAGACCCCGGAGCCAGCCCAGGCGGCCGAGAGGCCCCTTCCCCAGGCCGGGGCTGCGGGCCCTGCAGGAAGTGGCCCGCGCTGGGACAGGCCTGCTGCTTTGATCAGCTTTACGAGCCAGGCTGTTTATGGAGGCCCGGCCCCCACCCCCTGCTACCGGGACTGCATCTCGTCACTGGCACTCGGGATATGAGCAGTCCCAGGGGAGTCTGCCCGCCGGGGTCTTGGCCCCATTTCCTCCAGCCTGGCCCCTGCCCTGCCCCTTGGCCTCCACCCCTGGGAACTGGGTGAGAGGGTCCCCTCAGGCCAGAGCCCCTCCTGGAGGGGCCTCCTTACTGTTGTCTGCGAATGCAGAGCCCGCTGGCCCCACCTCAGGGCCTTTGCCCCGGCCCCAGCTCCTGCCACGCTGCTCCTCCGTGTCACCTCCTCAGAGAGGCCCTGACCTGCCGGTCACCCTCCAGCACAGCTTCCATTTAATTCTTCATTGCCCGTGTCACTGGAATTTTCTTGCTCATTCTCTCTGCTGTGAATTTTCTGGCTTCTTCCCAGGACAGGGACCTCATCGGTCTCACCACTGCTGTGTCCCCAGTGCCTAGCGTGGCTTTGGCACACAATGGGTGCCCAATAAAGGTTTCTTGAGTGAGGGAGTAATAAAGTCTTTTGAGGGAATGAGTTGTGAGCAGCCTGAGGCCCCAGAACGTTTCTCAGAGTCCTCATCTCCCACCCTCGAATGTCCCTGGAAAATTCACAGACACAGATGCTGCATACCGATGGGAGTTTCAGCTCCATTTTATGGATGAGGAAACTGAGGCTCAGAGAAGTGATGTGACTTGCTTGGTGTCGTCCACCCCCCCTCACCCCCGCCTTCTCATCTCCTCTTATACCCCACATGCCCCGCCCCCCCTTCCAGCCCCCTCTCCCCCCTCTCCCCAGGCCTGGCTGATGCCTGTGAGGGCTCCTGACAAGAAGCAGTGGGGAACAGGTGTCCGACCAGCCAGGCCAGTTCTGGAGCATGTATGGGGGACTCCCCCCACCCCGGGGCAAAGCCGAGGGATGACAGTGGACACCTGCTCCCACACCTGCCCCTGCCTCCTCACCCTCATTCAGGCCCTGCGCGTCCCCCACCACCCACAAGGCACAATGGATGGTTTGTTCCGAGACCCCAGGACGCCCGCTCCCCACGCCCTTGGCTCCGCCTGTGCTCTGTGACCTGGGGCAGGTGCACCCGGCTCTGGCCCGGGAAGGGAGCAGTTTTCCATCCCCTGCACAGACCCCATTGGCGCCAGCCTCCCCACTCACCCCCACCAGCTGCTGGGGAGCCTCGGGGCCCAGGGGCAGGGGGCACGTGGGCACCTGCTGGGGGCGGGCTGGTTCCCATTTCTCACAGAGTTTGTCAGTCTTCCCAACGACCCTGGGGGCAGTCTGTGGTCCTTCCTTATCCCATCCCCATGGAGGCCCGAGACAGAAAGGGCAGGGCACTTGCCCAAGGTCACACAGCGAGCAGAAGTGGGACCCACGTTTGCATGTTTTTCCTGTTCCTCTAGCTCGTCTCTCCTGGGGCCATCAATGTCCCAGTAACCTCTGCTGAAAACCTGCTGTGCATCGGGCATTTAAGTGGGTCCCAATTCATTTAAAGCAGTCCATCAGCAGATAGGGATTTGCCAGGCACTGTGCTGGGTCTGGGCACAGAGCGGAATGAGCTAGACGCCGGCCCAGGAGGGCTGACCTCCCAGTGGGAAGACAGAGAATAAACAAGCAAAGGAAGAAGCCAGCGGGATTACTCAGCTGCGATAAGGATGGTGAGAGAGGGGACTTCAGAGTGAGTCAGGCTGCTGGGCTCTGAGGAGGGGACGTTGGAGCTGAGACAGAAGAAGGAGCTGCCATGGGAAGAGGAGAAAGGCCTTGGAGGGAGCCGGACCCGTGAAAGCAGCGCCCCGAGGCGTGAGAGCGCCCGTGTGAGAGGCACAGGGGGCCCTCCCCCCCGCACACACTTTACAGAACCGTGTTCAGTGCCAACTGTGCGCCAGGGTCTGAGGGAGCAGCTGGGGCACAGAGTGGCCGAGATGCCCGGATCACGGCCCTTGTGGGAATGTCTCAGAGCCCAATTGTTCTGACTCCCAGGCCGGCGGCCGCAGAGCTGCTTCCAGCCCCACCCCTCCTCCAGGAAGGCCTCCACGCGGCCTGGGCCTGCCAAGACCTGCCTCACGCTAGGACTCCTCAGGCCGACTCGGACACTGCCCCTCCACCCACGGTGCCCAGCGCCACTCCTTGGAGCCGGCTCCCACCTCAGGATGCAAGGAAGGGCTTAGGCTCTGGCTGGGTGTTTTATCCATTAAGGTCCCGGCAGACGCCAGGAGACGGGTGGGGTGGAGGTGGGAGTGAGAAATGACTTCTGCAGGCAGGACAGCGCCTCCCCTGCTGTCCGGGGCTGGCTCTCCCGGACTGTCCCAGCTCTCTGCCCTGCGTGTGCTCCGCCAGGCCGTGCCGGCGGGGGGGGGGGGGGGGGGGGGGGACCGAACACAGAGGCTGGGGCTTCTCTAGGGCACACCGCAGCTCCCCGCCCCTGGCCTCAGCCGACAGGCAGAGACCACACGGGAGGCGCTCACACCGAGCCGGACCCACAGAGGGACAGAGGAGTCATTTTGGCCTCCACAGGGTTTGAAACAACTTCCCACGGATTTCCAACAAAATCCAGGCTTCCAGTTTTCTCATGGCCGTGGGCCCACTTCCCTGCACCACAGTGAATCCGCCCACCACAGTCCCTACCCAGCCCTCTTGCCCTACACCTTGTTCCTGCCTAGCACCTGCAGGCCCTGGAGTTGTCTGACATTTGCCTAAAGCAAGGAAAAGAAAAACAAAGGGTGGAATTTCAGGCAGGGGTGAGGGGGGAAGAATTTGGACTCCCAAGAGCAGCCCTGGAGGCACTGGGCTTTGCATGAGAGCTGACCTTCCCAGCCTCTGCGGACCCAGGGCCGTTCTCCAAACAGGGCAGCGTGCGCATGGCTCCGCGCTCCTGCCGGGCGGGTTTGTGGGTCCCGCACACATTTTGCAGACATATGTGTCTGTCTTCGTGGGCACAGAGTACTTTGGGGGACTGATCTTGGACCTGTCATTTCCTGGCTGTGTGGTCTTGGGCCAGGGCCTCGCCCTCTCTGGGCCCAGTTTTCTCTTTGGTGATATGAGCCTAGGGCTGGCACCAGACAGGAGGAAGAGTGGCTTCCACTGTTGGATATAAAGCCAAGTGCTTGGTACCTGCTAACACCTTCAGACCTCACCCAGGGGTGAGGACACCAAGGCACAGAGAGGGAAGAACTTGGCCCGGGGCAACGACGTATCACTTAAAAGAATTCAACACCTCACAACAGTATGAACTGGACAATAAGCTCCTCTCTCCATGACCAGTCGTAGTGGGATAGGTCGAGAGAGCAGGACCAGAAACAGCCGCCCAGGAACAAAGCCTGGCTTTGCCCGTCCTGCCCTTCACTTCCGTGCACCTCTATTTCCCCATCTGTGCAACGGGAACAATAACAGTGGCTTGAGGGAAGGGAAGGGCCTCGGTACGTCCTGCTGTGTGGGAGGGGGTGTCGTCTCCCTCTGGTTTCCAGCTCTTTTGCCCAGGCTTTCTGGGATCCTCCTCCAGGCTTCCCCTTTGGACCTTCTGCGCTCCCCTCGGTCAGGGACAGGGACCTTGTCTGCTTGGCCCCTCACTGTTCCAGCTCAGTACATGTTGGTGGAATGAATGAATGCGCGTATGAAAGAATGAAGGAAGGAATGGACCAGTGCCAGGACCCGTTACCGCTGGTCCAGCTCAGCAAGACGGCAGCGTGAAGAGCATTTAGCAAGATCAGGCCCCAACATTCTGTCTTGGACCAGACTGCCACAGACACATCTCGGGTGATGGAATTTGCTGCTAAATCTGGTGGGAAAGGCAAAAGCATTATTGGAAATCCTTCTATTGCTCAAAATGCGCAGAGGACTTGTGTGCCACCCCATCCTCCGCTGGCAGCCACACTGGCCTCTGGGCTGTTGTTCCTTAAACACACCAGGCACATTGCGGCCTCAGGGCCTTTGCACTTGCTGTTCCCTCTGCCTGGAATGCTCTTCCTGGTCTGCAAATAGGCGTGTGGCTCACTCCCTTAGCTCCTTCAGGTCTCAGCTCAAATGTCACCTTCCCAGGGAGGCCATTCTTGACCTCTGTCCATCTCTGCGCTGAAAGTGCCCACCCCCACCCCAGCTGTAGTGTGTCGTTTTGCTGCGGCTGTTCTCACAGCTCTCGCCTGGTGCTGTGTTTTCATTTGTTGCTAGTCTCCTGCTGAACTCCGGGGGCAGGGAGCCTTCTTTATTCAAAGTTGTAACTCCAACACCCAGAACACTGCCTGGCACATAGTAGATGCTCAATAAATATCTGTCGAATTAATAAATAAATAAATAAACACAACAGGAAAGAAAGCAATGGAAGGCTCTAGAACAGGCCAGAACGTACAACAGAGCAGAAACAATGCACTGGAATGGACATGATACCCCATGACAACCAGCACAACCCAGCAAAGCCAGGCCGACCCTCAAGGCCTCAACAGAACTGACAGGACAGCAAGACCCCCCTCCTAAAAGTATGGCCAAGGACCCAGCAGGCACCACTGGGGGCCCAGAGCTGTGTTTGGACTGGGGTCTTCCCACGCCGCCTCCACCCAGCTCTCCTGGTCTGAGGGCTTTTCCACCCACTCAGTCCCTGTTCCTGTCCAGCCGGACAGGTCAGGGGTGGTGTCTGGTCTGGGCACTGGGGTACTGGCCCCAGTCTGTGGTGATTCCTGCTGACTCACTGGCCGTGGCTCTGGACAGAATCCCATGAGTTTGATCGTATTTGGGGGTGGGGGCGGGGTGAGACCGTGGCCAAAGGGATGAGACAGTCAGTGTACATGGGGGGAGGCGGTGTGCTGGGCTGGCCACAGGCTGCTTCCCCGCCTCATAGTGGTTTCCGCTTCACCCCTCTCAGCCCCCAGCATGGCTCTCAAAGGCCCCGCCCCTCCCACCAGCCACCTCCCAGGCTGACCCAGGCCCTAGCTGGCCTGCTGGTTATGAAGGAGAAGGAGAAAAGACTTAGGGTACCCTCCCTGGGGGATGGCTGACCAGTGAGAAGCACAGATTCAGGCCTGACCTTGGAAGCCTTAATGTATTTGTGGGGTGGGATCCTGATCTGAGGGTCAGGCCTCACGCCAAGGCAGTGGTGAGGTAGGAGGGACCCTCCTGCCTGTCTGCCTGGAGGTGTGAGAGGTCCTGATTCCAATCTAATCATTATTCTGTGCCTCCCTCTCCTCAGCCCTCACCCCACTCCATCGCTGAGACAGGTCAATTCACCTCCTTGGAATCGGACCACGTCTCACCCCTCTGCTCAGGATTCCACAGGAGCTCCCACCCCACTCAGGGCAAAAGCGAACTCCTCCCCGTGGCACCCCATTCCCTCGCTGAGCTCATCCCACCTCACCTACTCTGTTCCAGCCACACCGGCCTCCTTGCTGCTCCTTGATTAGGCCCAGCCGTATTCCTGCCTCAGGACCTTTGCATTTGCTGTTCCCTCTGCCTGAAACTCTTCCCAGATAACTCACATGGCCCCCTCCCTTGATTCCGTCAACTCTGCCTGGCATTACTTCCTGAGAGACACACTCCATCAGCCCCACTCAACACGGAGGCCACTCCCTCTGGCATCCCGACTCTCCCAGCTGTGCTTGATTCTTCCCTCTGGACCCTTATTACCGCACACTGTACCGCATACTCAGTGGTGCTTGTCTATCTCCCTTGCTAGAAAGAATGACAGTTCTATGGGGGCAGGGAGATTGTCTGCTCTGGTCACTGTTTTGTCCCACATGCCCAGAGCAAGACCTGGCCCATAGCAGGTGCTCAGTATGTTTCTGGCAGATAAAGGGAAGAATGGATGAGCTGGAGGCACTGGCAGGGGTGGAAAGAGCACACTTTAAAACTCAGGTGGTCAGGGGGAGCCTCTCTGACGAGGTGACATTTAAGCTGAAGCCTGAGGTTGGAAAGAGCCAGTCCCTTGAAATGTTTGAGGCAGAAGAAATAGCAAGTGCAAAGGCCCTGAGGCTGGAACCTGATCCACAGACTCAGGAAACAGAAAGAAGGTCATGACGCTGAGTGTCGTCCACGTGAATGTGGAAGCAGGAAGCATGGGGTTAGGAAATTTGGGGATTGAGTCTGCTGCCTGCAACCCAGAGGTACAAAGATCCTACTCTGATACCCCTGGACCCCCATCTGTCTGACAGATGGTTTTCTGTCTGTCTTGCCCAACAGCAGCCACAGCTGGAATCTCAGCTCTCCGCCCACGCCCCCTCAGACTCCCCTCCCTACCCCACCGCCACCCACATCCCCCTTTCCCGCCTGGTGCTGGCAGCGACGGGAAACTGTGACTCAGGAGTCTGGCTGGCTAGGGGCCTCCCTCCCCCACGTCCGGGCGGCCAGGCAGGAGCCAGTCTTGGCAGACGCCAAGGGCCCTCCCACCTGACGTCCAAGGGGCTCGGGCCAGGGGTGTCCTCCCCTCAGCAGGGCCGACACTCCACGTGGGTTCTTATTGGCGGCGGCAGCGGGAGGACTCAGGGCAGCAGCACCAACCACACGAACTTCCCAGCTGTGTGCGATGGGTATTCCCACTTTCCAGGGGAGGAAACTGAGGTTCGGAGAGTCTGCTGCACTTGCCCAGGTCACCCAGCAGGACTGGGCCCCTGGGGATACAGTGGCGGTGCTCGGTGGCAAGTCCCGGCAGCAGGCGTGGTGGAGCCGAGCCTCCGCCAGTGTGGACAGAGCACATGCTTCCCCAGGCACCCCCTGGTAGGAGGGCCCCTGGGCTGCTGCCCCGGCCTTGGAGCCCAACTCCCCCATCTCCGGAGCTGGGGATTCTCTCTCTCTAAGCCACACACACAGAAACAACTGGCCAAGAGTCCAGGACGGGAAATACCCAGCCAACGGGACACAGGGTGCTTCCTGGGGTGCCTTTATCCTCCCTCCCCCCCATTTCCTCCATCAGCAACTTCCCGCCCACCAGCCGGACACAGTCCCTTCATTTTGCAGGACACAAAAGGACATTTTCCCTGCCCTTCCCTGAGGAAGACTCGTGGGGGTTCAGAGTGTGGGCTCCGTCCAGATGCCGACTGTCTGGGTTCAAACCCCAGCTCGGCCACTTCTTAGCTGGTCAACCCTGGACAAGTGTCATCGTGGGTCTCCGTGGCCCGTCCGCACCGCCGCCCAGGGTTGCTTTTCCTGTTGAATGAGTCGGTGCGCACAGCAGGTAAGTCTTCCTGTGGTTCTCTGGGTTTACAAGCCCTGAGTCTGTGCTGCAAGCGCGTCTGTGAAACTCCCCAGCCGCCCTGTCCCCCCCCCCCCGCCCCCCCACCGTTAGAGTTGCGTGGCCAGGTTAGATTTCATTCTCTGGAACCCACTGAACAAGCCACCGTTATTGTTATTTCTGGCTAAAAGTGCAGTGCGGTTCTGGGGAACCGGTGAGCACAGGCTCCTTTCTCCTTCGATGAGGTGGCACCCAAGCATTTCTGGAATTCCGAGACGTTCAGGTCAGTGTGGCCATGGGACGTCACCTCCACCCCTGGGCTGCCCATTCCTTCCGGCCCTGGGCCCTGGTGCCTCCCAAGCCCCTCTGGAGAGGGGATTCTGGGAGTCCTTCACTCCCTTCTGCCCCAGCGTCACCCCAACTCAGAGCATGGGGTTCTTTAGCGCCATGTGGTGAGGCCCAGAGCGGGGAACGGGCTTGCCCGAAGGCACACAGCCAGGAAGGAGCAGGGGAGATTAGAACCCCACCAGGCCGAATGGAGAGACACTGGCTTTTACCTCTTTCCTCCGCTTCCTCTGTAGATGGAAACTCGAGAGGCTAAGGATGGACTGAAGACAGCCGAGGCCTCGCTCTCCCCTCTCTCCTGTCCCAGCTTGGGTCCAAGGTGGTGTGGAATCCAGTGGACCCACTTCTTAGCAGTGTGACCTCGACTGGTGAATTCCACTTTCTGAGCCTCAGTTTCCTCATCTGCAGAATGGGGGCAATGCAGAGCCTCCCTCATTAGCTTGCTGTGAGAGTTCCCCAAGATCACGCACACTTTAAAAGTGCTTAGCTGGCAGTTCTTCAAGAAATTAAACATAGAGTTACCATATGACCCGGCAATTCCACTCTGAGGTATACACTCAAAAGAATTGAAAACAGATGTTCGAACAAAAACTAGTACACAAATGTTCATAGTAGCACTATTCATAATAGACAAAATGTGGAAACAAATGTCCATCAGCTGATGAATGAACGAACAAAATGTGATACATCCACACAATAGACTATTATTCTGCAATAAAAAGCAATGAAGCCCTGACACATGCTAAGCCACGGAGCAACATGTGAAAGAAGCCAGACACAAAAGGCCACAGAGTGTGTGATTCCATGAATATGAAATACCCAGAGAAGGCAAATTCATACACACACAAAGTAGGTTAGTGGTTTCCAGAGGCTGGAGGGAAGGGGGGATGGGGAGGGACTGTTTAATGAGTGCAGAGTTTCCTTTTGGAGTGATGGAATGTTCTGGAACTAGATAGTGGTGATGATTGCACAATAACTGAATGTACTAAATGCCACTGAATTGCACACTTGAAAATGGTTTAAAATGGTAAATTCTATGTGTAATTTACCACAATAAGAAAAAGTGCTTAGCACAGTGTCTGGTGTACAGCGAGGGTCCAGCAACAGTTAGCCATGTAATTATTATCATTATTTCCGGAGCATTTCATTCTACTCGGGGCTTGGATTCCAGAGTTAGCTTGGGAGGCTTGAGTGGAGTCAAAACGACAACCCACAAAACGCAAGACCTCTTTTCCCTGCCATCCATCAATGGCACCCAGGCGTGGGTCCCTGTGACCCCATTTTCCACGCCACAAGGCAGTCACTGGGTAACTTTGGGTAACCCTGCCTGGCTGGGGAAAGAAACATAATACATCCCATAACCCAACAAGACGGATTCTAATGCCATGGAAGGATGAGTGCTATGAGGAAAAGTAAAGCCGGCTCATGTACCGGGTCATCAGGGAAGGCTTCTCAGCGGAGGTGAGTCAGAGAGCAGAATCCGAATAAACGGAGAGAGGAGCCAAGAGATCTCGGACTGCGATCGGCACAACCTTGCATAATCCACCCTCCCCACAGCCTCTCCCCCCTCACTGCGTTCCAGCAACACCTTCGCTCAGAGTCACCGGCTGCTCTGTCCCCAGGCCTTTGCACTTGCTGTTCACTTTGCCAGGAACACTTTCCTCATATCTGCCCCAGATGAGCTACTTATCACCAGTTGGGTCTCTTCTCAAACGTCGCCTCCTCAAGGAGGCCCTCCTGGACTGCCCCGTCTGGAGGGGCTCTCACAGTCACTCTCCACCACCTCCCCCTGCTTTATTGCCATCCTAGTACTTTTTCTACTTGAAACGACCTCCTTTATGTGTGTCTATTACCTAGCTCCCCTGTTAGACCATCAGTTCCAAGCTCTTTTGTCTGTCTTGTTTTCTGGTGTGCCCCGCTGTGCTCCACGCCTCAAACGGTGCCGAGCAAGAAATATCTCTGGAAGTAAAGCAGAAATAAGTGAATGAGGGTCTCTTTGTAGAGAGGAGGGATCTCAGCCCAGAGAAGGGCTAAGACTCCCCCAAGGCCACGCAGGTGGGAAACGGGTGACTCCAGGAGCCCTTCTGAGCCCAGGCTTCGGGGTGTCAGGGAGTCCCTGCTTGTTGGTGAGGGCTGTGGGGCAGGTGGGAAGCCATGTGGCCAAGGGACTCTGGTGCCCACAGCCCCATCTGTCTCCCTCTCTCTTGATGCCCCCTCTGCCCACCCACCTCCCCAGCCAATGTCCTAGTTGTGCCAGCCTCAGCCCTGGGTGACCCAAACGGACTCGCCCACAGGTGAGAGCTGGGGTTGGGAGGAAAGTGCTAGACAGCTGCCAAGTTAGCCCTGTGTTCCTGAAATCGCCATCCAGGAAGTGAGCAGGACTTGAGAGTGCCCGTGTCACTGTCCCCGCCTGGCACTTGAGGCCCGGGCAGGTGGACCCACTTCCCTGAGCCCCCGATTCCTCCCGGGCAAACACGGGTGATAATTCTCACCTCACGGGCTGTGTGACCAAAGAGGCCTCCGTGGGGTTGCACGAGACATACTTACACTAACGGATGTTACACAGGACATAATCACACTAACAATTATGTGTTGTTTTTCTGAAGATCAATATAGCTGGGTGTCCTGAGGTTTTGTTGTTGCTGACCTTGTTTTTGTTCTTGCTAAATCTGGCAACCTTATCCTGGCATGAAATGTGTCCATTGATGTTTGCTGAATAAATGCACGGAGCTAAAATATATTAGCTGAAGGAACAAATGAATGAGTGGTTTGTAAAGGTATTATTTATAAATACTTTGTAAAGGTGTTATTGTGGTTGTCATTGTTTTCTCAGTTATGGTTCAAAAGTTCTTGCCTCTAAGAACATTCTTGCTCGGGTCTCAGGCGCAGGCCATTGGGGAAAGCCAGGGCTTGCAGAAGGAAGTGACTCACCCAAGGCCCTCTGGGCCCGTTGCATCGGAGGAGCCCGGTCAACCGCACCCCCAGGCGGCTTCTGTCCTCCACGCGATAATAAAACCTGCCCCGGCTTGGCACGCATGACCCCTCTGAGTCTCAGAACGGCCCCTCCAGGCTGGGACAGCTGCCCTCCCATGGTGCCAAAAAGGGAACTGAGACGCAGCGAGGTGATGTGGCTCTGCCAGGCTCATGGTGGCACCTCCTGGACGCAGCTCCTCCTCCTGGGACAGAGCGTGGGGCCCAAGAACTGCAGCTGGCAAAGCTCCAGGCTCAGCTGTCACTGGTGAGTCCCACGGCCCCACGCTTGCTCTCCCAGCCGCTGCTGGACGAGGACCCGACGAGGAATTACTCAGCCCGGGCTTAACTTCATGAAGGAAATTCCTCCCCCTGGCCGCCTTCCCACAGTCCCCAGCTCCGCGGCCGGGAACTGCCTCCCCCAAGGCCCATTCACCTCCTGGCAGTGCCAGCAGATGTGGAAAGCCAGGCTTGGCTCGGAGCTGGCAGACAGTGGGTGGTGGGTGGGGCTTGCGCCAGACACACCCCACCAATGCAGCCAGCTCTGCATTTCATTCAGTCGTTCAGCAAACATCTATGGAGTGTCTGTTCAGGGCCAGTGCCTGGGCCCCTCCTTTGTGCTGGCTGTAAGGAAAAGTGGATCAAATGAGGCGTGTTTAAAAAGCCTAACACAAAGCAAGCATTCATGTGGCTAGCCTGCTCCTCTGAGCACCTACTGTGTGCTTGGCACCAGGCTTACCCCTGTCTGGCCTGACAGGGAGACACGGTCACACCAGGAAACCAGAGTGAAGAAGAGACTAGGAAGTTGACCAAACCAGCGGATGCCCATGTGATGCTGGGTGCTGTCCTGTGTTATCTCAGCAGGACTGTTACTGTTCCTGCGAGACAGAGCGGGGAGAGAAGACCAGGGCTGTCTGCCATGGGACTAGCACTTGCTTTAATGTCTCCCACATTTAGGGAGAATGAGCAATTACAGAGCACCTTCAGCGGGCGGGCGATCAATCCATTTATTCATTCAACAAATATTTATTGAGACCTACCATGGGCAGGCACTGGGGACACAGCAGTGAGTAAAAGAAAGAAAGCTAAAACTCTATACTGGTCAGAGCAGAGAGTCTGGAGCCAGATGCCTGGTTCAAGTCCCAGCTCTGCCACGCACTGGCTGTGTGACCTTGGGCAAGTAACTGGACCTCTCTGAGTCTCGGTTTTATCTTCTGAAAAAGTAATAATAACAGTACCCACTTCATGGGGTTGTGAGGACTCAGTACATTTCTCCATGTCAAGTGCTAAGCCCCAGAGCCTGGTATGTTCTACCAGCTCAGCACGTGCTGAGCTGTGTGTGTGTTTTACAATCTCCATTTCTCAAAGGAGTAAACTGAGTCTCAGGAACGTTATGGCACCGGTCCACCATGGAAAGCTAGCTGAGTTGGAACTTAAATCTAAATGTTCAAAGGACTGAGAGGGCCCTCCTTCAGGGCCCCACGCTGGGTCCAGCTCCCAGCCCCCTCCTCCCTCCCAGGCACAACTTTTATCCTTGGTCTTCAAGGCCCTACAAAGACACCTTCATGCATTGTCCCACGGACCACCTGCTCGCAGATCTCTGCTGGGTGCTCCTCTCCACCAGCCCCACCCCAGATGTGCAAGCACGCCTCTGTCCATGCAGGGCCTGGGGCCGGCATCTAATGTGTCCCTGGTGGTGGCTGCACTGGGACCTCATGCAGCCAGCTAGGCCTGGAGCAGGGCTGAGGTGGAGATTATCCAGGCAGAGGCGACAGCACAAGCCACGTGTGAGGTGTTGTTTTATTTCAGACAAGAGGAACGGGGTGGGAAGGAGGAAAGAAGGAAGGAAGGAAACAAGTAAGGGAGAGAAGAGGGAGGGAGAGGAGAAGGAGAGAGAGAGAGAGAGAGAGAGAGAGGGGGGGAGAGAGAGAGAGAAAGAAAGAAAGAAAGAAAGAAAGAAAGAAAGAAAGAAAGAAAGAAAGAAAGAAAGAAAGAAAGAAAGAAAGAAAGGTCTCATCTGTCTCAAGCTTGCCCAAACTGAGTTTGGGGCCAAACCACAGGGCTCTCATTTTTCCCCTGATTTTTCTGCCAGAGGCAGGAAACATTCTCCCTCGGGAGGCTCAGAAATAGCTGAGTTCAAAAACCAGGCTGGGTGAGAGGATTCCAGGCTAGGGGGAGGGATTTACACCAAAGGGCTCTGTGGAGTCCAGAGGTTCAGGGCCCAGCCACTGGCGCCAGTCGGCCTGGGTTCAAATCCCTACTCTGCCCCTTCTTAGCTGTGTGACTATGGATTTGACCTCAGTTTCTCACCCACAAAGTAGGAACCATAATGGTACCAAGCCTGACTGCATGTAGGTAAATTTTATCAACATGACTGGCTTTCCCTCTATTTTTGCTGGCTCCACTCTCATTCAAGCTCCCCATTCCCATTAAGGTAAGATGAACCCCACACTCTGGGCTTCCACCCAACCAGCAGCCTCAATAGAAAGTGCCTCATTCCTCCCAGGTCTAGCTAAAAATCCCAGGCCTGCCTCTGATTGGCTGAGAGAATGCAGTGCTCTGATTGGTCAGTCCTGAGTCACATGCTCCACCCCTAGGGGTGAAATTGGCCTCCACCCCCAGCTCCCAGGATTGAGGATCAGAGGAGGGGAGTGGGTGCTGAGTAGGAACCAACCTAGTATCTCCTATAGGGGCCCACAAGGGACAAAATTTTGGGAGAAGTTGGACTTAACACATGCTGGGCACCTAGCATGTGCTGCTTTACTTACATGATTTGATTAAAGTTCCTGACAGTCCCCTTTGGAAAATATCCCTTTGGGAAGTTTGGAGGGGTGAGCCGGCCTCAGCTCCTGAGCCCTGTGCTCCACCCCTGCCCTTCTCTGATGTTAACTTCCAGCAGAAGAAAAGTAATAGGGGCAATTTATAGGATACTTGCCTTGAGAATAATAGTTGCTCCATTTCCTCCTTTCAAACCCTGTCTCCACTACCCCTCCCCACACCTCCTGAGGCTCCCAGAGGCCCGGGCAGGCACTTCCCAGGGTCACACAGCAGAGAGATGGGAACCTGACCCTCCTGAGTCCACTTGGGTCCTGGAGGAAGAGCTGGCTCTCACCAATGGGGCCAGGGCAAGCTGGCCCCCTGAAAGGTGGTCAGGAGAGTGGGCTCTAGGGACAGGAGGCCTGGGTTTGAACTCCAGCTCTGCCCCTGACATCCTATTGGCTCCCGGCGGGCTGAGTGCCTCAGTTCTCTGGGTCTCACTTGCAGAATGGCTCTAAGCCCAGGAGCTGCCTCCTGGGGTTGTCGAGAAGTTCCCATGAGCTAATGTGGGCAACTAAGGCTCACTAAACAGCTGAGCTGCACAGCCCGGGGGCCTAGGCCGGCCTGCAGTCTGGGACTGGCTGTGTGGTGAGCACGTAACCCAGGTTACCTCAGCCTTCGTGACCCCCTGCAGGGCAGAGGTGCTGTTATCATTACCTCCATTTTACAGAGGAGAAACTGAGGCACAGAGAGGAGGACTTCCCCAGCGTCGCACAGCCAGGAGGGGGCAGAGCAGGAGAGTAGACTCCAGGCCAGCCTGACTCCAGAGACCACTTCGTAAGCACGCTCAGTGCCTGCACACACCGAGCCCAGCTGCCATTGCTGTTTCTGTCACTGCTGCTGTGGGTATCCGCCCCGCTTTCTGGAGTTGGGGTCCTACCCTAAGTTGAGAACTAGGGTAGGCCCAAACTTCTCACTATCCCACCCCAAATGGCCACCTCATTGTGACCCTGCTGGGGAAACTGAGGCATGAAATGGAGGGTGTGATACCCAAGGATGCATAGACCTGGGGTCAGCTATGGCTTCTCAGCCCAGCCAGTATTTCCTGGACCGCTCCCCCAGCGCGCACACACACACACACACACACACACACTCACACACACACTCCCCCGTGGGGCAGGGGCTGCCTCCCGCCTCCCCTGGCTCCATGCTGGCTGAGGGACATTTGTTACTGTGTCAGTTTCAGCTCCCACCCTGATGGGAGGCCGGCAGGCAGGGGGCTTCCTGGCGGCTCTGAGGGAGGAATGCGCCCCCGCCCCCAGCCCCATATGGCCTCCATCCCGGCCCCATCTGCTTCCCATTGCCTGACGCGGGGCTGCCTGAGCCCGCCCGCAGGGGTGTGAAGTTTATGTGGCTGGGCCTGGAGCTCGCGGTGACAGGGCCACACACGCTCACACAGACACACACTGGACACCCCCACCAACCCTGATGTGTGTGCATACCCATTCACGCACACACAATATCCACCCTCCCATCCGCCCCCAAAAGCACCCACATTCTCACACCAGAGACCCCCCCCCACACTCGAACGAACACAGACACACCCCAGAGATCTCCAGCTCCCACACAAACATACATCAGAGGCCCCCAACCAAACACTGACACCCACACAGACACACACATACACACGCCAATCCACTCCCAGAATGGACCCTCCCAATATACCCACTCACAAATACGGACACACACAGTAACACTGGACTGGCCCACCCACTGACACACATCCCCATACCCACCCAACAACATGTGCCTCCACAAATACACACACACACCCTGCCCAGACACCCAGATACACACATGCTCATCCAGATGACAAACACAGAGCAGTGACGGACACCCCGGCCCAGGCCCCGAAGAGGCCGCCGGCACAGAGCCCTGTTCCCACCCCTGCATTTCCTGCTTCCCCCCTAAACCTGAGCTGCTCCCTAGGGCCCTGACCCTGTGGCCATCATCGGACAACTGCTGTCCTGCCCCATCCTCATTCCCTCCCAGTGGCCGAGAGCTGGAGGCCCAGGAAGCCTGGAGACAGGCAGCCCCTGACGGAGGTCATCCAGAGCCAGGGTCACATTCGAACCCAGAGCCAGGGAACTCTGCATCCAGAGCTCTCTCTCTAGAACACCTGAGGTGTCTTCACCTGACTCACCTGGGCTCCTCTGTGCCTGGACCATCCCTAGAGAGACCTTGTCACTCACCGTCCCCCTCCTCCTCCCCCCACCCGAATTCACGGACCCATGAACTTGGACTGGGAAAGAAAGGTACATCTTGATTTCACTAACCCCCAACTGAAATTTGGCATTTCCTTCCCTTACAGGCAGATGTGGGAACCAAACCACAGCGGAGGAGCTGGGCTGCGGCTTTGTCACTCAGAAATCACAGGCATTTCCTTGTCCCTCTGCCGTGTCCACAAACGTGTTCATCCTCTTCTGGACTTCAAAGTGACCCTGGTGATTAGGCCCACGGGCAGATCTTGTCGTTACCAGTAAACGCATTAACAGAGAGGTACGGCTGTCACCATATCAAACATCTGACTGTTAAATGTTAATAAATGTAGTTCAATATAATTGGTTTTCTTTTTACCTTATACACTTTAATTTATAAATTTAAAACTAATTGCATAGACATAAGGCCCTGGCCTGGTAGCTCAGTTGGTTAGAATGTAGTCCCAATACGCCAAGGTTGCAGGTTCGATCCCCGGTCAGGGCACGTACAAGAATCAGTCAATGAATGCGTAAGTGGAACAACAAGTCCATCTCTCCCTTTCTCTCTCTCTACCTCCTTCTCTTTCTCTAAAATTAAAAAAATAATAATAATTTATGAACATAAAAGGGGCCTATGGCACAAAAGCAGATGAGACCCTGAACAGGCTCAAGGTACTACATCATTTCACACTTTTACCATTTTTGTACCTTTCTATGGTGAGGACCACAGTGAGGTTGAGTAGCTTGACCAGGGATCACACAGCCCTAAGTGGCTGTTGGGAATTGAACCCAGGCAGTCTGGTTCACCTTTGAGCTTTATACTTTCCTGTCTGTGAAAACCCAGGACTCATGTCCCACCCCCAGGAAGAGGATCCCAGGGTCTAGGAGGCCCCACCATATGCACCACCCAGGCTGGGAACCCTGGGAACCTCCGGGCCAGCCCAGGGAGGATCCAGCCTGCAGCCCCAGCCAGGAGGGAGCCGGGCTGTGATTACAACGTGAGAGTTTTCTCACATGTGCCAGTGACACGCAGGGCAGGCTCCCAGCTCCCAGGCCGGCCTGCCCTGCTGGGGCTGCTGCAGCCAGATAAAAATGAGCTTCTCTCTGCAGGGCCCTGGAGCCTCCTGTCCCTGTCCCTCATTCACCTGACACGTGTCTGCCTGTCTTTAGCTTAAGAAACCTCTCCCTTCAAGCCAGAAATGGAATCACCAGGAAAAAATAGGGGGACGTTTTCTTTGTCCTTTACTGCCTGGCTAGCTCTGTTCGTTCGTTCGTTCATTCATTCATTCATTCCTTAGTCATTTATTGAGTACCTACTGTATGCCAGGCAGGGAGCAAAGGCTACAGCTGTGAACATAGTCGCCATCCCCACTGAGCTCACAGACAGGTGGAAGACGGAGGAGAGAAACAAGTGAACAAAAAGGTATAATAAAAGAGAAATAAATCTGCCCTAACTGGTTTGACTCTGGATAGAGCACCTGCCTGCGGCCTGAAAGGTCCTGAGTCTGATTCTGGTCAAGGGCACATGCCCAGGTTTCGGACTGGACCCCCAGTAGGGGGCGTACAGGGGGCAGCCAATCAATGATCCTCTCGCATCATTGATGTTTCTCTCTCTCTCCCTCTCTCTTCCTCTCTGAAATAAATAAAATATATATATTTAAAAAACAAACAAACAAATAAAAAAAAACAACTAAACATACTTTAAAGAAAGAGAAAGAAATGAATCAGGGCCGCGGGTGCAAAGAGAGCGGCCAGCAGTGGGGGGTGTTTAGACGGGGGTCTGAAGAGAGGCAGGAGGAAGTGAGGGGAAGTGCTGGGGGACATGGGTTAGGAACCGTGTCACACGTGGAAGGAAAAGCAAGTCCGAGGTCCGACTGCCCTGAGCTTTGCTTTCTGTCTCCCTAGAGTCTGACTCTAAAAGCGAACTCCCTCACGCCGGGTCACCTGCCCTCCCTTCTCCCATCCATCCTCCCATTTCCTCCTCCCTCTCGCTCTTCCCAGCCCAAGGGCCCAGGGTGTTCACTACATAAATATCTGTGAGTCCATTTGTTTCCCTTTTTCAAGGGAATCCCTCTGTCGTCCCCACGGGAATGGAAGCCTCAGAGCCTACCGGCTGGAGTCCGGCTCTCTGCTCTTCCCCCAGCTGTGCCACAGTGCCTGGCCTATGCCCACTTGACAGATGAGAAAAACTGAGGTTCGGAGAGACACCTAGGCTGACTCCAGGCCCACGTGGCCATCCTGGGGCTGGGCACTCAGCTCTGTCCCACTCCAGGTCCTGGGCCCATAACCTTGACCTGATGGCCTCCACTTCCAGGACCCCCTGATTTCAAGCCTGGTTCAGGTCTCACCACAGATGGTGGGAACAGCCCGCAAATCCGAATGTGCCGCCTCTCCTGTGTATCTCAGCCTCCACTTGTGGCTGATGAAATCCATCAAGGCCTGGCTTCCTCCAGAGCTCCAGGGCGCCTATCAACTCATTTAGCCCTCCCGCCCACCGGAGGAAGGTTGAGCCCATTTTGCGGAGGGAACCGTCGAGGCACGCACAGAGAAGCGAGGCTGCTGGGCCGGGAGTAACAACCCGGGCCGTGAGGAGCAGGGCCGGGCTGCACGGTGCCTCCCGCTCCCTCCACCTGCCGGCGGTCGGAGGGGGGAGGTGAGGGGAGCGGAGGGGGAATGCGCGGGGGCGGCGGCCCAGAGCCCGGCTCACGTTTCCGCCCGGCCCGCAGCCCCCTCCGCCTCTGGCCGCCGCCGCTGCTGGCGGCCCCCTCATTAAGGCGCCTTGCCTTCCACCTCCGAATTTTCCACGCAGGGTTAGCCTGGCGACGCGCTGTCTGCGGGCCCCATAAAGGCCGCCGTGTGCTGCATTCGTCTCGCTGGGGGCCTGCGGGGGAGGGGCCGGCGGCCTGGAGGGGCGCCCGGCCTGCGAGGGGGGCGGGGGGGGGGGGAGCTGCACCCGCCGAGGCCTGGCCTGCTCCTTGCAGACGGGGCCCCCTTCCCAGGACGCAGCCTAGAGAATTCCACATTCATAAACATACATTTAAACAAAACAAAACAAAACAAAAACACCAGCCGGCATTTATTGAGCCTTTCTAAAAGTGCCGAGAGCTTCAGAACGCGGTCCCCTGAGACGCCCCGGCCAGCCCAGTGTGGGAAAGGCTTCTCCGAGCCCCGTTTTGCAGGAGGGAAAACCAAGCTCAGGAAGTTGGAAGTAAATTGTCCAGGTCGCACAGGAGGGGTGGGGGTCATCAGTAATGAGACTGAGCACAGCTCAGGCTTCTCTATGGAGTACCTACTATGTGCCAGGTGCTGTCCTAGAGAGTGGGACAGGGCAGTGAACAAAGCACAGCACTCTCTACCCTCCTGTGGCTGCCAGTGCAGTGGGGGAGCCAGACGTGGGCAAATAAACACCTAAAATAAAGTGTCAGAAACACAGAATAAAGTGTGGGGGGAAATAAAGCAGGAGGTTTGGGGAGTGACAGTGGTGGGGGAGAGCTCTGTGATAGGGGTGGGAGGGCAAGAAATAGTCCATAGGATGGTGAGGAAAGGTCTCTCTGATGGTCGGAGCCCTGGGCCTCCAAAGGAAGGCTGTTCCGGGCAGAAGAAACAGCATGTGCAAAGGCCCTGAGGCAGGAGCATTCTTAGCTGGCATTTCTTTTTTTCTTTCTTTAAAATAGATTTTTATTGATTCCAGAGAGGAAGGAAGAGGTGAGAGACAGAAACATCAAAGATGAGAGAGAATCTTTGATTGACTGCCTCCTGCACATCCCCCACTGGGGACCCCGCCCGCATGGGCCCTGACTGGGAATCAAACCTCGACCTCCTGGTTCATAGGTGGGCACTGGCTGGGCTTAGCTAGCCTTTCTTAATCATTTACTATAGGTGGCTCTCATGCATTACTTTTTCCGTTCCTTTTAATCGCTCTGCCAGTCCTGGAGTCTGTATAATTCCCCTTTCCAATTGCGGGAATTGAGGCTCAGAGAGGTTGAGAAGCCTGTCCAAGGTCCTTCAGCAGGTCTGTAGCCAAGCTGGGATTTGAACCAGGGTCTCTTGTACTCATAACATGATACTTTGATGTGACACAGGCAAGGCCAGGTCTAATTCTCCATCTTTTAGCCCAGGACTGGCCAGGGCAGCAGGGGAGGAACAGAATGGAGGGAGAATGTCAGATCAATGCCCAGCCTGCACCCAGGAGTGATGGGATTCCTCCTGCTGGCTCATCTCTATGTGAAGATGACGCAATAAAAATGACATCTAACTTTTTTTCAGCCTTGCTGTGTTGAGTGAGCACTTTACATGCATTCGTGTATTCAACCCTCATATTAACCATTTTACGGATGGAGAGATTGAGACACAGACGGAAGAACCCCTACCCAAGTGCAGACCTGAGATTTGAACCCTAGCACTTGCCCTCTAAACACACCTGGGCAAGTATAGTGATGAAAATGGTAGCAATAAAGCTGCCAGCCCGTGTTTCCAGCACATTACCTGTTAAAACTCCTTTCGGCCTAGGAGGAGCTACTTGGTTATCCCCGTTAGACGAATGAGGAAACTGAAGCTGCGGGAGGGCCAGCAGGAGGCAAAAGTAGAATTCTCCTTGATTAGACAGTGCCCCTCTCCCCGCCCCCTGCTGCAACCTCCTGAGCTGGAACAGGCAGGGTCTGTAACCAGAAACTGAAGATGGGGAGAAACACAAAGCCCCCTTAAACATCGATAAGAGCATTGATTAGCCCAGTGGAAAAATGGGTAAAGGAAATGATCAGAAAAGAAATCCCCACAGATTAGGAGATACTACCTGCGAAAGACAGCTGGTCAAGAACGTGTATCCATAATATATAAAGAACTCTCAAATTCAGTAAGTCCATTAAGAAATGGAGCCCTAGCCGATTTGACTCAGTGGATAGAGCGTTGGTCTGAGGACCAAAGGGTCCCGGATTTGATTCCTGTCAAGGGCACATACCTTGGTTGCAGGCTCCTCCCCAGCCCAGGCCCTGGCCGAGGCGTGTGCAGGAGGCAACCCATTGATGTATTTCTCTCACATCGATGTTTCTCTCTGTCTTTCCCTCTCTCTCCCACTCTCTCTAAAAAGGCAATGGAAAAATATCCTCAGGAGAGTATTAACAAAAAAAAATTTTTTAAAGAAATGGAGAAAATATTTTTATATTGTATATCTTTACTAATTAAAATATATTGGCCGAAACCGGTTTGGCTCAGTGGATAGAGCGTCGGCCTGCGGACTGAAAGGCCCCAGGTTCGATTCCGGTCAAAGGGCATGTACCTTGGTTGTGGGCACATCCCCAGTAGGTGGTGTGCAGGAGGCAGCTGATCGATGTTTCTCTCTCATCGATGTTTCTAACTCTCTATCCCTCTCTCTTCCTCTCTGTAAAAAAACAATAAAATATATTAAAAAAAATAAAATATATATATATATATATATATTGACTGTGAATAAGTGCATGGAAGGATGTTCAACATCACTAATGGTTAGGGAAATGAAATGAAAATTGCAGTGAGATACCACTAAATGCCGGATAGAAGGGCTAAAACCTAACAGACTGGCCATACCAAGTGTCGGCGCAAATGTGGGGGAACCGGAACTCTGGCGCACTGCTGGTCAGAAGGCAAAACGTTGTAGCCACTCTGGAAAAGTTTGACGGTTTCTCATTAAACAATCCAGCAACTGCACTCCAAGAGAAATGTAAACATATGCCCACGCACAAACAAATTCACATGTCCGTGAGTGTTTATAGCAGTTTTAGTCGTAATTGCCCAAACTGGAAACAATCTAAATGTCCATCAAAGGTGAATGGAATATCCACATGGCGGTTCATCCACACAAAGGAATACCACTCAGCACTAAAAAGGCACGAACTGTTGATACACACTGCAACACCGGAGAATCCCAAAATAATTTCGCTGAGGGAAAGAAGTCAGGCCAAAAAAGAGAACAGACCATATGATTCCATTGATATGATTTCTAGAAAATGCAAATTGGTCAATAGTGACAGAAAGCAGATCATCAGTGTTCAGGGGGTAGGGGGGCGTGAGGAGGGAGAGGGAATTACAAGAAAAGACATAAGAAACTTTGGGGGAAGATGGATATTTTCACTGTCATAATTGTGCTAGTTTCACAGGTGTGTACATGTGTCAAAACTCATCAAATGTTGATATGTATATATGGTAGTTTATTGTATGTCAGTTTCATCTTTGAGAAAGCTGTTAAACACACATGTGTGTGCATGCATGTCTACACACTACTCACCTCTTAGGATGGCTAAAATAAAAACTAAAAACTGAAGATACCAGGTGCTGCCAAGCTGTGGAGCAACTAGAACTCTCAGGCATTTCTGGAGGGAATGCAAACTGGCACAGAGCTCTGGAAAACAACTGGGCAGTTTGTTATCAAATGAAACACGTATTTCCTATCCAACCCAACAATCCCATCTTAGGTATTGACCAAAAGAAATGGCTGAGCATCATCCCATGCATCAGGAGGTCACTAGCTCAATTCCAAGTCAGGCACGTGCCCGGGTTTCAGCTCAATCCCGGGAGGGGGTGTGCAGGAGGCATCTTCCCCAGGAGGCAGCCGATTGATGTTTCTCTCCTTCTCCCTTCCTCTCTCTCTGAAATCAATAAAAGCATTTTTTTTAAAAAAAAGAAATCAAACATATGTTCACACAAAAATCTCCATGTGAATGCTTCTGGTGGCTTTATTCATAGTCGCAAAAAAAAACTAGAAACAGCTCAAGTGTCCATCAGCTGCTGAGTGAATAGCAACTGTGGAATAGCCATGCATATGGTAGAATAGAAATCAGCACTAAAAATGAACACAGGATACCCCGGCCGGCGTGGCTCAGTGGTTGAGCATCAACCTATGAACCAGGTCACAGTTGGATTCCCGGTCAGGGCAGATGGCCAGTTGCAGGCTTGATTCCCTGTGTGGGGCGTGCAGGAGGCAGCCGATCAATGATTCTCTCCCATCATTGATGTTTCCCTCTCTCTGCCCCTCCCCCTTCCTCTCTGAAATCAATAAAAATATATTTAAAAGATAAATAAACATGAACACAGTATTGACACATTCAGCAATGTGGATGCATCCCACAGATTATGGTGCTGAGCAAAAGAAGCTGGCTTCTGCGGACTGGAATGTTGTTTCTTGTTTCTTGATCTGCCTGCCGGTTCCACAGGTAGGTTCACTTTGGAAAAAGGCCTGGACCTGGACACTTCTGATGCGCTCATCTCTGTACAATTGTCAGACCTTTGTTAAAAGGTAGAGAAAAACAAAACAGAGTTCAGAAAGAAAAATGTGACGTCCGTCTTCCTCCCGCCCTGAGCCTAACCTGCAGGTCTCCTCCACAGAGGCCACTAGACACAGATGCTAACACATCTGCATTTACTCTTTGTTTTTTGATAGAGAGAGAGAAAGAAATTGATTTGTTGTTTCACTTATTTATGCATTTATTGGTTGCTTCTTGTATGTGCCCTGACCGGGGATCAAACCCACAACTTTGGGGTTTCGGGATGCTGCTCGAACCAACTGAGCTAGGGCTGTATTTGCTCTTGAAGTATTCTGGAATGGCCTCGACCTACAGAAATCCTTCCCTGCCCTTTGAGTCCCTACATTTTTATTTTTCTAAAAAGCCCTTTGAGGGGGTTGGCTAGAAGAAGTCAAAGCGGGGAGTGGGGAGAAAGGGGACATGTGTAATACTTTCAACAATAAAGATTTCTTAAAAAATAAAAAGCCCTTTGAGGACAAAAGAGTAGATAAGGACAATGCAGTCCGACAGGTCTAGGTTCAAATCCTGCTAGGCCATTATCACCCGGGGGACCTTGGGCAAATGCCTCTTCCTTATGTGACTCTGGCCTCCTCCTCCGTACAATGGGCATGTGATAGTAAGAGCGTACGCACCTCCCGCGGGCTGTTGTGATAACCTTCATTCCTGCCTCCAGAACTGGTTGCTCCACCTCAGCCAAGATCCTGGGAAGCCTCTGCGTCCACAGGCCAAGGTGGAGCGGGAGCGGTGAGTGAGAGAACGCAGCTTCCCTTTCTCCACGCTCCTCCCGGGCTCTCTAGTACCATCGCCTCCACCCCTGAACAAGGGGCATCTACCACTCCCTTTCATTCAGCAAATATTTACTGAGTGCCTATTATGTGCCAGGCACCGTGCCAGGTGTCTGCCTAGGTGCTCACCATAGTCTGGTGGAGGAGGCTCTGGTCGGGGAAGGTGTGGGGCCAGGGAGGAGTGGGGTAGACAGAGTCCTGAGTCTGCCCCTCGCTCGCTGGCGTGAGGCTTCAGGACTCAGGCCCCAGGCCCGGCCGAACACAGAGGTGGTGGTGGCTTAGGGTGCTGGTAGAGATGGCCGGGGAGGATCCAGAGAGAGGAGAATTATAAAGGTACTAGTGGCCCGGTGCACAAAATTCATGCACGGGGGAGGGTGTGTATGTGTGTGTGTGTGTGTGTGTGTTCCTCAGCCCGGCCTGCACCCTCTCCAGTCTGGGACCCCTCGAAGGATGTCCTACTGCCGATTTACAGGGATCAGGCCTAAACTGGCAGTCGGACATCCCTCTCACAATCCGGGACTGCTGGCTCCAGCCACTCACCTGCCTGCCTGCCTGCCTGATTGCCCCTAACCACTCTGCTCGCCCCCAAATGCCCCCCACCAGCCAGATCACCCCTAACTGCCCCCGTGCCAGCCTGCTCACCCCAAACTGCCCCCCTCTGCTGGCCTGCTTGCCCCCACCTTCCCTCCCCACTGGCCTGCTCACTCCAAACTGCCCCCCCCACTGTCCTGATCACCTCCAACTGACCCCCACTGATGGCCTGCTCGCCCCCAACTGGCCCCCCTGCTCGTCTGCTTACCCCCAACAACCCCACCCCCCACCAGCCTGATCACCCACAACTGCCATCCCATCCTGGCCTGATCACCCACAACTGCCCTCCCCTCTTGGCCTCTAACCGCCTCTACCTCGGCCCCGCCACCATGGCTTTGTCCAAAAGAACGTCCGGAAGGTCTCCTGGAAGGTCTCCCAGTCTAATTAGCATATTACCCTTTTATTAGTATAGATATGTTTCATTTCCCTCGCTGTCTTTTCTCCAGAGACTCGGTTTTGTCAATTGGCACCACCACCCACCAGGCCCCTTTCCATGGCTCAAGCCCACATCCAGGAGCGCTGGGAGCCTTCCTCCCATCCAGTCACTCTCCTCCACCTCCAGCCCATGCACAGACACTCCCACCCACCTTCCTCCCCGCTCTCCAACGGAAGCCAGGCCTGCAGGTGGCTCCTCTCTTGTCTCCCACTTCCTTTCAGTTCCCTTGGTCTGTTTCCCACATGCAGCCAGAGGGAAGTCACTTCTCCACCTAAAATCCCCTGGTGGCTCCCTATAGCTTAGAACCGTGGTCGGCAAACTGCGGCTCGCAAGCCACATGCGGCTCTTTGGCCCCTTGAGTGTGGCTCTTCCACAAAATACCACGGCCTGGGCGAGTCTATTTTGAAGAAGTGGCGTTAGAAGAAGTTTAAGTTTAAAAAATTTGGCTCTCAAAAGAAATTTCCATCGTTGTACTGTTGATAATTGGCTCTGTTGACTAATGAGTTTGCCGACCACTAACTTAGAATAAAATGCAAACACCTGACTGGTGGGCCCCTGCCCACCTCTCCCACCCCCTCTCCCACCTCTGGCCACCTTGCTCCCCTCCAGCCACACTGACTTCCTTGTCTCTTCTTGAATACACCAAGCACAGTCCCACCACAGGGCCTTTGCACTTACTCCTCCCTCTGCCTTCAACTTCCTCCTCCCACTGACTTTCTCTTTGTCTGGCGAACTCCTCTCCTGCAGCATCTCTGGGAGGGGTTCCTCGAATGTCCCCCTCACTGGATTGTCAGCTCTCAAGATCGGGGACTGGCCTGCCTGTTTGCTGTTGCATCACTGGTGCCTGGAACACGGCCCCACATGCAGTCGTGTGTGTGGGGTCGGTGCACGTGTGCTAGATGCAGACAGGACTGAGCTGTCGTCACCGGGGCGCACAGCTGTAGCCACAGACCTGCCCTTTGCCCAGAGAGACCCAGATGGGAGGGTCACAACTGAGGCCCATCAGGGGCACCCCAGCCTCTCCTTCCCAAGATAGTGGGTCCCACCAGCAGAAATCAACCTGGCCTGGGACAAGGCTGACCCTGGTTCAAATCCTGGTGCCTAAGCAAAGATCCCAAAAATCCACTCTCTTATTTCCCAAGAGGAAAACTCATCTAAATTATACTTTATATACGGCAGTTTATCGTATGCTGGTTACATCTTGAGAAAACGGTTACATACTCACACACTTACCTACTAAACTGGCTGAAATACAAAATAAAACCCAAAAATAACAAAGTTAATTTGTTAGGATGCAAATTCAAGGATGCAAATCCTGGCAAGGATGTAGTGCAACTTGAAGTCTTTCATTCATTGCTGTGGTCCCCACAAAACCTGTACAGGAATGTTCACCACAGCATCTTCCTAAGAACCCCAACATAGAAACAAATGTCCATCAACTGATGGATGGATAAACAAAACGTGGTACAGCATCAGTGGAACATTCGTGGAATGGAAGAAGCAAGTTCTGACACATGCTACAACACAGATAAACCTCAAAACCATGCTGAGTGAAAGAAGCCAGGCACGAAAGGACACATGGTGATTTGTACGATCCACTTCTGTGATTCCATATTTGTATGAAAGGTCCACAGAGACAGAAAGCAGATGACAGGTTCCGCGGGGGAGGGGAAGAGGAAACGGGGCATGGCTGCTGAGGGATACGGGTTTCTGTTTCCGGTGATGAAATGCTCTGGAATTAGCGTGTGGGGATGGTTACACAACCTTGTGCACATCCTAAAAACTGCTGAATTGTACGCTGTAGGTGGATGAATTGTCCAGTATGTGAATTCGATCGCAATGAAGCCGCCAAAAAACACCTGGAGGAGCCAATGACCTCACAGCTGTGTGTCCTCAGGAAAGTCCCCCGTGCTTTCGGAGTTTAGTCTCTGCCTCACTCACTCATCAGATCGGCCTTCTCACGGCCAGTAAGCGGCCTGCATGGTAAATATTTACACTCCCGGTGAATAATGGACCCGCTGGGGCTGGAGAACGGGCCACCCGTAGACACAGAGGCTGAGAACGAAGTTAACCCACGGGCAGTGCCCAGGGTGGGCACCGAATGACATCCAGACATCACCCCGCGGCCCGCAAGAAAGCGACAGGCGGCCGTGACCATCACCACGTGGGACCCCCTTCAGCCTGTGACATCGCCAGGTCTTGAACATGGTTCTTCAGCATGTGTGTTTCTGTTTAGAAAAATAACCACAAAAACCCCACATGCCCATCGTAGAAAATTCAGAGATATCTGAAGAAGAGAATTCGAACCCCAGCCACCCCGCCATCCACACAGAACCACGGTGACCCCGGGGCACACGTTTGCCTCTCTGTGAGGGCAAAGAGGGATACCAATGAAGGAACGTTTTAAGCAAATGAGACCATACATTTTTTCAGGCGGCTCTGCTCGCTGCTCCCTTCACCTGTCAGCAGGTGTCGGCACCTTTTGAAGTAAACACGTGAACATCCAGTTTATCCACGAAAATGTCGACTGATTGATTGCAAACCAAGACATGCTCACTGTGGGGAAGCAACGGAAGCAGAAAAGATAAAAAAGCTATAAGAAGGCAGTGACCTCACCCTAGCCGGTTGTGCAGTGGTTAGAGCGTCGGCCTCCAGACTGAACGGTCCCAGGTTCCATTCTGGTCAAGGGCACATACCTCGGTTGCAGGCTCGATCCCTGGCCCCGGTCAGGGTGCATGCAGGAGGCAACTAGAGACACATCGATGTTTCTCTCTCTCTCTCTCTCTCTCCCTCCCCCGCCACCCCGCTCTACTCTAAAAATCAATGGAAAAACATCCTCGAGTGATCAGGGTACATGTGTTACAGGTCCTTCCTTTTTTAAAAAATATATTTTTATTGATTTCAGAGAGGAAGGGAAAGGGAGAGAGAGAGAGAGAAACATCAGTGATGAGAGGGAATCATTGATTGGCTGTCTCCTGCACACCCCCTACTGGGGATCGAGCCCATAACCCAGGCATTTGCCCTTGATTGGAATCGAACCTGGGATGATTCAGTCCGAAAGGCCTTCTTTTTTAATTTCTTCCTGTCAACAGATATGCATTGAGTACCCACCACTCGTTTGTTCTTTCATTTGATCATTCAAGAAATATTTGGAGTGCTTGTCATACGCCAGGCACCTCTCTTCCTCCGTCCGTGTGCACACACCATACATATTTTGAGGGCTGTGCTGCCCTTTATAACAGCCACAGAGTTCTCAGAACAGGCGAGGACCCCAGCGAACACATCCAGTCCCCTCGTGCTGGGCATGTAGGTTGTTTATAGCATTCTGCTCTCTGAGAAGTGCTGGGGGGATGTGTTTATGTGCTTTTTATTTTATTATCGGATCAAAGGTTGAACAAGGTTTACTGATGTGTAAAGTGAGGCCCGGAGAAGGCAGGGACTCGTCCAGGGTCACGGAGTGAGGTATGGGTGGCACTCAGATCCACAGAGAAAGGGTCGCGTTCCTCAGGAAAGCCCCTGGCCAGGCTCGGGCATTTTCCTGGGGGTAAAACTAGGTTTCTTTGTGCGCCCCGCAGAGTAACACATGGGGTTCACTTCTCCTTGTTTCTGCCTTTCAGCCCCCATAAAAGTGTTTACTTCAGGCCATCGCGCCAGCTAAACAGAATGGGTTTGGAGCACCTGCTGCCCTCACCTGAGGCCCTTCCAGCTTATACCCGGGGGTGGGGGGTGGGGGGGAGGTGGACCCAGGACTTCATGGAGAGCTTCCAGCTCCCCTGTCACCCGGCACCACTCCAGGCTCCAGGGGGCACAGGATCCCAGACCCTGGGGGTCAGCAGGCCAGCTCAGGCCCCAGACTACTTTCATGAGGGCGTGAGGGTGAGCAGACACAAAGAACCAGAAACATCAGGATTATTCTTGGTGTGATTCTGGCCAAGTTCTCTACCCTCTGGAGCCTGGAGTCCCCTGTTTGTAAAATGGGCATAATAATGGCCAGTGTTTACTGAGGATCTACTCTGCCAGGCCCGAGGCCAAGCACTTTGTAAGGATTCACTCATTTAATCTGCACAACAGCCCTGGGCCGGAGGAGCGACCCTTCAGAGGAGGCAGTGGACGCAGGGAGGCGGAGCCAGCTGGCTGTGGGTCACCCGGCAGGTAGGCAGTGGAGGAGAGACGGAAGCCCGGGCAGTCTGGCTCCAGAACCCGGCTCTTACACTCACATTGCCCAGGGTTGTTGCAAAGATTAAATCTGTGCAAACCCGGAAGCGAACTCTCACGAAATGTTTGCTGTCGTTGTTGTTGTTGTTGTTATTATTATTATTTGACCGATTGGTGGCTCTTTGCCTCACTGGTCTTTATTTCCTTCAGTTGCTGGAAAATCCAGACAAGACATTGCCCTGATCCCCTCCCTCACTCTTCCAGTCCACGAGTGGCCAAACTTCCCAAAATCTCTGACTCCACCCTTCCCTCTATCTCCTGGGCGAGCCACCAGGAGGACTGGGACCTGCCTGCTGCTGGCCTGGCCCCCACACAGCCACTCCAAGGATCTTCCCCAAGAACTAATCCACTCATGTCCCCCTCCCTCACCCCCGCTCAAACCCTCCCGTGGCTCCCCGTGCGCTCAGGATGAATCCAGAACTTGCCCTCAGGGCTGCATGGCCCTGGCCCTAAGTCCAGCTGACCTCTCCCACTCGGCTGGCTCTCCTCCATCTCCAGGCCGGCTCACACAGTGCCTTCTGAGGTCAGGGGTCAGAGGAGCTTTTGCCTTTGGCCCTCTTTCTTCCAGGAATCACAGGGGCAAAATTCAACTCCTCCTCCTCCTCCTCCTCCGGCCACCCTCTAGACTGGCTTCCCCCCTCTCCTCAGGGTTCGGCAGGTGAATGATAAAAAGCTCCAGGATGCATTCAGGGGCTCTGAGGAAGACCTGGGCGCCCTTGGCGGTAGCCACGTGTGGTGGGTTGAATTTGTCCCCCAAAAAGATATGTTTAAGTCCCGACTTCCAAAACATGTGACTGTGACCTTATTTGGAAATAGGGTCTCTGTAGATGTAATCGAGTGAAGATGAGGTCAGACTGGGTTAGGGTGGGCCCAGATCCAATCACTGGTGTCCTTATAAGAAGAAGAAAGAACAGGGCGGAATCGGACGCAGAAGGCCCCGTGAAGATGGAGGCGGACAGCAAAACGCTGCCGCTGTGCACCAAGGAACGCCGGGTTGCCAGGAGCCGCCGGAAGCAGCTGGCAGGGGCACGCCGGGATGCTGCCCGAGAGGCCCTGGAGGGAGCACAGCCCGCTAACACTTTATTCCAGACGTCCAGTCTCCAGAACTGTGAATTAGCTCCTGTTGTGTTAAGCCACCCAATTTGTGGGAATTTTTTATGGTAACCCTAGGAAACTAATACATGACCCCACTGTGGTCACCCAGAGCGGGTCCAGGCCCGGGTGGGAGGGCAGTCTTGCCAGGTGGGTGGTCCTGCCCTCATGGAGCTCCTGGTCTGGAACCTCTCCTGGGCTGCAGGGACCACACAGGATATCCCCACCCCACCCAGTTCCTCCTGGGTCCACCCCCACCCCATGTCCACACACACCTTTGGCTGCCTACCTGGCTGGGGAAGGATGTGTGGGGTTTCCAGAAGACTGGTTAAAGGACAACACAGGCCCCTCTTGGGGAGAGGTTATAGGCAAGTAAGCGTAGTAGTTAAAGACACAGACTTTGTGGACTTCGATTTTAAAAGTTTTAATTACACCCGTTGCAAAGGTAGAAAAAAAAACACAAAAAACAAAATGACAACAGTCATAAAAGAACTCAGGATTCAAATCCCAGCGCTGCCACTTACTTGCTGTGTGACCCTGGGCAAGTTACTTAACCTCTCTGTGTCTCGGTTTCCTCTTTCTGGAGTCAGTTGTGAAGGTTTAATGAGTTCATCTCTGTGTGGCGCTCAGCACTGAGTCTGACACAGAGAAGGTGCTCCCTAAGAGTGGTGATCACGCTGTATTTCCTGGGTTCACACATGTGTCCGTCATCCATTCGGCAAAGTTTTACTGAGTGCACGCCTCCTGTGTTCAGGACATGAGGCACCAGGGACCTGGCAGTGAGTAACGCAGACAAAATTCCACCCGCATGAAGCTGACATGCTGGTGGGAGAGCCAGTCAGCAGAGAAACTGTGAACGGTGAGATAGATGGTTTGTTGGCGGTGACAAGTGCTATGGAGAAAAACAGGGCGGGCACTGGAATGCACGGGAGGGGAGCCAGCCAAACGGCTCTGGAGGCCCGGCCTTCCCGCAGAAGAACTGTAAGTGCAAAGGCCCTGAGGTGACAGAAGGCCCCGGGCTGGAGGGAGTGAGGGGGTGGGAGAGGGGAAGAGGTAGAGGTGAGGCTCCCATGGACCAAGGTGAGGGCTTTGGCTCTTCCTAGGAGTGAGATTAGAGCCACGTGTGCATCTACATATACATGTTTATTTTCTCTAATCCAAACAGGTAATCACAGCATCACGCTGGGGGCAGTAAAGGTTGGTGTGTTGGTCACATGGCACTTGTGCCTCACATCTAATCTTTTCATGTTTTTAAATGAAAACATTAATTCGCATAACGTGTGTGAAATTGACGGTTTGAAAGCAAAAAGGAGCAAGGAGGATCAATCCCTGCCCACCAGGGTTCCACCCATCCCAGCTCAAGAGACATCCATGAGTAGCTGCCCAGTCACTAATGGGGCCCAGATGTGCCCAGAGGTGGCCCTGGCCCCAGACCTGCCTGCCTGGACACTTGCATGGCGAGCAGCTTTACAGCCAATTTATTTTCTGGACTCACTTTAAAGAAAAGCCCAGGGGAGGATCTCATGCCCGCCCCACCCCACCCCCATCCCGACCCTGCTGCTCCCCGTCCCACTTCTCCCACCCCCACAGCTCTGAGGTGCTGCTAGGACAGAGGGGAAGCTCAGAGGAGTAGAAAGCCAACCAGTACAAACAGAAAATCACCATTTGGCAGCCACCATAGTAATAATTGACTTAGGCGAAAATCACCAGTGAGGGCTAAAACTCGTGGGTGGAGGTTTGAGGAATAACGGGGATATTCACATGGTCTCGGAATGTCTCCCCACAAGATACGGATTAAGCACAAAAAGAGGAACTTTACCCAGGCGAAACCTGGCATTCACCACCTTAACCAAGTGGTCCACGTTGACATCAGCAGTAATGTTCAACCTGACCTCCTGTGCCTCCTGACACCTTGCACTAAGACACACCACCTCTGGGATCCTGCCCCAGGGGCACAACCCAAACTTACAGTTATCTCGAGGAAGCGCTGGGAAAGTCCAATTTGGGGGACATCCTACAAACAGCTGGCCTGAAATCTCCAAAAATGTCCAAGTCACAAAAGACCGAGAAAAGCCCTGGCTGGTTTGGCTCAGTGGATAGAGCGTCGGCCTGCAGACTGAGGAGTCCTGGGTTCGATTCCGGTCAAGGGCACATGCCCAGTTGCAGGCTAGATCCCCAGCAGGAGGTGTGCAGGAGGCAGCTGATCCATGATTCTTTCTCATCATTGATGTTTCTATCTCTCCCTCCCTTTCCTTTCCTCTCTGAAATCAATAAAAATATATTTAAAAAAAAAAGAAAGACCAAGAAAAGCGTTGTCTCCAAATAAAAGAGTAAAGAGACAGGCCAAGTAAATGCAACCTGTAATGCTGAGTCTCTCCCCACACCACCCTCCAAAGGACTACGGAGGCATCACTGGGGCAGTTGGAAAAACTTAATCACCACAATCCATGATTACGGATTAGACAGAGCATCGCACCAATGCTAAATTTTCTGATTTTGATTATTGAACTCTGGTTATATGAATGTCCTTGTCCTTAAGGAATACATGCTGCCTGCCCAGCGTGGCTCAGTGATGGAGCATCGACTTATAAACCAGGAGGTCACGGTTCGATTACCGGTCAGGGCACCTGTCTGGGTTGCAGGCTCGATCCCCAGTGTGGGGCATGCAGGAAGCAGCCCATCAGTGATTCTCTCTCATTGATGTTTCTCTCTCTCTCTCTCCCTCTCCCTTCCTCTCTGAAATCAATAAAAAATATATATATATTTTTTTAAAAGCCCCAGTGGCTGCCCTCTGGGCTGCACTGTGACCCCAACCCCACAGGCTCTGCAGGATCTGGCAGGCCCACCAGTCCCACCTGCCTCCCCAGCCCCTAGGCCCCTGGTCTTTCTGGGGGGGGGGGGGGCTCTTCCCAGCCTCAGCCTTTGCCCTTGTTGCACCCTCCCCTGACTGGAACTTTCTCCTCCTTCAGGTTTCCACTGGAATGTCAGCCCTTCTCCAGCTCCCTCTCCAGCTCTGGGCCTGCCTTATCTGAGGGAGCCCCACCCATGGCTCTCCAGCACGTGCTCACTGTAATTCCATCTTGGCACCGTCACTGTAGGAAAGCGACTTGTTTATTTCATCACTTGTTTGTTTTCTGTCTCCCAGCTAGAACGTAAGTTCCGTGAGTGCAGGGACTGTCCATCTGTCCACGGCTGTACCCCCAGGGCCCAGGACAGGACCTGGCGCACACACAGCTCATTAAACCAGAGGGAGGCACCATCATCACCCCATGTTATAGAAGCAGAAACTGAGGGTCCAGGAGAACCTTGCTCCAAGCACCCTGAGAGTCAGGGGCATGAGCCAGGCATACCTGGCCCCCAGGACAGACCCAACCTTAAATGCCAGCAGGGGGTTTCCACCAGGCCCATCCCTTGGAGTGAAGTCATTTATTCATTCTCCTTCAATGTCAGCACCTACTGTGGGGTGGATGTAAGTGGCAGCCTGGGGACCTGGGACACAGTAGGCCTTCAGCAAATTGATGCCCAGCCCTGCAGGGCCCCCAACTCGCCCCCCCCCCCCCCCAACTCTCTAACTTCCCTTCAGGGAGGCCGGCTACAATTTGGCGATTGTTAGAGAACTTTTTTTTTTTTCTTTTGGGAGGAAAGCTGCAAGTCATTAAGGGCTGCTCCCGGCCTGCGGGTCACCATTTCCTGTTTAGAAGAAAGAATCATCTCTCCTTTGGAACATGAAGCTCCCCCCACCCCCAGCCTGACTCCGGGGCTCCGAGCTCTGGGCCGCCTGCACGCCTGCTCAGCTCCCCGCAGGAAACTGGCACCTTCAGCACCTTTTGTGCTCAGAAAGGACACTCATTTTCTCCTGGCCCCAGGAGGGCCCCGAGGTGAGGTCACCACCACAGCCTGCCAGCCAGGAGTGAATTATCCCAGCCCAGGAGGCAAGCTGACTGTCTTCCCGTCCTGTCCTGAGCAGGAAGCTGAATGACCCCTACCCTTTGGCCTGGCTTCTCACCCTCCTGGCTCCAGCCAGACAATTTCCTTGCATCAAAGGCCATTTGGTACCCAGCGGCCAGACAGAGGTGTGGGTCCAACAGGGAGGCCAGCGGGGCCCAGAGCCCTTGGAAACAGGAAGGACATCCTCTGTCCCCTTCTTGCTCGTGGCATTCCACTCGTCAGCCAGGAGCAGCAGCCCAGCCCTCTCCCGAAGCCCTGCAGCGCCGGGCACAGCCCCCAGCCTGTCGAGTTGATAAGACCCAGGGAGCCAGCTTCGCAGCCTGTGGGCCTGGTCAGCTTCAAAATGGTCAACAGAGAGTAAGCGCCACATGTAGAGTGCAGGAGCCTACCCCCCCACACCCCGCCGCATTGTGACAAACCCCCTCCCCCCGCAACCACCTCCCCACTCCCCCCCCCCCCCGCCCAGCCACAGGTGCTTCCCCACCTCCACATCACACAGGACACAGGCTCACAGGAAAGCCCATTTGCACAAACAAGGTCTCTGTCAAACCCAGGAGTCCAGTCACATGATGTTTAAGAGGACAAGATTTAAGGCTGTGTCAGTACTATCTGAGCTCCACCAATCCCTCCCCTCACCGCCTCCCTAAAGGCCCTGTGAAATACCCACTCCTCTAGAAAAACCAAGACTGTCTTACATATAAATTAACCGCTTTATTGAATATCAATAAACTGTACATATAACTATACAAAATGTTTCCTTAGTACAAAATGTTGCTTGCAATATAAATACCAGTGTACCTTTAAAAAAATGTAAACATCTTCCCCCTGGGCCCACCTGTTGGGTCCCTGAAAATAGTTCTGGGAGACACATTGGTTGGGCCGAAGCACCCTATTTGGGCCCCCGACAAGTGAAGGCAATTACTCACATTCCCTTTTGAGACGCTGTTAAATTGCCCGTGAAACAGGTGCCACCATGACAAACAGGAGGCTGAAATAGCTGCCCGGGCCTGGGGCATCCTGGGGTCTAGACATGTCCTGTGTCAGAGACCGCCCCGGGGGTGGATCACTGCGTTGCTCACACCTCCTGGAGAGGTGGCCTGAGGGTTTCCGGGGTGGGGAGGAGTGGGGTCCCCTGAGTGGGGTGGGAGCCTCTATCAGTCTGTTGGCTTTTGTCCTGTAGCTCAAAGCAGCTGTATCCAAAGTTTTGGATACACAAGCCCACACATCAAGGCCAACTCCAGAACGCTCGATGGGGAGCGGTGGCTGCCAGAAGGGGCCACCCTCCCATCAGCCGTCCACAGAGCCAACCGAGGCCCCGAGCAGACACACTGGAAAATGGTCCTCAGCGCCCCCCGAAGCTAAAACAGCCGGAAGGGGGGCTCAGAAGGGAATTCCACGGCGGTAAGAAGGATGCAGGGATCCTTCCTTCCAGAGTTGGGGGAGGCTGCTGCAGGGGGAGGGTCTGGAGAGGCAGAAGCCGTGGGGGTCAGCGGGGGCCCCCTGAGCAGCCTGACTCCTGGTGTTTGTGGAGCAGGGACATGCGGGAGAAGGTGCGGGAGCACGTCTTACACTGGTACTTCTTGACGTCTGAGTGGGTCTGCAGGTGGGCCCGCAGGTTGGAGCGGTCGGCGAAAGCACGGCTGCAGTGGGAGCAGGAGAAGGGCTTCTCCCCTGGGGAGAGAAAGCAGGAGGCAGTCAGGGGGACTGCTCGGTCTCTCCGACAACAGCTGACATTTTTCAAAATCCCTACCCACCCACCCCAGGCTTTAGAGCCCTGCTCACCCCTACACTGAAGGAGTCCCATGACCCAGAAAAACCAGGCCGTCCCGTGTCCCAAGGCCTGGTTTGGATTGGGAGCTCTGCTGCTTCCCACCCTGTGACCTGGAGCGAGTCCCCTGGCTCCTCTGGGCCTCCTTGGCTCACATGTAACATGTGCCGTTCACCCCCACTCACGGGGGTTGGCTGGTGCCAGCGAATGTAGAATAATTGGTCATCCACACAGCGCTGGCAGCAGTGCTCAACGGACAATGACGGCAACTGCGTTCCCTGGACACCGTGTGCCAGGGACAGTGTGAAAACACTTCTCACTTCATCCGTCCTTGCCTCCGTTTAGAGGGGGTGAAACTGAGGCACAGAGAAGCTAAGTAGCATATGCAGGGTCAGCCAGCAGGAACCAGGCCGAGGACCGAGTCCTTGATTTTGACCACTCCCCAGACTGCCTCTCAGTTAAGGAGGCTGTGGTGGGTGTTCCTTGTTGTCTCCTGAATTTGCTTCATCTGGGGACAGAGCAAGAAGAGTCAGCCTTAAAGGCTCCCTTAGCCCCCAGCCCACTCCAGCAGATGTGGCCACTGCTCGGGCCAAACTGAAGCTCATCACTCAGAGTAATTTCAAGTCTCCTTGTCTGCCCCGCCCAAGAGGCTACAGAACCCTTTACCTGAGGATTTGTTTAAAACCCCTCCCCACCTGTGAGCCTCAAGCCACCTGCCTGGATGAGCTTGTTTTTGGAAGTCTTGTACTCTAGGTACACAAATACTTATGAAGCTCCCACTATGTGCTGGGCACTATTTTATAACACTGAATATTCTTTTCCAAAAAAATTCAATTCTCAAGAAAAAAAAAAGAAAAGAAACAAAAATAAATAAAATGCCATTCTCCTCCCTCCCACTGATAAGCCCCTAGGCCATGGCCCGCTAGTTAAATCCCAGTGCTGGAATTCAAGAACAGCAGGGAATGAATGAATTACATCAGCCTACTGTGTGCTGGGGCAGGGTACTGGGCACTGGGAAGAAGGGGTCCAGAAGTCAGATGCCTGAGGCTGACTGTGGAACCTATCCATTCAAAGGCTGTCTCCTGAAGCAGAGAGGGGGCTACCTAGCCAGAGAATTGGGAAAGGGATGTAATCTGCTCTGCCATTATTGAGCACCCTCTGCATACCAGGCCTGAAGAGTTTGATGATTGCATTCTACAAGGTCTAAGTGAAGTTCCTCCTCATTCACACACTCGTTTGTGAACAAAGGTTAAGCAAATCTGGCAAATGAGATGGAGTTCTGCACTCCCCGGGGCACAGAAAGCCACTTCCCTCTAACCACCTGGGGGAGGTGAAGGAGCCCAGTCTCCAGTCTTATAAGCTGTGTCTTGAGAAAGTAACTTCCTTCTCTGTGCCTCAGTTTCCTCATCTGTAAGGTGGGGATTATGGCATCTCCCTCCTAAGGTTATTGATGGAATTATGTGTTAACACCAGTGAAGGAAGCCCTGAGCACTGACTTCCACACAGCAAGTGCTCAATGAACACCCCTTTAACGCTAAGTAGACTAGCCATAAGCCTGAACAAAGGGGGAGGAGGCCTTGGAGGATATGATGTGGTGGAGGTTTGTGTGCAAGCAGGAGGCACAGACCTCCACCCCGCACTGATCCCCCACCCCCAGACGCCTTTATGGTGCTCCTGGCGAGTGTGAAATCAGCACCAGGCCGGCAGGGACAAAGGCCGCCAAGGGGGACACTGTACATGCGATACTCCCCGGATTAAAGGGGCCTGACACGCTGTGGGCCAGCAGCTGCGGCCCAGAACAGGTGCTGGGCACCGATGCCCTATGCACCTGCTCTACCCCGCCAGCCCCACCCACCAGAGCCACCATTAAGGCACACAATGGGTGTCAATGAGAATGGCCATGGTGAATTTCAACACGCTTTCCGTGTCTGAGCCATGCCTTTACACTAAATAATGTCTCATGAGAGGAGAGGAGGGCCACAGTGGCTCCAACTCACCTCAAATAGAGCCCCATCAGCTGGCAGGCACCCAGGGCAGAGGCCAGGGAGTTGGACTTGTACATGTTAAAATCAGGACCATTTGTGCACAGAGTAAGAGAAATGGGTAGCCACAGTCTGCAAGCTGGGAGAATGCCAGGGCCACTTTCTGGGAGTACCAATGACACCGATAATGCCTGCAAAATGTATTACTCACAAGCTACCCCACTGACCCTCATGGCTCAGAGGTCAGCCCCTGCCTGGGCCAGGAAATGCCAGAACTGAGTCTCTAACCAGACAGTTTGACCCCAAAGCTGATACTATGACCCTTGAACCTTCTCCCTCAACAGTCACTCCCCAAAGAGCAGCCCCAAACTTGGTAGCCACCATCATTCAAGTTCTGAAAAGTGGCTACTTTTTGCCCATTTCTAGAAAGTTAAAGGACAGAAAAGGCTCCATTTCACAATTTTCTACACATTAAGTATTATGTTTTTGAAATACCAAGACATAATCGTGTTTTCTGCCAGCAAAGGTATTCTGGGGTCTGCATAATAGGATTGAGTTTATCTACTCCAAGGTGTGGGTGGGGAGAGCCACCCTGATAACTTATTATTAAGTGATTCAAGAGACACTGAATCTCGATAGCCACCTTATAAAACACCCTCGTAACCCACCCTATATGATTATTCAATCATACTCTTGAGGCTCAGAGAGATTAAATCACCTGCTTAAGGCCACACAGCATGGAAGCAGAACAAATACCAACTACCCATTTTTGTGCATGTTGATCATGTACCAAACACATTTCAGGTGCTTTCTGTATTCTTTCTTTCATTTAACCCACACAGAACCCTGCCCCCCTCCCCCCATCCCAGGTATCTTATGCTCAATTAACAGATGAGAAAACTGAGGCTCAGAGTGAAACATCAGCAGCCCAAGGTTTGAGAAAGTTCTCCAAGTGGCATTCAGAGCCAGGTGGGGGGCCTCTAACAACATCCTGACCGGCTGAGGTGGGGGTGGGCTGGGAGAGGGTGGGGCGGAGAGGGCCCCTTCACACCTGGTTCCAACAGCAAGGTGTTGGTTGCACCTCTCCCACATCCAGCTCTAACCCATTTGGCTGAGAAACTGAGATTGCAGAGGCACTTGTAAAGTTAGCCCCTTAACCCATCTGCTTAGCTCTCTGCCCAACATTTCAGAGAGCCAGGCCCCTGAACTCTTGAGCCAGAAGTCACAGGACGCCGTGTCTACAACCTGAAATGGACAGTAAGCCCAGTCTCACCAGAGCAGGTAAAGAAGGCGGAGGGGTCAGGGAGAAGGGCAGCCAGCCCGCAGGGGCACTCACCGGTGTGGGTCCGGACATGGCCCTGCAGCAGCCAGGGCCTGGAGAAGGCCTTCCCGCAGGTGCCACAGACGCAGGGCAGCGTGTGGCTTCGGATGTGCATCTTGAGGGCACCCAGGCTGACGTATTCCTTGTTGCAGTATTTGCAGTTGAAGGCCTTGCGAGACTGGGGGTCCTTGGCCCCTGAGAGCCCCGACAGCTGCTTGGGCAATGGGCCCAAGCCTGGGAAGGCAGCATAACCTTCGGCCTCCAGGGAAGAGGCTGAGGTGGAGGAGAAGGAGGAAGGAGCTGGCGAGGGTGGGCTGGGAGGCTGGGAGCCTTTCCCACTGTCCTCGTCTGACAGGGAGGTCAGCTCCACAACCTTGGGGATCTCCCGGGGTAGAAGGGAGGGCCAGCCAAGAGGCTGGGCTTGTGGTGCCAGGAGAGAGTCCCAGATGAGCGTGGGCAGTGAGGCCGTGGGGTTGAGGACCTCGGGAGGTGGGATGGCCGCCAGCAGGTGGGCCTGGTCGTAGGGCTGCTGGAAGGTGAACTCTGAGAAGAGACCGAGAAAAAGGCAGGGTCAGGCATTAGATCAGTCAGTCAGTCAACAAACATTAGCCGGATATGGGCCAGGGGTAGAATGGGGCTGACACTTAATACTTTAGGTTCCTGCCTCAAAAAGGCCACCCGTCACCCAAGTCCTGGTTCTCCCACCTCAGCCTCCACAACCTAAAAGGACCCCCCTTTCCCAACCCCAACTCATGGCGGTAATTCCCTCTGGAATTCCCCAAGTCCCCAGCCTAAGGCAAGACCCCAGCACCCCAACCACCCCAGCTGAGGCACCACCCATGTCCCACTCCCTCTCCTCATACACATCTTTTCTCCCCCCACCCCCACCTCCTTTATCCCCAAATCCTCTGCATTCCGGACTCTTCCCAGCCCCTGGCCAGGGTCTGTCCCTAAGAAGGACCCCGCTCTCGTTTTTCACTCGCGGGCTTCCTCTGCTTCTCGGCAGCTGGGACCTGCCCTCAAACCAAGACCGTCGCCCTCTAAAGGCCCTCCCCCAACCGCCCGGATCCACCTGCCGCGGGCTCCTCACCCCTCTCCGCATTTCCTCGCGCTGACTCCCTTGACTCGCGTATGGCTCCTCGTCCTTTTCCCCACGTCCGCTCCCCTAAAACACCCCCCAAGCCCTCCCCAACGGGGTCTCCGTCCACTCACCTGGAGAAGAGTCGTGCAGCTCGCTGTAGTTGGGCCTCCGGCGGGAGCAGGCAGACTTCCTGACGAGGAAAGAGCGCGGCATGGTGGCCGAAGCAAGCCGGGGTCGCCGAGCGGTGCTGGCGTCGTACGGACCCTCTCCCGCGAGGCCGAGCCGCTGCGCTGTGAGCGGAGCTGAGCCGCCAACTCCTTTAAGTACTCCAACCGACGGGGCGGGGCCAAAGTAGTCCCCGCCCCCTTTGTCACCTCTGCACCAATCGAGGAGCGCCTTTGCCGGAGGCCACGCCCCAAGCAGGTGCGCGAGGGGCTGGTGGGGCTCGCGCCGCGTGGCGCTAGAAGCCGGGCGGGGGCTGTTCCAACGTCGTGCGGTCGGAGCTGCACTGACCGCTCGGCGGCGAGCTGCTGCGGGGCGGGGCGCAGGGCGCAGGGATTCCCCCAGGCGTGGCGGGACCCCTTTCCGGACCCCGCGCACTGGCCAGCTCAGCGCTACACGGTCGGCCGCCTCTGGCGCCCCCTGGCGTCCCGCACGGAGGACCTGGGCACCTGATGTTCCCTAACCGCCTCGGCCTGCAGCTTGGGGAGAGGGCGGAAATTTCCTCGGCCGGCTGGCACTTGGCTAAGAGCATGGGATAGACGAGGAACAATACACATTTCAGGGGAGGAGGCGAGGAAACGGACATCCTCACGGAGCTTTTTTTTGCAAAGCTACCTGGCATCATTTAGCAAAATGCATTCGTTCCTTCGCTTAGTAAGTGTTTACTGAGCGCCCACTATGGGCCCGGCACTGGTCCAGGAGCTGGGGATTCAGCCATGAACAAAACACTCGCGCTCTCTAACGAAGACTAGCTGGCTCACCTTCCCGTGAGGGAGACAGACGGAGTAAACAGACTATTACAATGCAAAGGAAAGTGTGCTTTGATGGGGGTGGGGGGTTGACCACAGGGCGCTGTGACAGTCAAGAAGAGGCAGGTTACCTGATAGGGGATCCAGCGCAGTTTCCCAGAAGAAATGCAGAAATACTGAGGGGAAAGGCCCGAGGTAAGAATCAGTAACTACCACCGAGCCATTGAGAGCAGCTCCAGGGGTGGGGGTGGGGTGGGTAGGCCGGAGGGGTCAGATCTGCTGGGCCTCCAGGGTCTAGAGGAGTTTGAACTTTGCCCCAAGGCCACTGGGGAGCCAAGGAAGGATCTTCAGCTGCGGAAGGTCCTGTTTAGGTTTCATTGAGCAAGACCACTCTGGGCAGGTGGGAGGAAGTAGCAGGGAAATGTGGTGCCCGGGCAGGTCTCCTCACCTGTCTGGACGTCATCAGTCCTGTGTGTCTGAAGGACCTAACACTGGGCTCCACAGGAGGAACGGACTGATCCGATGTGGGGTGGGCCCAGGGGCGGGGCAGCAGTACCCGCACCCACAGCTCTTCTGTGAGCCCACTGACTGCAGAAGGGGCTATGCTAGGCCTGGGGTAGGGGTTGGGGCCTAACTTGGTTCCACCTGTGAATCAAGGACTGTAAGTCCCTCCACTCACCACCTAGAATGAAGGCAGGGCCATAGGTACTAGGGATAACACCTGTGAGCAAAACAGTCATTCTTACCCTGTTCTAGTGGGTGAGTCCAGGGTAGGGTAGGCCGTAGTCATTATGAAGAACACACTCTCTCCTATGCCTATGCATAGTTTCAGTCATGATTCTTCCTCCACATGCAGCCAGAGGGAGTAAGGCCATGTCTGTCCCTCTGCTCCCCCTCCCATGTTCCTGGCTCACCCAGAGTAAAAGCCAAAGTCCTCACCACAGCCCTCCGCCCTGATCTCACCTCTGCTGACCTTGTCTGGAGCCACTCTCGCCCTCCCCGTGCACCGTGATCCCCCGCCCACTTCCTTTCTGTTCCTCACATCTCAGCCCTAGCCCAGCACAGGGCCTTGGCACCTGCTCGTCACCCTCCCTGCCCCCTAAGTCTCTCTTCCCCCAGATCCTCACCTGGCTGGCTCCTTTGCAGTCTCTGTTTCAGCATTAATTTCACCAACTGCTCAGCCTCATTAGTAATGAAAGGAATGCAAATTAAAACCACACTGAGATGCGATTTCACACCCATCAGCAGGACAAAAAGTTAAAATTTGGTCCATATCAAGTGCTGATGAGGATGTGAGGACAGTAGGACCTTGTCCCATGCTGGGGGAGTATCTGGGTGCAGCCACTTTGGAAAACTTTGGCATTAGCTAGTGACAGGTGACTTTATTCCTCCCAGCAATTCTCCCAAGTCAACTATATCCCAGGGTTCTCAGCCTAGACTGCCCAGGCCTGCACCCCACCCCCACAGTCATATTATTTAATCAGTATGATAGGGAGGGGGCCTCTGGTATTCGAATATTTATTTATTTATTTATTTAAAATCCTCACTCGAGGATATTTTTCCATGGATTTTTAGATCCCTGACCTGGGCAGGGGATCCAGCCTGCAACTGAGGTATGTGCCCTAAAGGAATCCAACCAAAGACCATTGCGTGTGAGGGCCAATGCTCTAACCACTGAGGAAAACTGGCTGGGGGCAGTATTAGCATTTTAAAGAACTCCCCAGGGGCCCTGGCCAGGGTAGCTCAGTGGTGGAGCTGTAAATTGGTACAGCCACTATAGAAAACAGTAGGGCGGTTCCTCAAAATATTTTTTAAAAGCTATCATGTGACTCAGCAATACCACTTGTAGGTATTTACCTGAAAAAATCGAAAACACTAATTTGAAAAGATATATGCACCTCTCTCTGTTCATCAAAGCATTACTTACAAGAGCCAACATATGGATAGGTGTCCATTGGTAGATAAATGGATAAAGATGGGTGCATATGTACAATGGCCTTTAAAATATGTACTTGGCCTTTAAAAGAATGAAATCTTGCTATTTGTGACAACATGGATGGACCTAGAGGGTATTATGCTAAGTGAAGTAAATCAAACAGAGTGAGACAAGTACCATATGATTTCACTTATATGTGGAATCTAAAAAGCAAAATAAAAGAACAAAACAGAAACTCATACTAGTATATTGGAAGAACAAACTGATGGTTGCAGATGGAGGGGGAAGAAGGGATGGGCAAAAAAAGTGAGAGGGATTAAGAAGTATAAATTGCCAGTTATAAAAAATCATGGGGATTTACATCATAGGGAATATAGTCAATAATATTGTAATAGCTATGTACAATAACAGATAGGTACTAGAGTTATTGAGGTGATAACTTTGCAAGGCATATAAATGTCTAATCACTATGTTTTAGACCTGAAACTAAAATAATATTATATGTCAACTATAATTGAAAAATAAGTTTTTAAAAAAGAAAGAAAAAAAGAAGCACGAATGACCCCAGCCTGTTTTTTTTTGTGTTTTGTTTTTTTTTTAAAGATATATTTTATTGATTTTTTACAGAGAGTAAATGAGAGGGACAGAGAGTCAGAAACATGGATGAGAGAGAAACATCAATCAGCTGCCTCCTGCACACCCCCCACTGGGGATGTGCCTGCAACCAACGTACATGCCCTTGACCGGAACCGAACCTGGGACCCTTCAGTCCACAGGCCGATGCTCTATCCACTGAGCCAAACCAGTTACGGCCCAGCCTGTTTTGCTAAGTGGTTAGAGCATCGGCCCACAGACTGAAGGGTCTCTGGTTGAATTCCAGTCAAGGGCACATACCTCAGTTGCAGACTTAATCCCGGTAGGAACTCATGTAGGAGGCAAATGATGGATGGATGGATGTGTTTCTTTCACATTGATGTTTCTCTCTTTTTGTCTCTTCCTTCTCCCTTCCCCTCTCTCTAAAAAAATCAATAGAAAAAACATCCTCGGGCAAGGATTAACGAAGAAGCACAATGGAGGAATGGAAGGAAAAACCCATCACATTGTACACTTTAAATATTACAATTTTATTTGTCAGCTATACCTCAATAAAGCTAAAAGAAAAAATCAAGTCATAGACAAATACATACAGTTAGTTGGATTTACATAAGGTTCAAAAGCAGGCAAACTAGCCCTGGCCAGTATAACTCAATGGTTAGAGCCTTGGCCCATGCTCTGAGAGGTCGTCGGTTGGATTCTTAGTCAACGGCAGGTACCTGGGTTGCAGGTTCAATCCCTAACCCTGGTCTGGTGTGGGAGGCAATCAATTGATGTGTCTCTCACATCGAGGTTTCTCTCCCTCTCTCCCTCCCTTCCAATCTCGCTAAAAAATCAGTGGAAAAAATATTGCCGAAACCAGTTTGGCTCAGTGGATAGAGCGTTGGCCTTCGGACTGAAAGGTCCCAGGTTCGATTCCGGTCAAGGGCATGTGCCTTGGTTGCGGGCACATCCCCAGTAGGGGGTGTGCAGGAGGCAGCTGATCGATGTTTCTAACTCTCTATCCCTCTCTCTTCCTCTCTGTAAAAAAATCAATAAAATATATTTAAAAAAAAGAAAAGAAAAGAAAAAATATCCTCCGGTGAGGATTAACAAAAAGCAAACACACAAAAGCAGGCAAACGAAACCCTATAGTGTACAGGGATGTGTATGGAGGTGGTAAAACTACAAAGAAAAGTGAGGAAATGTGGAGAGTGGACAGCTGGGGAGGAGGCTTCCGGAGTTCTTGGTCATGTTCTGTTTCTTTTATAAAAATATATTTTTATCGATTTCAGAGAGGAAGGAACAGGGAGAGATAGAAACATCAATGATGAGAGAGAATCATTGATCGGCTGCCTCCTGCATGCCCCCCACCGGGGATCCTATGCCCTGACCGGAAATCCAACCGTGACCTTCTGGCTCATAGGTCAAGGCTCAACCACTGAGCCACCTGGCCCCGCTATGTTCTGTTTAAGTGCAGAAAGATCGTTATTAGTCTTTAAACCGAACATAGGCAATGTAAACACTTGGTATACAACATATATTTAACAAAAAACAATTTAAGTCACCTCCTCAAGGGAGCCTGCCTTGATCACCAATCCTAGCCAAAGTAGGATCCCCCCCTCCACCCCCCGCCCCCAACACCGCTTTTTTATCCCATTGCCCTCTTCAGTTTTCTCCAAAGCACTTAGTAGGGGCTCAATCTGGTACTTGATGGATGGCTGAGTACCGGCTCTACCTCTTCCTGGGTCACCCTCCGAGTTACCTAGCCCCCTGAGCCTCAGTGTCCTCAGCGGTAAAGGGTGGGGGACTGGTATCTCCTGGGGTTGCCGGGATGGGTGAAGGCAGCTCCCGGGCCTCGCCTCTCCAGTTCCCTCGGGCACCTGCGCCTGGGGGAGGTGTCTTCTGGGATCTGGGCTGTCCCCTCCCTTCGGATTCAATTGCCCCGCCTCCTCCCTCCCTCGGGTGGGCCGAAGAGGTACCAGGTGGAAGGGGGCTGTGGGCGAGGCCCCGGGACCTCAGGGAAAGGAGAGACCACGCCGTGGTGTCAGATCCTCCCGGAAATGGGCGGCCTCCGCCCCGGGGCTGCGGGGACCCGCCAGCCCCCATCTCCCTCCCCGCCCCTGGCCCCGGGGCGCTGTCCTCCGGCGCCCTCTGCTGGCCGAGGCGCTCCCTGCGACCGTCTCTGGGCTGTCGCGCGTGGCCGAGCAGTTTGCGAATACCTAATGTGACCAGGAAAGGCCTCTGAGAGGAAGATATATTTGACTACAGCCCTGCATCTTCCACAGGTGTCCATCCCATCCCCCAAAAGTAAAAACAGTAACTGGGAGGCTCAGTTGGAACATGGGCTAGTACACCAAGCGCTGCTGGCTCCATCCGGTCAGGGTGCTTACAGCAACCCATCGATGTCTCTCGATGTCTCTCTCTCTCTCTCTCTCTCTCTCTCTCTCTCTCTCTCTCTCTCTCTCATCAAAACATGTCATCAGGTGAGGATTTTTTTAAAAAGTAAAAATAACTGAAAAATGTGATTTACTACCAACCAACCAGAAAAGAAAGTCTCCCTCCATCCCCAGATCTCCATGTTCCTCCCCAAAGGCAACTATATTTACCAGTGTCTTGTATGGTCTTTCAGAGATGGTCTTTATGGAGACAGGGAGATAGATAGTATATGTATATTAGGATGCACATCCATCCCTTCTTTATGTAACACAAGTGGGACCCCACACACTAACCTACACCTTGCTTTTTCCTCCCAAGTACCAGGATCCAATGTCTTGAAGATTGTTCCATATCATTACACACAGCTATCTCTTGCAGGACTGCAGACTTGCATTGTATGGGTTATACCAGAATCACACAATTTATCTAACAAGGGGACTGGTGGTGGGCACTTAGATTAGATTAAAATTGTTTGCCACTACAAACAAGGTGGCAGTTTCAGTGAAATATCTTATACACACATCTTTTACTCCTGATCAAAGGTATGTTACATAAAACGTTGATAGATTTGTCCAAATGTCTTCCCGAAAGTTTAAACCAAATTACACTTTCACCAGCAGGGAGGTGAGGGCCCCTTCCAGAAGCCGGGCAGGGGCAGTATTATCTGTTTTCTCTCTGCTTATCTGATGAGGGAAAGTGAGATCTCATGGTTACAATTTGCATTTCACATGAGTGGGGTGGAGCGGTTTTTTGGTTTTTTTACATATCCAAAGCCTTTTCTGTTTCTCTACCTTCTGAACCACCCCTTTGTGTCCTTTGGTTACCGAGTTGATGAATTAAGAGCTCTTAGGCTAACTGGCCCTGCTGATTAGATTAGATCATTAATCAGTGAGCCAATCAATCAGAGTCAGTGTTAATCTTCACTAGGAAGAATACATTGTCTGAGGAGAGTTCAATGAATGAGTCAACCTCCACCTTTATCCTTGATTTAAAAAACAAAAACCTTTTGAGTGTCTCGCACTTGCCAGAAAACAAACAGTGATTCAGCCTTGGGCCTGACCCAACAGGCCCCTGTGAAGCAATCCAAGTCACCATCCCAGGCTCCCAGTGGCTTTCAGGGGAAGTTTCCGGGGCCAAGTCTGTTGGGTGTGGTCCAGAGTTGGGGGCTCCAAGGAAAGATGTAGAAGCCCTTTCACTCCCGTTTGCTGAGCACCTGCTCTGTGCCAGGTTCTTGCCCTCGAGCCCACATGGGGACCAGTTAATAAAAGACCATGCAGTCATATTACCCACCGTCACAAAGGAGAACGCTCTATCTGGAATAGGTGTGGAATCATGTCCAGACATTAAGTGGTGTCCTAGCGGGTTTGGCTCAGTGGATAGAGCATCGGCCTGCGGACTGACGGGTCCCGGGTTCCATTCCAGACAAGGGCACATCAATGTGTGCAGGCCAATCAATGATTCTCTCTCATCACTGATGTTTCTAGCTCTCTCCCTCTCCCTTCCTCTCTGAAATCAATAAAAATATATTTTTAAAAAAGACATTAAGTGGTAAAGAGCAAAAGTGCAGAACAGCATGTACAATGTAATACCGTTTGCATTGAAAGAGAGCGAAGTATGTAGATATTTCTTAGAGACAGAAACAAAACTGGTTGTCTCTGAGGAGGGGATCTGTGGCCACAGGGCAGGAGTGGGAGGGAGATTTACTACATGCCCTTTCCTGTGTCCTGCATTTTTAAAAATGTGCAAGTATTCGCCTCATTAACTTTAATAGCGTAGCAAAGTTGTCCATCATAGAGAACTTGTTAAATACGTAACAGTCCAATCAGGGGAATGTTTTGCAGCAGTTAAAATGTCAAAACTCAGCCCTGGCTGGTGGCTCAGTGGTTAGAGCATTAGCCCTGCACCAAAGGGTCTCGAGTTCAATTCCTGGTCCAGGGCCTGCATCTGGGTTGCAGGTTCCATCCCCAGCCCCAGTCAGGAGGCAACCAATCGATGTGTCTCTCTCACATCAATATTTCTCTCCCCCTCTCCCCGCCCCCTTTCCACACTCTCTAAAAATCAGTGGTCCTCAAATGGGGATTAACAACCAAAAAAAAAAAAAAAAATGTCGAAGCCTGTCTATGTCCACATCAACCCTCCATGGTTACCATCTCTCATTGGAAAAGCCAGCCTCACTGTGGCCACAGGATGCCTGCAGGGCCTGGCCCCTGTGGCCTCTCTGAGCTCACCCAGCTGGAGCTCCAGCCACGGTGGACCCCACCCAACGCTCCAGCCCCAGCAACTCTGCAGGGGGTGTTTCCTTTCCCGAGTGTTCTTGTCCCGGATGTCCCATAGCTCACCCCTATCCCTCCTCCTCCTTTAATCTTTCTGCCCAGCAGCGCCACCATTGGACAGTGTATGTTTTCCTTATGTTGCTGATTGCCCTTTAGACCAGAGTTTAGCAAACTACCTGAGGGTTTTGTATGGCTCTTGAGCCAAGAGTGGCTTTTACAGATGGACATTTGCAATTGATTTGAGATTAGGACATGAACTTGGAGACCCAATGACAGGGAGCTATTAATCTTCAAAAGAGAATTCCATACTCATTCAAAGATCTGTATTACAAAAAAAGAAAAATTATATTTAAATACTTTTGTATTTTCAATTTTGCCAGTCAAAAAGTTGTGGACATTTTTTTTCTCTTGTTATATAAGTACCTACATACCATCCTCACTGTTGAGGCCCCAGAAAACCTAAATATCCACTCTTTGCTCTAGAGAGCCCCACCTGGGGAGAGACTGCCCCTCTTGCTTACTGCTGTGACTTGAGCACCCAACGCAGGGCCTGGTTTATAGTAGGGTCTCAATAAATATTAGCTGAATGAATGAATGGACTTTTAAGTGAAAAAAAAGTCAAGTGAGCAGAATATCTAATAGGCTGCCCTTTGTGCAGAATCGAATAAATAAATTAATACCCACCGTAGAAGCCCAGACTGGCTGTGAAAGCAGAAGAATCTGGTCCTTCCGAGGAAGGGAGGAGGCAGGGGATGGAAGGAGCTTTCTTTTTCTCCAAACCTTTTTTGAAGGGTGGGAATGTTTTCCTTCAGATACAAGTATCGCCATTTTTCATAAAAAGCCCAACCACAAAACCCACGCAGGTATTGACTGCCTCTGAGGCTCGGTTTCCTCATCCGGCCAATGGGGTAGTAAGTAGGATGACCGACCGTCCTGGTTCGCCCAGATCTGAAGGAGTTCTGAGACCGTCCCGCAACCAGAACAAGGTGGGCACCGGGTTAGAAGGAAGTTGTCCTCGCCTAGAGGGTGGCAGGTGGATGTGTGAGGGCCGAGGGGGGTCTGAAACCAGTCTCTCCCCACCTGCTAGCTTGGCATCACCCCAGGAGGTCCACCCTGGCACCCCAGGGCTGAGACGGGGTGTTGGGATCTCCCTGAGGTGCAGAGAGCATCTTCCCCAGCTAATCTCCGAGCATCTGCCACCAGGAGCTCACAGCACAGTATCTTCAGACTGTGTTGCAAACTAATTGGGCCTGGGCTGCCTCGCCCTAGGCCTGGGCTGATAGCACCCTGTTATCTCCATCTTCCTGGCAGAAGTCTGAAGCTGTCTCCAGGAAAAGCCCCGGGGCCTCCAGTCACACCTCTAGACTTCTGTGTGGGAGACAAAGGCAAGGAGGGGAAAGTGTCAGCAAACCATTTTCTTAGGTCAAAGTTAGCTCTCAGTTTTGGACACAGAATAAAACCCCAACCCAACTCAAGACCCCACATAACTGGGGCTCATCTCCCCCACCCCCACCCTTGCTCGTCTGCTCCAGCCTCGAGGGCTTCTTTCTGCTCCCTGTTCCCAAAGCTTCTTTCCCACAGCACTGCCTTTGTCCTTGCTGTTCCCTCTGCCCCACACGCCCTTCCCCAGAAGTTTCCTAGAGCTTATCCCAGTTCCAACTTCAGCACCTCATGATGCTAATGTCCAAGTCTCCCCTTCCCCTCTAGGTCACATTGGCCCCTTTGATCCCCACAGCCAGCCCTGTCCAGCAGGCAAGATTATTAGCCCATTGCACAGATGAGGAAAGCAAGGCCCAGAGAGGTGAGGTACCAACACACTCAAGTCACAGTGAGCAAGTGGTGGAGTGTACCTGGCCTAGTGGACAGGGCCATTGTGCTAAACCAAACAGGTCCCCACTCCCGTGGAGCTCACAGGTGAGGGGCCCAAGGTGAGTCAGAGGAGCGACTTCCAGATTGACCCCAGGCTGAGGTCACAGGATGGACAGGTGAGAGGAGGGGAGAGTGGGAGGACATTCCGGGCAGCGGTGACCAGTAACCTCCATGATTAAGAAGCCCAGGGGTAGATGAGTGCTCCCGGATGTGAAGTCCTTCGGCAAGGCAGGGGCGACAGCACTGAGAGCCCCAAGCCCTTTGGAGTTTCTGAGACTGAGACTGCCAGTATGTTTTAAAATCAGAAATGCTCAAATGGCCCTAACCAGTTTGGCTCAGTGGATAGAGCATCAGCCTGCAGACTCAAGGGTCCCAGGTTCGATTCCGGTCAAGGGCATGTACCTTGGTTGTGGGCACATACCCAGTAGGGAGTGTGCAGGAGGCAGCTGATCGATGTTTCTAACTCTCTATACCTCTCCCTTCCTCTCTGTAAAAAAATCAATAAAATATATTTTAAAAAAAGAAAGAAAGAAATGCTCAAATGGAGTGTCAAAATTTGTGGTCTTCTTAATATTTTTATTTAATACATGAGCACTTTGAAGACATATACACAAATGATCACAGAGCACAAAGCTGGGGTCCAGCCTCGCCCGACCACCTGTGGTTATGTGACCCTGGATAAGTCCCTTCCCTTCAACTACAGCCCCCGCCCAGATCAGGAGCTAGAACCTCCACACACACCCTCTATTCTGACTTCACCTTGCTGCTCTCACTGATCTTACACCTAGGGTTGCCAGATAAAATACAGATGCCCAATTAAGTTAGAATTCCAGATAAACAATGATAAGCTTTTTTTTTTTTTTAATATATATTTTATTGATTTTTTACAGAGAGGAAGAGAGAGGGATAGAGAGCTAGAAACATCGATGAGAGAGAAACATTGACCAGCTGCCTCTTGCACACCCCCTACTGGGGATGTGCCCGCAACCAAGGTACATGCCCTTGACCGGAATCGAACCTGGGACCCTTGAGTCCGCAGGCCGACGCTCTATCCACTGAGCCAAACCGGTTTCGGCCAATAAGCTTTTTATAATAAAACTGCATGGGACCAACTGATTCTCTGAAATTCAAGTTAAACTGGGCCTATATATATATATATATATATATATATATATATATATATATATACACATACACATACACATACACACACACACACACACACACACACACACACACACACACACACACACACACACACATATATATGGCTCCTATGTTTTAATTTGCTAAATCTGGCAATCCAACTTGGAGACTGCTCCTATCAGCACTCTAGCACAATCTTAACCAGCAGGTAATTAGCTTGCTTCTCATCTTTTGCTTTTCAGGAACGATTGTTCCATGAAAATCCTTGCACAAAGGACTCTGACCTCATCTACAATTGTATCTGTAGGGTGTGTGCCGAAGAGTCACTTAGTCACTTCTTTGCCTGGATTTTTGTGGCCATGGCTCAGACAAATTGCCTCAGACACTCCTGAGAGCAGAACCCTTGCCTCTCCCAGTGTCTCCCTTTGCCTTGCTCTCTTTCTGCTGGTCTTTCGCCATCTCTGTCTTTCTCTCTCTCACTGTCTCTCCTGGGTTGTGTCTCTCTGTCGCTCCTGACTCTGCCTGACTGTGTCTCTCTTTCTCCGTATTTGTCTCTCTCAACCTCTCCATTTGACCCATCAGCTCTGCATATCAAATACTCAGGTAAGTGGGCAAAGATGTACGTGTAAGGATGCTCACCCTAGCACTGTCTATAACAGTCAAACTGGAAACACACTAAATACCCGTTAATAAATAAAGCATGGTCCATCCTCCCCCGGAGCATCAGGCAGCCATTAAAAATAACACCACACTGACATGTGGTTATAGGCAGGAAGTAAAGCATTCGCCCGTTTTAAGTTTCAACCAAAAATATGGTGACCCAGGACATGTGAGTATTCCCTTATTGACGGAAATGGCTGTCTGTGGGGTGGGAGAGCGTTCTAGGCTGGCGCCATTGGGGGCTCAGCCCATCTGGTTTTCCAGATGACCTAATAAATCCGTAATTCTTTACCTCCCAAAAGCGCATTATGTTTAACTTCGTGCACATCTGCTTTATCATATCCCTATCTATATCTTTATACTTATACACAGACATACACTATTTTTTTCTGAATCATTTAAGAGTAAATTGGAGACATCGTGTCCTTTCCTTTTAAACTCTTCCATGCATATTCCTCTCACTCTCTCCCTCTTTTTAACAGAACTGCCTTTATTTTTTTTTGTTAATCCTCACCTGAGGATATTTTTCCCATTGATTTTGAGAGAATGGAAGGGAGGGTGGGACAGGGAGAGAGGGAGAGAGAGACACACATCATTTGGCTGCCTTCTGAACCTGCCCCGACTAGGGCAGGAGATTGAACCTGCAACCCAGGTATGTGCCCTTGACCAGGAATTGAACCTACAACCCTTCGGTGCTGTGGCCAATGCTCTGATCACTGAGAAACACTGGCCACGGCCATGCATCTCTCTCTCTTAAGAGCAAGGACATTCTCTTACGTAACTGTGGTATAGTTGTCAAAATCAGGATATCTAACATTGGTGAAACACTGCTTATTCCACAGTACACATTAAAATGTCAGCAATTGGTGCAATAACTGCCTTTACGACAACCCTACCCATCAAGGATTCAATCTGGGGACCCTGCAGAATTGCAGTGAGTTCTCATACCTCTCTAGTCTCCTTTAATCTGACCTTGACATTTTTCCAAGACTCCAGCCGTTTTGCGGAATGTCCCTTGGTCTGGCTGACGGGCCTGATGTTTCCTTACAGTTGGACTCGCGTTAGACGTTTTTCTGTTGGAGCCTCAGACGTGGTGCTGCAGCCTCAGTGCACCCCACCGGCACCCGTGGCTGGTCCCATCGTCAGTGATACCCCTGGCCCCTTGGTGAAGAAGATGCCTGCGAGGCTTCCCCACTACAAGGTTACTAACTTTCCCTTCGTAAATGATTTGTGGGAGAGCATTTGAGATCAAGTCAATGTTCTAGGTGGTTTTTATAATCAGAAAAGGCATCACTAACGTCTTGCAACCTGTAAGGCCTGAGCTTGTCCACCTGATTCTAAACATCAGCCAAGTTGCTGCCCCACCCCAGCTACAATACCTTGGTTGCAACACACCTTACATTATTTCCTGAACTAGCCTAAGGATGCATTTCACCTGAGGCTCTTTTAAAAGATGCGGATTCCCAGACCCCACCCACACCTACTAACCAGACTCTCCGAGGGAGGGTTTGAGAATGTATTTTGTAACAAGTGCCTCCCGGGTAATTCATGTCTTCAGGCTGAGTTTGGGGAACATTTCATCTAACAGCGGTGTTTAGTCACCAAACAGCTAGCTGCTAGCTGCTTGGGTGAGGAGGTCACTAGGTTGTCTCAGAAACCGGTGAGAAAACAGTACTGCTGTCCGGAGCTCACTTTTTTTTAAGCGCTTACTTTGTGCTGGGCCCTGTTCTGATGTTTACATGGATTATTTCACTAGATTCCCACAACTCTCTGAGGAAGACAAACGTTTATTAATCCCATTTTATGGATGAGGAAACGGAGGCACAAGGAGATTCGAATAACTTGTCCAAGGTCACACAGCTAGCTAGCAGTGTGGATGCTGGGAATAGGGGACTGTGCTGTGTGCCTCAGACCATCAGTCTAATGACACCCATGAGGAACTAGGGATGAGAGAGATTAGCATCACTGTCCTTAACCCTGTACTCATAATGCACAACTGGCCCCCATAAGGGACATTCAGCAGACACAGGAAGGCCAGGGCATAACGAGAGGAACAAAGGCAAGAGAGCATCCAGGGATCATGTGGAGGGCCTGGGCAGGTAAAGTCTCCACCTAGTGGCGGCCACCTTGTTGGCCCACCTGAGTCTTGCTTCTGTGAGCAAGTCCAGACTCCTGGGCTTCAGGTTTGACACGCCTCCCTGCAGGGATGGGCACTGGGGCCAGCCTATCCTTGGGAGACACTGCCCCCTTCAGGCTCTCTTTACCACTGCACTGCCCCCTAATTGTGGGCTGGAAGAGTGGCCATGGGAAGAAGTACCACTGTAAAAAGGTCCAGTTTTAGATCCATTTCAATTGTAGGAACATTTATTGAGTCTATTTGGGGCCAAGTATGGAGGACAGTGGTGCACAAACAGACATAGTCCTTGCCCTCAAGGTTAACTTAGTGTGGGAGGCAGCCATCAAAACAAGTAATTGCAGCCCTTTTTGGTGTGGATTGGTTGGTTGGAGGGTCGTCCCATACACCAAAAGGTGGCGGATTCAGTTCCTGGTCAAGAGACATGCCCAGGTTTCGGGTTCATTCCCCCATTGGGATGTGTGCAAGAAGCAACCAATTTCTTTCTCTCTCTCCCCCCACCTCCACCCCCGCTTCCTTCCTCCCTCTAAAAAAACAAAACAAAAAAACATTAAAATACTTTAAAAAACCAACTGCACAAGTATTTTTTAAAATATTTTTTATTGACTTCAGACAGGAAGGTAGAGGGAGAGAGATAGAAACATCAATGGTGAGAATCATTGATTGGCTGCCTCCTGCACACCCCAAGTCAAGCCCACATCCCGGGCATGTGCCCTGACTGGGAATTGAACCGGGACCTCCTGGTTTATAGGTCGACGTTCAAACACTGAGCCACGCAGGCTGGGCTGCACAAGCATTGTATCAGGTGTGAGTTGCTTGACACAGATGTTCAGAACATTCGTTCTGCTAATGTACACTGAGTAGGGTTTCCAGATTTAACCAATAAAAACACAGCATGCCCAGTTAAATGTGAATTTCAAACAATTTAGCATGCATATTCCTGGCATTCACTTTCTGACTTGGGCAAATTATACTCTCGTGCAATATTTGGTACATATTCATACTAAAAGTTATTTGTTGTTTGAAATTTACATGCAACTGGGAGTCCCGTATTTCTGGCAACCAGAATATTGAGCGATGAGGTTATAGAGGTAAACAGGAATCCTATCCTCAGAGAGCTTATAGTCAAGTAGGAATATTTATACATGAGTTTGATAAATGCCCTAATTAGTACTAGAAGTAGAATCTTGTACAGGAACATCATGCATGAAATTCTGACCTAGACATTCAAACTGCATTTGGGAGGCGAAGATGTGGATTGGGGAAACACCAAATATTCCAGAGGGAAGGAGGGGGACATGACCCACTTGAGGCACAGAAAGGTCTGGATGGTTGAGTGTGGAAGCAAGTGTCAAGAGTTGAGGTTGGACAGGGAGACAGGGGACAGAGGACAAGAGGCCTGGAGGGCCATGGTGAGGTGCTGGGCCTTTACCCAAGGACAACTGGAGCCTCTGAAGGGTTTTAAAGGATATGACCCTCTGGCTGCTTGGTGGAGAATGGGTTAGATGTCAGCTAGAGAGCACTGGAGAGAAACCAAAGGAGAGTGGTGGCAATAATTCATATGAGATCTGAATTATTCAGATGATGAATTTTGAGATGCTGGTGCTAGTGAGATGGTAAAAAAATGGCCCTAGCTGGTTTGGATCAGTGGATGGAGTGTCAGCTTGCTGACTGAAGGGTCCTGGGTTCGATTCCCATCAAGCGTATGTACCTCGGGTGCAGGCTTGATCCCTGGCTCTGGTCAGGGCACGTGCAGTAGACAACCAAAGTGTCTCTCTCATATCAATGTTTCTCTCTCTCTCCCTTTCCCTTCCACTCCCTCTAAAAATAGAAAAATATCCTTGGGTGAGGATCAACAAAAAAAACCCACACACAAATGTGTTATATGGGAGCTAAAATCAATACAATTTGTTGACATGGGGTGTTGAGGTGGACAAAGGAGTTTAAGATGATGTTCAGGTTAATTCTTGGGCAACTGGAGGAATGGTGGTAGCACCTAGCAGGAGGTGTGAACAGTAAGAGGGCAGATGATGAGTTCAGGAAGAGTCAGGCAGTACTTGACTGATGCCTTTAAGTCATACGGTTGAACAAGTCTATGAGGAAGCAGGCTCTATGGGTCTGGAGCTCCAGAGAGGTGTCTGGTTTAGAACTGTGGCTCTCAGCCAATGGGCACTCAGATGGTAATGAAAGCCAAGTGGTGAGTGGGTAAGTCTGCCCGCCCAGGGAGAGGGTGTAGGGTAAGTAGGGGTCCAGGGCAGAGTCTTGGAAAATTCTAATAGCTAAGGGAGGGAACTAGGAGGCAGCTGTCATGACATGAAAATGAACATGGTAGAGACATAGAAAGAGACCAGGATGGTGTTGCAGAAGAAACTGCTTTTAAAAGGAGTGAGAACCCAGTAGTGTGGCTCAGTAGTTGAGCATCAACCTATGAACCAGGAGCTCAAGGTTTGATTCCCCATCAGGGCACATGTCCATGTTGCGGGTTTGATCTCCAGTATAGGGCATGCAGGGGGCAGCCCATCAATGGTTCTCGCTCATCACTGATGTCTCTCTCTCTCTCTCTCTCTCCCTCTCCCTTCCTATCAATAAAAGTATATTAAAAAAAAAAAAAAAGAGGGAGAGGTCAGAAGCACTGAATATGTAGTAGATGGAACTAGAGAACTAAAGTTCTGCTGCGTTTAGTGATAGCTAACCCAGCCATTTTTATGTGTTTTAAATATATATGTAATAATGTAAAATTTGAGTATTTCATCTGTAATAGTAAAAGCTCAACTTGTCCAAAAAATTTTTTATCGTAGGGAAACATTCAGACATTCAGAAAGGGAAAGTGTTTGCCAGATGTCCCACAGCCAGTAGAAGAGTGCAGAACTTAAAACACTCAGGACCTCAGACCCTAACTTGTGAAACCTTTACTACCATGTCTTGGGGCTGCTGCTCAGTCACCTAACGGAGCTGAAGCACGTGTGTAAAGCCTTGTTTCATGGAGCATTCACTCCCCACCTCACCGGACCTCCCAACTGTGAGGACCAGCCCAGCGAGGCTCAGCTGGTGAAGTGTCAGAGCTGAGACCAGAGCCAGGGGGACTCCCTTGTGACAGACAGGAACTTCCTCTTAGGAACAGCAACAACCTTCTAGAGACTCCCAGGCCCAGACTTCAGCAGGTGGAAGCAATGAAAACAGGCACTGCAGCTGACCGGTTGGATAAATTATGAAATTTATTTATATTTTGCCTTTTAAAAGCCAGAACGTAACAAATTTCACTTTCTGGAAAATCATCTTATTAGAAATACATGAAGTGCACTTAATACAAGGAAAGCAGTTTCTTAGTACCACCAGTGAGATGGACACGTTCTCTTCAGTTCCCTCAAATGAAGGTTTTACTCAAATTTCCCTTCAAACTTAGACCGAGATGATCTCAACTGAGGGAGGTCTGAGTGATCTCTTTCCAAAAACTACAGTGAAGAAGCTGAGCTTAACATATGGGCCTCCCAAGCAACAGCACAATAGAAAAGACTACTTTGCCCCAAAGGGCCCTGTCTTTGCTGGTTACTAGGCATCCAAGTTCTTACTGGCAGGTAAGGAGAGGCCCCTGGCAGCAGGGCACAGGCCCAAAGCCCTGTCACTTGCAACCTCAGTCACTGACCAGAAGAAATTTTCATATCAGACTAGAGAGATCTGACATGAAAACGCAAACATAGATCATGATGCCCTTTGGTCGATCAGAGGTTCTGCCCCGTGGATCTGACTGCCAGCTCTTAGCCTTGTGTTTGTTAATGTCCTGAAACATGCTGAACTTCAAGCTTCTTGAGCTGCTACCAAAGCAAGTTTCCCGGAGACAGTTTCCATGAACAACTGCTCACAGGAGATGTTGTGCCTTTGACCAGTGTCTTGTCAGAAGAGACGGTAGGCTGTGGTATCAGATTTCCTATCACCTCCCGCTGATAGGAAAGCAATGCTCAGGTTAATCTAAGTTTTAACCAAAGAAAAAGGAACTAGTATCCACTCAGGCTCCAAACCTCGTCTTCCTTATTCACTTGAGGACTCCTTCTTGTACCTCAAGGACAAGAATGTAAGCAGGGTCCCAAATAGAAAAGTAAACATGACCAGTCATTTGAAAATACCTTATTAGTCTGAAAATCATAAGCCAAGAGCTATGGTCCTCCTGTCTCTCTCAGCCGACCCTCCTCCCTACTTATGGAGAAATGGAGTTTAACCTAAGTTTCTAACCTAGAAACACTTATTTCCACTAAAGACATGTGGTTCCACCTTATCCTAAAAAGGCACCATGCAGGCATTTAAGACTGAACCAGTACATTCTAAGGGTGTGCAGGAGTGGCAGCAAAATATCACTAATCAAAACTTCCAGCATCAGACCATGCTCAACCCAGAACATTCACCCCAGCAGGACTTTTAAAAGGTTTCCTGGGAGGTAACGCCAGCTCTGGCAGCTGGTGCAAGGACCAACGAACAGGAACTTGCTCAGCACAGGAGTCCCACCAGTGATCAGATGCACTACTGCCAGAGCTCACACACCTCAGGACGAGGAGAGGAGACACTTATCTCATTTGTGCTATTCATGACCCACAGAAGGTCCTGGCTGGCTTGGAGGACCTGAGAGAGGAATGCGGGGTGAGAGGAACAAGAGTGAAACAAGGACAGGTGGAGAGGCTGGGTTTTCGTCGGAAAGCAGCAGCAGAAACCCCAGGAAGTAGCCGAGGAGCAATCAAGGACAAGATGTGACAAACCGGGTAAACTGTAGGGGAAGAGCCCAAAGGAAAGGAGGGCTCTGACCTGGGAACCTGCTTCCCTATTAGAAGTGACCCTGTCCTAACACCACTGCCAGGTCTGTTGTATGTTTAAGATTTCACACATAACATGTAATGGAAGCTCTGGAACTCAAGACGGACAGTAGAAGCCTTGCTCACTGATCGATGATGGAGCGTTGCAACACCTGATTCATCATGTCCTCTTCATCAACATCGTAATCCTAGGGGCAAAACACAGACACATCCTCAGCACTTGTTTGCAGCTGCAAGGACTCACTTGCAGTAGGAGAAGCAGGAGAGCTGAGCACAGGGCCCTGGAGAAGGCCGCAGGGACCGGATCCCAGCTCCTGGTTGGCAATGCTAGCCATGGAAGTCTAGACAGATTGCTTGATCTCTGTGCCTCTGCTGCTTCATCCTGATGATGAAAACAATGATGGCTCCCTCAAACGGGGAGACCGAAGACCAGAGAGCACCCAGATGACCTAACACAGACCAAGTACTCTAATGTGGAGTGTACTGTAGTAAAACTAGCCTTTCTTTCTTTTTTTGTTAATGCTCATCTGACGGTATTTTTTTCCATTGATTTTTTAGAGAGAGTAGAAGGCAGGGAGGAAGGGAGAGAAACTTCATGTGAGAGAGACACTTCACTTTAATTGGTCACCTCCTGCACATGCCCAGATCGGGACCAGGGATCGAACTTGCATCCCAGGTACATGCCCTTGACCTGGAATCAAACCTGTGATCCTTGGATGCACAGACTGATGCTCTAACCACTGAACTGGCCAGGGTAAAACTAGCTTTTCTAACTCAATGAGGCAAAGTTTTCTACTTGGGCATTATATACATCTTTATGACATTAACAAAAAGGACAGTTATTTTCAAGTCTGAGTTTCAGATATGTATCAAACAATGAATACTCTTTACAACAACTCAGTCAAGAGTCATGCTTTCCTTCTCAGGTCTTGAAATTACAGCCTGGCCGGTGCGGTTCAGAGGTTGAGCACTGACCTATGAACCCGGAGGTCAGTTCAATTCCTGATCAAGGCACATGCCCGGGTTGCAGGCTCAAACCCCAGTAGGGGGCATGCAGGAGGCAGCCGATCAATGATTCTCTCTTATCATTGACTAGTGGCCTGTAAAAGGGGATTAATTAGAGGAAATATTTTAATATTGCTATCTGCCCTTTCTGTATAATAGAAGTGTCAGAGATGAAAAGAAAATTAGTAGAATGTATATGAAAATCTTCCTCTTGTCAGAGTCTAGGGCGCACCACAGGACCCAGAGTCAAGTCCCCACCCACCCACGTGCACCTCAAAATCGCACGAGACCCAGACCTGGCCGGCCGCGCCCCATTGGGCTAGATCCAGACCCGGCCGGTCCCACCCTTGTGAAGCCCCGCCGGGTAGAGGGCGCAGCCTCAGGTCCTCTGGCCTGGCACGGGGTGGGGGGCACAGCCTGAGGTTCCCCAGCCTGGGCTGGGGCAGGGGGCGCACCTTGAGGTCCCCCATCAAGCCAGCCGGATGGGGGGCACGGCCTGAGGTCCCCCGGCCTGGCGCCAGGGTGAGGGACACGGCCTGAGGTCCCCTGGTCCGGCACTGGGGCGCGGGGCGTACCTTGAGATCCCGTCAAGCCCTGCTGGGAAGGGGGCATGGCCTGAGGTCCCCCGTCAAGCCCTGCTGGGTGGGGAGTGTGGCCTGAGGTCCCCTGTCAAGCCCCATGGGGGTGGGGGGGGGGTTCAGCCTCAGGTCCCTGCTGATTGCTTGTTAAGGCTCTTTACGGGAACTTGGCCTCCGCTGTGGGCATAGCCATCTTGTGTTACAGAAACCCCCCCACCCCTGCCTCCACTGTGGGCACTGCCATCTTTGTGGTGGAGTGATGGTCATTTTGCATATTCCCTCTTTATTATATAGGATGTTCTATCTCTCTCTCCCTCCCTCTCTGAAATCAATAAAAATATATTTTTTTAAAAAAGACTGACTACTACAAAATTCTGACTTGACACTTACACGTATAAATAAAAGGTTTATTTCAAGCAGTTGGCCAAATTTATCTATCACAATACTGCCAAGACAACAGTGTGCCTTCAAAATCAATCAGCTTTAGGAAAAGGACACAAATCTAATGACCACATCTGGCCAGTGGATATGCTTTGTTTGACCTGAAGAACGTTAAAAATAAATATGTAAGACGATATATGAAATTCTGCATTTCCAGATTCCTAGAGTTGGTATGGGCGAAGGAAATGGGCAATACTGTGCCTGTACTTACACATGACAAGGATCAGCTGGAGCTGACTGCAGCATAACAAGCCACACGCAGTCTAGCCTGAAAATCCGACAGGGACCATTTCCACTACTTAGCTTAGATGCCCAGGGGGCCAGGCAAGAGTCCCAAACCAGCCCAGCCAGCTGGGTGGGGGGTGTGGCCTGAAGTCCCTGTCAAGCCCCATGGGGGTGGGGGTGGGGTTCAGCCTCAGGTCCCTGCTGATTGCTTGTTAAGGCTCTTTACGGGAACTTGGCCTCCACTGTGGAGGCTATCCTCCTCTGACTAGGAAGCGTAATCCGGTGTCCAGCGTGGGTCTGACAGAGCTTTAGCAGAGCCTGGGGTCGCTCCAGGGCCAGTAGCTGCCCAGCCATTTGCCCTCCGCTGCACTGTTTAAACTCTGCCCGGAGCTGGTGGCTTCTGCTCAGGAAGTGTCCTGCTCTGCATTCAGAGAAATGTGGGCGGTCTGCCTGCTTTCTACAGCAGCCTCCGGTGCCTCAGTCATGCTGCTGAGTGGAAATGGGGTTGCTGAGGCTGAGTGTCGAGCTATGAACAAGGAGGTCACAGTTCGATTCTCAGTCAGGGCACATGCCCAGGTTTCGGGTTCGATCCCCAGTGTGAGCAGTGCAAGAGGCAGCCAATCAATGATTCCCTCTCATCATTGATGTTCCACCTCTTTCTTCCTCTCCATTCCTCTCAATAAAAAATATATTTAAAAAACAAACAAACAAAAATCCCTAGCTGGTTTGGCTCAGTGGATAGAGTATCAGCCTGTGGATTGAAGAGTCCTGGGTTCGATTCTGGTTGGGAGCACATGCCCAGGTTGTGGGCTCAATCCCCGGTGTGGGGCATGCAGGAGGCAGCTAATCAATGATTCTCTTTCATCACTGATGTTCTTTCTCTCTCTCCCCGTCTGAAATAAAAAAAAACAACAAAGAACAAAAATAAACCCCCAAAAAAATCTCAAACCAGGTTCTATAACAGGTAGAAACTACACACACCAAAGGGATGGGGAGGATGGTTGCAAAAAAACAACGATAGGAACAATTTGTCACCATGTCTCAGTCTAAGATAGCTGGCCAGTTCATAGTTTTATTTCTATTGATTTAACAGAGGAAGGGAGAAGGAGATAGAAACATCAATGATGAGAATCACCGATCGGCTGCCTCCTGAACGTGCCCCATGAGGGATCGAGCCTGCAACCTGGGCATGTGCCCTGACTGGGAATCGAACCATGACTTTCTGGTTCATAGACTGACGCTCAACCACCAGCCACACCGGCTGAGCTGGCCACTCAAGAAAGGCTGTGGCCACTCATCTGGCTCACAGACTGCACAGCTACATTCCAGGGAACCTGTACTTGCAGCATCAGTGACACAGCTCAACAGTAGGGTCCAAGGTTCTCCAGGTAAAAAGAGAGGGGAACGGATCAGAGCCCGGGCTCCACTTACCACAAAGGTGTCGTAAGAAAACTGGTGCCGCCGCTGGATGTGCTCGATGAAGTTGGTGCTGCGGTAGTTGGGGTCTCCCCAGGGCATTGAAGCGCATATTGGACAAACCTTTCAACAAAGAAGCATGGTCTTAGGCACCTGATGTCTCAGCTGATGTCCACTCTCTGTGGCTCGTGTCTGAACCCCGCTCTCCCAGGACAGCTTTCCTGACACACCAGTCCCGGGCCAGGTCACTCCCTTGTGTGCACACTGACATCAAGTCAAGTAACACTCGGGGGTGGGTAAAGGCTTAAGCCACGATACTACCCTTTTCTTATCCCCTACTGTGGTTAGGACAATGCATCAGCCCAGTGGGGGTCTAGACTATGACCTTCCATCCCACACACAACATGATTCAAGACACAAAGAAAACCAAAGAAATGACAGATGAGCAATGTCCCAAGGAAGTTAAAACACAGCCTTAGGTTCTGTTTTTCAGAGTAAATGGTCAGATGAGGGGCTCAGGCTGAAAAGCCCTCATACAAGCAGTTGATTGGGTTTTGGAGTCTGGGAGGCATGGGGAAAGCCGAAGAACACAGGGAAGTGTGTTCCCGAAGAGGGGCAGTGGTAGCAAGGAGAAAAGGCCAAGAGGCAGCATCAGTGACACAGGTAAAAAGTTTTATTTCTATTGATTTAACAGAGGAAGGGAGGAAGTTTTATTTAAAAACTTTATATAAAAAGTTTTATTTCTATTGATTTAACAGAGGAAGGCAAACAGCCAGACACTCAGTGCGGCTAGAATGAAAACTTCATGGAGATGGGCAGAGGGAAGCTGGGGAGGGGCAGACGCAGGCATACGCATCCGGCTTAGGGATGGAATCCCATCATTTACCAGGAAGATATGGCGACAAAGGGGGTAGGCAAGAGATGAATCTGAAATGGAGGAAGACTCCTTGAGTGGCAGAGCAAGGCAGGCGGCTGGAGCTGGGGCATGAGTCGGGACGAGGGCCAGAAGAGGAGGAGCTCCCAAAGGAAAGTGCTGGAACACTGACAGTTAGGAGTTCTGTAGAGGGAGAGAGATGGGACAGGGGGCCAAGGGCTGAAGAAAGAGAGGCTTCAACAGAGACAAAATGATCACATCAATTTCAGGAAGCCAAAGGAGGGGAGAAAAGAGAGAAATTAGGTTGTAGTACCAGAAACCAGAGTAGTTCAGCAATACTGATCAAAATTATGAATACACTTAACCTCCAACCAAATCAATCCACAGCTAAGATTTTATTTTACAGACAGACATAAACATAGGCAAAGATATGTTAAAATTTTATGTCAGCCTTTTAAAATTTACTATGAAAAACCTCACACCTACAGAAAAGAGGATGATAGTTTGATGAACCAGCACTTACCCCAACACCTATATTTAAGTTTGGCATACTTATTTCAGCAAAAAGGAAGCATTTTAAAAAAAATATGTTCTTATTGATTTCAGAGAGGAAGGGAGAGGAAGAGAGGAACAGAAACATCAATAATGAAAGAGAATAATTGATTGGCTGCCTCCTGGACACCCCCTACTGGGGATCGAGCCAGCAACCCAGGCATGTGCCCTGACTGGGAATCAAATCGTGACCTCTTGGTTCCTAGGTCGGTGCTTAACCACTGAGCTACACCAGCCAGACAAAAAAGGAAGCATTTTTATTTTTATTATTTCTTTTCATTTTTTTAAAATAAGAGGCTTTTTTGTGTTTGTTTTTTCTTCAAAGAATCAATTTCTTTTTAAATGTAATTTTATTTATTTCAGAGAGGAAGGGAGAGGGATAGATAGAAAAATCAATGATGAGACTCATTCTTTGGCTGCCGCCTGCACTCCCCCTACTGGGGATAGCCTGCAACCTGGGCATGTGCCCTTGACCGGAATCGAACCTGGGACCCTTCAGTCCATAGGCCAACCCTCTATCCACTGAGCCAAACCAGCTAGGGCAGCATTTTTATGTTTATTATTTTATTAATCCTCATCCAAGGTTATTGTTCCACTGATTTTTAGGAAGTGGAAGGAAGAGGGAGAGATAGAGAGAGAGAGAAGCAGCGATGTGAGACACATCGATTGGCTGCCTCCCCCACAGGGCCAGGGATCAAGCCTGCAACCAAGGCACATGCCCTTGACTGGAATCGAACCTGGGACCCTTCAATCCAAGGGCCGATGCTCTATCCACTGAGCCAAATAGGTGAGGACAGGAAGCATTTTTGGGAATTAAAATGTGTATGGGCCAGTTGTAACCCACAGGCTGCCAGTCTGTGACTTCAGAGGTAGATCACAGACCTCCTGAGATAGAGGAAAGAATGCACACCTGATACTCTGAACTTAGTTAAGATCAGGGCAGCTCATGACAGGAACTTAATGCAGAGAACAGCCACTAGAGACTGTGCCTGCCTAGCAGTAACAGTGTCCAGAAAATGGGGTGCATGATGGGCCAAGCCAGCTCAGTCCCCTAGTTTGGGGAGCTGGGATAAGCAGATGGAGAGGGGGTTCACTGGTAGAATCTGTTGCAGCACAACGTTAAGAACCCAGGGAGTCTAGTGTAAAAAAGTGGCTGCACTGACCAGAATTTGTACTTGACAAGGAGTTCAATAAAGTCAAGAGAAGATTTAAGATATTCCTGAAAAGGCAAACTGGATCTTAAGATTTCCAACAGAGAAATAAAGAATGCCTCAAGGCCTAATCCTATTAGCAAAATTGTAGTTCGTGCCTCACTTTTTACAGCAATGGAGCTGAAGACTGCCCATAAAACTGGGTATATATTTCAGCAGAAGCAGTCTGAGATAAATGGAAAAACTAAAACAAACTATAGAGGAAGTTGTATTAAGACCTAGTCAGGCCCTGACCGGTTTGGCTCAGTGGATAGAGCGTCAGCCTGCGGAGTGAAGGGTCCCGGGTTCGATTCCAGTCAAGGGCATGTACTTTGGTTTCGGGCACATTCCCAGTAGGGAGTGTGCAGGAGGCAGCTAATTGATGTTTCTCTCTCATCGATGTTTCTAACTCTCTATCCCTCTCCCTTCCTCTCTGTAAAAAATCAATAAAATATATTTTTTTAAAAAGAAAGAAAAAAAAAAAAAGACCTAGTCTGTAGAAAGAACGAACTAGTCTGTCAACCACAATAAGAGGGAAGGGCAATACTAGCAGTCAGCAGATGTGCGTCACTGCAGATTGCCCAGGACCAAACCAGAGAGGGTCGGACTGCATTACCACCATTTGTCCACCATTCAGAACTGAAATATCATTGCTGTTATGTACACATAAACAACTGTTGGACATAGAAATCGGGACTCAAAAGAACTGTTGGCCCAGAAAGAAACTCACTATAGACTGATTCATTTGCCTCTCAGCATAACCATTATTGCTTGTCTCATTTTCGGTTCCTATAAGTGTATTCCTAGTATCACATGAGCTCACTCATCTAGGGGAAAAGATGAACAACATAGACTGAAGAACAAGAACAGCATTCATCAGACTGTCAGACCTCAGAGGGAAGGTAGGGGAGGTTGGGGACAAGGGAGATAGATCAACCAAAGGACTTGTGTGCTTGCATATGAGCCTAACCAGTGATCACGGACAACAGGGGGATGGGCACATGCGTGTGGGGGGGTTTGGGATGGGAATGGGAGGGGGGGGTTGATGACAAATATGTGATACCTTAATCAATAAAGTAATTAAAAAAAAAAGAGGGAAGGGCAGCACTGCTGAAGATGGGCAAAATTCAAACATTTTTTTCAAAACAAGAAACGTCAATCTGTGTTATTTAAATTAAATGTCAAAGGACTAATAAGCATTTTTCTAATAATTTTAGCTTAAATTCTTTTTCTCCACAACTATGAAAAAGCTACTCTCAAAAGGAAAATGGCAGCTTGACAGAGGAGAAACGTGGTGGATACCAAGGGATCCAAGTTAAAGATACCAACAATGGACCAAGAGACATCACTTGCTCCCTGATGTGGAATCTGGAGGACACATCACTTATGGAGCATCCCTGCATCTAATCATGAAGAAGCAGAGAAGCTCAAACTGAAAGTCATTCTACAAAACTTGCCTGTCCTCTTTAAAAATGTCAAGGTCATGAAAGACAAAGAATGGCTGAGGAATAAAGAGACATGACAACTAAACCTAACACACTGATCTGGGATTTGGGGACATGGAAGACTGATATGAAGAACATTACAATTGCTAAAATGTAAACATGAATCCCTCAATAGATATTAGATAGTCTCAATGCTACATTTTCTGAGTGTGACAATTAAACACACAAAAGAGGGATTTTTTTAAAAGCAAATGTTCTTAGGAGATATATGCTGAAGTATTTAGGGACATGATATCTATAACTTATTCTCAAATAGTAAGCAAAAAATTTGTATATAGAAAGCATGGTCAAGCAAATATGGTAAAATGTTATTAATCCAAGAATCTAGGTAAAGGACACATAAGAGTTTACCATACTATTCCTGTAATTTTTTCTGTAAGTCTGACTTTTTTCCATAAAAAGTATTAAAAAAAAAAAAGTTACTCTTACCACAGATTTGGTGTCCATGCTATGGAATAACTTGCAGTGTTCCACAAGTCCTTCTTGATCAAAGTTCTTCTCGGGACAGTAAGGGCAAGGAAAGGTGTAACGGTTTGGGACATTCCTGGAAGACGAAAGGCAGGGAAAAAGAAAAACACCTCTGTGAGTACATTTCCATGCAACTTCAGCCACTTTACCTTGCAAAAAGGAGCAAAGTTCACTGAACGTTTTATGACAGGGATGTGATAATTACTTCAGAGTCAGGTCAAATGTTCTGAAAATAACATCAGCACAGCTAATATTTGAGAGTGCTTCTCCACACCACCCCCCATACAAAAACTTAAATCAGCTTTAGCCAGCATAACTATTATACTTTCACTTTCTATAATTCATACAACTCAGTCCCGAACATGCAAAGTGTCCAGTGTGACAATTAAACACACAAAAAAGATGACCTCGACCTAAAGGAGTGATTTGAATCATTTACCTTGGCTGAAGGGACACATCCTTGGTGGTGGCCTTCACACCTTCCATGATGTAATTCTGGTATTTGGAACAGGTAGCCACGTGGGCCCGGATCTTAGATAGGAAGAACTGGGACAGGAAGAATCAGAGTTGCCACAAGTTAGTCAGAACCTTGTACCAGGCCCAACATTATCCCAAAGCAAGGGCAAGATGAAAACTATAACCTATTCCACCCTGGCAAACATCTCACCAGTCTCCTGGCTGTGCTGATGGGGCTGAACCCCTGTTTGTTGCAGGGTTTCTGTTAAGACCAAGATTGGTGTTTCACTTGACCAAATCAGGACATTTGCTGCCACTATACACTAACTCTCCTAGAAGTCTGCTTTATTCACCATACGCTCTCTGCTTACAGACACACTCCAAACCAAGTGAAGTTTTTAAAGTTTTCTATACTAATATTTAAATTCATCTCCTTCAGCAAGCCAAGAACTACATTCCATTTTGTGCAGCAAAAAATAAACACCTGACCATGTAAGTAAAAGGGATAAAGGCTAGTAATCCTAGTTAAAGTACAAATCGACAGATTATGGTAAGTGATCTTTACAAAAAACCCTAAATCTGAATCTATTTCTTCTATAAAATCTAGTGGTTTTATAGAAAAGAAGAAAAGAAAAGAAAAGAAAAGAAAAGAAAAGAAAACCTAAAGAGTGCTTCATGACAGGTGTTCTAAAAAGAAAGAAAATGTGTAAGGAATGAAGAAAGAGGGGAGACACGGGGGGGGGGGGAAACATTTTTAGATATATACCATAATGCTATCACAAATCTTTAAAATGGGGAAAATAAAAAGCATACAGAAAAATCCCCCCAAATCCCATTATGCTTGCATGATTTCCATTTCTTGATTTTTTAAATTAAAGGAAACTACAAGAAAAAAACAGCTTCAATATTTGAGCTCTGGTTTACCATGATGCTTCTGTCTTATCTCCCACTAAAGTACTTGACTTCAAGCTAGCAACCAGAGCTCCTAATTGAAAGAAATGGGAAATAGCCTCATTCAGAACTGTACCCACTGTGTACCCCTCATGCTAAATCACTCTGAAAGGACAATTGTAAGGCATATGCATTCTAAGGCTATTTAACTAAGGTGTTAGAGTAATGACATTAACGTGCAAGAATGTCCAACAGCCAAAACCGGTTTGGCCAGTGGATAGAGCTTCGGCCTGCGGACTCAAGGGTCCCGGGTTTAATTCTGGTCAAGGGCATGTGCCTTGGTTTCGGGCACATTCCCAGTGGGGGTGTGCAGGAGGCAATTGATGTTTCTCTCTCATCGTTGTTTCTATCCCTCTCTCTTCCTCTCTGTAAAAAATAATAAAATATTTAAAAAAAAAAAAAAAAAAAAGAAGAATGTCCAACAGTCCTTTGGTGAAAAAATTGTTTCAAATGTGAAAAAAGTTGTCGAAATATATATTATAGTATGATCCTATTTTGTAAAAATCCTACACCTGTGTTTTTCAAAGGGTAGAAAATATTTTTCAGTCTTCTAAACTGAACCACTTTAAAGAGGTAAGCTCTGGAGTGGGAACAAACCTACATTATTTTGTACTAGTGGCCCAGTGCACAGATTCGTGCACATTGAAAGGAAATTAAATTAACTAGAATATTTTAATATCGCTATTCACCCTTTTTCTATAGAAGTGTCAACCAAATTCTGAATCAACAATGACAGATCAAAATACACACATGCGATTGGCACTAGTGAGAGCTTTATAAATATCACGCATGCGCGAGTCAAATTAGCCTTTTATATAGAATAAACTTGCTTAATTAGACCTGCTTTCTGATTTAGCTAAACTATTTCCAGCCCAGTAAAGCACCCCAACTTTTCTTTCAGGTAACTGTCAGCAACACAGCAGTAAATATCAATACAAAGCAGATTATTATTGTAGATCACAAAGGGAGAACAAAGGGTAAAATATTTAACTGCAGCAGTGTTTGACTATATTCTGTGCAGTGAGAAAACCTGAAGTCATTTTAAAGGTCCACCATTTCCTACTTCTTTTCAGTCGGGTCAAGTTTTAAGCTTTCTAAATCTCCGTTTTCCAGCTAATGGAAAGAAAATAGGATTCTACCGAGTGTCCTATCTACCTACTCAAGGACTTCTATGAGGATCAAATGAGATGAGGCACAGTAAAACGCTTCACAGACATTTGGTTAAAGTGTGAAATGTTTGCACCTGGCTATAAAGCAAGTTGTGTTCCTAGACTGAAGAAACTGTAAGGAGGCTAGTTGTTGCTAGGCAGAGGAAGCCAGTTGTTGCTAAGTGACATCATTATCCAGCGCCCCCACAGCGACCGTTTCAGGGCTGGGCTGGGGGCCGCATTTTGCACCATGGGGTCTCGGCAGCGATGCAATTTGGTGGGCAGTCGCTCTGGGGTGGTGGCGGGGCCTGTGTCCCACTTGGGGGAAGCCGAGTGTTGCTTTGTGGGTGCCAGGTCCGTGGTGCCGCTTCTCTGTAAAAGGCCAGTGCGCATCATGGCAGCTCCTGCATTGAGCGTCTGCCCCCTGGTGGTCAGTGCATGTCATAGCAACCGGTCAGACAGTTGGACACTTAGCATATTAGCCTTTTATATAGATTGTTGTACTGTCTAGAATTAACAAAATCATAATGATTTAAAAACCAATAAGCCTGTGTATATCTCTTGGAAAATAAAATAAGACTACTGTCTTATTACAACAGATATTAAAATAAATATATTTACTCTAATATGGTTATACAAAAGAGCATGGGTGTATTTAGATGTTAGATCTTGCTATTATAATCAAACATTTCATACTGACTTTTGTATCATGATTTTTCCCTGTCAGGTGCTAAAAATTGATTAAATTTTATATCTGTAATTATAAACATTTTTAATTTTTAGAGAGAGGGAGGGACAGAGAGCGAGTGAAACATCGATGTGAGAGATAAACATCCCCTGGCTGCCTCCCACACGTGCCCTAACCAAGGATCAAACTCACAACCTGGGTATGTGCCCTGACTGGGAACAGAACCCATAACCTTTTGGTATAGGGGACGACTCTCCAACCGAGCCACACTGACCAGGGCTGATATAAATTTTTAAATTTCCTCTCAAACTACAGCAGATAACATTTTTGAGTCACTGACTTTATTTTATATTAAAAGATATTAAGAAATATCCTTCTGTCATTATATATATATATATTTTTCATATATTTTTATTGATTTTTTACAGAGAGGAAGAGAGAGGGATAGAGAGTTAGAAACATCAATTAGCTGCCTCTTGCACACCCCCTACTGGGGATGTGCCCGCAACCAAGGTACATGCCCTTGACCGGAATCGAACCCGGGACCCTTGAGTCCGCAGGCCGACGCTCTATCCACTGAGCCAAACCGGCTTCGGCTGTCATTATATTTTAATTAATATTGTGCATAATGCTTTGGAAAAATGAGTCATAGGGGAAAACTGGGATAACTGATTTCTACGATTTTCAAAGCTAAAATATGTAATATACTAAGCCCATTCTAAAAAAAACAAACAAAAAAACCCAATAAGGTTACTGAAATGAAACAGCACAGCCATTGCCACAATAACCAGCATGCACACGTGCTATTAATTATCCATCATGCTCTACCTTTAGAAACTACATGGCAACAGCTCTACGTTTTACCCCATCTCATCACAGAAAGACCAACTCTTCCGTTTTCCTTCCACATACATTTTTACGGCAGCCATGGCAAGAAGTCTCTGTGCTCTCAATCTGCCGCTCAAGCTCCACGGCTCGTTCGCCAGGTGCCAGAGGGCTGCGACATACCCCACAGACAGGCTTCTTCGGCTTCAGACATTCCTGCAGGCATGCAGAGCAAAAGCTAGAACAAGACATACAGAGAACCTGAGTCATGCATTGTGAAGACAAGACAACAAAATGGATAAACTTTTAAAAGACATCAATGAATAATGGTTTAAAGACAACTTGCTCCCTACTCCTGATTCAAATACCAGGTCCCCCTGCCATGGCCAGTGTGCTCCGTGGTTAGAGCGTCGGCCTGCACACCTGATCAAGGGCATGTACCTGTGTTGCAGGCTCGCCCCTGCCCCGTCTGGGGCTTGTGCAGGAGGCAACCAGTTGATGTGTTTCTCTCACATCGATGTTTCTCTCTGTCTCCCCCGCTTCACTCTTTCTGAAAAGCAATGGAAAAAAATACCCGTAGGTGAGGAGTAACAAAAACCAAACAAGAAAACCTGTGTCTCCCTATGCCAGAAAAATGAGGGTGGGGGATGGGTCCTGCAAAGAACACACAGGTCAAGCAACAGAAACAAATGCAAACTACTGGGACACAGGGCAAAAGGTGTCACAGTACACTGAGGGGTTTCCTGAATCTCCGTTTTTCCTCTGTGAAATGGAGATAGTAGTACCACCTCTAGGAATGTTGGGAGACCTTAGTACAGTATCTAGCACATTTGAAATGCACCACAAACAGGAGCTGCTATCATTAGAGGTGAATGCGAAGTACTATGGGAACACAAATACAAGAGCAACTAGTTGTGACCTAAGGACAGGGCTGGGAAGACTTCAGAGGCAGCATCTACAAAAAGAGCCTTAAAAGAAAAAGTTTAGCTGGCAGAGCACGAGGATATCCCAGATTCTTAGACTTAAAAACTCAGGATGCATCTAAGGAAATAAAAGCCTAACACTTTGCCTCATAAGCAGATGTCTAAAGCAAAGTATCAACAAGATAAATTCACGTTTTAGAAAAATAACTCTGGGACTATCACAGAAAATAGAATTGTTGGTTTAAAATTTTTTTCTTTTAAACATTTTCTTTTCTTTTTTTTTATAATATATTTTATTGACTTTTTACAGATAGGAAGAGAGAGGGATAGAGAGTTAGAAACATCAATCAGCTGCCTCCTGCACACCCCCTACTGGGGATGTGCCCGCAACCAAGGTACATGCCCTTGACCGGAATCGAACCCGGGACCTTTCAGTCCGCAGGCCGACGCTCTATCCACTGAGCCAAACCGGTTTCGGCTAAACATTTTCTTTTTAAACATATATCTTTATTGATTTCAGAGAGGAAGGGAGAGGGGGAGAGATAGTATCGTCAATGATAAGAGAGAATCAATGATCAGCTGCCTCCTGCACATCCCACACTGGGATACAGCCTGCAACCGAGGCATGTGCCCTGACCGGGAATCAAACTATGACCTCCTGATTCATAAGTCGACACTCAACCACTGAGCCAGGTCGGCCAGGCTTAAATTTTACTTTTTATGGTGAGGAAAGACAAGAGAACACTTGAAGTAGAAACCAAAAAGATGGCTAATGTGAGGGCCTGACTGAGGCAACAGAGAATGAATTCAGGAAATGATTCAGAGGTATAATCAGTAGGACTGGTAACTTACTGAATTTGGAGGAGAAAAAAGGCCAAGTTCCTATCTTTTAAAAAAATATATGTTTTTATTGATTTCAGGGAGAGGGAAAGAGAGATAGAAACATCAATGATGAAAGAGAATCATAGATCAGCTGCCTCCTGCACGCCCCCTACTGGAGATCGAGCCCACAACCCGGGCAAGCGCCCCAACCAGGAATCAAATAGTAACCTCCTGGTCAGAGATTGACACTCAACCACTGAGCCCAAGTTTCTATCTTGAAACCTAGACAGGTGGTGATGCTGAGATCAAGTACACAGAAAGAATGGGTGATAAGGCATGAAAATACCCCAGCTACATACCCAACCTGATAGGTTTAAGGCAGAATGTACAATCGAAGGTAATCTGCATATCTGACAATTTTTTACTGTTTCTAAGAATTTTCTTCCTCTTTGTCACTAAGCTAGATGTTATTCTGCTAGGCAAAATTCTAGACCAAGCTGGGAGAAGGTGAGGGGTTCTAGTGATTCACCACTGAAGGCACAATGTTGAACGAAACTAAGTCCCGATCCTCATAACTGTGTTCCAGAGTGGAGAAAAACACAAATATTAGATACTGATTAAACACATGAAGGAAATAAAACTAAGCAATAAGATCAGCTGGGGTGGATGCCCGGGCGAGGCCAAGCGCCCCTGGGTCTGGGAGAGCCCACACACCCCTGGGTCCAGGCGAGACCATGTGTCCCTGGATCCGGGTGAGGCTGCGTGCACCTAGGCCCGGGTGAGCCCAAGTGGCCCTGGGTCTGGGAGAGGCCAAGCGTCCCTGGGTGCGGGTGAGACCATGTGTCCCTGGATCCGGGTGAGGCCTCGTGCACCTAGGCCCGGGTGAGGCCACGTGCCCCTGGGTCTGGGAGAGGCCAAGCGTCCCTGGGTCCGGGCGAGACCATGCGTCCCTGGATCCGGATGAGGCCTCGTGCACCTAGGCCCGGGTGAGCCCAAGTGGCCCTGGGTCTGGGAGAGGCCAAGCGTCCCTGGGTCCGGGTGAGACCATATGTCCCTGGATCCGGGTGATGACTCGTGCACCTAGGCCCGGGTGAGCCCAAGTGGCCCTGGGTCTGGGAGAGGCCAAGCATCCCTGGGTACGGGTGAGACCATGTGTCCCTGGATCCGGATGAGGCCTCGTGCACCTAGGCCCGGGTGAGCCCAAGTGGCCCTGGGTCTGGGAGAGGCCAAGCGTCCCTGGGTCCGGGTGAGACCATGCGTCCCTGGATCCGGATGAGGCCTAGTGCACCTAGGCCCGGGTGAGCCCAAGTGGCCCTGGGTCGGGGAGAGGCCAAGCGTCCCTGGGTCCGGGTGAGACCATGTGTCCCTGGATCCGGGTGAGGCCTCGTGCACCTAGGCCCGGGTGAGCCCAAGTGGCCCTGGGTCGGGGAGAGGCCAAGCGTCCCTGGGTGCGGGTGAGACCATGTGTCCCTGGATCCGGGTGAGGCCTCGTGCACCTAGGCCCGGGTGAGCCCAAGTGGCCCTGGGTCTGGGAGAGGCCAAGCGTCCCTGAGTCCGGGTGAGACCATGTGTCCCAGGATCCGGGTGAGGCCTCGTGCACCTAGGCCCGGGTGAGCCCAAGTGGCCCTGGGTCTGGGAGAGGCCAAGCGTCCCTGGGTCCGGGTGAGACCATGCGTCCCTGGATCCGGATGAGGCCTCGTGCACCTAGGCCCGGGTGAGCCCAAGAGGCCCTGGGTCTGGGAGAGGCCAAGCGTCCCTGGGTCCGGGTGAGACCATGTGTCCCTGGATCCGGATGAGGCCTCGTGCACCTAGGCCCGGGTGAGCCCAAGTGGCCCTGGGTCTGGGAGAGGCCAAGCATCCCTGGGTCCGGGTGAGACCATGCGTCCCTGGATCCGGATGAGGCCTCGTGCGCCTAGGCCCAGGTGAGCCCAAGAGGCCCTGGGTCTGGGAGAGGCCAAGCGTCCCTGGGTCCGGGTGAGACCATGCGTCCCTGGATCCGGATGAGGCCTCGTGCACCTAGGCCCGGGTGAGCCCAAGTGGCCCTGGGTCTGGGAGAGGCCAAGCGTCCCTGGGTCCGGGTGAGACCATGTGTCCCTGGATCCGGGTGAGGCCTCGTGCACCTAGGCCCGGGTGAGCCCAAGTGGCCCTGGGTCTGGGAGAGGCCAAGCGTCCCTGGGTCCGGGTGAGACCATGTGTCCCTGGATCCGGGTGAGGCCTCGTGCACCTAGGCCCGGGTGAGCCCAAGTGGCCCTGGGTCTGGGAGAGGCCAAGCGTCCCTGGGTCCGGGTGAGACCATGTGTCCCTGGATCCGGGTGAGGCCTCGTGCACCTAGGCCCGGGTGAGCCCAAGTGGCCCTGGGTCTGGGAGAGGCCAAGCGTCCCTGGGTCCGGGTGAGACCATGTGTCCCTGGATCCGGGTGAGGCCTCGTGCACCTAGGCCCGGGTGAGCCCAAGTGGCCCTGGGTCTGGGAGAGGCCAAGCATCCCTGGGTCCGGGTGAGACCATGTGTCCCAGGATCCGGGTGAGGCCTCGTGCACCTAGGCCCGGGTGAGCCCAAGTGGCCCTGGGTCTGGGAGAGGCCAAGCGTCCCTGGGTCCGGGTGAGACCATGTGTCCCTGGATCCGGGTGAGGCCTCGTGCACCTAGGCCCGGGTGAGCCCAAGTGGCCCTGGGTCTGGGAGAGGCCAAGCGTCCCTGGGTCCGGGTGAGACCATGTGTCCCTGGATCCGGGTGAGGCCTCGTGCACCTAGGCCCGGGTGAGCCCAAGTGGCCCTGGGTCTGGGAGAGGCCAAGCGTCCCTGGGTCCGGGTGAGACCATGTGTCCCTGGATCCGGGTGAGGCCTCGTGCACCTAGGCCCGGGTGAGCCCAAGAGGCCCTGGGTCTGGGAGAGGCCAAGCGTCCCTGGGTCCGGGTGAGACCATGTGTCCCTGGATCCGGATGAGGCCTCGTGCACCTAGGCCCGGGTGAGCCCAAGTGGCCCTGGGTCTGGGAGTGGCCAAACGTTCCTGGGTCTGGGTGTGACCATGTGTCCCTGGATCCGAGTGAGGCCTCGTGAACCTAGGCCCGGGTGAGGCCACGTGCCCCTGGGTCTGGGAGAGGCCAAGCGTCCCTGGGTCCGGGTGAGACCATGCGTCCCTGGATCCGGATGAGGCCTCGTGCACCTAGGCCCGGGTGAGCCCAAGTGGCCCTGGGTCGGGGAGAGGCCAAGCGTCCCTGGGTCCGGGAGAGACCATGTGTCCCTGGATCCAGGTGAGGCCTTGTGCAACTAAGCCCGGGTGAGGCCACGTGCCCCTGGGTCTGGGAGAGGCCAAGTGTCCTTGGGTACGGGTGAAGCCAGATCCTGGGTCCGGGTGAGGCCGTGCGCCCCTGGATCCATCCGGGTGAGGCTGGGTCCCAGGCCCGGGTGAGACCACGCGCCCCTTGGATATGGGTGAGGCCACGTGCCCCTTAGTCCAGGTGACGCCGTCCCCCTGGGTTCGGCCGCGACCAAACCAGAGGGAGTCAGACCTCCATTACCACCATTTGTCCACCATCCAGAGCTGAGGGGTCAGTGCTGACATGTACACATAAGGAACTACTGGACATCGAAATTGGGTCTCAAAAGAACTGTTGGTCCAGGGGGAAGCTCGCTACAGATTGATTCATTTGCCTGTCAGCATAAATATTATTGCTCGTCTCACATTCAGTTCTTATTAGTATATATCTAGTGACATTTGATCTCGTTCATCTAGAGGAAATGATGAACAACATAGACTGAGGAACAAGAACAGAACCAGAAGCAAGGAGGCATCGATCGGACTATCGGGCCTCAGAGGGAGGATACGGGAGGGTAGGGGGAGGGTGGGGGGAGGGGGAGAGTTCAACCAAAGGACCTGTATGCATGCATATAAGCCTATCCAACGGTTAAGTTCAACAGGGGATTGGGGCATGCGAGGGGAGAGGGGTGGGATGGGAATGGGGGGATGAGGACAAATATGTGACACCTTAATCAATAAAGAAATTAAAAAATAAAAAAAAAAAAAAATAAGATCAGCTGGGGTGGATTACAGAAAGCTTCATTAAGAAGGTAACATTTGAACTGAGGCCTAAATTTATAAGGAGGCACACAGACCTGGATGCAGAGTTCCATACAAAGATGACACCAAATGCAGAGGGGTGTCCGAAAAGCAGAAAGGACGACCTTTGGGGCCATGATAAATGCCTGCTAAGAAAACAGGCTGCTTTCAGTTTCCACTTCCTACATATGGCCTTCTTCTAGTTAAGCCTTTTAGATGCTCCACCCTTTCTGTTACAGTGCTATGTACAAAGTCCTTTCTCCTGGGCACCCAGCCACCTGTATGGTACTAGACTGGAGCAGGATAATCATTTAGAGGTTGAAATAAAAGTTTTATAAAAATCTAATGCTACGCCCAGCCAGAGCTACAGTGATGCTGAAGTTTCCAAGCACAAAAGCTATCAAAAACCAATTAGGCAGAGCAAAAAAGCACTTGGCTGGCCCTAAGAGAGACTCAGAGAGGTGCATCCATTTTCAATCAACTTTGAACTGATGAACATGTAGACGTAGTATGGTGAGTATAGCAAAGAGTCAAGGTTTGAATCCCAGTACTGTCCCCTGACCTCTGACCCAGGAAAGGTTCATCTGGCTCAAAGAAACCTCAAGGTTTGTTGCTCTTCAGTTGGTAAATTCTGCTAAGACAAGCTTCTTTATTCATCCATTACCCCTATCCACTCCCCCACTCCCCCTCAGTTTGATTCCTATAATACCCTTCCATTGCGCAATGAATTTTCACAATAGTCTGAACATTTGCTGGTACGTATTTATTCGCCTGATTGTGAACTCTGAGGGCAGAATCACCTTATTTCTTACTATGCCCCAAGTGGAACATAAGACTGGAAGAGGGATGCTCACTGTGCTGGGCACTGGGGATATAAACAGAGCAAAATAAAAATGGTCATTGCCCTCATGCCCCTAAATTTTGCTCCGTGCAAGAAACTGGGAGTAATTTAAACGGGGATGGTGACAAGGGAGGTAACAAATTGGGACCTGAAGTATGAAAAGGATTTGGGGTAGTGGTGAGGGAGGTGCCGATGGGACAGGAAGAGTTACAGGCAAAACGAACTGCAAACAGAACAGCCCAAAGCTAGAAAGAGCTTTGTGTACCTGAAGAAGCAAAAAGCAGGCAGTGTGACCGGGGAGCTCTTCCTCTGCAGGATTGCTGCAGAAATAATGCCCGTGATGCCCAGCAAGTGCCCACTGACCGGGAAAGGGGCCCTAAGACCAATGCCCAGGTGACGGCCACGATCCACACTGAGGGAGGCCATGGAGAAAACGCCATCCCTCAGAGGCAAGAAGTAGATGGCCAATTCTTTCGGTTTAGGTGTTTGCGTGTTGGATGCAGCAAGGCTGAGATTCAAATCCGGCCAAACTCAAAACACCTACCGCAGTGCAGGGCCGGTCCTGACATTACCACACACACACCTCCTTTAGGTCGTCCCAACGCCTCCGAGCAATAGGCAGGCCATGGAGGCTTAATTCCCAACAACGCGAACCACACCTGAACCCAGGTCAATAGGAATGCTAACGGTCCCTACCTGCCGGTCAGATTTACAGCATGACTTCCCTTCGGTCCCTGTAGCCTAGCTCAGTGTCCCTCCACCTTCCGCGCACATCAGAGTTACCGGGCAGAGCTGGGCAAGGACGCCAGGTGTGCTACCCCCGAGGGGCGACGCACGCTCTCCTCCAGGGAAACGGCGGCTCTCGAGGGCAGAACCCCAGCGGGGTTTAGCTACACTAGCCCGCGCGGGAGGAGCTGACAGGCCGCTGGGGACACAGCGGGAGCTCCTCAGGAGAGCGGGATTCTTGGAAGGAAGCAGACAACTTCCAACGGGTCTTCGGAAGGCCCCGCGGAGAGGCCACTTTGGGCCGAGACCCACCCCCCCGCCCCCCCGCAGCCCGAGACCCTCCCTGCTGAGGCCTCGCCCCTCGGCTCCGTTCCCCTCCGCCCAATCAGGCGCCCCCCGACCAGGCCCGGGCTCGCCGCTTACACGTGTCCGCAGAGCACCCGCACCGGCTTCTCGTACACCTCCAAGCACACGGGACACGTAAAGCGGGCCAGTGGGTCGGCCTCCGCCGCGGGCCCCGCCGGCTGCGCACCACCCTCACCGTCCTGCTGCTGCGCCGCCATCTTGCTGCCGCGAAGCGCAGCCTAACGGTGGCCGAGAAGGAGGAGCCCGACGGGGCGGGGCCGAGGCGGCCCGCCAGCGCGCGAGGGGCGGGGCGGGGGCGGGGCTGGTGGGCGCGCGGGGCTCTGGGTGCGCGGCTCCGGGGATATGCCCCTGCCTGAGGGCGGGGTTAGGGGTGCGCCACGCCTCCTGGCCCCTCTGATTGGAGGGAGAGAGAAAGCAAAAGTTAAGGGAAATCTGGAAAATGGATTTTTGAGATTGGCAAAATTCGAACCGGTTTTGGGCTTCCACCTGTTTCCTAAATAGAACTCGTTACTGTTACTTCGTATTTACTTATGCACTATTACTTAATATTTCTCCTCAAGCCGAGTTGATTTCTTTAAACTTAAGGGAACAAAAAAAGAAAAAATTAGAACAAAAAGAATATATAAATTTAAGCACACAAAATTTAAAGGGAGATCTGATATCACTCCTGAGCTACAAATAAAAAAAAACAAGTATCACTTATTTCTACAAGGGAACTGTAAAACTACAATGGAAATTTAAAAAATATCATTTCCCCCCAGGTGATTTTGAGAGTATGTTTATTAAAATTAGGGGCAGCCCAGGTGGCTCAGTGGTTGTGTCAACCTATGAACCACATCACGGTTCCATTCCTGGTCAGGGCACATGCCTGGGTTGCGGGTTCAATCTCCAGTAGGGGTGTGCAGGAGGCAGCCAATCAATGATTCTCTGTCATCATTGATGTTTCTATCTCTCCCTCTCCCTTCCTCTTCGAAATCAATAAAATAAAACAAGTTATATATATGTATGTATTGGGGACAGTGAAACATGGAAGGGCTTAGGATAGAAGAAGCAACAGGAGAGAGCCTAGGTGGGGCTGCTATTGACTCATCGAAAAGTCAGAGAACAGGGGGTCTTGGAGACAGGTTCAGGGAATTAGCCCGGTGGCGCTGCCTCGGCCAATTGCTTCTTTGGTTGCAAGTCTCCTGGGGACTCTTAGAGGTCAGGAGATGCACACCTGAGAGGGAAGAAAGACTCGAACATGCTCTGGTGAGGGAGAGCACCCCAAAACTATACCATTTGTTCATGCTGAATACTGTTGATGCTGAAAAGAGAGATTAGCCATTACTAAGTAGGTGTTGAAGACAGGATATCACCACACTGAGACTTGCTAGTGAAAGCAGAAATAATGGGAAGCATGTCTCCCTCCCTAAGTCAACATTATTTAATATTATGTTCACCTGCCTCCTGGTGATAAGGTTCAGCTTCTGATCTGTACAGGTGGGGAAGCTGAAGCTTGGATAGACTAAACCTTACCCGCACAAGAAAGGAGCAGACCTCCATCCCAGATGTTTTGAATCCCAACTTTCTCCGCTTTCTACTGCACCCAATTGACTCTTGCATGTATCTATTTAACAAGAGACAGCTTTTTTAAAAGGAAGGCTGTGCTAACAATTCTACAGGGTTTTCTTAACCTGGAAAGTTAATGATCAATTAAGCCTCTACCTGAAAGGAAACAAAGGCCTCACAGGAAGGAGTCTACATGGGATCAATAAATCATGTTAGTTAAACCAGGTTAATTGAATGCAAATTTGTGCCATTCCCAATATGCCAAAATTTCTGACTTGATCCCCAGTCAGGGCACATACAGGAAGCAACCAATGAATGCATAAGTGGAACAACAAATCTCTTTCTCTCTCTAAAAATAAATCAATAAATTAAAAAATCTTCAATTCCTCTGTCTCACTAGCCATATTTCTAGTGCTCAATAACCCCATAGAGGCTAGGTATCAGGACACAGCAGACACAGACCATTTCCATTATCACAGAAAGTTCTGTGGACAGTGCTGTGTAGAGCTACTCACACACGTGGGAAGGATACAGACACACAGATGTCCAGGACAGCACTGGTCATGGTAGCAGAATTATTAAATAAATACAGTAGATATAGATATAGATATAGATATAATTACCGTACTGGTATGTCAACTCCATGAGGACAGGAATTTTTGTCTATTTGTTTACTGTACCTTTAGCTTTAAAATATATATATATTTATTTTTATTGATTTCAGAGAGGAAGGGAGAAGGAGAGAGAAACACCAATGATGAGAGAGACTCATTGATCAGCGGTCACCCTCCTACTGGGGGTTGAGCTCGAAACCCGGGCTTGTGCCCTGACAAGGAATCAAACTGTGATCACCTGGTTCATGGGTCTACGCTTAACCACTAAGCACACAGGCCCAGCTGTATCTTCAGCTTTTAAAAACAGTGCCTAGGGCATGGTAAGTAACTCCATATATATGTGTTAAATGAATATACAGCTGATATGAAATGATCTTCAAAATATATATTTAATTAAAATAACACCAAGGTGCTGAGTAATGTAACAAGTTATATTTGTGTATGGTGAATAGATGTCTCTGAAAGGTAAGGTGACCAATCCTCCTGGTTTGCCTAGGGTTGAGGGTTTTCCTAGTGCTAAAGCTTGGAAGTCCTGGGCACATAAGTTGATCACCCTACTGAACAGAGTTCTGAGAATCTTGTACCGTTGTCTATCATCAGAAAGAAAAACTAGGGCCCTGGGGTCTAGGTTCTGAACCTGGAGGAAGACTTACTTGTCATTCTCTTCCCTCTTGTATTGTCTAAACTTTCCCCTCCTGTATTTCTGCATTACTTTTTAAGTAAAAATTAAAGAATATTGCATTAGGCCCTGTGGAAGAATAGATGATTAGACATGACCCAGCCCTCAATCCCTACCTCTTAGCCTCAAGTCACATGTAAAACTTATTGTTATACTTATCTAAAGTAGGCAGAATTCACACCATTATGTATTATTACATTTATTAATCTATGGGCAGATAATTTCATCATTAATTTCAAACTAGTAAGAGATTCAAGATTGCCAAACTGGTATGAGCCCAGAGGAATTTCCACCTACACCACTAGGAGGCAAACAAGTATTTCACGGACTCACCTGGCCCAACTAGATCAGTGGTCGGCAAACGGCGGCTCGCGAGCCACATGCGGCTCTTTGGCCCCTTGAGTATGGCTCTTCCACAAAATACCACGTGCAGGCGTGCATGTACAGTGTGATTGAAACTTCGTGGCCCATGCACAGAAGTGGGTTTTTGGCTCTCAAAAAAAATTTCAATCGTTGTACTGTTGATATTTGGCTCTGTTGACTAATGAGTTTGCCGACCACTGAACTAGGTGAACACTGCCTCCTTTTTCTCTTCAGTTCCTTAAGGGTTTACTGTCCCTGCCCATTATGCTTACTGTACTTAGCCTGAAAGTAAAAATCAATAAGGGGCCCACCAGTGTGGCTCAGTGGTTGAGCGTGACCCATGAACCAGAAGGTCACGGTTCCATTCCAGTGAGGGACATGCCTGGTTTTCAGCTCGATCCCCAGTAGGGGTCGTGCAGGAGGCAGCAGGTTGATGATTCTCTCTCATCATTGCTGTTTCTATTTCTCTCTCTCTCCCTTCCTCTCTCTGAAATCTGTAAAATAATATTTTTTTAAAAAGGGGGACATAGGGCGAGGCGGCGCACCCCTGGGTCCGGGTGAGGCTGGGTCCCGGGTCCAGGTGAGGCCGCGCGCCCCTGGGTCCGGGTGAGGCTGGATCCCGGCCCGGGTGAGGCCGCACGCCCCCGGGTCTGGGTGAGGCTGCGCGCCCCTGGGTCTGGGTGAGGCTGCGCGCCCCTGGGTCCAGGTGAGGCCATGCGCCCCGGGGCCCGGGTGATGCTGGGCTCCTAGGTCGGGGTGAGGCCGCGCACCCCTGAGTCCAGGTGAAGCCGCGCCCCTGGGTCCGGGCGAGACCAAACCAGAGGGAGTCGGACCTGCATTACCACCATTTGTCCACCATCCAGAGCTGAAAAATCAGTGCCGACATGTACACATAAGGAACTGGTGGACATTGAAATTGGGTCTCAAAAGAACTGTTGGTCCAGAAAGAAACTCACTATAGACTGATTCATTTGCCTGTCAGCATAACTATTATTGCTCGTCTCACATTCGGTTCTTATAAGTATATCTCTAGTAACACATGATCTCACTCATCTAGGGGAAATGATGAACAACATAGACTGATGAACAAGAACAGACCCAGAAACAAGGAGGCATCGATCGGACTGTCGGGCCTCAGAGGGAGGGTAGGGGAGGGTGGAGGTAGGGGGGAGAGATCAACAAAAGGACTTGTGTGCATGCATAGGAGCCTAACCAATGGTTAAGGACAACAGGGGGGTGGGGGCATCCGTTTGGAGGGGTGTGGGATGGGAATGGGGGGATGAGGACAAATATGTGACACCTTAATCAATAAAGAAAAAATAAATAAAATAAAATAAAATAAAAATAAAAAATAAAAAGGGGGACATAGTCTTGGATTGCAAAGAGTTTTAACATGAGTAACACTCATGCAAATATTCATTCAACCAATATCTTCTATGTGCCAGGCATCCTAATGGATGTTTGGGATATGGCTGTGAATGATTTGGACAAATGGGAAAGATGTAGGGGGATGACCACATAAAAATACCAGTTTATCAATTACTCCAGCAGGTCACACAGCATTTTCAGTTTATATTATATCAATAATATATGCAAAAATTATGATCCAGTAAGATGTGACAAGAATTAGAACTGAATAATGAATCAAGACTGATTGAAATAGAGATTTAAATCCACCACCATCAGCAGCAACTGCATATATTGTGACTTGAGACATTGGCTAACAATAGAATGAAGTCATCACAATTAGTAAGACATTGAAAAATGAAGTATTCATATATAAGTGGAATTGCTGGGTCATTTAAATTTATTAGAAACTGCCAAACCAAACCATTTCCCAAAACCTCTAATGATGTATGAATTGCTCCACATCCTCACCAACATTTGGTTGTCTACATTTTGCTTTTAGCCATTCTAGTAGAATCTTGCAGTTTTAATTTTTTTAAATATATTTTTATTGATTTCAGAGAGGAAGGGAGAGGGAGAGAGAGATAGAAACATCAATGATGAAGGAGAATAATTGATCAGCTGCCTCCTGCACACCCCACGTGGTTTTAATTTTTATAATGATGGATGATGTTGAGCACTTGTTTGTTTGTTTACTGGCCATTTGTATGTCTTCCTTTGGAAAATGTCTGTTCAAGTCTTTTGCTAATTTTTTATTGGATTGTCTTTTTTATTCTTTAGTTGTAGGAGATAAAATATTATTTTGTATTTAGGCCATTATTTTTGTAAGTTTTTATTTTGAAATAATTTTAGACTTACAGAAAAGTTGAAAAAATGTTTTAAAGAACTCCCAGAAACCCCTTCAACCAGATTCCCCAACTTTTTCTCTCTCTCTCTATCCTATATAATAAAAGCCTCGTATACTAAGCGTCTGGTTGTCCAGTCGGCCGTTCAACCAATCAAAGCATAATATGCTAATGATATGCTAAGGCCGCTTAACCACTCGCTATAACATGCACTGACCACTGGGGGGGCAGACGCTCAATGCAGGAGCTGCCCCCTGGTGGTCAGTGCGCTCCCACAGGAGAAGCCCTGCTCAGCCAGAAGCCCTGAGCAGGGCTCAGGCTGGCAAGTGCAGTGGTGGTGGCAGGAACCTCTCCCGCCTCCGCGGCAGTGCTAAGGATGTCCGACTGACGGCTTAGGCCCACTCCCCACAGGATCTGTCAGTCAGACATCCCCTGAGGGCTCCCAGATTGCAAGAGGGCACAGGCCAGGCTGAAGGACCACCCCGAGTGCAGAAATTTCATGCACTGGGCCTTTGGTATGTATGTGTGTACGGATTTATGCACATTGAAAGGAAATTAATTAGAAGGTGGCTGGCGGGGCAGGATTGGGCGAGACAGGCCAGTGCTGTGACTCCAAGGGCATCTGCAGAGTGAGCAGGGTCTTGCCAGCAGGTGGGGTCCCTCGGCCTGGCCTGTGGGGATTGGGCTGAAACCAGCTCTCCGACATGCCCCGAGGGGTCCCAGATTGTGAGAGGGTGGTTCTCAGGTGACACACCCAGGAAACGGGCTCCCTCCTCTTTGGTTCTGGGGTGCGTCACCTGAGAACTGCCGCTGCCAAGTCACTGCAGATCAGCAGCTCCAGTGTTGAGCATCTGCCCCCTGGTGGCCATTGCATGTCATGGCTCCCGGTTGGATGGTCACTTAGCCTTTTATATATATATAGATATGCTCTTTTTCATAAAACGTTTGTAGACATGATGCACCTTTACTTATAAATATTTCAGTGTATATTTCCTAAAAGGAGAGAAATTCTCATACAAAACTATAGTACAAAGATCAAAAAGTTTTTTATTGTGGATATATACATATTCATATAGATATATCTATATGGATATATGTGATTTGCCATTTTGACCATTTAAAAGTGTATAAGTCAGTAGTGTTGATTACATTGACAATATCAGGCAATCATCATCACTATCTGTTTTTTTTTAATAATATATTTTATTGATTTTTTACAGAGAGGAAGAGAGAGGGATAGAGAGTTAGAAACATCAATGAGAGAGAAACATCCATCAACTGCCTCTTGCACACCCCCTACTGGGGATGTGCCCGCAACCAAAGTACATTCCCTTGACCGGAATCGAACCCGGGACCTTTGAGTCCGCAGGCCGACGCTCTATCCACTGAGCCAAACCGGTTTTGGCATCACTATCTGTTTCCAAAATTTTTTCATCACCCCAAACAGAAACTCTATACCCATTAAGTAATGTCTTCATTCTCCCCTCTCCCTAGTCCCTGGTAACTTCCAATTTACTTTGTGTCTCTTTAAATTTTCCAATTATAGACATTTCATGTAAGTAGAATGATACAATATTTGTACTTTCATGACTGTCTTCTTTCACATAGCATAATGTTTTTCAATGTTTATGCATGTGGTAACATATATCAGAACTTCATTCCTTTTAATGGATGAATAGTCTTCCAGTGTATGGGTATACCACATTTTGTGTATCCATTCATCTGTTTATGGATACTTACATTGTTTCCACCTTTTGGCTATTGTGAATAATGCTGCTATGAATGTTGGTGCACAATGTTCTGTTCAAGCCCCCAATTTTAATTATTTTGGGTAGATACCTAGGAGTAGAATTGCTAGGTCATATGGTAATTCTTAAATATATTTTTAAAAATTGATTCCAGAGAGAGGAAGGGGAAGGAAGAGAAAGATAGAAACATCAGAGATTAAAGAGAATCATTGATTGGCTGCCTCCTGCATGCCTCTGCTGGGGATTGAGCCTACACCCTGGGCATATGCCCTGACCAGGAATCAAACCATGACCTCCTGGTTCATAGGTCGGTGCTCAACCACTGAGCTACACTGGCTGGACTAAATCAGTGTCCTTGGTTTAGGGAAGATAGCATTTACTAGATGGCTGCAAACTTCTTGTTGAACTATCTGTCTCCATTTCCCTATTCCACTTGTCCTGGCTTACGAGCCTATCTCAATAGGGCTACTAAATGCTATACTTGAACCCAGGTCTACTGGTTTTATTTATTTATTTATTTATTTATTTATTTATTTATTTAAAATATATTTTATTGATTCTTTACAGAGAGGAAGGGAGAGGGACAGAGAGCTAGAAACATCGATGAGAGAGAAACATCGACCAGCTGCCTCCTGCACACCCCCCACCGGGGATGTGGCCGCAACCAAGGTACATGCCCATGACCGGAATCGAACCTGGGACCATTCAGTCCGCAGGCCGACGCTCTATCCACTGAGCCAAACCGGTCTCGGCGGTCTACTGGTTGTAGGGTCATTTCTGTGCCATGTTGCTGGGGACCTTAAATGCTGATTTCTTATTCACCATACTCTGTTGCCTCCCAGCACCAAACACCTGGTCTAGAGAGCAAGGGCTGTGATCACCATCTTTCTTGCTCATAGACCTTCAGTGGCTCCCAGGTGCCCACAGAGACAAAGCAACTCTACCTGACATTTGAGATCCTCAGAGACTAGGCTGATATCCCATCACTCCAATTTCCCAGCTCGCCCTGTGCACTCATTTTTCTAACCAGATGAACGACTTGTTCCTTATCCATCCTTACTAGAGTGCGGGGGTCAGACCTGGCACCCAGGGCCACATAGCCCTGGGGCAAACACAGTATTTTATGTTTGGTATCAGTATGGGATCATGGTTTCTTTTCCCCTCCCACTAAAGCCTTACAGTCTGTTACTGTCATTATTTATTTTGATGTTCCAATTGTCCCAGATTTGACCAAAAGGAACTCCTCCAACCTGGCTTTTGTGTCCTTTTAACATGTCCCATTACTCTTTTAGCATATCCTTACTTTCTGTCTCAATAAGATGTTCCAGGTACACATTGCAATTTCCTGCCTGAACCCTGAGAATGTCATTTCTCCATGGAGCCTTGGTTCCTTTTAGTGGAGAACAGTATTTAGAAAGCAAGATCTGGGTGATTGTTGCTATAGGGGTGTCGCTTCTTGTGGGCTCTCTCAGCAGGTGGAACTAGGAAGTGTATTTACACAGGGGGTTTGTAATTGAGAAGTTTCACTTAAAAATATGTACTGCTCCTCTTCAGAAACCTAAATATCTGATCACAATTAGTAGGAAAATTGGCAACAATCAGCTGGAGCACGGTAGGGGTTCAGTAATACATATTTTCTCACTAAAATATTTATTGGAGACTCCCTGTAAGCCAGATATTATGTTAGACTATGTTAATACTAATGTCTGATACTCTATATATAGTATCAGACTATCCTTCTCTAGTATCTAGTAATGCCTACCTTATATGCTTGGAGACAGTTGAGTTTCAATTTCCAGTACTTTGTTTCGATTGCTTTCTTCCCTCCAGCTGGGAGGAAGGCTGGAGAGCTTCACAAGTCCAACTCACTCAAAGCCCAGCTCAAATGCTACCTCCTCCTTGTGGCTGTCCCCAGTTTGCCCTGTCCAGTGTCCCCTCTCCATTCTATAAGCTCTATACCCCTCTCCTAACATTTACCACCTTTGATTTTGAATTATAGGTTTTTAGTTCATCCTACTCCTAGTTTATTAATATTGTCTTTCTGATAAGAAGACTGTTCCTATTGTTGGCTCTCCTTGAGGGCAAGGGCTGTGTCTGTTTTGCTCAGTTATATGCTCTTTAAATCTAACATCAATGAAAAATTCCATCAGAAATAAATACTGTTGAACCTCTTATTGCATGTGGGGCAGATAGTAATAATAAAATTGTGAGCAAAACAGGTGTAGCTATGTCCTCATGGAGATAACTGACTACTGCGGGAGAAAGAAATTAAAATCACTTAATATGAATTTGTGGACTTAAAAAACAAATGATCTACATTTGTATTATTGTCCCAATATGTACACATTCTTAAAAAATACCTAGTATTGGTTGATGTTTTGTTTTCCATTCCAGGGTATGTCTTTTTCATTCCACTGCATGTCTTGCAGAGTTATATAATTCTTTAAAAGTGATCCATAGTAATCATTAGTACAGATACACCATTCCCCTACTGATGGACATTTAGAATGTTTTCTTATTTTTATTTTTGGAATGTTTAAAAATATATTTTTATTGATTTCAGAGAGGAAGTGCGGGGGAGAGAGAGAGAAACATCAATGATGACAGAGAATCATTGATCGGCTGCCTCCTGCACACCCCCTACTGGGGATTGAGCTCCCAACCTGGGCACATGCTCTGATAGGGAATCGAACTCTGACCTCCTGGTTCATAGGTCGATACTCTACCACTGAGCCACACTGGTCGGGCTAGAATGTTTTTGCATTACAGACAATGAAGTGACAGGTCTCTTGTGTATTTACACTTGTTTTTCTGGTAGGTTCCAGGAAACCAATTGTTTGGTTATTGGATTGCTTTCCTTTTTTGTCCTATACATGCCTGTATTGCTGGAATTCATGTGTTACTTTTGTGATTCAAAAACACTACACCCCTATAAAATAGAAGTAGGTAGATTATTCCTCTTTTTGGCTCTTACGAAGCAGAGGTGCTTAATCATTGTCATATGACTGTTATATAATCTGCTAATCATTATGTAATAAAATCTGTAAAAGATACTTCTGTGATTCCACATCACCAAGCGAAGAAATCTCGGGTCTTCAACCCCATCTAAAATATGAGAAACATGGCTCTCTTCAGTGACTTTGGGTCTTTTCTGATGTGAAATGTCACCAAGTCTCAATGACCAAGGTTTCCTACTGGTAAAACCTTCTTAAAAATCTGTGTCCCTTTTGACTGTCACAGAACCACAGAGCTGGAAGGGACTTATTAGCAGGCTCATGCAGTCTTGCAACAGCTTCCAAAGGACAGTTTAGAGTTGTTGCAAAGTCAGAGAGTTTGGATGAGGCTAGGATTCCTGCAAACACTATCACCTTGCAGGTGATTAAGAGAGGAGCTTAAACATTAGCTGATAAAGGCTGAAGTACAGTACATAAAGTCCTTGGGTGATGCTCAGACAGCAACAGATATAGTAATCCCTGTTGTTTGAAAAGCAAGCAGGTTGTTGGTTCTCCAAATGCTTCCCCATGTATTATTTCATTGACTCCTGAGACAAGCCCACTGGCTTTAGCTGGGGACACCAAGGCTGAGAGAGAGAGAGAGAGAGAATCCTACAATTAAGGAATAACTATTGGGCACCTCATGATCAGGCTTGTTCAGAGCTCAGGGAAAACAGATCTTGTGGGGGAGTCAGGTTTAAAAATGTAATCCACTGTGGTTAAGAGCTGAGATAAAATGATGATGAAATAAACGGATCAATGATGAAAGACCGCCCAGCCCGAGTGATTAAAAAACACCACACCCTATGAGAGTGGACCTATGAACCAGGAAGTCACAGTTTGATTCCCAGTAAGGTCACATGCCAGCATTTTAGGCTCCATTCCCAGTTGGGGGTGTGCGGGAGGCAGCTCATCAATGATTCTCTCTCATCATTGATGTTTCTATCTCTCACTCCCTCTCCTTCCTCTCTGATATCAATAAAGAATATTTTTAAAAAATGATGACAGTGTTGTGGGGAACCAGAGGAAGGCTGGTCTTTGCCTGGAAAAATCATGGAAAGCTTCCAAAAGGCTGTGAGGACTGAGCTGGGGCTGGAAGCCAGAAAAACTAGGAAGGGATGAGGTGAGGGGAAGGACATTTACACGGTGGGAACAGCATATAGAGGCACAGAGGCCAGGAGAGTAGAAGAGCATGAGAAGTGCGGGAGCCAAGAGCATGTTGGAGGAAGAGAACTTGGCATGGAGTGGGCTCTAGTCTTCAATAAATGTCTGGGATAAGTTAGAGAGATAGAATGAATGGTTCAGTTGCAAATATGTTCAACAGTCTTGAGTATGTACTAGGCACTTTGCAAGCACTAGGGATTCAGTGAGTGGTGAGCCACAAAAACCGAGTCCTCGGGGAGCTTATGCGCAAGGTGGTGGGTGGGAGCAAAGACAAACCCGTGAAGTAACAAGCCACCAATATCGATGCCAAGGTAGGCCAAGCCGCTACCACAGGTGCCTGGTGAAAAGTCAAAAAGCAATGAAGCAATATCTTGGTTTTCCCCAATGCTGACTTCCATTTAAGGAAACTGAGGGCAGAGAGAGGTAATTTCTTTTAACTTAACCAGGTTTAAAAAGAAAATATATTTAGATCTTTATGCCAACTATTGTAATAAGCGGTTTCCATATATGAACTCAATTCTCACATGAATTCCAGGAGACGGTACTATTACAATTCCATTTTACAGGTGAAAAAACTGAGGCGCGGGGAGGTTAAGTAACTTTCCCAAGGTCAGGCAGCTAGTAAGTGGCAAAGGCAAAGCTGGGACCCCACTCTCAAGGACAGCCTGTAACATCAACAGTCCTCTCTAGGCTGGATTCAGTCTCGCGCGATCCCGGCTTCTTGCTTCCTTAAGCCTGGGCATCTCCGCCTGTAAGAGGGAGGCGAGGGCTCCAACTGTCAGCCTCTGCTCAGGCGCAGGCGAGAGCACAGCGCCGGGGTCATCTCCATGGGGGGCAAGTCCGGGAGGCGGAGGCCGAGGGTCGCTCAGTCTGCGCTAGCAGCTCGGACTCCACCGCCCCGCTCCGCACCGGTTCCCATGACAACTCGGCTAGCTGCCATCCAGGGGCGGACGGCGTGCGTCACTTCCCGATCCGTTTATTTCCGGGTCCTGGCCCCAGCCGGGGTAGTGCCTTTCGGTCGCTAAAGTGAAATTCCGCCGTTTCTGTGCTCGCTCTTCTGCCTTCCGCTCCTTCCTCCGTTGCCCGTGGGCATCGGCCTTTCCCGGCCCAGCGCGCAGCCGCGGCCCGGCCTCCCTTCGGACCCGCCTCCGAGGAACGTCATTTCCTGGCCGATTGTTTCCGGGTCGCCGCTTGCCCCGGGTACTGGTCTCGAGCCCCTGCAGCCGCCTGGAGCGGCCAGAGCCCACCCGGCCCGGTCCGGCGGCGCCCGTGGCTCTTTCTCGCTTCCCTCGGCCGGGCGTCTTCGGGGCAGTGGCGGGGTAAGTGCGGGGGCCGCGACGGAAACAGCCTCTGGGGTTTTCCCAGGCGGAGGGGAGCGTTCGTCTCGGCGTCCAGGGAGCGGGGTCCCCACACGCACGGCGGGAATGCCGGGCGGGCCCGCCTTTTCGGCACCCCGGGGCCCAGCTTGTCTTCTGGATCCCGGCTCCCCCAAGGACTGCTCGGCAGACACCTAGGACCAGACATGGGTGGCTCAGGGCAGTCAGGAGGACCCCTCGTTGGCATCTAACCGAGGAGGAGGACATCCCAGTTCCACCGCGAGGCAGTGACGGCGCAGTGGTCCTCAGCCCAATTTTTGGCGGCTGACTTGGGTTTGTACTCACTGTGTGACCTTGGACAAGTCACTGAATCTTCTGAGCCCCAGTTGCCCAATTAATTAGTTAACTGGGAGTGAGCTTGCCTGTTAGGACTGTACTAGGGATGAAATGAGCTAATGCTTGTGAAGCACCATCTCTGGCATACAGCAGGCGTCGCATAAATGATAGCTGCTGTCAATTCATTCACAGGCCCGTGGGGAGGCCCCGAGTTTGGGTCTAGGTTTTTTTTTTTTTTTTATACCACTGGTGTGGCCTTCCAAGGTTACCAGGCTGGGAATAGCCGCCGCCAGCTTCTGTCCCCTGCAGGGAGGGGACACTGCTTCCTCCAGAGCCCCTCGGAGAGGCAGCTGCCGCCAGGGAAGTCCGATTTCAGCACCGCCGGGGTTATTTTCAGAGGTTGGGAAGGCCTCTGTCTCTGATTTTCTCTGGAATCTGGTTGGGGTGTGGGGACCCTCTGGTCTTTAACAGCCAGTGGAAGCTGTGTAGGATATGTCCCCAGAGCCTCGGGCTTGGAAACGAGTGCAGAGGAGTGGGGTGAGGAGGTGAAAGGGTTGAACTGCTCTGGCCTCGCTGCTGCTAGAGGCTGAGGGAAGTCTGAGCCCGCTGAAGCTAGACCAGAGACCTGTAAACCTGTGGACCGGGGCAATGCTGGGACCAAAATAGCTCCTGCTGTGCAGGGAGGGGGCGCCTTCCTATGCAGCTTGGGGAATGTTTCTGCTTGAATGGGCCAGCTGAGGTAAAGCCAAGCTATTGCTTTGCTTCCCAGAATCATTTCGGTTCCCTTCAGTGGGGCTTTAAACAGCTTAACTTTTCCTTTGTGATGTTTAAAAAATAATAATTAAAAAGCCGCCGCCTCCCTGACTGCAATATCTATCTCTTCACTGATTTGCTTTTCACAAGAGGCCTAGGTTGTGCCCCTTTTGAAAAGCAAATCAGTGAAGTGCTGACCAAGCCTTTTGGCTCTGAGCACCTGCCTGACTTTGTTAGGGATGTTCATTGCCTGTTTTTTTTTTTTTTCCGCCAGACTGGCACGTCTTGGCTTTCCAGTCCTTGGGTTGCCTGGAGAAATTAACAGCTTCTGTCACTGTGCTGTCTGGTCTGTAACCACACTGTTTTTGCAGTGAGCATGTTTTCGGTTCTTGCAGAGTGTTGGAAATAAATTGCTGGTTCTATGCTCGGAAAAGACACCTGCCATGACCAGCTATAATGCAGCCTGTATTCTCAGAAAATGTAATCAGGACGGATGATGTCAGCTGCTTCACCACTGGCCAGTCTCTGGCCAGCCTCTTCCCTTGGCCCTTGAGCTTACATCATAGAGCTTCCAGCCACATTCTGTGTGGGAAGATGTGAATTTTGCTACTACAGGAATTTTGGAACTCAACTCTGCTCTCCCTGCCATAGGGCCTTCTAGCTTAGCTGAGCCCTTTCAAGTAGAGCTGTCCAGCAGACCCAGCTGACAGCTTTGCTTAAAAGCAGTGCAGCTGAGAGCTTGAGCCAGGATTTTGGCATCAGACGAAGGTTCAGATCTCAGATCCACTTCTTAGCTAGCCTTGTGACTTAGGACAAGTGACTTGGCTTCTCTGAGCCTCAGTTTCCTCTTTAACCTTGGGGCTGTCCTGTGGATTTCATTGAATTACATTGAGCTTCAGGGCCCTTATATACTAATCGCTTGGTGAATGGTATTAATTTTAACAATAAATGAGATAAATGGGAAAAAGCACAGGCGTCAGGATTGGCCAACTCAAATTCAAATAAAATGCAGCTTTGATTTGAAGCTCTGTTGGGCAGATTGTTTAATGTCTTGGTTTCCTCATAGCATTATTACTTGGTTTAGACGTGATGATGCAGTTGAAGCAGAAAGCCCAATGCTTAGCACATAGGACCTCAATAATTGTTTGTTTTCTTCTCTCCTTTCCTTAATTATCATTTAGCAGTCATTGTCTTTCACCTTTTTTCTCACTACCTAGGTTGGTTCAAGATTCTTCTTAGATGGGTTTTCATCCTTGACTTTAGGATTTTGAACACCAACTAGGCTATTTGGATCCCTTCCCCTTGTTTATTGTTTGCTAGCAACAAACAAGGGTGTGGATGTGGTGTGATTACAGAGCAGCAGATGCAGAGCTTGAGGGTGGCTGACTTTGTAAAAAAAATAAAAATAAGAGCCCTAGCTGGTTTGGCTCAGTGGATAGAGCGTCGGCCTGCGGACTGAAGGGTCCCGGGTTCAGTTCTGGTCAAGGGCATATGCCTGGGTTGCGGGCTAGATCCCCAGTGGGGGGCGTGCAGGAGGCAGCTGATCAATGATTCTCTCTCATCATTGATGTTTCTATCTCTCTCCCCTCTTCCTTCCTCTCTGAAATCAATCAAAATATTTTTAAAAATAAATAAAAATAAGAAATCATCTTCTAAGGGCTCAAGGCTGACTTTCTTGGATGAAAACTCACAGCAGTGTTTAGGAGGCTAGATGTCCCTCTGTTTAAATTGTTCTCAGGTACCAACAAGCAGTCCTTGGGACCAGAGGCAGGATGGAAGCTTTCCTTAGATAAATAAAAAGTGACAAATGCATGTGGGTTTCTGTTAGCAAGGACAGTGATGTCTTCTCTCAGGTTGCAATACAATTTTGTTTTCCAAGAGAACATACATAGTTTGATACTAGACAGTAAAGTCTTTCAACTAGAATTGAGGGCAGGACTATGTCTTCTCAACTGCTGTTCCTACCACCTGGTATCCGCCCACACTGCCTCCAGCCCAGGGCCTGGCACGAGGTAGGTGCTTCGTAAAGTCTTGATGAACTCAGGAATCATGGGGTGGTGGGAGCACCTCAGGCTCCAAGTCAGAAGGTCAGGCTTGGATTCTTGAGTCCACCTTTTTCTAACCCTGAGCTACTTAGAGCACATCCTGTCACGGAGCTCTGCTCCTTCTCTCTCCAGTTGATCGCCAGGATTCTTGGGAGAGCTAAAGAAACTAAAGGCATCATGATTGCTTACATCCTCTGCATCGTTCATTTAACCTGTTTTATCAAACATTTACTAAGTGCCAGGCTCTGTGGTAGGCAACATGGTGAACAAAACAGATGTATTGCCTTTGTGGAGTTTACTGGGTAATGGGGGGAGACAAAGAGAGGAAGTTAGTAAATGAATAAATAAGGGTGATAATTTCAGATGGTGACTATCCCAGGATGAGTGGGTAAAGAAGGACTAGGAAGGTGGGAGTTACTGAGCTGGGGTTGTCAGGGACGGCTGCTATTTGAGCTGAAGCCTGAATGAGAGAGCCGGCTATGGGAAGAGTCAGAGGAAGAAGATGCAAAAGGAACATGTGCCAAGGTCCTGAGGTAGAAAGGAGCTTGCTGTATTTGAGGAGCAGACAGGTCATGTGGGTGGAACTTGAGGGAAGGGAGAGACTGCTATGAGAGGTGAGCAGGGGTCTGACCATGTAGAGCTTTTGACCTTGGTCGGGGTCGAATGCCATTTCCACCGCTAGGAGCCTCCTTCACTCAGATAGCAGGTATTTCTAAAGCACATGCCCTGCTCCCTGCACCCATGGAGCTGTGGTCAGGACAGGCAGGGCAGGTGAGTGTGAAAATGCACATCTACCCTGTCAGATTTGTCTCACTCTCATCTTAACTTCCTGAGAAAGCTTGGCATCTTGGGGGGTATAGTACCTTCAGACACAGGAATGGCTGCTTGTCTATCAAGGTCTTCTTTTTAGCCAGCATACTGATTGCATACAATCCTCCCACCAACTCTGGACTCTGGATACTATATTTTTCACATGAGAAAACTGAAGCCCAGAGAGGTTGAATAATTTGCCAAAGTAACCTAGAAAAGCAGACCCAGGATTCACTCCCAGGAAGCCTTGCTTTGGAATCTGTTTGTCTCCCCGTGCCATATTGCCCACCCCTGGCCCTGGCAATATCTCTCAATAAATCCAATTTGCTCCCAGCATTGTGGCATCAAGAATATTGCTGGATCTGTAAATGTGCTACTAACGGGTGGCCAACCAGACAGCAAGAGCGTATAAATGGTGTGTGTCCCAGCTCAGAACATTCTCTCCTCTCCCAGCGGAACTGTAACTGCTCGTAAGGTAAAGGGGAATGCAGGCCATCACAGGCAGATAGAAGCACTCTCAGCGGCCAGCGGCCAGCAGCCAGCGTGGTCTCTTTTTAAAATTGCAAACAGGATCATGTCCTACTTCCCCTTGCTTTGAACTCTTTAGGCAGGTGCTTCACAGGGCTCTTGGAATAAATACAAAATTCTTAACGTGCTTTTTGAGGCCTTGGGGAATGGGATGCTGCATTTGCTGCAGCTTCATCTCCCCTCCTCTCACTGCTACTGCTGCAGCCGCACTGTAGGCGTGCTTCTGTTCATAGCCAAGCTCTTTCCTTCCTGCCTCAGGAAAGCAGGGTGTGGTGGTTACAGGCATGGACTTTGGAACCAGATTGCCAGGTCTCTCATCTCAGATCTGTTTCTGAATAGTTTTGTAACTTTCAACAAGTTTCTTAGTGTCTCTAAGTCTCGGTTTTTACATCTGTAAGATGGGGATAACAGTAGTATCTCTCTCCGAGGGTTGTTTGAGAAGACAGAATGTGTTAGTACGGGTAGGTACCTGGCACGCAGTAAGCACTGATAGTGTTAGCTCAGGGCCTTTCTCCCTTCTGACACCTCTGCTGTGACACCCTTCGTCCACCTCTTTGCCTGGCACACTCCTCATCTTTTGGGTCTGTCACTGCCTCAGGAGGATTTTTTAACATGACTCCTCCCCACAAAACCAGGTTATGTGCCCCTAATATTTTTCATTTGTGAGCTCACCTGTGAGCATGTAGAACATGTTCAGTAAATGTGCTGAACGAAGGAGCAAAATGGGGCCCAGGGCTGGTGGTGCCCACTGTACTTTGGGCCAGTTCTGTGTTTTGTTTTGCCACAGCAGCCACAGCTGATATGTGGACCATTGCAAGGGATGACCTGCTTCTCGTTCTTCCCCTTCCAGAACACTCCGCTGGTCCAGGCGGGCAACATGTTAGTGCTTCTAGCCATGTCCCTGCCTCTAACCCAGAGGCCATGGAGGAGATAAGGTAGCCCCTCATCCCTGGATCTGATGGGGAAGCCCAGTTCAATGGATACAAAATATAAGGATGACTTATTTCGGAAGTATGTGCAGTTCCATGAGGGCAAAGTGGACGCCACCCCCAGCAAGCAGCGGCCTGGCAATGATGAGTACCTGCGGGTGGCAGCCTCGACCTTGCTCAGCCTGCACAAGGTGGATCCCTTTTATCGGTTCCGGCTGATCCAATTCTATGAGGTGGTGGAGAGCTCCTTGCGCGCGCTGAGCTCCTCCAGCCTGCGGGCTCTGCACTGCGCCTTCAGTGTGCTGGAAACGGTGGGTGTCAACCTCTTTCTCTACCCATGGAAGAAGGAATTCAGAAGCATTAAGGTAAGGTCTAAGGTAGGGCCCTCCACACTGGTCTCCCTTCTGCTTTCTTGTCCCTTCCAGTCCGTCCTGCGAGGGCTTGTGCCAGTTTGATCACATCCCTCCTCTGCTTGCAGACTCCCGTTTCCCACCGCCTTTGAGATAACAACCAGAATGACCCCCAGGACTTCTCACCTTGCCTGTCTGCTTAACGTCATCTTAACTGGGTCCCACCCCTGGCAGCTCACATCTGCTGCTGGGAGGTTAGAAAGGCAGGCAGCACCCAGGCTGTGTGGAACCTTGAGGCCCAGGGCAGAGGGCCTGGATTTATCCTAAGTGGATTGAAAAGCAAGGCGGTGCCAGGATCAGTTTACATTTGAAGAGAATCCTCTGGCTGGTGTATGGGCAGTAGACTGTATGGGCAAGAGTGGGGCAGGGAGACCATTTCGGAGGCTGCTGTAGAGGTCCAGTAGTAACAGAGGAGTGAGGAGGATGAATCAGGGAGAGAATTCTGAATCATTCTGAAGGTGTGATGGCTCAGAAGGGTTTTCACTAAGTCAGGGTCTTAAGTCTGACATAGAGGGGGGGGCAAGAGTAGGTTTGTGAGGATGTGAAACACAAGAGTTTATTCTGGTATTATTATTTATTATTATTTTCCACATGAACAATTTAAAACCTACTTTTGCCCCACCTATATTCTTCAGACCTTTTATAAATGCCAGCAAGGACTATTCTCATTGCTCATCTGGCCCTGCTTCTGATCCTCGTTCCTCACTGAGTTTGCCCTGCTCCTCTCAGGGAGTAGTGCTGTGGTGCCCTGAGTAGAAAGCTAATTGAAGGCTTTGCCCCCTATGCTTAACATAGGAGTGGTGCGCCATTTCCCTCACACCAGGGCGCTGAGTTGTTGGTCAGCATTAGCCTCTGCCTCCTGTAGTGAGAAGCTATTGGGATCACTCCCTTCCCTTCCTGTGGTTTCCTGCTTCCAGTTCAGACTTGGATGTGCTGCGCTTTGAGGCAGTCTCCCTTGTGTGTCAGAGAGAAAGTCTTGCCTCTTTGTCCCCCTTCCTTCTAGACCTACACGGGCCCCTTCGTTTATTATGTCAAGTCCACGTTACTGGAAGATGACATCCGAACCATCCTGAATTACATGGGCTACGTGCCTGAGTTGGGGACTGTGTACAAGCTCACAGAATTGGTGGAGACCCTGCAGGTGAAGATGGTCTCCTTTGAACTCTTTCTGGCCAAGGTGGAGTGTGAGCAGATGCTGGAAATCCACTCCCAAGTCAAGGACAAAGGCTACTCCGAGCTGGACGTGGTAAACGAGCGCAAGAGCAGCGCAGAGGATGTGCGGGGCTGCTCCAGCGCCCTGCGGCGGCGGGCTGAGGCCCGGGAGCACCTACCTGCTTCAATGGCTCGAGTGGCACTCCAGAAGTCGGCCAGCGAGCGGGGGGCCAAGGACTACTACAAGCCGCGTGTGACCAAACTCTCGAGGTCAGTGGATGCCTACGACAGCTACTGGGAGAGTCAGAGCCGGAAGCCACCCCTGAAGACCTCACTGAGCCTGCGGAAGGAGCCTGTGGCGGCAGAGGTAGGGGATGACCTCAAGGATGAGATCATCCGCCCGTCCCCCTCGCTCCTGACCATGTCCAGCTCCCCCCATGGCAGCCCTGATGACCTTCCATCCTCCTCCCCCAGCAATGGCCTTGGCCTGCTGCGTGGCACGTACTTCTCTGCTCAGGATGACGTGGATCTCTACACCGACTCAGAACCTAGGGCTGCATACCGGAGGCAGGATGCCCTGCGACCGGATGTGTGGCTGGTCAGAAACGATGCCCACCCTCTCTACCACAAGCACTCCCCCCCCACCAAAGAGTCCACCCTATCCAAGTGCCAAAACTGCGGCCTGTCCTGTAGCTCCTCCCTCTGCCAGCGCTGTGGCAGCCTGCTCCCCTGTCCCCCAGCCTCCAAGCCCGGCACCTTCCCCAGCAAGTCCTCCACCCATGACAGCCTGGCCCATGGGTCATCTCTGAGGGAGAAGTATGCGGGCCAGAATCAGCTGGTGCACCTCCACTCAAAATCCAAGTCCTCCACCACAGCCACCTCCCGCTGTGGCTTCTGTAATCGCCCAGGTGCCACCAACACCTGCACCCAATGTTCGAAAGTTTCCTGTGATGCCTGCCTCAACGCCTACCATTATGACCCCTGCTGCAAAAAAAGTGAGCTGCACAAGTTCATGCCCAACAACCAGCTGAACTACAAGTCCACCCAGTTCTCCCATCTCGTGTATAGATAAACTGGGCCTTGCACCTCCCTGCTACAAGGGCTACATCACTGATCTTTCTGGTTTCATGGGGAAGAAGTGTTAATGCATTGATCTGGGAAGCAGAGGACTGCACTTGACCATGTAGGTGCCAGGGATCTGGGTCAGCTGCACCATGTGGGAGTTCACTTAGTAACTAACATATTTCAGCTGATGGCTGCTTTGTCGCCTGACAAGGGAGAGGGTGGCACTTCCATTCAGATTCATTTTTGCTAATCTCTCCATCCCCCCTCCCCCTTTTTTTTTTTTTATAAAAAAGAGGATTTCTATCTCTGGGATTCTTGCCACATCTACCGTTCCCACCACAAAGCCAACTTGGACTGGGAAGGGCCCTCCAGGTCACTTCCTGGATCGGTGAGCTAGAGGCCTGTTGGCTTGTGAAATGAGCCCTCCTGCCACACTGGGCCTCTTCCAATGGCTCATCCCCTTTGCCACCCCCTCCCCAAATACAGTATTAGCTGAATGTCATCCTGTGGCCACCACAGCTCAGTTCAGCCCATGGCGTTTGTGAACTTTGCTCCAACACATTGAAGTGTGGACCTTCAACAGCAGGACTCCCCCTTTCTGTTGTTTGCACATGCCCCTCTTACTGTACTGTAAATAGGTAATTTTTGAAGTTTATTTTTAAATAAATATTCAACTTGCTGTGCGTTTCAAAGTGGTTAAAACATTATGTAGCTATTTATAAAAATGCCCGGGTTCTTTAGTCTTCCAAGGGAGTATCTCATGCCCTTCTGTGATGTGTCCTCCACTCACTGCAGTGAAGGTAGAGCAGAGAGTGTGGGGGCAGAGGAGGCACAGAGACAGTATCCCTGAGTCGGTGGAGAACCACTGTCTTCCCTACAATAAATCTCTATACACCTACCTCCAGTGTGCACTTCGGGGTTAGTGCGGGCCAGGAGGCCGGTGCACCTGCAGACTGTGATAACCTAGTGACGAGTCAGGACCCTCACCTGCGGATCTACAGCCTGGTCTTTGCCACTTGCCGAGTGTGAACCTTGCACTCCAGACTTCTTCAGTCTTGCTTCAGAAGGAAACTCATTTGGGATTTCCGTCACCCCTCCATCTCAGTCCTCTTCTCTTCACCTGTTTCCAGGACTCTGCAACATTTGCGATCTTTGCACTAAAAGTGGGCAGGAGTTGGCGTGCACCCACCAATAGGTGTGTCTGGAGATTCTCGGCTGAGCCTAAGCACTTCCAAACCCGAAGGCCCTTTAAACTCCTCATGTGAATGACTCACCCCTGGATTTTCCTTTTGGGGTGCAGAGCAGGAGTGGGGCAAGAGTTTGAAAATAAAACTGGTTCCTTGTGAAATAATAATATATTCTAGCCATAAATGTTTGTGATGTACAGAATGTTATAGGAATTTACATTCAGTGGGTTTTCTGGTGGAAGGAGGTATTCAGCTCTTGAACAAATTTAAATCTGGCTGAATCCTGAGGCCACTGTGAATTTGCTGGTGTTCTTCCAACTCAGTTGAGTGATTTTAAGGTTTTTCAAATCTTCTATGGCTTTTTTATATATCTAGTAGATCAGATGTAGATATTCAATGTGTATGTAAAGCTGAATTTCAACTAACTTTATTACTAAGACCGCCCCTTTCTGGAGCATTCATCTTTGATGTTCTTCCTTTCCACATTTCAGAAGTGTTAATGCCTGTCCCACTCCTGAGAGCTCTAGTTTTCTAGTTTTCCATTTCCAGATCACTCCAGCACTACAGTAACTCTTAACCAGCCATGATGCCACGTAACTTATGCAGTGGACAAAAGCAGGAATGGCTAACTTGTTCTCAGAGAGAAAGTCCAGTATTTGTATCATCACGGAAATACCGTGTTTGTGGACTGGAACAGGAACTGCTCTGACCATGCTCCTCCTTGGTGTGTGTCTTACTGTATGAAGTTGCTGTGAGTGAGAAAGTTAATTATATGCTAATTTAAAAATGCAGATGTTTTGCATTTGATTTCTACCAAGGGTTGAAATGTTGAGAGATGATTTAAAGAAAATAAAGTGTCTTCCATTATTAAATAAAGTCTTTGTGGTTTTATGTCGCCCTTCCCTGCTGCTTTGAAGTTTGAGTGCTCAATTTCCCCCCCTCAAGCTATATTTAGTTCTTTAATAACATTTTCTTCTCCATGAAACTGACAAATAATAAGAGCCAGCATTTGAGTGCTTATACTGTGAGCTAGGCACTCTATATGCCGAGACTTTACATGCTAGATCATATATAATAGTCTCAACACTCCTATAAGATTACAGATGGGGAAACAGGTGTACAGAGTTCAGCCATGTTGCCCAGGAGCAATTACTGTTGGTGACTGACAGGCATTAAATAATACTTGAAGGATGTAATGAAAAAAACTAATTCAATTTTTAATTCTTTCGATCCATTTAAATGCCTCAAGGAGGAAGTCAGTTTAATGCTGGCTTGTCTTTAACAAAGAGGAAACAGGCGTCAGGCTCATAGCCTTTGGCAAAATCTTAGCTAGGTTTTCAGTTATCTTTTTAGTATAGGTGTACTGGTTTTCCATCTACAGCAATGATAGGAGATTCCTTTAAAAATAAATTTGTGTTTTTTAAAAAAATGACGGTTGACTCAAAAGCAAAATATATGGCAAAAATCTTAAGGATGGTATATGAGCGGCTATTTGGGGTGACCTGTGCCCACGATGCTGAATCCACTGCTGGGTTGGCCCCACACGGTGGCTCAGTTGCAGGGGAAGAGACTGAACGGGTTTCTCCATTTCAGGCACCGGCTGAACCAATATCCAGGCCTTGGGCCATATCAAGGCCCAGGTGCTGGGTGTGGTTTTAGCTATAGCATAGGAACTGGCGCCCACCATCCTGGCTGCCAGGAGCAGCAGCTTCCTAGAGGTGAACACCCAGCCTGGGAGAGCAAAGGAAGCCAGACACTTGCTTCTGCATCCAAAGTGGAGTAGAGGCTTCCAGCAGATTGCTTAATTTGTATATGTAAATGACAAGCATATTTAAACATCATCAGGCCCACCAGATGTACATTAGCTCTGCTGCCAGCTCCGAGCACCCATCTGTGGCACCCACATGCCTGTACCAGTGTCAGAGGGATGAGATCTGCAGCAAATTGAACCCTGATCTCCATTCACCCCTTCTCCCTTGATAATGGAAGCCCTGATTTTCAGAAATGGCCATCCAGAATAAAAACGGCCTTTTCCAGCCTCCCCTGCAGCCAGGCATGGCCATATAACTGGTCCCTGGGATACAAAAGTGCTTTGTGTGGCTTCTAAGATGTCCTTCCTACCCTGCTCCTCCTCCCTGGCTGGAGAGGCCATGCTGGCTGGAATGGAGCAGCTGCATGAAACTCAGGTGGAAGCCAAATGAAGAAGAGGGTGGGACAGTAGCTGGAAGGGTTGGGTCCCGGATGCTATTATCTTTTTTAAACCACATTTTTTCCACTTGCTCTTTTAAAAAACCTTTTAATTTACCAAAGAAGTATAATGAACCTCCATGTGCATTGAACTCAGCTTTAGTGGTTCAACAGTTTCCAAGTTGTGGCCAACCTGGTTTCCTCTCTACCTGTCCATCCACATCCCCACCCCTGAATTCCTTTGAAGCAAATTCCAGACATCTATTTCACTTGTGACTATTCCAGTATGTGTATCTAAAAGATAAGGACTTTTAAAATGTAGTACCATTATATCTAAAATTTTATAGCAATTCCTTTATAGTGACGAATATCCAGTCACTGTCCCCATGTCTAGTTGTCTTATAAATCCACTACAGGCCTGGTGCATGAAATTAGTGCATGGGGCAGGGTGTCCCCTCAGCCCAGCCTGCACCCTTTCCAATCTGGGATCCCTCTCACAATCCAGGACTGCTGGCTCCTAACTGCTCACCTGCCTGCCTGCCTGACCACCCCTAATTGCCCCCCCTGCCAGTCTGATCACCCCAACTGCCTCTGCCTGCCGGCCTGATCGCCCTGCCTCCCTGCCGGCCTGGTCGCCCCTAACTACCCCCCCCCCGCCAGCCTGGTTGCCCCCCCTGCCGGCCTGGTCGCCCCCTGCTGGCCTGGTCACCCCTTACCCCCCCTGCCCCCGCCGGCCTGGTCGCCCCTCACTGCCCCCCCATCCCCGCCAGCCTGGTTGCCCCTCACTGCCCCCCCCTGCTGGCCTGGTTGCCCCACACAGCCTGCTCTTCAGTCATTTGGTCATCCCTCACTAACCCCCCTGCTGGCCTGGTAGCCCCATGCAGCTTGCTTTTCAGTCATTACTGTGAGGGCATCCTGACCAATTTGCATATTACTCTTTTATTAGTATAGATACTTTAAAAACAGTTTGGCCCTGCCGGCATGGCTTAGTGGTTGAGCATCCACTATGAACCAGGAGGTTACCATTCGATTCCTAGTTGTCAGGGCATTTGACCAGGTTGCAGGCTCGGTCCCCAGTATGGGACATCCAGGAGGCAGCTGATCAATGATTCTCTTCACTGATGTTTCCTATCTGTCTCTCCCTCTCCCTTCCTCTCTAAAATTAATAAAAATATATCTATATAATAAAAACCTAAGCGACCATTATGGCGGAATGACAAGAACGACCAGTCACTATGATGCACATTGACCACCAGAGGGCAGATGCTCAATGCAGGAGCTACCCCTGGTGGTCAGTGTGCTCCCACAGAGGGAGCGCCGCTCAGCTAGAAGCCAGGCTCATGGCTGGCGAGCGCAGTGGCAGTGGAGGGAGCCTCTCCCGCCTCCAAGGCAGCGCTAAGGAGCAGTGAGCTGAGTGGTGAGCAACAAGCAGGCGGGTGGTAAGGAGCGAGGGATCCTGGACTGCGAGAGGATGTCCACCTGCTGGCTTAGGCCCGCTCCCTGTGGGGAGCGGGCCTAAGCCGGCAGGCGGATATCCCCAAGGGCTCCCAGACTGCAAGAGGGCACAGGCCAAGCTGAGGGACCCTCCTCCGAGGGCACGAATTTTGTGCATCAGGCCTCTTAAAAAAAAAAGTTTGTATCAGGTCCAAATAAGGTCTCTACATTGCAATTGGTGGATAGCTCTTTATTTAAATTTTTTTGTTGTTGATTTCAGATTGGAAGGGAGAGGGAGAGAGGTAGAAACATCAATGATGAGAATCATTGATTGGCTGCCTCCTGCATGCCCCCCACTGGGGATCGAGCCCACAAGCCGGGCATGTGCCCTTGACCAGAATTGAACCCGGGACCTTTCAGTCTGCAGCTCTATCCACTGAGCCAAACCAGCTAGGGCTGGTGGATCGCTCTTTAAATCACATTTACTCTATAAAATGTCCCTATAGTGTATAGGGGCCCCATCTTTCTCTTTGCCTTGAAATGTATTTGTTGAAAAAACCAGAATGTCCTTTAGAGTTTGCCAGAGTCTTCATTTTGCTTATTGTAGCCCCTGCTGTTCCTATGTTCTCTCAATTTCCTAAAAATTGGTAGTTGGCTCTTCTTTCTTTCCAATCCCTTACTGATTACAACAGTAGAAAAATAAACATTTCTTATGAGTCAGGGCTGATGCTTCATAAATAAGGGGTGAGAGGAAACAACTTAAGGCCTGGTGGGACTTACTGCATAAATAAGGTCTGGGCCCTGGACGGGCTGGGGGTGGGTCCAGGTTCTCAGAGGGGCAGGTCTTCACTGGCAACACATTTCAGGTGCCATGTGAGGAGGCAGAAGAGGTTGAAGGTGACAGAGGCCTCAAGGCAGTCTTGGGACTCCTTCTTCGGGGCCTTCTGGCGACAAAGTCAGTGGCAGAGGTCGTCCCAGGGGTTGGGTCCTGCTGTAGGCTGAGCCGAGAAACAAACCTGGAGCTCAAGAGTGGCTGTGGCATAGCCTGTGAAGAGGTTGATCCAGGACACCCCCCCCAGGGACAAGTCAGCCCAAGGACCTTCCACAGTAAGTTTAGCCCCCAGGGCCAGAGGGTGTTCCCACATCTGCAGCTGCCTCAGGACTTTGGTTCTGGGGAAGAGGCGAGAGATGCAGCTCCAGTCATTCAATAAGAACAAATCTTCCAAGCTTTCATTGGCTTTCTTGAAGGCTTCCAGTTCCCACGGTAACACAGATTGAAACCCCTCCTGGTTATGGTGAGCTAGGAAGTAGGGACAGGGCCTGCTCTGGCCAAGCCCAGCACCAGGACCCAAGCTGGTAGCCATAGCTAAATCTCAAGTGCTTCCCCAGCCACATGGCTCTGCTTTTAGCCAGGCTCATTGGGCAGTCCCAACTGATGTAAGTAAAAAAGTAAATGGCCCGGCCAGTGTGGGTCAATGGTTGAGCATCAACCCATAAACTAAGAGGTTGCTGGTTTGATCCCCGTCAGGGCACGTGCCTGGGTTGTGGGCTTGATCCCCAGTAGGGGGCGTGTAGAAGGCACCCAATCCATGATTCTCATCAGTGTTTCTATATTTCCCCCTCCCTCTCTCTCTAAAAGAAATAAAACTTTTTTTTTTTTTTTTTTTTTTTAAGAAAAAGCAAGTGGAAATTGGCATCTCTAGTTTAACTGAGAAGTCATGAATGAGTGGGGCCAGGTGAGCCTGGACCTGTGCCAAGAATGGAAGAGAAACGAAAATTTAATCACAGGGGATAGCCTGGTTTCTGAGAAGCCCGTTTCTGGAGAATCTCCAGTTTAGGACTGTGGCCTTCAGCTAGCTGACTTTAGAAAGCCCCTGATTGAGGCTGAGGCAGGTGGCGGGATAGGAAACTGGAGGACTCTCATAGTGGGGCAGGAACTGGGATATCTGGGTGAGGCTGCCTGCGCAGCAGAGAATTGTTTTTGTAATTTTTTTTCAGATTACCCAATTGTTCGTGTGTAGAAAGCAACTGATATTTGTGTGTTGATTTTTAATCCTGCAACTTGGCTGAATTCATTTATTTTATTTTTTTGTAGAATCTTTAGGATTTTCTACATATAAAATAATGTCATCTGAGAATAGATATAATTTTACTTCTTTCCAATTTGGATGACTTTTATTTCTCTTTCTTGCCTAATTGCTCTGTGGCATCTCACCTTGTTCCTGATCTTAAATGCTTTCAGTCTTTGCCGAAACCAGTTTGGCTCAGTAGATAGAGCGTCGGCCTGCAGACTCAAAGGTCCCAGGTTCGATTCCGGTCAAGGGCATGTACCTTTGTTTCGGGCACAACCCCAGTAGGGGGTGTGCAAGAGGCAGCTGATCGATGTTTCTTACTCTCTATCCCTCTCCCTTCCTCTCTGTAAAAAATCAATAAATATATATATATTTTAAAAAAAGCTTTCAGTCTTTCATCATTGAGTATGATGTTAGCTGTGGCACATACATTTTCACATATAGCCTTTATTATGTTGAGGTAATTTCTATTTCTAGTTTGTTGAGTATTTTTATCATGAAAATGTATTAAATTTTGTCAGATGTTTTTCTGCATCACTTTGTTCTTTATTCTGTTAATGTGGTTTATCACATGGTAGTTGACTTTGAGCATGCTCAGATTTGGGTTTGAACCGTTTGGTAAGAATACTTCATAGATGCTGTTTATTTCATCAGGAGGCACATGTTGCCCCATTCTCTCCCTTTGGGATATTAACAGCTTAGATCCATGATTTTATTGGACGTTGCAAAATGGAGATATTCCATTTCTGGTGTTCCTTCTTTGGCAACTAGAATACTATAAAAAGAAACTTCCCTGTGTTGATGTGAATCTACACATGTGATAAAATTGCATAGAACTAAACACACATACACACAGGAGTACATGTAAAACTGGTGTAGTTTGAACAAGGTCTATGGATTGCACCAATGGCAAGTTCCTGATTGTGATATTGTACTGGGGGAAACTGAGTGCAGGGGTCATGGGACCTTTCTGTACTATTTTTTGAAATTTATTTAAGTTAAAGAATCTTCCCTCATTTACTGTTTGACTACCCGTGGTATAGAAAAGGCAGGACAAATGCTTAATTCTTTCTTTTTTAGTTTTACTTAGAATAATGAGTTGATGCCTTTGAATCCACCAGGAGTGACTAATTTTTAATTATTACGAACTCGTTGATTTCAGGATATTTTGTGTTTCAGTACATTATTATTGTTATTGATACTCAAATTTCCACCCCCCCCCTTTTTTTTGTTAATTCTTACCTGGGGATATTTTTCCATTGGTTTTTAGAAAGAATGGAAGGGAGGGGGAGAGACAGAGAGGAACTTCAATGTGAGACACATTGATTGGTATGTGCCCTTGAATGGAAACAAACGCGTGACTCTTTAGTCCACTGAGCCAAACTGGCTAGGGCTCAAATTCCCATCTTTAGCCAGTAGGAACCTCCTCAAGCTGGCTCCTGCATCCTGACATGACCCTGAAATCTCTGATTGCTTCCTATCTGGTATGAGAGGGTGCTTCAGGTCCATCTTGTACATGTCCTGCCCAAGTCCTGGAATCAGATGTTTCTCCAAAGAGCCACGAGTCCTTTCACTGTGCGATGACATTTGGAGACCATATTCTGAGCACTCGGGGCTGAATGCCACTGGGTTGGTCACTGTTTCTAGGTGTTTTCAATGGGCAGAGGTAGGAATAGGTTGACAATTTAAAAACAACAACATACAAGACCACATTTATACTTTAAATTAGAATTCAGGACCACAGAGTTTTCACTTAACCTCATATGTCTTTTTCTCCCCACGCTAAGAATCCTGGTTCTCAAAGACTCCAGGGAAGCCACTACTAATTTTGATTTTGTCACCAAGGATTAAAGCTAATCTTGATTGATGTGAGGGCATCATGGGCCTGGGATGGCCCTTGGAGTGTCTGTTATTCCCAGAGCTGGGGCAAAGTACTGAAGTCAGAGAGCATGAGAGCATTTGCAAGTTTGCACATATGCTGAATTGGTTGCTCACTGCTCTATTAGGAAATGAAAAATCAGGGACACAGGTGAAGCCAGGGTGGGTGAAATGTGTTTTAAATGCAGTTCCTCACTCCCCGCCTGCCCCCTCCCCCCGCACCCTAGAGGGCCCAGGGTCCTGGTGTTGACCTTTCCAGCCTTTCTTCACACTTCTGCTAAGTTGTCCGCATCCCTGAGCACCACTGTTCCACAGCGTTGTTCTGCATGGTTTTGTATGTACTTCCTATCCTGCATTCTTCCGCAACTTGCTTTGAGCTGCAGATTGAGTCTGAGATTTATCTGTTAATATGTTAATTCTGGTTTTGTACATTTGTCCATCCATTCTTAACTGCTGTATAGTATCCCACTACATTACTGTGTCACAGTTTATCCATTCTCCTAGTAACAATCATTTAGCTTGTGTACAACATCTTGCTATTACAGATATTCTTGTAGGTGTCTCCTAATGCATGAATAGGTAAGAGGCCTGGCCAGTGTGGATCAGCTGATTGGAGCATCATCCTGTACATGAAAAGGCTGCAGGTTCAATCTCTAGTCAGGGCACATACCCAGGTTGTGGGTTCATTCCCTGATCGGGGTGCATATGGGAGTCAACCAATCGATGCTTCTCTCTCACATCTCCCTTCCTCTGTCTCCCTCTCCCTTCCTCTTTCTCTAAAATCTCTCTATATAAAAGCCTTGGTGACCGAACGACCCGTCAACCAGTTGCTGTGACGTGCACTGACCACCAGGGGACAGACGCTCAACACACAGGATTGGGCTCCCTCCTGTCTGGATTGGGCCTGCGGGGATGGGGCCAAAACTGGCTATCTGACATTCCCCGAGGGGTCCCAGATTGCGAGAGGGTGCAGACCAGGCCTAGGGACCCCACCGGTGCACGAATCCATGCACCAGGCCTGTAGTCAATAATAAAAAAAAAAGTGCTGGCTGGTTTGGCTCAGTGGATAGAGTGTTGTCCTACAGACTTAAGTGTCCTGGGTTTGATTCCAGTCAAGGGCATGTACCTTGGTTGCAGGCTTGATCCCTGCCCCGGTCAGGGCGCATATTGGAGGCAACCAATCAGTGTGTCTCTCTCACATCTATGCTTCTCTCGCTTTGTCTCACCCTCCCTTCCACTCTAAGAATCAAAGGAAAAATATCCTAGGGTGAGAATTAGCAACAACAAAAAATAAAGAAAGAGAAAAAGAATTTCTCTAGGGTAGGCCAGGGGTAGGTAAACTTGTTTTGTAAATGACCAGATAGTGAATATTTTCAGCTTTGTGAGCTAAGAGAGAGAAAAAAAAAAGTAGGTACTTAAATAATTAGAGAAAACAAGTTTTAAAAAATCCAAAACTTTATTTATGGACATTGAAATTTGAATTTCATATAAATTTCATGTCATGAAATGTTATCCTTTTTTTTGAAAAAAATTTTCAAACCATTTGAAACTGCTGCTTCAAAGCACGGGATACTTAAAGGCTTTTGATAGGTGTCCCCACATCGTCCTCCAAAAAGATTGAACCAGCTGGCCCTCCCACCAGCAAGTAAGAGTTCACTTTGCCACAATGTAAACCAACCACATTTTTGTGGCCCTCTTTTTTTTTTTTTTTTTGGTAAGCAAAGCCCTATTTTCTTCCCCATTTGCATCAGGGCATCATCTGAAAACTGCCTGTGTGCAGAGGGCTGCTGGTCCCGTCTGTCCCCAGGACCAGGCTGATGCTAAAGTCCCCAGGTCCCCCATCACTGACCCATCTTCCTCTCCACAATCTGAAGCCCATCAAGAAGAGCAGCAAATCATTTCTCAGGAACCAGGTCCTAACAAATGCCCCTCACAGCTTACATGGGGGACGGCAAAAGAATAAGCCTGACCTTCCAAGTTGTCCTTAAAATAAATAAATCCTTCATTTTGACAAAGAAAATTGCTTTAAAAAAATTACAAGATTCTGCCCTGGCTGGGTGGCTCAGTTGGTTGGAGCATCGTCCCAGGTTGCGGATTTGATCCCTGGTCAGGGCACGTACAGGAGTCAACAAATGAATACATGAATGGGTGGAACAACAGATCAGTCTTTCTTTCAAAATAAAAACAAAAACCCCACATGCTTCTGATTCACCTTGAGGACAAATCAAGCTTTGCAGGAGCTGTATTTGGAGAAAACGTTAAAGCCTTTGTTAAACCAGAAACCTCACAGCTGTCCAGCAAGTAAGGAGACTTCTCTGGCTGTGCCCCGTTCCTTAGAGCAGGGCTGGGACTGTGGGAAGTGAGCACCAGGAATATGCTAACAGGCTCTTCCATGTGGCTGAAGGCCCACAGGTGACCTGCATATCCCCATCATCCCCACAACCGCCCTCAAGCACTCAGCTCGCTCTCACCCTGACTTCAGGCAGGTCCTGCAGAGTGACCTGGGAGAACACCAACTCCCGTTAAGAAAGGCTAAGTTGTTTTTTTCCGTCTGGGATAATGCTGGCTGGGGTGGGAAAGGATGAAAAACAGGATGGGCCAGTGAGATAACTGGATCAGAGGAAATTAGAAAGTCTTTCTTCTTTTGACACATGGCCAGTGAAGTCCCTGAATATCCAACTCCAGCCCTAGCCAGTGCGGCTCCATTGGTTGGAATGTTGTCCCGTGCACCAAAGGTCTCGGGTTTGATTCTCTCCCTCTCCCTCTCGCTTCCTCTTTCTCTAGGATTAAGGAAAAACATATATTTGGGTGAGGATTTAAAAAAAAAATCTTAACTCCATTTGTGTGAGAAATGGCAGGAGCCTAAATGGAAGGGGGAGTGGCTACTTTTCCCCTTTAGGCCTTTACTCTGACGGTGGTGTTTTCATTGAAAACATACGGCCTGGGGCCTCGGGAACTGGGCTCCTGTTTGAACAACTTCTTAATGATTCTGGCTGCTATATCAGGAACATTTCAGATTTGATTTTCTACTTAACAACCAGCAGGAGAAACAGATGCCTGCATTCTAAAGGGAATGGGGGAAGGATCTCTTTTTTTATTTTTTCATTTAAAGTTCTAGTCAATGGCAGAGCATTGCTGCTGAGAGATTCCTTCTCACACTTGAATCAGGGATCAGTTCTAAGAACAGATCCACCCCAAGCCAGGCCTGCAGCTTGATGGCCATGACTTGGCTGAGGAGAAGCTGGCCACCACCCTGCCCACCCTGACTCTCCCACCAAAGCAGAAGTGGGATCCTGTCCGTGGCTACCCCACTGAGGACTTTGCCAAATGTGTGGGCACTTGTGGGAATGTGGAACTGAGACCTTATAGGCCAAGTCTTGCTGATGGCATATCTGATGTGGGTTTTAAGGAGAGAAGGATTCCCACTCACCAATCTTTCTGCATTCCACTCACACAAAGGAATCTGCAGGCAAATCACGGCCTGTCTGGGCTGACTTGGGGGAGTCGGGCTGCCAACATTCTGGGCCAGGCCTTGCCCCTTGGCCTCACAACAACCAGGGCTTGGTCAACATTCCCACTGTGAAAAGAGGTGGCTGGCCTGGGGGTGGGAGGTCTCAGTTTTGCCTCTAGGCCGAGGGTCTGAGCATCAGACTATGGAACTGAGCCACCTTCTGCCAGCCCAAGCTTGATCTCTGGAGACCTAGGAAAAGCCAGTTCCTTTCCCCAGCTCCACAGGACAGGCATGTCTTCTGTATTTTCTGGCTAAACGGCCAGCTTTCCCAAAGGCACTCACTGACTTCACAGCCTTCACCTCACTCTAAAGTTTACCTTCTCTACATGCTATATATAGCTCTCCTGTCCATGGCCTAGACCTAAAAGAAAATAAATATGCAAGAAGTCAAAGTTATGCTGGATTTTTAAAATCTAGGCATTTATTACACCAAATAATATAATTATTAGATACGCTAAAGGTAGTAGACAAAAGCAATTTTTTATTCTCAGGCAAATACATTAGAAAAACCCACCAGAAAAATGCCTCTCTATGGGCGCCTGCCTGTTCCAAAGATGACCAGCCAGCCAGCCAGACTGCTGAGGAACAGAGGAGGCCCACAGGAGATCCAGACCAGCGCTGCACCTGCCAGGAAAGGTGCCCCATACCCCATAGCCCAGCCTTGGGGACCTTCCACCAAGTCCCCCACGCACTTCTCTACCACAGTGTCATTTTCAGGTCTCAGCTAAAAGTGGGAGCCAGGCAGGACCCGGTGGCAAGAAGCAGTCTGAATCAAAAAGAACCTGTTTTCATTGCTTACTCTATAAAAAAATGTTATGTTCCTGGCAAGATATTGAGTTTGCAATGCAACTTCACCTCTGAGATCAGACCCTGAGTTTTAGGGCAGGAAGTAAATTACTTGTGAGTTGGGAAATGAGAGAACAGTATGATCCCTGCCTATCCCCCCACCTCATGTGGACTAAGGTCTCTCCCTCTTTGACCTCTTCTCTTTCTTTTCCACTAAAAGGAAATAAGAAAATTATGCACATATTACTCCTCCAGTGGGAGTATCAGGTGGAGTAAAAGAATCCTGTTTGGCTCAAATTATTGGGTTAAAGGGGGAAATTACAAAAACAAAGATGATCATATTTTAGCTCTATAAAGTACAAATTTACTTTTCATGCATAAAAAGACACCGCGTGCTTCCTGCCTGACTGGCCTTACAACTTACACTTCTGGGGAAAGGGAAGGCATTAGGAAAGGGGCCTGGCCTTGTGGACGGGACATGAGTCCTGAAGGGTCCCAAGGTCAGTCCTTCCTGACCCAGAGTCATGCTGCCTGAGGCAGAAGAGATGGACACATATTTGCTGCCAGCCAGGGCCCATGCTGGCCCACTGGGTCCCCACCGAGAACCAAGCACATGCACATGATGCATTAAATCAACCAGAGGGTGCTAAGTCCTAGCTCCAGCTGGGACCCTGAGCCACACGTGGGAATGCCAAAACAGCCCATAGATGGGCAATGGCAAGCAGGTACGAGGCTTGTTAAATCAGGGCAGGTGAGGCGCGGATGTGAGAGTCACTAACTCCACATCATCTGGACATGATTGGCAGCTGCTTGCCCTCAGAGGCCCGGGGCCAGGCCCATGAAGTCAGGGCGGGGTGTGTATGAGAGAGAGTGTAAGCACTCTGTGACAGAATGGGAGGAACAGGTCCTGGGGTCCCAGTGGCTGCTAGGGATTTTAGGTGGGGATCGGATGCATGTGAATGCAGGCCACTGGGGAGGGGGTGGCAGGCTCTGGCCTGTCTCCATGCTTGGGCGAACTGGGACCCTGGCATGGAGGTCAAGTGGGACCCCAAACAGTAGAGACTTGGGAAGAGGAAATGCTGATTAGCTGTGAAGGTGGCAGCAAGTAAACAGTGGGCAGACCCCATGGAGCCCAAGAAAAGGGGCCTCTGGACACACAAGGACACTGAGTAGGGAATCAAGGTGAGGGAGGTGACTGCTAGGCTCTCACCACTTTGTTCAAGTGCAAGAATTTCAATTCAGAAGTTGCTGGCCTGATTAAGCACTGTACCGCTAGATTTGTCCTGTAGAGGGCGCTCTGACACCAGAAAATAGGCTCACTCACCCCAAAACCAGGGATGCAGTTTCCAAAGGGGCTCCAAAGAAAGGCCTGTGCCTACGTGCTGGTTACCAGTGTAAACATTCACAGTATTTCCAGAGAAGGCAGTGGCTGCCTGTCACCCAGGGAGACAGCCTTCGAGGTGCCAGTCAGAGGTAAAGAAGAAAAAGGTCAGTTTTTCTTTCTCAGGGTGTGCAAGCAACATCACAAAGGGGAGTGTGAGGTTTCCAAGGTTTCTGGGCCTGGCACGTAGGTCAGAACTGCTGATGCTGAGGCCCAAGACACCTTGATGATGATAAGGAAACTGGCAGCTGGCTCCTCACCCTGCCCGTCCCTAGGGTCATGATGATGGCGTTAGCTGGGAATGGCCAACCAGCGTTCCCCCGAGGACACCCAGTCACAGCAGCTTCCACAACAGGATTTCTCCTCCCAGGCACCTGGGCTGGACAGATGACTGTTTGCCTTGGCTGCAGAAGCAAAAGAAAACATTTACCTGCACAGGTTTCCATCTAATCTGCAGGCTGGGAGTGACGCTGTGAGCAGAGCTGGCTGGGTGAGGAGTGGGAGATGACACGTTTCAGAAGCCAGCTGGCTTGGATGGTCCGGGTAAAGAAGGCAGCACCTTGGCTTCACCCTGCTTTCATCTTCCTGAAGAGGCTGCCAAATGCACGCACCTCAGGGGCCCTTGCTGGGTGTCCATCCCGGAGACGTGGGGAGGCCCTGCTCGGTCACAGCAGCTCCTGCTCCTCGTCCTCAGAGCCAGAGGGGCCCTGGCGCACCTCCTCGTACCACTTGTTGGTGAGGGTTTTCATCTGGATGCGCCCGTGGTGGAGGTCCTGAGGCAGAATACAAGCAACCCAGTGGGTCAGGGTCAAGGAAAGGAGAGGAGCTGCTTTGTACCTCGTGTGTGTGTGTGTGTGTGTGTGTGTGTGTGTGTGTGTGTGTGTGTAAGGGAGGAGGGGATAGGAGGCAGGGTACAGAGCCATAAGCAATTTCAAAGTGTTAAGTAACTGAGCTGGGGTTCTTCTTTGTGGGGGTGGAGATAACAGGAGGTGTCACTCAGAAACAGGAGGAGTAGGAGGCAGGATGGCATGATGTTAAAAAACAGTGGCTCTGGAATCAGACACACTCGGGCTCTACTCCCAGCTTTGCCTTGCACTGGTTGCGTGACCTCAGGGGGCTACCTTACCTCTCTGGGCCTCAGCTTCCCCAGCTGTCAAGTGAGATAACAGCTGCATCTGCTGCATGGGTTGTTGGGAGAATGAACCGAAGCAATCGTGAACACCATTTGGTGTGGCACCTGGCTGGTAGTAAGAGCTTACGTATAGCATCGTGACTGTCAGAGGAGGGAAATGGGGCTCGGAGACAAAGGGGGGCTACAGCCAGGAGAACCACACCCCAAAGGCCTGCATGGGGCTGGATGACTGATTCAGCAAAGTAGGTTCAAGCTGGTCCCCATTAGACTGCCTGTCACCCAGAGACTGGCAGTGCTGCAAGGATGGAACAAGAGCTTGAGCCTTGGGACATTGCCTGCGGCCCTGGCACGTCTGAAATTCCTCAGCTCAGATTCAGTAGCTGATCAATGTCCCGAGTCTTATCATCCAGGAAAAGCAAACTGTGTTAGCAAGTCTATTATTAAACGAGCACTAAATCCGGTAGCAAAGGAAAAACAGCAGATGGGATCCTGGGAAGGAGAGCCAAGTGGGAGGAGGCAGCCTGGCTGCCTGTCCCCAACACAGCATGTGGGCCTGCCCTGTCCCCCACTCTTGGCCTCTGAGGGAGGAAGGCAAGGGACCCCTGGCCATGTGGCCCTGGCCTGTGTCCCACCTCCTGGGTCAGCCGCCGTGTGAAGAAGGGGTTCAGGTACTTGACATCCAACCACAGGAAGCCTTTGAGGTCCTGCCGCCGGATGTAGTGGGCTTCGTACTCCTCCTCGGTGAGCTCCGACAAGTGCTCCGACTCCACTGTGTTGCCCTGCGGGGGAAGGAAGGCAGCTGAGGGTCAGTGGGTGGGCTGACATCTTCCTGGAAGCCCCCACACCACCCAGCCTGCCTAGCACCCCTTCACCCCTGGCCACCAGTGTCCCCAACCCTAACTGCACTTTCTAATCAATGCAGTGTGTCTGTGGGTAGCAAAGGGCTTCCTGGGAGCCTGTAGGGAGGTAGGGAGGTTTGTAAAAACATGATGGATACCCAGGAATAAATCAGAATTGTGAATACATCAGAAGTTCTGGGCTGGGGCTGGGCTTGGTTTGTGAGCTTCTGGATTTTAATGTGCAGATCAGTGCCAGGGAGGGAAGGGCAGGGTAGTGGGAAGACAGGAGACATACAGACACAATCCCAGCGGGAACCAGAGAGGAATGAAGAGAATGACTACACATGGCGCAGAGCAGGTCTGGAAGGCAAGTAGGTCTCAGGTTCACTGATCTCTACTCAGCCCTGCTCCAGGCCTCTGCAGAGCCGACCATACGGGTTGTGAACAGTGTTTGCTACTTTGCTAGAGGAGCTACTTTCCAGCCACAGTCAGCTAACTGGGCCTCCACTGGGGAGCCCTGGCATCTGGTGCAGGTTTGAAGGGCTTGAGAATCCACAAAATGCTGGGCCCACTTGCAGAGCTGATTTAGGAGGTCTGGGGTGGGGCCCAAGAATCTGTATTCCTAACAAGCCCCCAGTGATGCTGCTGGTCCAGGAGCCCCACCTTGGGGGCCATTGGTGGAGACTGGTAGTTAAGAGTGCAGGCTCTGGAGTCTGTGTGACCTTGGCTGTGTGATTTGGCCTCTGTGTGCCTCAGTGCTCTCATCTGCAAAATGGGCATAATGAGAGCCTCTGCTTCCTGCTGGTCTGGGTGACCTGAGACGGTTAAGGAGCCTCATGCACAGTGCCAGTGCCACAGGACATTCCTTGAACAGCATGTGCTTCCTCTGAGCAAACATCCTGCTTCTACTAGAGCCCAGGGTGGTAGATTCACCAAGTGTGGCTGTAGGATCAGCACCTGGCAACCTGTTAGAAAGGCAAATTCTTTCTAGCCCCACCCAGACCTGTTGGACCCTGGAGCCCTTCACCAAGTCTGACCCCACTGAAAGGTCTCAGAACCTACACTAAAACTTTTATTAAAAGCAAAGTTTGGCCCTGGCTGGATGGCTCAGTTGGTTGGAGCATCGTCCCATATACCAAAAAAGGTTGCGGGTTTGATCCCAGGTTAGGTTAAGTATGGGAGGCAACCGATTGATGTTTCTCTCTCACATTGATGTCTCTCTCTCTCTCTCTCTCTCTCTCTCTCTCCCCCCGCCCCCTCTATCCCTTCCACCCCCTCTCTTCCTTCCTCCCTAAAATCAATAAACATATCCTCGGGTGAGGATTAAAAAACAACAACGAAGTTGGTGAGTCGGGGTGGGGGAGAAAGACCACTGAGAGGAGGAAGGTTGAGCAGCCCAGCGTGAGGTCATCTGAAAGTTCCTTTCCAGCAGCGCAGAGACTAGAGGCCAAGATCTGCCCAGACCTGGACTTTCAGAGGGAGAAGTGGGCACATCCCCTTTCCCTGTCTCCTGGTTGAGGATTGCTGTGCCATCCAAGACTAATTCAAGTGACTGATGGCCTCGAATAAGGCAACTAGAAAAAGATGCATTTCTGGAAATTCCTTTGGGGGAATGGTGGGTGCACAGAGGTGAGAGGAGAGACTAGGGCGGCCTTTGCTTCTGTCAGAGTCTGGCTCAGCACATGGGGCCTGAGGGGGACACAGGGCAGGGAAGGCATGACCACAGCTGACTTGGGAGGGGCGGCCTACAGGCAGGAGCAGCTGCCAGGCAGGAAGGTGGCTTGGAGGAACAGAGGTGGGCAGTGGTATGGGGGCCTCAGGTTCACTGCAGCTGGGCCCTGGGCACCTCAGCCCCAATCAGGCCCTTGTCTGGCCTCAGAGGAGGACACCTCTCTCATGACCCTCAAAGCCACTGTAAGCACCTTCCTCCACTCAGGCCCCAACAGGAGGCATTCAGTAGACATTGGGGAATGATAGGATTTTGAAACCTTCCAGTCCTGGGCCCTGATGGGGTGGGCGGTTGCTGGCAGGGGAGGAGTGTTGCTGGGAGAGTCTGATACAGGTCCACCCCCCTGACCTCCATGACTGTACCAGGCCACGAGGCTGGCAGATAAACTACCACCAAGAGCCACGCTTCAGAACCTTAGTTCACCCCCTTGTCAGGTTGGGCAACTGCATGTACATGGGGTGTGTGTGTGTAGGTGCCGAGCATTCTCAAATTGTTCTCATTTCCCCATTTCCTGGCAGTCAGTGGGGACCAACCCTCTGCCCTGCTCTGGGCCCACCAAGCACTAACCATCTTCTCTGTCTTGCTGAGGTTGACATCCTTCTTGCTCCGGCGACGCGCCTTGGCGTCCTCGATGTCCATGAGGCGGATGAGGGGCATGGTGCTGCCGCCCAGCAGCAGGATGGTGAAGAGCACGATGATGATGGTGGTGGTGCCAATGAGCTGCCGCTTCTCCATGGGCTCCAGGTCCAGGTGCAGGCTCAGGGCATAGGGGATGGCACCCCGCAAGCCTAGGGGGGCAGTGAAGGGAGTAAGAGGACAGATGGAAGGAGGAGGAGAGGCAGCGGCATCCTGACCCCGTTCTCAGAGGACCTGGGACAGCCCAGGGTCATGGGCAGTCACACATCCTAACAGATGCCCTGGAGAGCAACAACTCATCCTGTGAGGCTCTGGGGTGTGAGAGAGCAGGCCACAGAGAAGGGGGCCCACTTCACAGGGGGCCTGAGCAGATCAAATGAGGTGCCCTGTCCAGGCTATGAAGCACCGTGTGTGTGTGTGTGTGTGTGTGTGTGTGTGTGTGTGTGTGTGTGTGTGAAGCCCAACACTCACATTTTATAAATACACCAGGTAGTGTAGACCAAACCCTCCCTGTGTGTGAGCCAGGCCTGTGCTAAGTGCTCTGCCTGCATGATCTCATTTGCTGTTCCCAGGAAACCCTGTAAAGCAGGTCCTATTATTCTACAGATGAGGAACCGAGACTGAGAGAACAGTGTCCTCCCAGGGTCACACAGCTTGACAGGCAACAGCACATGCAATTTGTCCGGTGCCTCCCAAGTAGCTCCTGGCAGCACTGATAGCCTGGGAACCTATATTATTTTTGGCTTGTGAAACACACTTGTTTTCAAAGGGCTCAAGCCCGTGTGCCCTCTGCATGGTGTGTGCCTTTGTAAGAGGTACCTTCCCTCCACTGTTCATTCAAGATTAGACTTACCACTAAACCACATGATGAACATCATCTTCGGTGTGATTTTATGATCACGGAAGAAATTCAGAAGGTAGGAAAGAGGGAAAATATTCACTGCTCTGCCAAACAGTACAAGCACCTGTTAATAGCAACAAACCAAGTCTTAGATGGAAACCTCTGGTTCTTTAAGCTGAAGCTTGTTGAGGCTGACACAGGCCTTGTAGCACACCCACTATAAATAGGGCATTCCCCTCAGTTACAAAAGGCGTGAATAACACAGTGCTAGTCAGAAACCCGGCTGGGGTTGCCTGGTTTCTGTGTCTGGGAAATGCTTTTTACGTCACATCTCAGTAGTCAGAAAGAGAGGACATCAGCGATGGCTTTAGTAATGACAGAAGAACAGGACCGAATACCAAGAGGCCATGCAGAAGTATCCAGAAATTATTTAATTTAAGGGCAATCTAACTCCTCCAAAGGTTGCTCCACCATGGGACAGGGCTGTGCTAATCACTCCCAGTGGGCTAGCTCTGGAGGCACGAACAGGTGTTCCTGCCTCTCCCATGGGGGCCCTACTCCTCAGAGAAAGGAGGAAAGACTGAGAAGGGCCAACCTATACACATAAACGTTATTCCCTGAGCAAAAGGAACACACAGGTAGATTTTAAAAGATCACACAACCCAGCTACTTGCCATGGCTTTGGGTTCCTAACCATTTCCAAAGGCATGTTGGTCTTAACAAAATACAGCTTTATGTGAAGTTTAAATCTTATCTAAGTGGATACTTAGAGCTACTTATTAACTTACCTCCATTTTTTAATCTTGAAAAGGATAATATACACACGCACATTCTGTAGGCTCTAAGTTTATCCTTTTAACCAGCACAGATTGAGTGTGCTTTGGAGTGTGCATGCCTTGGATGGTCAAGTTAATAATGGCTCCCAATCATCTAACATTTATATGTCAGACAATGTGCTAAGCATTTTATATGCATTATCTTGTTAAATTTAGATCCCTGCAATGGTCTTATAAAGTAGGTATTTCTGTCTCCATTTTGGAGACAAGGGAACAGAGACAAAGAGAGGTTAAGTAACTGGCCCAAGCTGACCCCGGCAGGAAGTGGTGGAGCCAAGTCTCAAATCTGGTTCTGTCCCCAAAACCCATGCCCTTGACCACTGAGCCAGTGTAAAGTAATCCATTCGAAAAGCATAGGCTGCCCCCAAGAGGGGCAGGGTCAGCCTGTGTGCTCAGAGAAAACCAAGTCACCACCCCAGGGCATCTTCTCATTCTCCTTTTCCTCCCAGCCCATGGCTGACACAGTCACCTCCCTGTGTCACCCACTGGAATCCAACCTCCCAATCTGGCACTTGCATTTCAGGTTTCACCAAAGGTGGCCCCGTTTACCCAGAGACCACACTAAAGACTATTATACTTTCTGAAAAGACTTGCTTCTGTCCTCTTGTCCTGAAACTGGAGTTTGGAGGACAGATAACAGGGACAAAAGCCACACGCTCTTGCCGACGGAGGTGAAAGCACCCAGGTCTCAAGGAGAAACATCTTTTTTCTGAGGGCTCCTTATCTTCTCTGTGTCTCAGTTTCCCCACAGGCCAAACAGGTAGACCTCCCTGGTTTGCACATGGTAGATGACTGTGCAAAATAAAAACTTTGACTCTCAATAGCTATGCTTTATTAAGTGGAGCTGGTAATAATAGTTAACTGAAGATGAATTATAATAATTCAACAATAATAAGGTATACTTCTTAAGTGCCTTAAAGTAACATAGGATCTAAAGGGACACAAAGATCAAATTAGGGATTGGAGTCTGAATCAGCTGGAGGGCCTCTGGGAGATGAGCTCACTCTGAGGGAAGAGACACAAAGAGGAACACAGACAAGCAACCTGGGGACACCAGGCTAAATGCCCGGACTGTTAGAAGCCACTCATGTCACTTTGATCAGATGCCTGAGAGAGTTGGACCTTTCTTTTATTTTCTAAATGTTTTTACTGATTTTAGAAAGAGAAAGAAAGGGAGAGGGAGATGAGAGAGAAACATCAATCGGCTGCTTCCTGCATTTTCCCTACTGGGGATTGAGCCTCCAATAGGGGCATGTGCCCTGACCAGGAATCAAACCAATGACTTCTTGGTGTATGGGATGATGCTCAACCAACTAAGCCATACTGGCCAGAGCTGGACCGTTCTTTTAAATGCGAAACTTTTATTTTTCCCACAAGGACTTGATTCTTCTACAAATGATTAATCTTCTACTTTCCTTTTTTAGAGATGTATTTTAATGTGTCTCCTACTGCCACCCCCCAGTCCAACTATAACAATTTCCCAAACCTTCTTGATAGTAAGAATCACCTGGGATGAGTACCCTGGATGAATCTTCAGGGGAACTAAGGGCCTAGTAATCTTTACACAATGCAAAAGGTCAAGCTTATGAATGGACATCTGAAGAAAACTACAGTAAGAAATATACACATTATAAATTATCCAGAAAGCATAGAAAAGAAAAGAAAATCATCCTCAGATCTACAAGCACTGGGAACATTTGGTGAAATTTTCTTTTTCTATGCATAATGTTTTTACATGGTTATGCTCAATTACATATTCAATTTTGAAATCTGCTTTTACCACCGAACATAAAAACACATACAATGTGCTTTTAAATAAGACTATATCATTTAAGGCCATTTAAAATTTAAAAAGAAGCAAAAATCCTTTTCCGGGGATATGCATTCACTTAATTAAACCCCTTTATTGTATGTTTGTGATTTTTGTAACAACAACAAAAAAACTTAAACATAAGAGTGTCTATGTAGCTGTTGACTTTGAACAGTTAACAGTTACATAAATGAGTTCAGAACATGTGGTCATTGAGCTATGAATAAGTAATTAAATAAAAAACAAGGAAAATACTTACTATGCACCAGACGACAAAGGAAATTTCAAACTTGTGAGGGAAACTAAAAATGGACAGGCCAAGAAATGCAAACACACATGTTTCTGAAACAAACCAAAGAATGGATTATTTAGCCCAGACTATTTTTTCCAATACAGTACTAAATTGTTAAGCAAGCAAACATTCACAAGTAAGTCAGAAACACTTTGCATATTTTCTGAAACATCTGCAACCAATATCTGGTGAAACTAGTACTGTGATTATCTCATTTTTCTCTATCACACAAGCAACATGTACTTGCTATTCTGAATCTCCTAATTTAATGAGGCAACTGTCAAATACTCGTGTAAATAAGTACTCAGTCCACTTGCTGAACACTGTGATTAGCAAGGATCCCGACTGCCGGTAAAGTGACACAATTCAGAGCCAGCGGCTGCAGACACCACCTGACTAGTGTGAAAGGGCCCTTTGTTATCTTCCTTGCCAGAGCGGACAAAGCCAAATGACTGACCTCATACATTTAATGCCACCCCAGGTTTAGAAGACAGCTCACACCCTGCAGCATTTGCAGGAAGAAGTACATTTCCAGCTCTGGGATCCACCCCACAAGAGTCCGACATTTATGCTCATTGCACAAGCCGTTGCTATGTGTCCCAAAGAAAAGGACCTTGTACATTTCCACCACTAGGCTCCCTGCTTTATTTTTTAAAAATATATATATATTTATTGATTTCAGAGAGGAAGGAGAGAGAGAGAAACATCAATGATGAGATAGAATCATTGATTGGCTGCCTCCTGCATGCCCCCCACTGGGGATAGAGCCTGCAACCAGGGCATGTGCCCTTGACTGAAATCAAACCCGGAACCCTTCAGTCCACAGGCCAATGCTCTATCCACTGAGCCAAACCAACTAGGGCTAGGCTCCCTGCTTTTATTGTGATGGCCCAGAACAGCCTCATAACCAGGGAGAAAAGACTGTATTGTAAAATAGTTGAATATTATATTATAGCAAGGCTGTTTTAAAACACTTTGCCCACATTTTTTTCCTTCAAATGTGTATCCTTTTAAAATAAGTCACAAGCTGGACAGTAGATTCACCCCTCTCCTCCTTGAATTTTTCCTTGAGCCATTAATATTTTTTGTGATCTTTCCAAATGCTCATTTAGGTCGCTTTGATGTCTACATTATGCTTTTCTCTGGCAGCATAAATTCTACTGTACAGGATTGGGCAAAAGTACATTTACAGTTGTGAGTAACATGAAACACAGAATTTATTCTTGTATTATATTTATTAACTAGAGGCCCGGTGCACGAAATTTGTGCACGGGGGAGGGGGCAGTGGGTGTCCCTCAGCCCAGCCTGCACCCTCTCCAATCTGGGACCCCTTGAGGGATGTCCGACCACCTGGTGGGATCAGGCCTAAATGGGCAGTTGGACATCCCTCTCACAATCCAGGAGGGCTGGCTCCCAACCGCTCGCCTGCCTCTGCCTGATTGCCCCTAACTGCTTCTGCCTGCCAGCCTGATCACCCCCTAACCACTCCACTGCCAGCCTGATCGATGCCTAACTGCTCCCCGGCCAGGCCGATTGCCCCTAACTGCCCACCCCTGCAGGCCTGGGTCCCCCCCCCCCCCCAACTGTCCTCCACTGCAGGCCTGGTCCCCCCACAACTGCCCTCCCCTGCAGGCCTGGTCCCCCCAACTGCCCTCCCCTGCCAGCCATCTTGTGGCGGCCATCTTGTGTCCACATGGGGGCAACCATCTTTGACCACATGGGGTTGACCATCTGTGTCTTGGAATGATGGTCAATTTGCATATTACTCTTTTATTAAATAGGATTACTAGAGGCCCAGTTCACGAAATTTGTGCATGGTTAGGGTCCCTAGGCCTGGCCAGTAATCAGGGCCGATCTGTGGGGTGACCGGTGGGGTGATCGGGGGAACCCTACTGGCACCCACCTTGGCTGGCCTGGGGCCTTGCAGGCTGGGGCAGCTCCTGCGTTGAGCGTCTGCCCTCTTGTGGTCAGTGCACATCATAGCAACCAGTCATTCCACTGGTCATTCCGCCATTCAGTTGATTTGCATATTAGGCTTTTTTATAATATAGGACTAGAGACCCAGTGCACAAAATTTGTGCACTTGGGGTGGGGGGACTCTCAGCCCAGCCTTGTGTCCTCTTGCAGTCAGGCATTCTTAGTGCTGCCATGGAGGCAGGAGAGGCTCCCGCCACCACCACTGCGCTCCCCAACTGTGAGCCCGACTTCTGGCTGAGTGTTGCTCCACTTGTGGGAGTGCACTGACCACCAGGAGGAAGCTCCTGGGTTGAGCAGGATCAGACCAAAAGCGGCTCTCCCACATCCCCTTAGGAATCCTGGATTGTTAGAGGGTGCAGGCCAGGGACAAGGGAGGTTGGCCAGCCAGGGAGAGACCACAGGAGAGCTCCTGGGCATGTCCAACCCATATTGCTCAGTCCTGATCGGCCGAACCCCATATGCTACTGGTTGAAGCATCTTCCCCCTGGTGGTCAGTGCACGTCATAGCGAGTGATTGAGCAGCCTTAGCATATGATTAGCATATTACGCTTTGATTGGTTGAACAGATGACTGGACATTTAGCATATTAGGCTTTTATTATATAGGATTGTATTATTTTCCATATGAACAACTGTAAACCTACTTTTGTCTAATCCTGTATCGGTATGTCATGGCTAATTTAACCTTTTGCACTCGGATGTCGACTCGACATGGTTAGCATTGGTAGCAGCTCTTTTTATACTCTTTGAATGTATCAATAATTTGAAATATAAAAAAATCCAAATAAATAAGTTTGTATGAAAAGAAACTCCAGTTTTTTATTCTACTGCCGCGCTTTGTAAAATCTGGGGTATTTAAAAACTTAAATCCCGAGTAGAATAAAGGAATCGAGAACAAAGCAAGCGAGTGAAAAGGGTTAATGAATCCATTGTCAATGCTTATTGACTGTTTATATTTCTTATATTACAAACTACAACAAGCATCCCTGTGCACAGGCAAAATCCCTGGTAGAATTCTGGGTCCAAGAGCTCATGCCTTTTAAATTCAGACATGCTGCAAATGACTCTCCGAAGAAATGGCATCAATATACATGCACATCAATGGCCTGTCCTACATACACCTGTGCCAGAAGTGGGTATTATCAAATTTAACATTTACTAATCTGATGGGTACAAAACAGAATTTGATGGATGTTTTGCTTTACACTCCTTTAATGGTGAGTCAGGGTCAAAGTCTTTAGCCATGACTTTCTGAGAGGGGTGCTATGGAAAAATACCTGCTGGGCCCGAAGAGACAGACCTGGCTTCAGAGTCACTTCTGAACCATGCGACTGTGGACAAGTCATTTGACACCTGAGCCTCCTTATCCATGGACTGAAATCTGCACAGCCTGTCCCTGACTCCTACCTAGCATGTGACAGTGTGGAACTCACACTTCAAATGAGACAAGCCCCACTGAAATGTCAGGGGAGATGCTGATGGTGACAGCTAGGGCACAGCCACTTGGGCACCAGTGCAAAGGGACAGTGTGAGAGTGGTTCCTTCATGGCCAGGCATAAACTAGGGAGGGGGCGCATGGGGGAACCAGTCATCCTGGTGTACCCCAGCCCAACAATGATACCTCGCCGAGTTAGGTCTTTCAAGATGCTCCTATGGACAAGTTTGGGAAATGCTGTTACTATATTCCTCTCTCAGAAGTTCACAATGCACGCTGCTGAAAAGTCCTGCAGTTCAGAAACTTGTTAAATTTTATCTCAGGATTTCCCACTCTTTATTCACTTAACCCTCATCAATATCTGTTCCGAGGAAAACATTTTTGGAAATGTGACTTTAATACATTAATATGCATGAGGCTCAAATGTTCATAATCAGTAGCTTTCATTATTTTTGGTTTTAAAATTGTAGGCAGCAAATATTCCATTTATTAAGTATTAGGTTTACTTTATGGAATTTGAAAGCCAGAGTAACAAAAGATAAGCGAGTTCAAGTCTGGCTCTGAGGATCCTGCTGCCTCTTCTGCCAGGGAACAACTGGACTCCTCAAACAGGGTAAGAAGAACCATCAGCTCAGGGAAGGCCCACGCCAGACCACCGAGAAGAACTCACCGCACAAGAAGGCCACGGTCCGGAGGGTCTGCTGCATGAGGATCTGGGTGACCGGGGACAGGTTATGGTGCGTATAGTGGGACATCACGATGCCTGAGAACAGGATGGCCATGATGCCTGGAGAGGGACAATGGGGCACAGTGCCCAGACATGAGCAGAGCAGAAAAGCACCTACCATGTGATCCACAAATATGTCACACTTCCCACAAGTCCCTGGAGCCTATCATGTTAGTTGTTTTAAGAAAAAGGAGCCTGGCCAGTGAGGCTCAGTGGTTGAGCATCGACCTATGAACCAGGAAGTCACGGTTCAATTCCCGGTCGGGGCACATGCCCAGGTTGTGGGCTTGATCCCCAGTGTGGGGCATGCAGGAGGCAGCTGATCGGTCATTCTCTCTCATCATTGATGTTTCTTTCTCTCTCTCCCTTTCCCTTCCTCTCTAAAACCAATAAAAACATATTTAAAAAAAAAAAAAGGATAAGGAAATAATACCTGAGGCCTACCAGAGACTGCAGAGAAATGCTAAGGGGCCCTTCTCTCTGGTAGCTTGGGCCAAATTCCCACACCCCCATCCAAGCCTCATTTTTCTCATCTGTATAGTGGAACTCAGAGTACCCACTCATGAATTGTATTATTTTCCATATGAACAACTGTAAATCTACTTTGCCCAACCCTGTATTGATATGTCATGGCTAATTTAATGAATCCTTTGTCGATGCTTATTAACTGTTTCTGTTTCTAATCTTCATTACCCTATTAGGAGGGTAATGAAGAATAGCTATGCAAAGTGCCCATCACAGGACAGGTGTGTGCTGTCACTGTCATCCACAGATAGAAGGAGGACAGATGAGTCACTTAGAGAGCATAAGAATCTGGGTAGCCCTAGTCGGTTTGGCTCAGTGGACAGAGCATCAGCCTGAGGACTAAAGGGTCTTGGGTTCCATTCTGGTCAAGGGCATGTACCTTGGTTGCAGGCTCAATCCTGGCCTGGTCGGGGCATGTGTGGAAGGCAACCAATCGATGTGTCTCTCTCACACTGATGTTTCTCTCTCGCTGTCTCTCCCCCTCCCTTCTACTCTCTCTAAAAATCAATGGAAAAATATCCTTGGATGAGGATTAACAAACAACAACAAAAAAGAATCGGGGTAGATTTTGATTTACTTTTTATACTTTCCCTGTAATCACCATGAAATACTCTTCTTATATAGAAAGAGAGATATAACACATAATGTCTTTTCTTTATGACACTCCATGAGAGTCTACAACTTTTGTTGTTGACTAAGGGTTTGAGTCTCACCATTTGGCCACTGCCCGTAATCACTCCTGCAGCACTTTACGAGGGTTTCCTCTCAGAGTGTCCGGGTCTAGGGTCTCTAGTTCATGTAAATACAGTCATTAAATAAGCCAAAATATATGAACTGCAAGTCAGACTTTATAAGCAAAATATTAACTCCTTCTGCCACTTTGTAGAAACAGGGATTACTGATGAACATCCTATATAATAAAAGCCTAATATGCTAAGTGTTCAGTTGTCCGTTCAACCAATCAAGGCGTAATATGCTAATGATATGTTAAGGCCTCTCAACCGCTCGCTATGACATGCACTGACCACCAGGGGGCAGATGGTTGAACAGTTGACCAGGTGCTATGACGTGCACTGACCACCAGGGGGCAAAAGCTCCAACAGGTAGGTTAGCTTGCTGCTGGGGTCTGGCCCATCGGGACTGAGTGAGATGGGCCAGTCCCTCCCCAGCCCTGTCCCTCCCCAGCCTGGATTGTGCACCGGTGGGGTCCCTCAACCTGGCCTGCTCCTTTCCTCTTAGCAAATAGCAAATTCTTTGCTCTTTCATCTTCCTGTACAAACGAGGCTAGATGGGGACTTTCCAGCAATGCTGCCTACAAGCTGCACCAGACAAGATTTGGGAGAAGGGAAGGAGTGGACCAGAGACTTCTGTACTTGTTACTGCAGACCATTGTGAAGACTGCAGCTTAAGAGTCATTCTGAATGATTGATGTGGAGATAAAAAAAAACACCAGAGGACAACAGCCTCGTTGGAGTGGCTCAGTGGTTGAACATCGACCTATGAACCAGGAGGTCATGGTTTGATTCCCGGACAGGGCACATGCCCGAGTTGTGGGCTTGATCCCCAGTGTGGGGTGTGCAGGAGGCAGCTGATCAATGATTCTCTCTCATCATTGATATTTCTCCCTCTCTCCCCTTCTCCCTTCCTCTCTGAAATCAATAAAAATATTTAAAACAAAACAAAAAGCAGAAGACAGCAAACCTGGTGGTTCTCTCAGTATCTTCCTGCAGATGATCACCTGGAGAGCTGACCCTGCCTGACCTTGCAATAGAGCTATCAGAAGGCAAAGCGAAGGGAGATGGCAGAAGAGAGCCCAGAACCTGGGTTTGGAACTCTGGAGATCAAAGGAGAACAGGGTATGACACAGTTCTGTTTTTATGGAACGGGCTTTAGCACTGCAGGCCAACGCAGAAAGTTGCTGGCTTCTGGGCTTTCAAAAGACATTGTTTCACCAGCTCATTTAAATATATTTTTATTGATTTCAGAGAGGAAGGGAGAGGGAGAGAGAGAGAGAAACATCAATGATGAGAGAGAATCATTGATTGGCTGCCTCCTGTAGGCCCCACACTAGGGATCAAGCCCACCAACCTGGCATGTGCTCTGACAAGAAATTGAACCATGACCTCTTGGTTTACAGGTCGAGGCTCAACAACTGAGTCACGCAGGCCGGGCTACAACGTACTTCTTGAAGGCTGAATCAAACCATAATCAGTTTTCTTTGTTAATTACCCAATAATAAACATATTTCACTATAAGACATCCAGACTCAGAGGTATAGAGTAAAACAAGAGTCTCCACTCACAGCCCCTTTCCAGAGGTTAACTACTATTAACCGTTTGGTATGCAGATTGCCAGTTCTCTCACTAAGCCATTAGGAAGTTTATCTTTAAAAAGTAATAAACAGGATCCTGTTAGATATATGTCATGTATTGCTAGCACAGTGGATTTTCTTCAAAAGCCTCCAACATTTGCCTTTGCATGATTAGCAGAGTCCCAGGCCTATAGAACCTGCGGGATGGGCTCCTGGCCCCTCCATCCCAACTGCGTAGTCTTCCTGCTCTTCTGGAGCATGCCTCGCTCCTTCACACCTACCTGGGACCCTTAGCACCTACTGTTCCCAGTGCCGAACACCCTTCCCCAGACCCTCCCAGGGCTGGCTCCCTCTTACACACAGGTCTTAGCCCTAGGGTCCCCCCTTTGCGACCTTCTGACTCTATGCCATGATGCTTCTGCCCCCCCCCGCCCCCCCCTACTGTCTATCACATTATTCTGATTTCTTCATATCATTTCTCACTGCCTGAGATCATGCTATGTGTTTGCTCATTTGACTATTGTCTTTCTTTTGCAGGTAGTACTTTAATCTTACCTTGTTTACTGCTATAGCCCCGATACAAGGGCAGTTCTCAGCACAGGGTGCGTATTTAATATTCACTGAATAGATGAATGAGTAGTTTTTAACTTTCTTAAAATTTAATAATATATCTTAGAGTGGCAGTACAAATAGATCAAATTCATTTTTTAAGTGTCTGCATAGTATGCCGTAGTGACAGTGGACCCAGACTCACTTAATTGTTCCCATTACCGATGAACATTTAGCTACTTCCAGTTTTCCTCTCACAGGCAGTGCTGCAAAGGAATTCCTTGGATATACACCTGTGCACGTGAGTGCTGTACAGTACATTCCATCTTTGGCCAACATGTTCCCAGCATTTAACAGGAAGTGTTAAGTCCTTATCAATTTTGCAAACTCACCCTTCAACCCTGAAAGTTCCATCCTCGTGACTCACCTCAACAGAATGTGGCTCTGCCCCAATCCCCCTCCCCAAGCCCAGAGTTGGCTCAGGGCCAGGGATGGGGGCTATTCATCTTTGGCTTTCTAGAGCCAGAGGGCAAAGCAGCCCTCAAAACTGGCTTGAGTGAAAAATAGAAATAGTTAGGTATAGATAGAATTAGAACAAAGATTCTGAGAATAGCTAATGCTTCCGAGTAATAATTAGGGAGACTATTTAATTTACTGTTGAAACCAGGATACTTCCTAGTAATAACACACACTGATGCCTCTGTCAGGACTCTCACTTGCATCGTTCCCTTTAATTCTCACCTCAAGCTTGAGGGTGGCACTTTTATTACATGAGGAAGTGAATGCTCAGAGAGGTTAAGTCTGCTGACTGAGGTTACATAGCTAATGATGAGAGGCGGAGCTTGGATTCAAACCCAGGTTAGTCCGGTATCCTTAACCAGTGTGTTCCAAACACATGATTTGAGTAAATGATTTATAGGAAGAGAATGTCCTGCTTGGTGGTCATGGGAACCACTCACTATCAGTCCTTTATGATGGTCAGGGAAAGCAGAGTACAAAAGGGAAGGAGGAGAGAGCAAAAATATCACTTTTCCCATTTATGCTCTTACAGTGGGACGTGGAGGGTCCTCACAACACACCAGGCCGTCCTCCCTTTCTCTGAAACCCTGTGGGATAGAGATCCCAAAGGCCCAGAGGCAGACCATGTGTTCTTGGCTGGCATGTGCTGTCTTTGGCCCCACTTGTGTGAACAACAAAAATCCCTAAGGAAACGAGAGCCTACAAACAGAAAACACTGCCTCTCTGAAGAAAAGAAAAATACTCCCTTGTTTTAATCACAAATTCCAAATGGATGTATGAAATATATCTGCCATCAGGTACTTAGTGTTCATCTCAACGGGTGGGAAACATTTAGAAAAACAGAGGTTAAATAGCTAGGCTAGAGCCAAATGTTTCATAGGTAATGTTTATTAAGTGCCAAATTCAGGAAAGGTAAGAGAGGACACTTGATGGCAGATGCCAGGATGAAATTATCCAGGAGAACTGGCTTGGGATAAAAAAACACACACAAAAAAACACCAAACCCCTGATGTTTACAAGTTCTCCAGAAAAAATTAACAGAGTCCTCTCTGCTTCCTCCTTGGCAAGATCTGCTCACAGAGTACCCACTGTGATTCCAGAAAGTGATTGTGGGAAGAATTCTGTTCAACGGAGTCATTAAAAACCACCGGGGACTTCCACATTGCCCAGGAAGAAATAATTGCTACGCAAATTGCTGTCCTGCCATAAACAACTAGAAAACTTGATGAAAGATATGGAATAAAACGGTCTTCTGACATTGAATACGGGTCAGGGTAGGACTGTGATTCCTGATAGAAGGGAAACCAATACGGTGGCCCTTCCTACTCCAGGCCCGGCCCAGCCTACTGCCGGCCTTAGTTTCCAGGCTGAGGCTCAGGAAGGGGAACCCCAAACTGAGCTCTGAGAAGAGAAGACAGAGGAGAATTGGGGGAGGCCAAAGCAGCTAGAATACCAGAGAGGAGAAGCCACACAGTAGGAGAGAGCTCCTGAGAGCTATAATGGAGTCCCCTTGAATCTTGGACTGAACTGATCTGTATATGCAAGCGGTGAGATTCCAAGAGGCTGGAAGAGAATCACTAAAAAGGAATAGGCTGAGCAGTTCCCTAAGCACACACAAGGCTGGGAATAGTGTGTGTTCCCACAGGCCGGAGTGGAGTGACCTCATAATGGGACATGATCTAGAGTCCTCAGAAGTGCATTAGTTCCTAGTGCTACTCTGGACCTGCCCTGACAATTTAAAAGTAAACCTCAAACAGATTCTGCTGATTGCAGGAAACTTAGATATATGGCAGATGAAAATCCAAAACTCTATGAAGAATATATGAAAATCTAATAATTAACAACATAATCAACTTTACAATGACTGGTGTCCAATAAAAAATTAATAGGCAAGCAAAGAGCAGCAATATATAACTTATAAACAGAATAAAATTTATCAACAGAAACCAACCTAGAATTAACAGAAATGATAGAATTAACAAACAAGCACATTAAAATAGCTGTTATAGCCCTAGCTGGTTTAGCTCAGTAGATAGAGCGTCGGCCTGCGGACTGAAGGGTCCCAGGTTCAATTCAAGTCAAGGGCATGTACCTTGGTTGCGGGCACATCCCCAGTGGGGAGTGTGCAGAAGGCAGCTGATCAATGTTTCTCTCTCATCGATGTTTCTAACTCTCTATCCCTCTCTCTTCCTCTCTGTAAAAAATCAATAAAATATATTTTAAAAAAAATAGCTGTTATAAATATGTTCCATGAGGAGAAACCAAGATGGCGGCATAGATAAACACGTAAACTACTGCCTCGCACAACAATTTCAAAACTACAACTAAAAGACAAAACGGACATCCAGAACCACAGGAAAGCTGGCTGAATGGAAATTCTACAACTAGAAGGAAAGAGAAAAGTACACTGAGACTCAGAGGAGCTGCAGAAGGCAGAGGTACTGATACGCGCGCGTGCAGAAAGGGCGGGCAACTGAGTGCGTGGCTGGCTTTCTCACTAGGGAGGGAGACAAAAGCTCCCGACTGCATTGAACTCCAGTTCCGGGCGAGACTCTGGGGACCTAGACTCATTCGGGGAGAAACTGGACTGTCTGGGAGCAGGTGAAACTCGAGGGCGGCTTTCTCTCAGAGGTGCTTGCAGCAATTACCACGGGACACTAAGACCCAGGGGCCTCTTAGGGCAGGGCTGACGGGGAAACCAATGCTGTCTGCTCCACCCTGAGACTCCGCCCCATCCAAGCTGAGCACAGAGGCTTGTGCAAGTCTGGTCTCATAAGGGTGTCTCCAGCACAGAAGTTCTCCCAGTGTAGACACAGCTGATCCTCACAGCCAATTGACCTGGAGGCCAATACCTCCCAGTGATACCAATAACAATCAAGGCTTAATTACAACAAGACTGTGCACACAGCCCAAAAAGGGGTGCACCAAGAGTGTCCACCTCAGGCAACTGGGGAGGCTGAGCCACTGATTGCAGGAAACTTAGATATATGGCAGATGAAAATCCAAAACTCTATGAAGAATATATGAAAATCTAATAATTAACAACATAATCAACTTTACAATGACTGGTGTCCAATAAAAAAATAATAGGCAAGCAAAAAGCAGCAATATATAACTTATAAACAGAAGAAAATTTGATCTTTGCTACGGGATGATCGGTAAAGAGAAATGTGACTGTGACAACACTGAGGACACCTAGCACACAAAGCCACTCTATCAACTCAGGGAAGCAGCCAAAATGCGGAGACAAAGAAACAGATCACAAATGAAAGAAATGGAGGAAAGCAAATGACTGGATATAGAGTTCAAAACCACGGTTATAAGGTTTTTCAAGAATTTTCTAGAAAAGGCCGATAAATTTAGCGAGACCCTCAAGGATATGAAAAAGGACCAACTAGAAATTAAGCATACACTGACTGAAATAAAAAATATTATACAGAGATCTAACAGCAGACGATAGGATTGCAAGAATCAAGTAAAAGATTTGAAATACAAATAAGCAAAAAACACCCAACTGGAAAAGAAAAAAGAAAAAAGAATCCAAAAATATGAAGATAGTGTAAGGAGCCTCTGGGACAACTTTAAGTGTACCAACATCCGAATTATGGGGGTGCCAGAAGAAAAGAGAGAGCAAGATACTGAAAACCTATTTGAAGAAATAATGACAGAAAACTTCCCCCACCTGGTGAAAGAAATAGACTTACAAGTCCAGGAAGCGCACAGAACCCCAAACAAAAGGAATCCAAAGAGGACCACACCAAGACACATCATAATTAAAATGCCAAGAGCAAAAGACAAAGAGAGAATATTAGGCCGAAACCGGTTTGGCTCAGTGGATAGAGCGTCGGCCTGCGGACTCAAGGGTCCCAGGTTCGATTCCGGTCAAGGGCATGTACCTTGGTTGCGGGCACGTCCCCAGTAGGGGGTGTGCAGGAGGCAGCTGATCGATGTTTCTAACTATCCCTCTCTCTTCCTCTCTGTAAAAAATCAATAAAATATATTTAAAAAAAACAAAAAAACAAAAAAAAAACAAAAAACAAAGAGAGAATATTAAAAGCAGCAAGAGAAAAACAGTTAGTTACCTACAAGGGAGCACCCATACAACTGTCAGCTGATTTCTCAACAGAAACTATGCAAGCCAGACGGGAATGGCAAGAAATATTCAAAGTGATGAAAGCAAGAACCTACAACCAAGATTACTCTATCCAGCAAAGCTATCATTCAAATTGAAGGCCAGACAAAGAGCTTCACAGATAAGAAAAAAGCTAAAGGAGTTCATCACCACCAAACCAATATTAAATGAAATGCTGAAAGGTATTCTTTAAGAAGAGGAAGAAGAAGAAAACGGTAAAGATAAAAATTATGAACAACAAATATATATCTATCAACAAGTGAATCTAAAAATCAAGCGAATAAAAAATCTGATGAACAGAATAAACTGGTGAATAAATAGAATCAGGGGCATAGAAAGGGAGTGGACTGACAATTCTTGGGGGTAAAGGGGTGTGGGGGGTGCGGGAAGAGACTGGACAAAAATCATATACCTATGGATGAGGGCAGTGTGGGGGGGTAAGGGCAGAGGGTGGGGTGGGAACCGGGTAGAGGGGAGCTATGGGGGAAAAAAGAGGAACAATTGTAATAATCTGAACAATAAAGATTTATTAAATTAAAAAAAAATTTTAGGTTAAAATAAATAAATAAATAAATAAATAAATATGTTCCATGAGTTCAAGAATGTAGAGAAATAATGAATGGCATACATGCAAAAACATGTTGCTTAAGAACGTTATAATAACTGAAAAAATAAGACACAAAAGCCTGCATACTATATGACTTCACTTTTACGACATTCTGGAAAAAGAAAACTATAGTGACAGAATGCAGTTCAGTGGGTGCCAGGACCTAGGAATGGGCTGGGAAATGACTGTTCTTGGCAGTCGGACCCCATCCTTGGAGGGAAGCCCTTCAGAGCCCTTGCTCTGGGAAAGAGGCAGAATTGGAGGTGATATTTTGATCTTTGCTACGGGATGGTCGGTAAAGAGAAATGTGACTGTGACAACACTGAGGCCCTGGATCCAGCCAGGTCTAAATCCAAATCTGTCCCTACAGGACCAGTAGATTCCCTTTGTTGCAAGTTCTTCTGAGTTGTGACTGTCTCTTGTGATTGAAAGTGACCCAACTGACATAACCTCTCTCACCAGGCAGGACAACACGCCATCACCCAGCATTTCAATGCTCTCGTTCACTTACCCGAGAGTGAGATTCCTTCCGCAAGCCCATAAGGAAGATACGCAAAAATGATCATCATGCCGAACTCCAAGGAAGGCGTTTTCCTCAAGTCAATATGCTTTAGCACGTAAATGAGTTGTCAAGGAAAGAGAATTGAGGGACAGTTGGTGGGAGATCTAGTGAAGTCACAAAACTGCTGCCTTCCAAGTATAAATTGAACAATAGATACAAGATTTTGCAACATTCTAAGGCAACAATTGAAAACCTGTCATCATGGATTGTTTTTCTTTGCAGGGAGACAGTTGTTTTAAGAAAGGGAATCTGATAAAATAAGAAATGTAAATTCCTGAGACAAATGGTAAGAGGGGGTGGGATTAAAACCAACCTAAGTTAACTCAGTTAAAAATGCTGACTTGGGCCCTGGCCAGTGTGGCTCTGTTGGTTGGGCATCATCCTATGCACTGAAAGGTCACCAGTTTGATTCTCAGTCAGAGCACATACCTGGGTTGCGGGCTTGATCCCAGTAGGAGGTGTGCAGGAAGCAGCTGATCAATGTCTCACTCTCACATTGATGTTTCTTTCTATCTCCCTCTCCTTTCCTCTCTTTCTAAAAATCAATTTAAAATATCTTCTAAAAAATGCTGACCTGGAAGACTGGGAATGTGCCAGGCCTGTGGGGGGCAAAGCTGGGGCTGCAGACGGACTGAGGATAGCCCACACTGCCAGGTCCCTTCTGGGCCTTGTTATTCTTTCACCTCCTCTTCCTGCATCAGATGAGATGAACTAATAGGGTTTTCCAGAACTTTGGGGTTCAATACCCCATAAAAGGGCCCTTTTTCCTATTCCTGGAGATTTTCAAACTCATCTGTCAAAGGAGAGCCTTTTACATATTCCAAATATTGTTCATATGCCCTTGCTGGAACTCACAGCACCATTCACCTAGCTTCATTACAGTAGATGCTCCCCCGACTCTTTTTAAGAAAAAGATAAATATGGAGGAAAGTACTGAGCTGGATAAAGTTTATTTCCTATTCTGTTTGTTGGTACAATATGAGAAGCTGTCAACCAACTCACTAGAGCCTTTAGACTTCTGGACACAGGAGTCGAAGGGAAAATTCAACAGGATGGCAGACAAACATGCCTGTCACAGGCAAAGGAGGCTTTTCCGGCCATCTGTGAGACACACTGCTCGTGGAGGAGGGCCAGGTGGCACCTCCCTGAGACGCAGGCTTAGGCTAGCACAGAAGTGGTCTGGAGCCTATTCCTGTTAGAACATGACGAATTTTCTACAGCAATAAAGGTGTCACTGGGCTTCACAAGCCTCTTCTCTGGCTGGAAAAGCTTATGGGTAGTTAAGCAAGAAAATCAGTGCAAATAACTTAGATGAGCTCACTTTGAAAGTCTCTTTTCTGGTTCTTTCAGAAAACACTTCCAGACATTTTCAAAGGAAATTAATTTCCAATTTTTGGAATGTGAAAAGAGAGACAGCAGAAAATGAAAATTATATGAATGTGGTTATCATTCTCTAGGAACTAAGAAGTCTCCCAAATCAGATCCGATATCCAACAGTGTACATGTTTTTTAAGCTTTAAAAAGTGACACCCTAAATTTCACATATTAAATTTAAAAGTCCTTGAGTTTAAATGAAAGTGCTCCTCAAACCACAACTAAGCATAAAAATCCTCCATCAAACACAACCTTAGACTAAAATTGCTCCCCTTAAGGAATAGGAGAAAATGGCTAACCATGGATATAATTAGGAATAATCTTCTCAGCCACACATGTTCATCATAGTAAAAGGATATTAATGCAGAGATTAAGCCAGTGAGCGTGCCGAGCGCTGCTGAGCCAAAGAACATTTTGAGGAAGTAGCCAAGGGCTTGTAAAAATGTTTGCCACCCACTGACATCTGACATATTTTTTCTTGTTAAACCTTCAGCAGTGCTAGGAAATAGAAGAAAAACAGAAAGAAGTTAAAATGTTATAGACAAAGTTATTAGAAATTAACTTAGAACTCAAAATTTATTCCTTGATTATTCTGTCATTCATTCGGTCCATCATTTAGTGAGTCACACATTTGCTTGTTTACCTGCTTTGTTCCAGGTACTAGGCCAATTTCTGGGGGTTCAGAGATGACTGCCCTTAAGGAGTGCCCCCAGTCTAATGAGATGGGAACTAATGACAATCTGGGGTAAGGGCAAAGGGCTGTAGAAACACAAAGTGGGCATCTAACCTCAAGGAGGTGCTTCATAACATATGGGCTGGGTTTAGATTTGGGATGCAGAACAAGGAGGGAAGCACCCCAGGCAGAGGGAACAACATGTGCAGAGGCAGAGAGCCTGAGAATACAAGCCCATTCTGGGCGCATTCAATGACAGAGGTTAGTATGGATAAAATACAGAAAAAGAATGGGGCTGTTTGTGCGGTGGGGCGGACAGTGGCAAGAGGTAAGGCCAGAGCAGCAGGCAGCACAGGACCTGTGAAAGGCTTTTGATGAACCAGGTGAAGGATTTGGTATTTCATCCTGAAGGCGCTGGGAAGTATTTCTATTATGGGGGGATCCTGTGGTAAAACTGGAAATTAAGGCTGTGTCATGAAGTCAGGTTAGAATGGAGCCACCTAAAGAAGAACCATCACTGAGTGCAAGTGTTGGGTACAGAGAGGATGGATTTAGGAGGAAGAATTGAAAGAACTTTTCTTTCATTGTAAAAGAACAAATTAAAACTGTCAGAAGCCATTAAATTCAATTGTTGGTTTTACCCTCAAAGGGAAAACGGTTATGCCACTAAAATTGAGTTATTCTCATTAAATATCCTACGCTTGCCGTCTGGTCCTACCTTCAGATTGTCTCTTAAATCCATCCACTTCTCTCCCTTTCTGCCCTATCTGCTGTCCCATTGCTCTCTCTATACCTCGTCTCCCTAGGGACCAACCCAGGCGTCCTCAAACTACGGCCCGAGGGCCACATGTGGGTGTTTTTGCCATTTTGTTTTTTTACTTCAAAATAAGATATGTGCAGTGTGCATAGGAATTTGTTCATAGTTTTTTTTAAACTATAGTCCGGCCCTCCAACGGTCTGAGGGACAGTGAACTGGCCCCCTGTTTAAAAAGTTTGAGGACCCCTGGACCAACCCATTCTCCATTCAATGGCCTGAATGATCCCCATAAAATTCACATCTGATCAGGTTATTGGCCATTCACAACCCATCAACAGTTCCCTGCTGCTTTGTAGGAGGAAGCCTAGTCTTCTTAGCATAACCTTGTTAACAGAGTTGGGGTTCTTGAGTTACCCAGGATAGAAATCAACAAGAACCCTCCCGCCCCCTGCCCCCTGGAGAAATTTCCAGACAGATTTTATTAAGCTTATGCTCGAGCACAAGGGAGGCAGCACAGCGGAAAGGATGGTCCTCTAAACTGGCTCTGGGGCTGGCTCTGCTTGGCTGCTTTTATAAGCTGGGGACAAAGCAGGCTTGCGCCCTAAGGCAGGCTTTTTTAAAAAGTCAGGCTTGCAGAATTTTCCATTTCAGGGTGGGGTGGGTGACTTCCTTTTCCTGCTGCGTTGCTTGGTAACTACATCCACACCTGCGCTATTGGGGCAAGATGGTGGACTGCCTGTTACCACCACCCTGGGAAGGTCATATAGCAGTCAAACCTTGATCAACTGTGCATGGGGGTCAGTAGTTTAAGCAGGCAGTCAGAAGGGAGATACAATCAGCTACCTCTGTGTTTTAGAGTAGAGAGTGGAGGGGTGGTGACATTTTTGCATTCCTTAACTTGGTTTCCTGGCCACCATTATTTTCTATTCGCTGGCCCAATCCCTATGTTGTTTCCACCTGATTCCTCTCCCTGCCATACCTCTCGATCCCATTTTCTCCTCCTTCAGGGTAGGTCCCACTGTGACTGGCACTTCCTTATAGTCACCTTTCATCTCCTTGGCCTCCCTAACTTCCCGGTTTGTTTCTCAGAACCCAGGTCAGTGTTACTTTCTCAGGCCAGCCATTTACAGGCTCTCCTGTGGCTCGCCTTCTCCACAGCATGTGGAAACTAATCGTTCCATGAGGACCAATCCTGTTTAAATGTCATATGTCCAGGGCCTAAGGCAGAGCCTAGCACACAAAAGACACTCAATAAATAAATTTTTGCTGAATCAGTACACAAAGCGAAGAATTGTCAATAGTAATATTCAGTTTCATTATTCAACATTTCATGAATTGGTATAATTTTAAAGCAAGATAATCTCTGATAATCTGATAGCTTGATCAAATAACCTCAGGAAGCCTTTCATGGCAATTCACTGTACAATGTAACATAATAAAGGTTCTGAGAAGTCCTGCAAAAAAATATTTTTTTTAATCTAACTTTTTTTCACACAAATGTTTTCCAAACTCACTAAATGTACAATTACCCCTCCCCCGCCCCCCTCCCCCCCCCCCCCCCCCCCCCCGCCACCGCCAATTCCCTTTCTTTCCTAGTAGTAGATCGCAGGTTAACATCCCACCTTGGGGAATGCTGGGATCCAACAAGGGTTCTTACTGGGAAAGTGCTCTTGAAGGGTAAGATCACCCAGTTCCCAAATGATCTGTGGGCCACATGCATACAGTAAGTATCTAGCCCCCACCCCAGATGACTCCCTCAGATGGTATACCAGCTAGTGTCACTGCTTTCTTTTTATGGAGAGAAGGCTTAGGCCAATGGTTCCTGAACTCAAGATAAATGAAAGTAGAATTGGACTCTTTCTGGCCTGGTAATTGTCTACATTTTATTTTTTCAGGTCATGTTTCTCTCACCTTAAGAATATAAGACAATGCTGCTTCGGGTTCCATTTCATGAGCTTAAGCTGTAGCTGGAGAGAACAAAAGGTTTCCTCTACAGCAATTATTTTGAGAATAAATTGTCATAGTAACAAATCAAAGCTAATTAAAGTTAATGAAGAAACAGAAGATACTTCTTAACTTTCTGGCACTTATGAAAGTGAAAAAATTAAAGAAGGGGGTATGCTGGGCCAGTGTGTCTCAGTGGTTGAGCGTCCACCCATGAACCAGGAGGTCCTGGTTTGATTCCTAGCTCGATCCCCAGTAGGGGGCATGCAGGAGGCAGCCTATCGATGATTCTCTCATCACTGATGTTTCTGTCTCTCCCCCTCTTTCTTCCTCTCTCTGAAATCAATGAAAATATATTTTAAAAAAGGGGTAATTCATTCCTATATTCAGTTGCAAAGACAAACGTGTCAGATCACTTTGAAAATGATCATTTATTAAATATACCCTTCAAAACAAGACCCGATTCTACCTTATAAACCAAGGAATGCTGACAATAGCTCCCTCCTGTAATGCAAAAAAGGGCACACCCACCATGCTCCTTTCTCCCCGATCTCCCTCTTATAATTGAAAATGGCTCACAAGACAGCTCACCTGAGAAACCTCACTCGAATCCTTCAGAGTGACTATTTCCCCCTTGCACCATTGTGTTCACTTCCTTGTGAGCATCTTTCTCTCACCTTGGATTGAATTTGTCAAGTCCCACTGGTCTCTGGACAGTGTTTGGAACACAGAGGACCATCACCAAATGCTGAGGGTGGATGACCAGCCTGTAGCATGTGTGGAGAATCAGCGAGGCTGGACATGGCTTAGTCAGTGACTCCTCCCCGAGCCTGTGTCCCAGTAGTGGTGGAGGTGGAGGCTGGAAACTATATATGCGTGTGGTCCACAGATGCAGTTTGGGGAACTGTCATCATAGGTGATCTTGACCTTCAAAAGCACTTTTTCCAGGAAGAACCTTTGGCTACTTATAATGAATGACTCCAGCATTTCTCATTTTAAAAAGAAAGTTATCTCCTAATCTTTGGCCTTTTTGTGGCAAAGAAACATGGAAAAGCTCAGAAAAGGTCCTACTTTTGACAGATTCTTAAAAAAAAAAAAAAAGAAACAAAGCCATTGAGTTTAGCTCCTAACGTATAAAAATAACTCATGATGTCATTTCCAATTTGGGCAAAATTCTTTATCACAAATATTTAATATGTGCAGCCAGAATCCTATATAATAAAGAGCTAATATGCTAATGGTTGTGACGCCCGTAACAACCATTCAGCAAGAGGCTGTGTGCACGGTGGGGCGGAGCTGCTGTGTTGCTCCGGAGATGGGGTGGAAGTGGGGAGGTACCTGGAGGAGGCGGGACCATCCCGTGGTGGGGAGGGCGGGGGTGAGAGCCCCTAGCGCCCCCCTCTCCAGTCCTTCGCCACCCACCACTCGCACTCAGCGTGCCTGCTGCCCACCTGCCAGGGGAAGGAGAGCGGCGCTCAAAACTCTGCAGCAGGCAGGAGGCTTCCACGCTCTCCTCCGGCGCCATGACGGGGCGGAGCCACCGTGTTGCTCTGGAGATGGAAGTGGGGAGGCGCCTGGAGGAGGCGGGACCAGCCCAAAGTGACTTGCGGGGACCAAGGGTGGGGCTTGAAGCGGCCGGAGAAGGCTGGAAGGGTTGGGGGCAGGGCCAGGTGCACTTGAGCTCTGGGTGGAGAGGTTAGAGCAGTGATGGCGAACCTATGACACGCGTGTCAGCATTAACATGCGTAGCCATTTCTGATGACACGCAGCCGCTGAGGCGGCCACATGCCGAGGATGAAACATTTGCTGCTCCTGAGGATGAAACATTTGCGAAATAATGTTTTTTCCTCAAAGTGACACACTACCCGAGTTATGCTCAGTTTTTTGGCGAAGTTTTTCACACCAAGCTCAAAAGGTTGCCCATCACTGGGTTAGAGTGTCAAGGTGGGGTGGTGGGCGGGTGGGCGGGGCGCATGCGGGTGGGCGGGGCCACTCGATTTCACGCGCCGGGTTACTAGTATGAGATAAAAGTGAAAACCCAAAGCTAAGAAGCTTTCAGGGTAGATCTTAAATAAGAAAAATATATTACCATCAGATTTCTTAAAGGTCTTATAGCATGATGTATGAGAATTTCCTAATGAAGCTATAGAAATTTTTACCAAGAGAAATGTAAAAAAGGCAATAACAGGGAATTGGTCAAATAGGTCATAGTAAATCCATAGAAAGGAATATTCTGTAACCAGTAAAATGATGTTGTAGAAGATTATTTTATCAACTCTGTTCAATGGAAAACCTGCAGTACAGTATATAAGATATATGTTCATCAAAATAAAATACATGTAGCCTGGCCGGCGTGGCTCAGTGATTGAGCGTCAACCTACGAACCAGGAGATCACATTTGATTCCTGGTCAGGGCACATGCCCAGGTTGTGGGCTCGATCCTCAGTATGGGGTGTGCAGGAGGCAATCGATCAGTGATTCTCATCATTGATATTTCTATCTCTCTCTCTCTCCCTCTCCCTTCCTCTCTGAAGTAAATAAAAATATATTAAAAAAATAAAATATAGGCAACCTTTGGTAAGTTCTTCCTACAAAGTAGGCTAAAAACAGGGCAAACAATGAAACAATAATAGGGGCAGGAGTAGAAGAGGAAAGGGTCTCACATTAATTGACGTCAGATGCTTTTCACATAGCACCATACTTAACTATTCAATCCTCAAATCCAATCCTAGGTGGAGGCTTTATCCCTCACTTGAGTATGGAGAAACCTGTGGCTCAGAGAGGTGAAAGAGCCCACCCAGGACCACACAGCTATCAGTGGCACCTCTAGGACTTGAGCCCAGGTCAGCCTGACTCCAAAATTGGGACTCTTTCCATTATAAAACATCCTTTAGTCCAAAGTCAGAATTTCTAATGTATTCTATAATAAAGCTTTAAGAAAATGCTAACTACCACAGAGTGTTAGGCTTAGTAAGGAACCTTGTGACAAAGGAAATAAGACAGAATTCAGGTCGTGGAAATTCTATTCTCTAACAGAACACTGGCTGGCTCCTAAAATTCTCATGGCTCGTCTCTGACACACTGCACAGGGCTCTTTTCTTCAGCTGCTTTGACTGTTGGTGCCTTTTCTCTTTTTTGCCAAAACTGTTTGGGTCTCCAGCTCACGCATGCTAATGAATGCCACAAAATGCAGAGGTCAAGGAAATAGCCCTACATCAAAGAAACACATTTGAAATGACCTTGCATTCATTTCCTTTCCCCAATGACATTTGATGACTCCCCTTTAATGTCTCAGATACTATCAACAAGGGCAATAATACCAATGAACATTTGAAAAAGATCTGCAGTTTCCAAAGTGGCTTTCACTCAACAGCATCTTCCGAAGGCCTATTAGTATCACTACCTTCTGTGATGGCTGTGAAAAGGAAGGTGACCCGCAACAACGCCGAAGCGGAAGAGTAAGGTCTGTCTATGTTGTCTGCAACAATGCAGTCCCAACTCTCATCCCTCAACCGGCTGCTCCATCATCGCTAAACCCAAGTTCTTGGGACTCACCCCAGACCAATCACCAACTTAGAAGCTCTGAGGGTGGGGCCTGGGAATGCTACATTTAATAAGCATCCCCAGTGGTGCAGATGAGAAGCTGCACTCAAAACTACTGCTAAGAGGTAGGTCATAAAAGGGGGATCACTCTAGACCTTGACAGCATCCCTGGGGCACATCAGGGCTTGTCAGGACAGAAAGATGGAGAAGCGGGTGAACTGATCACCCAGAGGACAAGCAACTGCACACACAGCTGCATGGAAATATCTGTCCCTTTGTTACTGGGACCTTTAGTTCTGTCCCTTGAAGAGAGCACACTTACTTGGTCAAGACGATGGAGACTGCATCGTTGAGAATACTCTCTCCAAAAACCAGCATGTTGAGCACTGGGTCTATGTGGAGTGCATTGAAAATGGCAATAGTAGCCACTGGATCGACAGCAGAAATTAGGGAGCCAAATGCAAAACTGTAAAGAAGGGAACAGAAAGGGCAAACTCTGAAACACTCATCACTTGGTCCACATGTTAAAGCATTAAAGCCGGGGAGTATATTTGATATAACAAATACACACCCTATAGCTGAAGTAATGACAGAAGATGCACTATTTTTCCCTGGGCTATCTGTGAATTGACATTGTGGGTGGAGCAGTGAAGTGCCCACTCTAAGAGTTGTTAGGAATGGCCTGGTTTCCCACTATAAGTATTAACACTTTGACCAGTGATGGATGGAAGACTTTTGCTTAAATGCATTAAAGTTCCCAGACTTTTTGGTCAGAGCAGTTGGAACCATGATAGCTCAGGGGCCTCCCCCAAATGACCCATGGGCTCCTGGGTCTGACCTCTGCTTGCCCCTTGCCACCATCTGTGACCGACCCCAGCCTCCACTCATATTTGTAACATCTAAAAAAATGCCAAGAGCCAGCAGCAACTCTAGGTGCTCCAGAGGAGGGGCGGCTTGGCTGGCAGGCACCAGCCCCAGTGCTGCCTCCCACCAGGCCAGCGGCTCTCGTCGACAGTACCAATGAAGGTCTCATTTCCTCCAACAAATATGTATGAATGGCCAAATGTGTTTCAGGCACTGAAGTAATAATAGCAGCAAACCTTTCTGTGGCACTTACCATGTCCCAGGCACTTAAGCACTTTACATATAGTAACTCAGTAATTCACCATATGAGATGGCTCTATTACTGCCCCAATTACATAGGAGAAAACTGAGGGACAATGATGTTAAGGAACCTGTCCAAGGTGAGACAGCGAACAAGGATTCAAACACAGGGCATCTGGCTCAGAGTCGCTGCCGCTAACCACACCACTAGATATAGCAATATCTAGAGACAGACCAATTCAGAAATGGCATGCTTTACACAGGAAATCTGGGTAATGAGAGAAGAGTAACCTGGCAGGGGCTAGGGGTGGGGGGACAGTAAGACTGGGTGGTCAGGAAAGGCCTCTGAAAGAAATGACTTATCTGAACAAGGACCTGACCAAGAAGTAGATGGCCAGGCCAAGATCTGGGGGCAGTGGCAACAGTAAGCTACCTCTGAAGTGGGACTCAGCTTGGTTGCCTGAGAAACAAAAAGGCAAGTGTGGCAGCTGTACAGTGAGGGTGAGGGTGAGGGTGAGGGTGAGTGGCAGGAGATGGTAGAGGGTGGCCAGGGAGATCACCCCATGGGGCCTTGTGGGCCACCTGAGGAGTCTGGATGATTCGTTCTCTCAGCAGTTTGTCTGTTTTCTACCTCAGTGTTCCTGAAGCCTCCTATTCCCTCACACTGCTATGCCTGGCACTGCCTTCTTTCTACTCCAGCAGAATGGTCAGCCTGCTCCTTCTATAACACAGGCAAAACACGCAGCCCCAACGTGACAGCACTGCATGGGGGATGTAAGCCAGAGACTGCCCACCTCTCCTTCCCCCCGCTCACCAGCCTGCAGTCTGTGAGGGAAGAGGTAGCCACACGGCTCTGTCCACTCCACCATCAGCAGCAACGCTGATTGGTCACTGGACTCGGGCTTAAGGAGAGGGGTGCTGGCGGGGGGAGATGCTCAGCTGCCTTCCCAGTTACAGTTCTGATTTCCTGGGTGCTCCCTGTGAGTTTGACTCAGGTGAATTCTATCAGGAGAGCCTGCTCATCTCAAGGAGAGCCTCTGGATCCCAAGCTGAGGGCCAGACCCAAAAGATGGGTTCAGCTCAGAGCCCGTTCCCAGACTTTCTGTCCTCACAGAAGCTGTCACATGTCTTAGAGCTGTGACCTTACCTGCCTCTCGCCTTCAGTGAGTGCCAGGGTGAGGGTACTGTGTTTAGTCATGGGTATATTCCCAGGAGTGGTACTGAGCACGGCCCAGAGAGGTTTGTGGAGAGCGGGTGGGAGGGAAGGACAGGTAGTGCCACCAAACAACTGCCCTGTCTGGTTGGCAGCTGGCCTTGAAGCCCTTGTGCTGCAACCCAGGCTCAGACCTTCTCATCTCTCTTCTTTTATCCCCACTCTCATCACCCATGCTGACATCGCAGGGGCCTTGAAGGAAGAAGAATGTCTAAAAAGGGTATTCTGAAGTGGCGGGGGCGGAGGGGGGGGGGCGCGGAGTGTGGAGGTGGGGAGAGTTTTGGGAGCCTCTGGTGGGTTGTGTGCCGTGTGCTGACTTTGCTCGGCTCAGCTGGCCCCTCCCTCCACTCTTTAGTGTCGTGCAGCAGAGCAGACAGGCATGGTTCTCCCTTCTGAACACCCATGCACCCTGGTTTTGGTAATAGCACCCCAATTTTCCTTTGGGACGCCAACTCCCCTACTCTCCCTTCATATAGTTGCGTTGGGCATCTAGGAATGGGTAGGCGACCCAGGCTTGGTGAACAAGGGCCATCACCAGGCATTTTACCACGTCATGGGGAATTAGGTTGGCCCTTTGGCAGGGATGGTTGAAGGGTGACGTGAGCCCAGAGCCATCAGTGTGGCCACATGGAGTGAATGTGCCCAAGGATAAGGTCAATCAGGGACTAGCTGAGCTGAGACAGCAGAGAAGAGATTCCTGACATTGTGATGGTCATGTGGGTGTCCACTGTACAATGTCCACCTTTGCTGTATGTTCATAATAAAGGGTTGGGGGAAATGCTTTGAATAAATTATATAACACATTTAGCTTTGGTTGGGAATCTAAATTGGGGCAGGGCATTTCCGACAGTGACTATGAAAAGTCTGAACTATGAACTGCCTGAGTCATCAAGAGGCCTGAATCTAAGGGGTCATATGACCTTGCCATCAGTTGCTCCATTTCACACCTTCATGACCCAGTTTTTTAAAAAGATCAGAAGCTAGAAGTTCAACTTAAAAGTGTGTTTTCTTGATTCCATCATCTCAAAGGATAGCAACATCAAAAAACCAAAAAGGAAATAGTCTAGGATGGTGAAATAATTCAGGGTGCATTGAAGAGTAAAATATCTCTCCAGGAGAAATATCACTAAAATAGAGTGTAACAAAGTTTTAGGTTTAATGTTTTCTCTAGTGCAGAGGTCTGTGGATCCTATGTTTGACTTGCATGGTGTTTTAAAGAAATGAATAAATTGTCAACATTTGAAAAGCAGAAAATTCCCTATTAATATCTAAAAACCTGGCCTCTTTTGGAAAAAAAAAACATTCAAAAATATATTTTTATTGATTTCAGAGAGGAAGGGAGAGGGAGAGAGAGGTAGAAAGATCAATGATGAGAGAGAATCATTGATTGGCTGCCTCCTGCATGCCCAACACTGGGGATTGAACCTGCAACCCCGGCATATGCCCTATCTGGGAATTGAACCGTGACCTCCTGGTTCATAGGTCGACGCCCAACGAGAGCCACGCCAGTGCGGCGAAAACAATTTTTTAATATTTAACAATTCTGGGCCCATAATGGTGATTACTAGGTGGAGCTGAGAAGTGGCCGTTCCTTTCAGACAGGGCGTGCTCTCTGGTTCCCTGTCGCCACCTGGTCAGCTTCCCCTGTGGCATGCTCTGCCAGGCCCTGCAGCCATGTGGGTCTGCAACTGCGGCTAACTTTTCCAGAACACTCCCCAGCTGTGAGACAGTCACTTTCCACAGGAAACGAAGTATCTGCACCCAGAGGAAGAAACTCTACCTGGCTGTTACTCTGCTTGTCTAAGGAACAATTCTCTTACTCCTCTCCCCTGAACATCCCAAGCATCCGCCCAATTCAATTTTATAAGAATTTATCAATAATTCTCTGTCTCTAACCAGCTGCCCCCAAACAGGTTGAAGGACTGAACACTGGGACCTCTTCCTTTACTTGGATTGGGCTTGGGGCATTTCTTTTCACTGGCAACATACCTACAAAATGCAGGGCACCAGTTCTGTTTTATTTCCAGTTCTTTTTTAATAGGAATGTGACTTTTGCTACTTGTTTATATACCAAAACTATCCTACAACCAAAGCTCTGAAATTTATGTCCCTGGGAGAAAAGAGATTGGACTTAATGTTATCAGAGGCACATTGCCCATGAAAAGGGCTCCAAGATTCTAGTCCCCAAGGTGCTGCTAAAGGCTGAAAGCTCTGGCTGACCGGATGGGAGGGGCTCGGGCTGAGTGCTCCCGCGTCCTAGCTCCCCAGCTGTGCCACCGGACAGAACCAAGTGCTGTGGATGCAGAAACACAGAGCAGGGCTGCATCCTCACTGGACTTTCAGAGTGGGGAAACCAAGCTGAACTCTGCTTATGCACTTTTTCAGCACTAGATCTGGCACCATCTGAGAGACAGCTGCCTAGGTGGCCTTTTGCTAAGCTAATAATGGAAGTTCTTGGACTGGGCTCCGAGGCAGCAGCTCTGAGAGCTCACTGGAGTAATTTCAGAATGAGGAGGACATGCGCAATAGAGCCCTTGGCCCCGTCTGCTCCCCCAAATGACCCCCACCCAATTTAATGGAAATTCAGAGCAAAATGATTCACACCTCACTCCCAACTTCATCCCTAATAAATCAAAGAAAAGACAACTTCCATTGTGGCCATTGAAAAGATATAAATCCAGTTGAAGAGCATTCTTAACAATAAAACAATGGTGCAGCATGTGGTGTGTGTGTGTTTGGGGGGCAGTTAACTCATGAGTTATTCCTTCCAGAGCTCAAACTAAATTAATCGTTTCAATCAGCAATGTTCTGACTAGGGATCTTCAAAATTTCCTCGATTAGTTTTGATTAATTCCAGGGACCTGAATTAATTCAGAATAGATTCTATAGAGAAATCATCAGCAAAACAAAGAGAGAAAAAGAACAGAGAGGTACCACACCCAGGAAGTAATGTGGAGAACACTTTTCAAAAGTAGTCACATAGTGTTAGAGTATGAAAGATTTACCTGTCTGTCATGTTGAGTTTAGAGATTACATCAGCCTGTAAAATAAAACACACAAACACACAGACACAAAAAAATCCCCTGGAGAACAGCCAAGAAGATTAAAATGTCCATTAGTGCTTTATCACAAATGGATAAGGACATTCATCTTCAGTCCTCAAACCACTTGAACATTTTTAAAAAGTCCCAAGTTTTTTTTTTTAGTTTAGACATGCATCCGATTATCATACAACAGAAGTATGGCAAAGAATGCTACATTTTTCAAGCCAAATTCAGTACAGTTTTCTTCTCTAAAGTTTATTACCATTTGGTACTAGAAGCTGGGCAATGAAGAAGGTTGCAGGACAGACATTTATTCTGGTGCCACTGAGGCAGCAGTGAAGGTGAAATCAGATGGAATGGGCTTTAGCCTACAGCCATCAAAGGAAGCAAGCACATCTGATACAAATAGGAGAAATCTGCCTGTCGCCCAGCTGTCTGAACCTCGAACTTTACAGAACCGGGGCAGGTAAACTTCCTGCTACTGACCATAAAGGAAAAGAACTGACCTGCACAAATGTGCATAATGCAAAACCACAGATACTACCTTTCTAGGTGGGTCTGATTTGAATGAATTAAAATAATTTGAACCCCAAACACCCAATTGATGATACTGGGAACTGGTTTAGTAATAGTGGAAAATCCAGAGTGTATAACTCTACAGATGGATGAGTTAGAATTGAGTGAACATATTCAGAATCATCTGTAATTTTTGAAACACAAATATACCTAATAACACAACTGATATTGTTATAATCTGAAGATCTTGGTGGTATCTAGTCTGCTTTATTTTTAGGCATTCCAACGTAAGACAATATTGGTTTGCTAGTAAGAACAAACACTTTTGAGGATTATGAGAAAAATTCACTCAACTTCAAACATCAAAGCTCTTCGAGGACACTGAGTTGAAACACAAGTTGAAACACAAGTTTAGCATGACTTTACTGTGCCTCATATAAGTCTGGATTTCCCTCCAGTGGAGCATTTATCTTGAATGTGAACCCCAGGCCCCATGAGGTGTCTCTACCCCACCTCCCTGCACTAGCTCTAAGAATGTAAGATTTAAAAATTTTTTCAGATGTTTTTCTTACCTGACCCAGAAAATAAATTCCTCCACCTACTACAAAAGCAGAAATTGCTGTACCAAAAACAGAAAACAAGGTGATGGAACCAATATTTTGAAAGAAGTTACCCTGTTTGAAAGAGCAGAAATGAGAGAAATGGTTAGAAAAACTGGTCCAGTCAATGAAGGCATGGCCCCCACACCTGGCCCTCCTGACATGCTTCATTCTCTGTGAAGGGCACCATCGCCCACCCTATTTGGCAAGCTGGGAACCTGGGAGTCTTCTCTCATGCCTACATCTAATACAGAGCCTGTGGCTTTTATCTTCCCCATGACATCCAATCTCCCTGCTTCTCTCCATCGTCATCTCCAGCGCCCTTGCCCAAGCCGCCATCATCTCTCCCCAGGACCACTGTAATAGCTTCTAGCAACTCTCAACCATTCCTGGCTCCTTGCCTTCCAAGGACTTCCAGAATGATCATTGCAAAAGACCAATCTGATTGTGCTACCTTCACTCTGACCCTCACTTCCACTCGAAACGCAGCTAAAACCCAACCCAAGCCTGGATGGTTTGACCCCCTGTGAAGGCCTCTAACTCTCTCCCCTTTATTTTCTGGATGCCAGTCACACTAGTGTTTTTTTGTTCTTCAAACGTACTGTGCTTCCTGGGTTTGAACCACTCTTCCTTCCTCTTTGCTTGGTGAACTCTAATCACCCTAAGTTCTCAGGCCTCTCTTCCTGAGGGAAGCCTTCTCAGATGTCTGTCTTTCCCACTAGGCTGCAGACTCAATAGGGGCAATGACCACATCTGCTTTTGTACACGTCACTGAAATAATGGTTGTCAGATGCAAGATGCCCAGTTGAGTAGGTACCAGAGGAATCAATTGTGTTTCATGTCTGATCAAAGTCCAAAGTTTATACAATCATAATTTTTTGTTTAATTAAGAAAAGGTGCATTACTATAAAGAATGTTAAGACAGTAGATTATACTATCAGAAACTCCTTTTTGCTTTCTAGGTCTTTTAAACAATTCTATTTCACTCTATCAACATCAAATGTAAATATGACAGGTAAAATATATTCCCATCTATACTCTATGGCATTTAAGAGAAAATATTTGAGTCCAAGAGCATAGTAGCATCTTTTACATTTCCATAAAATTAAGAAAATTAGCTGTTTATTAGAATCCTGTGGACCCACTCAGGAGCAACACCAGGGAACACTGATGACCCCTTGACTGTGAGCGTGGACAAGGGATCCCATCTTTTCGCTCAGGAGCTGTCAAGCCATAGACAACAGGGACTGACATTTTAAAGCTCACTTCAAAAGGGTGTGCTCAGCTTAACCCTGACAACTCACTAATCCTGTCTCCTTCAGGAAGTTTCTTTGCTTTATTCATTGCGATTTTGATTCGGCTGCCCATAATCTGGCATTCAATTACTTTGCTTGGCATATCAATCCTTAGCACACAGGAACTTTCAAATAACTCAAGTCAAACACAATGATTTGTTTTTTTCTAAACAAAAGGCTTTCATCTATGAGTTTTTCTTTGCAAAAAGCTGCTTTACCTTATTTTAAAACTAGAGGCCCAGTGCATGAAATTCGTGCACAGGTAGGGTCCCTAGGCCTGGCTGGCGATCAGGGCTGATCTGTGGGGTGACCGGCAGGGCAATGGGGGGGAGGGAGCCCACTGGCACCTGCCTTGGCTGGCCTGGAGCCTGTGGGCTGGGGGCAGCTCCTGCATTGAGCGCCTGCCCACTGGTGGTCAGTGCTTGTCATAGCGACTGGTCGTTCCACTGTTCGGTTGATTTGCATATTAGGCTTTTATTATATAGGATAGATTAAATTAAATCTTGGTCTGTTAATAGCGAGCTAATTCTGATAAATATATGTGGTTGGTTAATATTAATCTGGATATTGAAAATTTGCCCAAATACAAGTTACCACACTAGAAGAACTTCCCTTTGTTATACAAAGTGAATTTATCTGTTTCTGACATACTTATTGTTCTATACTTTGTATGATATTAATAATTTAAAGAGCTAATACCTGCCTACATAATGCATATCAACTTAGAATAATCTTACTGAATTTTTAATTCCAAGTCCAAATTTACATTAGCAAATATAGCAATATTAAATTAAAACATTCAGAGTTAACTTCCTATCTTCTTTGGTGGAAGGTCAGAAGTAGACAGTTTCTGAATTCACATTTCCAAATCACATTAGTCCCTTTCACATAAATTATCACATTCTCTGCTAGAAAGCCATCTTCAAAGAAATTGTTATTTTTTTCTCAATTGAATTTATTGGGGGGGGGGTGGTGACATTGGTTAATAAAATTATATAGGTTTCAGGTATACAATTCTCTAATATATCATCTGTATACTGTATTATGTGTTCACTATCCCAAGTCAAGAAATGATTTTTTAAAAAACTATTATTTTCCTCAAATTTTTAACAAGTTTATTTTCCTTCCCTCAAAAAATTAGAAAATAAAACTTTTCAAGCTCTAACATAGTACTCAGTATTATGTTTTTAAGTCAAAAATCAAATCTATTCCCTCAAATTTGTTTTGAAACATTTTCATAATCTGCTGATAGTTCTTTTAAGATTTATGAAATGAAAGAAATTAAGAATAAAAATATTGACCTTCAATTTTTCTTTGCTTGTTTTCTTTTTAACAATTACCTGATGTCAGTAATAGTTTATAAGACTTGGGAATTTTTTTTTTTTACATTAAACTTCCTTTTCACATTTTAGGTGGATAGATGTACAATAAAATAGTCCTGGCTGGTTTTTCCCGGTGGTTAGAGCATCAGCCCATGAATCAAAGGGTCTTGGATTCAATTCCTGATCAAGGACACATATCTCAGTTGCAGTTTAGATCTCCAATTCTGGTTGGGGTGCGTGCAGGAGGTAACCAATCAATGGGTCTCTGACATTGATGTTTCTCTCTCTCTCTCTCCCTACCTCCCTCCCTTCCACTCGCTCTGAAAATTAATATAAAAAAATCCTCTGGTAAGGATTAAGTAATAATAATAATAAATAAAATAACAATTAAAAAATTCTGAACTGAACATCTTAGAATATTTTTGCTTTGGTACTCAGGTGAAAAATTAGAGATTAATTTGTATGTTTTAACCCAAAGTTTCTTGACAAATTTAACTCTTTATTATGTTATTGTTTATACTACTACTAGTAATATTAATTTAGTAATAATAAGTATTATTAATAATAAGAAGCACTACCATTTATTTAATGTAATGGGTGGCTTTGCACATATTCTTTCATCTAGTGTAAATTTCTTTTTTTTTTAAATATTTTTACTGATTTCAGAGAGGACAGGAGAGGGAGAGAGAGATAGAAACATCAATGATGAGAGAGCATCATTAACCGGCTGCCTCCTGCACACCCCCTACTGGGGATTGAGACTGCAACCTGGGCATGTGCCCTTGACTAAAATCGAACCCGGGACCCTTCAGTCTGCAGACTGATGCTCTATCCACTGAGCCAAACCAGCTAGGGCTAGTGTAAATTTCAAAGCAACCTGAGAGGTAGGGTTTTGTTTTTGTTTTTTGTTTTGAATTTCTGCTGTACCCAAAAGCAATCCATAGGGGGCAGCACATGATTAGATCTAGATCTAGGTCTCTGGCTCCAAAGCCCAGGCTCTTTCCTCTTTCCAATGGTTAGCCAAATCTTAGTCCTTTCAACCTTCATAATTTTTTACCATACTCACAAAATAACCTTTTTATTACTAACACTTTAAGTTGAACCATGTATTTTAAAACTTAAATATATTTACATTTAAAGAAAACTTATAGGCAAAGAAAAACAAACAAACATGCACACACACAAAACTAGCTTAAAAGTGAGAAACTCCCGCCCGGCAGAAAGAGTCCCACTGGAAGTTGGAGGACAGACCAGAGATTACAAGGCCAAGCAGGGAACTGTGCAGGTGCCAGCGGGGCCACTCTTAAGGGTGGAGCCCAGAAGCCAAGGATGAGCAGAACAACTGTGGGAGTGGGGGAATGTGCCTGAAGGAGTAGGAAGATGAGGCAGAATGATGGGGCTCCAGCCTGTGAAGAGTAGCTGGACTGGGGAGCAGGCGGAGATGGGGAATATGAGCTGGGAGTTGAGGCCCAGGGTAGGGTACTGAGAGGGGAGATACTGAAGGATGAAGGGGCCTAAGGAGGGAGAAAGGCCTCACATGATGAGCTAAGAGAATCAAAAGGCCCAGGGTACATGTCCCTGTTCACCCAGGACACACTCCATCCTTTTAACATGTGCTAGTCTGTGTCCAACAAGAAGAGTCATTGTGTCATCCGTGTACCACTTAATATCACTTTGGCCATCTTCCTAGGCAAATCTCCCTTCTATGGAATATACTAGTTTAAAAAGCCACACTGCCTGAAACCATGAAAGCAGCCCATTGACCGTGTCTGCTCCTGTCCACAAGTCAGGCAGTCCAGTCCAGCTTCTACCCTGCATACCCAGGATGTGTAATGGAGACACCACTGCTAAATCAACACCCAAGCTTCTAAGGAACTTGCCTTACCAACACAGGAAGCCATCCAGACCAAAAACACTAATATGTGTCTGAGTCTTACCTTGTGTAGTGAATATCCTGACTCAAATATAATAGGTGGAAGCAATAGAAGGAAAAACATATTTGGACGAAACATTTCTTCTTCCTGTAAACATAAAATGGGTATTTTTAGAGGCATGGACTTTGTGTAATTAAGAGCTAAACCCATCAATGAAGAGCCAAAGTTATTCTTCTCTCAGGCCTGGCCCAGTGAAAACATACCATGCTTAAATAACTACCTGATAAAAACAACCAAGCAGGAGGACAGACAAGAAAACAAAAAATAACGCCCTCACCACCAAAAAAAAAAAAAAAGTGTATTTAATAATGTAGGACAGCCCTAGCCTGTTTGGCTCAGTGGATAGAGCCTGTGGACTGAAGGGTCCAGGGTTCGATTCCAGTCAAGGCACATGCCTGAGGTGTGGGCTCGATCCCCAGTAGGGGTTGTGCAGGAAGCAGCTGATCAACGATTCCCTCTCATCATTGATGTTTCTATCTCTCTCTCACTCCCCCTTTCTCTCTGAAATCAATACAAAAAAATATATTTTTAAAAAGTAGGGTAAGTGAGTTTAAAAGGTGACCAGCAAAAGAAAAAGCAGAATGAATTTCTTCCAAACACACTGTCATATGCTTTTTATCCTTTACTAAGGAAAGAAAATTAATTTTAATGTAGAAAACTTTTCAATTCAAGCAGAACACTTTCAAAAACAAGTCCACAAATGGGAACCCTCCAGGATAAAGGCAATGGTAAGCCCTAAAACAATCCACTGAGAGGAAGAGTAAACCCTCCACGTGTCTATGACAGCTCCGCCTTTTCTCTGTCTGTCACAGACAACTCTGCCATTTCCCTAAATCTGACTGAGATAAGAGTCCCCTCCTGATGCCCTCACAACTTGGGACACGGCTATCAAGCCAGTCCCTCCCTCACCATGCTTCCAGATTCAAATATTAAGTGCAATTACAAAAGGTATTTCTAGATATTGCCATCTTTGGTGGAATGAAATAATAGTTGGATTTTCTATATTAACATATTTCTCTAATTGTTGGTGGATTGGGGGAAAGCACATAATGGTCTTCAAGCCCAAAATGACTACACAGTCATAAAATACTGCAAAATTAGGCCATTTTTCATATGAAAATTTCTATGCCACAATCTTGACAGTCTGGTTTCTTGTCAAAATTCTCTATTCAAAAGAATAATTAAATGTATTCTTACAAATGTACAGCTGTTACCATAAAGACTAAAATAGCATTTAAGAAAGGCTCAAAATAGAAGCAAATGATGACTTCTGATTAAGTCTAAAATAACTCCCTGTACAACAAGCTCATGACTCAGGCTGGGACCACGTGAAAAGAAACGGGCTGATCTCTGGGTTTGTGGGGCAACTGATTCTCGGGATCTGTGCAGTGGAGCCACCGTACAGATTCTTTTGGAGTTTCAGAAACTAAACCTTCCCTGGGGAAAAGGAGAACCCACCTACAATGGATTTCGTAGTGTCCTCCAGCCCCAATTCATGTTCACCTGGAACCTCAGAATCTGACCTCATTTGGAAATCAGGTCTTTGCAGATGGAATTAAGGGAAGGATCCTGATGAGGTCATCCTGGATTAGGATGAGTTCCAAACCCAATGACAGTGTTCTCATTAGGGATAGAAAAGGACACTCAGACACAGAGAAGGCCGTGTTAAGATCGACTAAGGCAGAGACACAGCCAAGGAATGCCTGGGCCACCAGAAGCTGGAAGAGACAATGAAGGATTCTCCCTGGGAGCCTGGATTTGCTCCCCAAAGCCTCTGCCAACACCTTCATTTCAGATTTCTAGCCTCCAGAACGACAAGAGAATAATCTCAGTTGTTTTAAGTCATCCAGTTTGTGGCAATTTGTTACAGCAGCCACAGGAAATGCATCCACCACTTTACGGTGAATAGTGTTTCAGAAAGGTCCCTGTTTCCTTTTGGCAACATCTCCTCCAAAATAGTCTGAGATGATTTTCGGTGGCACTTGAGAAGTGTGTGTCAAATACCGCTGACCCTGCAGACTGAGAAAGTCAGTCCTTTTGGATTCTTTTTCAATCCCAGTTATGTCAAAGCCACCTCAGTCTGGTGCAACAGTGAGTACAGCCTCTCTCCAGAGTGCTGACCTTTCTCTTTGACAGTCTTGACCTTAGAGACTTCAGTATTCCTTTTTTTAAAAAAATCATGTTTATTCATAAAAATGATATTGGTTTTCCACTTAAAACAGTACTATGATGTTTCCTTTAAAATAAAGTTCATTGCAGCATTATGTACAACAGCCAAAGGGTGGAAACAAACCAAGGGTCCATCAATGGATGAATAGATAAACTATGGTATAAACCTACATGAAACATCATTCAGCCATAAAAAGAAAGGCAATTCTGATATATGCTACAACATGGATGAACCTTAAAAACAACATGCTAAGTAAAATTAGTCAGACACAAAGGGCTAAATATTATATGATTTCACTTACGTTTGGCAACTAGAATAAGTAAGTTCATAAGGACAGAAAGTAGAATAGGGCTACTAAAAAAAAAAAAAAATAATAGAAAGTAGGGAGGGCCCAGCTGGTGTGGTTTAGTGGTTGAGCATCAATCTATGAACCAGGAGGTCACAATTCAATTTCGGGTCAGGGCACATGCCAGGTTGTGGGCTCAGTCCCTAGTAGGGGGCATGCAGGAGGCAATGATTCTTTCTCATCATTGATATTTCTATCTCTCTCCCTCCCTTCCCCTGTGAAATCAATTTTAAAAAATTATATATATACACACACACATATATATTGATATGAAAAAAATAGGGAGGAGGGAATGGGGAATTGTTTAATGGATTGAGTTTTCACTAGAATGATGAAAAAGTTCTGAAAATAGTGGTGATGATTATACAACATTGTGGCTGTATTTAATGCTACTGAATTGTACAATTAAAAATTGCTAAAATGGTAAATTTTATGTTCTGTATATTTTACCACAATAAAGCTTTTAAAAAAACTGCTACAAAAATGTATATAAATAAAAAAGCAATTGATTTAGAGAAATATATTGAACATACGACAATACAGGTAGAATGCAGGCCCAGGGAGACAGCCTGAAAATAGAACTTCTTGGAGAAAAAAACACCAAGCTCCTTGCTTTTCTTATCTCCGATTGCTCCCTGCAGCACCCAGGTTCCAAACAGGGGTCCTGCTTCCTGCTTCGGCGTTACACAAACACTGGTCTTCCAGGAAGCCTGCCTCTAGCACCCCCGCTAGAAAACTTGCCTTTTTCTGAGGTCAAGCATTGGTTGCCTGGATGGCTCTGCAGGCACTTAATTCATCACCCAGCTTTGGCTTCACTTGTCTGTACTATTAAGTGTATTCTATTATTTTAACTTGACACACCTGTAAAAATAAATTCACTAACACTGAAGCATATAAAACTAAAAGTGCGAGATAACCTGCCCTCCTCTCTTCTCACTACTCAGAGCAGGGGTCACAACTCAAAGGTTTCCAGGGGCCACATGGTGTTACCAGGGGAGCAGCTGCCCCTCAGTGCCTTGTACCTCTGCTGAGCAGAATGCAGGCTGCTGTTAAGAGAACTGCTTTTTCGAGAGAAGCTAGGAGTTCAGATTTTTATGTGAAAATTCCAGAATTTTATATGAATTAATAATATTTAAATATATAACAACTTTAGCCGAAACCGGTTTGGCTCAGTGGATAGAGCGTCGGCCTGCGGACTAAAGGGTCCCAGGTTTGAATCCGGTCAGGGGCATGTACCTTGGTTGCAGGCACATCCCCAGTAGGGGGTGTGCAAGAGGCAGCTCATCGATGTTTCTCTTTCATCGATGTTTCTAACTCTCTCTCCCTCTCTCTTCCTCTCTGTAAAAAATCAATAAAATATATTAAAAAAAAAAAAAAAAAAAGAAGAACCAAAAAAAAAAAAATATATAACAACTTTAAATTGTTTTTAAATCAATTTAAATTTTGATTAACTGCTTTTAAATCAAATGAAACAAAATGTGTTAGGTACAGTTCAGGCTCTGACAAGCCTAGGAGAAGAGAAAGGGTTCCAGTCTGTACCCCATGGCCTAGGACGAGCCCCAGCAAGGATGGTTAAATTTAACAAGTTGCAGGAGGCAGAGTTACTATTCACAATGTGCTCCAGTGGGGCCTGCCCAGCCTCAGCTCAGCTGAGGAGGGTTCTATACTATTAGAAGCTGAATATACACTTGAGAATTCATTTAAACATATAATATTTCCTGAATATTATGTATAACAATTTCAAATTGTGCTTCACACAATGGTCACATGGCTGGTTTTAGAAAGTTTATACACTACAGCAGCGGTCTCCAACCAGTGGTCTGCAGACCACTGGTGGTCCGAGAGGTCCGAAAGGTTGGCGACCACTGCTCTATAGCTTAGCAGGTAGATTAACCCCAGAGGAAGCTCAAATGTGATAAATTTTAACTATCCGATTCTTTAATATTTTGAAATGGACCTTATTTCCATTCAGAAATTCAATGTTGTAACACACTTGTTAATTTCTCTACTCAATATGAATGCTCAAGTTTAAGTTTAAATTCAAGTTTCAATTAGTCCTTATGCCACAAGATGATGCTCACTCTCTAATGACCACTGTGCAAACACAAAGGCATGGACATCCACAAACTGAGGCCAGCATGGTGCCATGGAGAAAATATAGAATATACAGGGCCAGAGGGTGTGGACACATGACTCAACTCAGCCACTTCCTAGTTCTGTGACACTGGACATATCCCGACTTCTCTGGGCATTACTTCCCTCAACTGTAAAAATGGGGTGATGATAATACTCAATCTACCTCCCATGGATATCATGGGGACAGCATGAGCTATAGTTTGTAAAGCATTCTGTAAGCTCTACAGTGCTGGACAAATATGTTTTATTATTCTCAGCTGTGAGAATAGAATAAATTGGGAGCTATCAACATTGTCTAATATTACCACTAGTTAGAGCCCTGTCTAGTGTGGTTCAGTTGGTTGGAGTGTACACCAAAAGGTGGCAGGTTCGATTCTCAGTCAGAGCACATACTCAGGTTTTGAGTTCGATCCCTGGTCGGGGCATGTGAGGGAGGCAACTGATCGGTGTTTCTCTCTCTAAGGTTAAATAAATAAATAAAATAATGCTAATTAGAGCCTTCCCTTAAGATTATAAAAATGTGCATAAATAACATAACATTGAGTGCTTCATGTTAACTTGAAACAGATATATGCTTTAAAAAAGCTAAGTTGTAAAGGTATCAACCCTAATCTAATAGAATGTTAAATAAATTAATGTGGTAATATAAACTCCATTGATAAGAAAGCCACCATAACTATCAGTGTTGCTAAAATTAAGAACAACCAAAAAAAACATAATTATGTTAAAAATTAACCTACCTTCCAATTTGCCAGTTTTTTAAACTCTATAATTTTTATAACTGCTCCCATGAGAATACCTAGAAGAGAAAATGTAAGTTTAATATAAATTTAAGGTATGAGAAAGATTAGTCAGGTTTATTATTCTAGAGAAAGTGAGTATTATTATGTCTCTAAATGGCTTTTACGAATTTCTGCAAGTTCCATGTCTGAAAACACAAGAATGGAAATTAGTGTGAAGTTTTATGAGTTACATGAGTTTCTCACTTGCATCTCAGGCAAACATACTATCATGAAGTCTACAGAAATCTCGGGGGAGAAACAGCTTTACAAAATAGGACCCAAGAACAGTCTGCCTGACACAGAAGATTTAACACCTTTCATTTTTCTACATCCACCCATTTTCAATGTGAAATGGGAGAAATCTTACAAGCTAAGTTTGCCCCTTAGTCCTACAATTTCAAAACTGAACCCAAGATCACTTTCTCAGACTCAGATGGCAGCCCAATGTAGAGTATTTAGTCAGAGATAAAACCAAATGCTGAAATAAGTAAAAATTATCTGAAATTCCTGGAACAAAACAGACCATTTAAGTAAAGGCATGTTTCCATAAAGCTGACAGTTTCATTACTCTCTCATAAAATAATTCTCAAACAAACATCACGGGTACAATTTATGACTGCTGTGTTATTCACGAGGTAAATGATTCTCAACCCTGTTGGCTCATCAGAATCACCATGGGAGCTTTTTATAAAATCGAGACACCAGAGCAGAACTCCAGACCCACTGAATCACAATCTCTGGTAGGGGGTGACACAAAGCAAGTCTGAAGACCACTGTCATAGACACTTAGTGACAGACTCCCCTTTCCCGTACAGAGGAAGGAGCTTTCCCCATCAAATACAGAAAACTGAAGAAACAGACCTTCCTGGGAGGGGTGAGGAGACAATACGAGGACATAAAAGTTTATTGAGAAAAGAAGCTGTACTAACACAAAATGTCATGGAGAGGAGGGACTTGAGGTGAAGAGAGATGAGCAATCTTAACTTTATAAACCTCTATAGTATTTGAATTGTTATATATTATTAAAAGAGTAATAAAGTTACTTTCAAAGAGAGACCAAGACAAAAGAAATCTGAGCAATAAAGGGCATCGATGACCATATTTGCAGAACAGGAGCCCTCTCCAGCTAGAGTTCCCCAGTTGCTTCTTTTTCCTTATCTCTTCAAATTGTG